>NC_137436.1:1282500-2482500 GCF_964374335.1 Astatotilapia calliptera | reverse complement strand
ACTCCCTCCTCCCGAAACCCCCTTTACGTAGAGATTCTAAGATATGTACAGTCATCCAATTTGTTCGTAGCTGACGAGCAAGCTAAAGCCGAGCGAACGAGCAAAAAAAAAAAAAAGAAAAGAATGAGAAAAAAAAAGTCATCTAATCCGGCTGTAGATATTTATGGAGAGACTTATCAATCAAAGCAAGAATTATAGATATACTGTTTTCTTTTTTCTAATAAAATGATTCTGAAAAATCCAAAAATAACAACAAAAAAGATCCTGAACAGAATGGTGAAGATTATTTTCATGTCATGATGTGTGGATGTATGTGTTGTTGCCTCCCTGTACCATCCTGTCTAAGAACAAAAGAGAGAAATATATACTTACTTAATCAGAAAATGTTAAAAAGAAACTAACCTAACTTGTCCAAAGGCATTCTTACACAACTTTCTTTTGTAAATTTTTTTTTTCTTCCTGCCAAAATCATGCGGGCAATTTGTTGATGTAAGTTGACAAAACTGATGGTATGCTTTCTTCCTTTGAAAACTGTTTCATCTTTTTTTCGTAGGCTTTTTTTCCGAGCTGACTTTGTTTGGTTTTCTTTCTTTCTTTTTTTAATTTTCCTCTTACTAATCCTTTCTCTAAATAGCTCTATCTGTGGCTTTACTTTGTGAATGTTTCTTACGATGTTTGCTCTAACTCTAAACTCTTTTCGTTTGTTTTTTTTGTAATGCCTTAATTATTATTTCTATTTTTTTTTCCTTTTTCATTTTCTGTTGTGTTCTCTTTCTTTTTCTTTATTGTTCCAAAAGGTTTGCATCTCTTTATAGTGCCCTGTTTGTGAGCCTTTGCAATGTACAAACAATCCACCTTGGCAAGAGGATAAGCAGCTTCAATAGACATCTGAATGTTTCAAAGTCTTTGTAGTCGTCCAACAACAGGTTTAACCAATGAAAGGCAAATGACTTTATTATAAAAGAGGCAGACACATGTGGAAGCATGTCTCTGTCTTTTGATCTTACGTGTGAATAATTAATAACGTCCAACTGCTCTTACAAGCTGTTATAAGCCAGCAAACATTCAGGTGTCTCTGAACTGCCCGGTGACTTTGTGCCACTGTGGTAACTGTAGGGGTCAAAAGGCAAGAGGCTAGGGCAAGTAGGGGAGCCCGCTAATGTCGAGGGAAGGACAGGCTCGCTCATCTCCAGCAGCATTTCAGCTGTGACTGCAGCGAGTAGATCAGTCAGCCAGACCTAAACTTGCCTATCAGCTTCCTAAGAGGTGCGAGATATCGTTTTGGGACTTTGGAGACCCTCCAGCCCAAAGACACAACCTCTCATTTTTCATCATTGTGATGCTTTGTGAAGCTTGTTAGTATTTTCCAGCCCGTGTAGGTCAGCAGGGTTAAAAAGCGTCGCTCCGAGCAGCTACGGTATAAGAAACACCTTACAAATAGTTTCTCATTTCAGACTTAGTTAACTTGCTTTCAGGCCCACTGGCTTGCACTTGAATTGCAAAACCAATGCTAATACCCTCTGCTTCTTTTTTATCCACAGAGCACATCTCTCGGTGCTCATAGTTTTAGGCTAAAAAGGATTTACACTTGAAGATAAATGAAACATGCCTCTTAAAAGCCCGGGCTAGTCATTTATGTGCAGATATATGCAGAATTACGAGGTAGAACTAATACGAGGGCCACAAACTCCACAGCATCACAAGTAATTCCCGCTTTCCTATGCAGCAGCAGCTTATATAGGAATTAATTTGAGGCGTCAGTTTAACGTGGCTCACCCTTGTGCATCCCTCAAAGCCTTTTGATGCAATGTATACTTATTTATGGCTGTTGTTTTCTTTCATTTGGGTCTCGTTTGGTTCTGAGTTTCATTGTTTTTGCACTGGTACAGTGTTTTCTGTTTGATTCTTTCTTTCTTTCTCTTCAGTACTTTTGATTCCCTACGTTGAGCTTTGCTTTTTCTACTTTTCGTTTTCCGATTCTTTTTGGTGCTTGACTGCTTCTTGCTTTGCTGATGGAACGCTTTCTGCCGTCTGACTGGCGCTTGTTTCTGTTTCACTTTCCAGGAGGGGAGCTAGTTATCCCCGTGCTAGTCGAGGACCCCATAGACATCCCTTCTGTATCCACCCGTTCTCCCTTCATCCCCCTCCCCCCAACCCTCCGCCCTGTCCTCACCATTATTGAGACCACCAAAGAATCCTTGGCCATGGCCACTGAGGCGGGGGTACCTTGCTTGTCGGACCGAGGCAGCGATGATTGTGATGATGGTGATGGTGGTGATGATGGTGATGATGATGATGATGATGGCATGGTGATTTCGGGGTTTGGCTCTGGCGAAGCTTTCGACTCTAGCCTGCCCCCGACTGACGATGAAGATTTTTACACCACCTTCTCCCTGGTAACAGATAAGATCTTGACCACATCGGCCTATGAAGGCAGCTACAAAGCCCTCGCGCCCAAGTGGGAGGCCAAGGACTTGAGGCCTAGCAAAGCCTCTGAGGCAGGTAGGACTGCACCCACCTCGCCTCTGCCTGACCTCCGGGGCACGCCGCCGGCGGCGGTCCCCTCGGACACGCCACCCAAGCTGCCTGCCGGGAAAATGAACAACCGCGAGGTAAAACCCCCGCAGCCGGACATGGTCCTGGTGTCACTGCCCACATCCTTCGATCTGGACGGCACCAAGCCACGAGGCCCCTTCATCACCTCGCCCATGCTGCGCACGGTGCCTGCCGCCCTGCCCACGGTGCCCGGCGTGCAGCGGGTGCCCCCGGGGGCCTCGGAGGTGGTCCGGGAATCCAGCAGTACCACGGGCATGGTGGTGGGCATTGTCTCAGCCGCCGCCCTCTGCATCCTCATTCTCCTCTACGCCATGTACAAGTACAGGAACAGGGAGGAGGGTTCCTACCAGGTGGACGAAACACGCAACTACATCAGCAACTCGGCGCAAACCAACGGCGCTGTGGTGAAGGATAAAGCACCCAGCGGCAGCGCCAAAGGCAGCGCCAGTAGCAAGAGACCGAAAGACAAGGACAAGGAATATTATGTATAGAAATCCAGTCATTTCCCGACCCATAAAGCTACAAACTGTTTGGAACAAAGTTAAGAACACTTTGACAGTACCATATTGGCAACTGTGATTTAAAAAGAATCAAATCTCTTTAGAACTCGAGACTTACTGAGTCGCAGAAACATTTACAAAAAAGAACTTTGGCTTATGGAAGCACACTTACTATTGTAAGCATTACAGAGAGACAATGCAGTAACAGCTGCACCGGGACTCAGCGTGGACACTTTTAAGGAGTCCCTGCTGGAGACATCCGGCAGTGTGAATAACATCACTTTAACACCCACACGACCCCAAGTGACTGTCTAAGAGGTGTGTGATCCTTGGAGTTCTGACGACCTTGTCCATTGTAACCCTGTAAAATATGATCACTGTCATTTCGGCCATTCTGAGCATGCATGTGAGGTGTATGTGACGTGGTGCTGGCATCTTGTGTAAGTGAGGGACCTCAAGAAACAATGATTGTTGGGGAAAGTTGGAAGTCAAACCCTGATTTTGCGTTACAAAGCGGTTTCATTAAATGTAGCTTTCATGGATGCGATGTGAGGTAACGTATACGTGTTTCTTGTTTTTCTTTTATTATTTTTTATTTATTCAATCAATCAGTAGTTTGTTCATTTATATATTGAGTTTCACTTTTTTGTTTTCTTTAGTTTGTTTTTCTAAGGATGATGGCCAGTCAGGGTCGACTAGGCAGAGCTCAGCAGGATGTAATACAGTAATGTATTTCAATATTTTTCTCCCCCCGCCCTCACGTCTCAGTTAAGGATTGGACTGCTATGCAGGGCATCCAAATTCTAGACGGCATTCAAGCGTGCAAGAGTGGATCCACCAGGCAAACTGTACAATGTTAATTCTCAGAGTTTCAAACGTCTGATAGCATTTTTCTTCTTTTCCCTTTTCATTTGATTTCTTTTTATTGTTTCGGTCGTTCCTCTGTTTCCTTTTACCGATATGACGCCGTGGCAAAAATGCATTACCATAAAATGTGTCTGATGAAGATGTAATTGTCACAATCTTAACGAAGAAAAACAAACACAGGCTGAAGATTTACTCCGGTGTGATTCTAGCTGTTCAGACGACTGTGTCAAAAACATGTTTACATATTTTATTACATCTAGCCGTCGTGCTTTGCAGGTCAAATGTTGTACAGAAGATTCCAGTTCCTGTTGAGTTATTTTTTATCCTCTTCTTGTATAGATGGACCGTTTGATTTGATTTTTCTGCTGTAGCAACATGACTGGAAAAAGGAAAACAGCAAACAAAACGAAGCATTTTTATTCTTTTGCCTGGAGATGAGAAAGTGATGTGCACAGGAACATTTGTTTAGGCAGGGAACAAATGCTGTTAGACCACAAGTCTGGTCTCCCTGGATGGTGTTTGTCTTCAGTCGCATGAATATTTGACCACCGGAAGCCGTCAGTCGGAGAGAAGACGCCTCCCTCAGATCTTGTCTTAGGGACTCCTCCTTATTCTGAAGTTGCTTTCATCATGTCATTTATTTATTTTTTTATTGGAAATTCAAAAAAAATGAAACGAGAATAAAGACAGATTATGATGGATTTGGAGATCTATTGCTAGAACTTTACTGGCTTACAGATGTTTTTTACTTTGTTCCTTTTTTCTGTCTTTTTTTTTTTTTACTGTATCGTCTTGTCTGATCAGCTCGTCACTTTTTTGCATTCGATTTTTTTCTGTCGTTGTATAGCTAATTTCATGTCTCATTTATACGACATTATCTTCCGACAATATGTCGGGTTTTTCTTTTTTAATGTCATTTATTTATTGCTGAAATTATTTGTCCTCTTCTGTTTTCATGCAAATCAGTCGGTGTGTATGTTCACTTTGATTTTTTGTGTTGGTACTTGGCTTTTTCAGCCAGTTTAATTATCGTCTTCTGCTTCTCCTTTTTGACTCCAAACAATTCCCAGAAATAAAAAAGGAAAAAGTTGTTCCCAAACTTATTTTGGGTGGTTAGACTGCAGGATGCTGTCACTCGCTTCGTCCCTGTTGTGCTAAGAAAGACGGGAGACGACGCTGAAAGAGGATGGAGATAGATTCTATCTGAGGCCATTCGCCGAAGCGCAGTTTCTCATCCATTTGTTATCACTTCGCTGATTTCCTTTTATACCAAAAAGTGGCACCATTTCTATTCAAATGAAGTCCGGAGCGGAGCAGCTCAACGTTATCATTTACCTATAGATGATTATGCAAATTCATACACTGCTCATTGATGCAACAAGAGAAAAAGGGATGAGGGGAGAGAATGATTATTAGAGGGTCCAGAGTCTTCACAACACTAGAGGAATGGCTTTGGGTTTTAGAGTTGAGTCTTTGTGAGAGCGCGCAGCCAAATGAGATTCTTCACGACCATATGGCCGGGTTATGAGCTACTCAATGGCGGCAGCACCTGCTTTCCCAGCTCGTTTTTACACTGTCCATATTTCGTGCAAATGGGCCTTCACAGAGCTGGTCATTAACTTGCAATAGCCCATTGATGTAGGATATCAGAGTGCCGTGTGTGAGTATATCCAGCTCACACAATGACTACATATTAACTCATTCATCCTCCCAGGCTATGGGAACAAGGAGGCCAGCAGGGGTTTCGTTCAGCTGAAGGAGGAGTGCCTTTTTTATTATTATTATTATTTATATATTCAGAGGCAGAGGGATTCTTCTTTTCAGTCCTCCGCCAAAAATCAGAGGAAATTTGCTCTGCATAAGTCAACACAATAAAAAGTTAATGCGCAAGCAAACGGCATTCATTTTAACAAGCAGCGACATTCACTCCTCACTTCATCCTGCTGCCAAAAGGCGAGCGGCAAAATCACCGTGAGAAGGGCGCCACTCGTATAACAAACCCCATTCGGCTCAGTTCGCCTCAGCTTTACGGTGCACGCTGGTGTTTTGCACTCTCACTGCTCTCGTATTTAAAACATTGCAAGCAGCTGATCTTTGCAAAAAACTGTCAAACGACAAAGGTTCAAGGTTCTTTATTTGTCACATGCATAGTTATACAAGTATAACACACAGTGAAATGTAACCTGACACTGGGGGGGGTGACACCATCTATTCTGCACCAAATAGCAGAGAGAGTTAGCAACTTAGTGGTTAGTTTTATTTATATAGCGCCAAATCATAGCAACGGTTGCCTCAGTGTGACGCGACAAATACAGAAAACCCCAATGAACAGATGACCCCCTCTGAGCACTTGGCGACAGTGGGAAGGAAAAACTCCCTTTTTACAGGAAGAAACCTCTGGTAGCACCAGGCTCAGGGATCCTGGTGGTTGCCTCTCTAACTTTCTCCAAACTGTCCCTCAAAGCACTCATTTCTAATCCTGTCCACCAGGAAGAGATTTTACGAACATCTTTGCATCTTTAACTCTGCTGCCGCCAGCTGACCCCTCGTGTAACATATCTAAGAAAAGGACATATCCAGTTTATAAGAGCATGCCCTCCAAACAAATCGATGGCCACCCCAATATATTTTGTTTTCATTATTATAGGCCTAGTCGTAAAGACCAGGTCGCTGGTTGGTTGCCTTAAAATATAAGTCAGCTGTTTCACCAGTGTCTTCTCCCATGGTTGATGTCAGCTCTATCTTACACTTTAGCTGGAGGCCCACAGAACCTGCAGCAGATGGAAATGCTACAGTGTTTCAAGGCTTGTTATCCTCCTGTTACATCACAAGTAACATTTTAACCAGGACACCAAGAACACTGCACACTTTTTGTGACTTGTAAAACAAACCGCACTGTCCTGTCTGACTCTAAAGGTACCATAATTTCCTAAATGGACTTTGTACTATGATAAATAGGATTTAAAAGTAGATACTGAGACCATAAGCTCATCAGACAAGGATTTACTGAGGTCATATTAATAAGACATAGGTTCATTTTCTCGTAGACTTCTGTGCAATGAGATTTCTATTTGCAAGCAGTTGAGTCGCCACCTGCTGGCCACTGCAAAGAACGTGAGTTTCATGCAGTTCCACACTTAGCTGGTTCTCGTTGGTTTGTGTAGTTCAGGCTCACTCCAGGCTGTGATTTAGCTCTGTTTTGTACTTGATTCAACAGGATATTAGCAGCAATTAAATGTCTTTAACTGTGATAATTGTTTAGGTTTTTCTAAGAGAGAAATCTGATCTTTATAATCTTTATATCGCCGTTCACCATTCGCTCCTTTATAAGCTCTTTTTTTTTTTTTTTAAATCACTAAATATTTATCTGGTCTTCTTTTTTATTGAGCCGGAGGCTGCAGAGCACCGTGCACCAGGGGCAGAACTTCTCTACCTTTATCTCTCAGCTGTCAGAGCTGATTTATGTTCAGGAACGTCTGTCACAGCCTCTTAGCCTCATTTACAAGATTACACTGGAATGTGAATCTCAGTCTAATTGCAAGCTTGTTTGTAAAGAAAGGAGGCTGGTTTCATGGCAGTCAACAAGCAGAAAATCCCCTTAATCCAAAATATAACTGTCTTCTGCATATTTTTATGACGTGCTGATAAAAAGTCATTTTTTCTCTCCACACTGCAGAGGCCAGAGATTAAAATAAAAGGCCAGCACTGTGAGCCACTTAACATGACACTTAGCAATAACATCGAGAGAAATGAGAAGCAAAACAAACACCGGGGAAGGTAATTACAGCATAAATCACAGCAGGAAATACAGAGGGTAAAGAAAAAGCGCTCTTATTTTAGTCAAATATTTTCCCAAATAAAGAACAAGTAAATATTTGCAGTTATCGTGATCCAAATGAATACCCCCCTCCCCCCCAACAAGCAGCGTGTAGAAAAAAGAAACCGGGTTTAAAACATTTAGGTGGTGTAATGCCCACTGGCACACTTACTGAAAACAGTGAGGTATTGTTATTTTCACAACCATTAGTCACTTTCAGGTTTACACCAGCAGGGTGCCAGTGGAGGAAACATATCCATTTGATATTCACAAGCCATTTGCTTACACAGTTGTTGGCTGACAAAGTTTATTGATTGGATTTTATGTGTAGCAACTACTTTTCCTTTTAGTCAAATTAGTAGAAGTAGATTACATCAATCCCTCTGATGTCGGCTGGATAATTCATATCTTAATTGACAGAAAAACAATTTACATTTGCTAATGGCTTTTCCAAATGGGTTGCTGCGTGCATTTGACTGCATTAGCTTTGCTTTCGCGCCGTATAGGGCCCGTGGAACGACAGCGAGGGAGCAGCACAGCTCCCGTTGGTGCATTTAAAGGCCGACAGTTGACCTGTCATGAAATTTTACTTCAACTAATGAAGTGGTTAATTCCACTTAAAAGCTTTATGCCATGTTTTTTTCCCTTTCACATAAACAGCAGCTTTATAAGGGCAGCACATCAGCCCTTTTGCTGATTACAGGTGGAATGTGTTTTGCTGCTTCCCACACTGGAGCAGGATGCTGTAAAACACCTTTGCGCACTGGGAACGTCTGCAGCTGTGGCATTTTATAGATCCCCTGTATAGATTGTAGAGATGCAGGATCTCGGTAAACATTCAGGAGAGATGCTGTATCCTCCCCGGGAACGAAGCAAAGCAGCTGTGAAGGCGACGGTGATCAGTCCTGACAGGTAAAATATGAGCCTGCTGACCTTAACTTATGAAGGGCGCACACGCACGTTGACACACACTCACCCACACACACACAACAAAAAGATGAGCGTGTCTCTGTGGGTGTAGGTGTGCATATCCATTAGGTATGCTTAAGCCATATCAAAGTTTGCAGAAAAATGGCTTAGCGGTTGTGCTCGTGTGGGTTAAGCATTCATATTCATATGTCTCAGTGGGTGCACGCTGTGATACATTAGCAGAATAGTCAGGTGTACATATATGTGTGTGTGTATATATATATATACTAAATTCACTGTCTCGTTGTGAGGGGCACACCACCTCCTATTCTTCTGCTCCATCACTGTGCAGCCAAAGCTTTCAGTTAGCTCCTCAGCCCTAATTAACTGCCAAGATATGAATGTGCTAATCGGGGCTCTAAATCTTCACTTCCATCGACAAAAGCTTTTACAGGCTGTCACCGCTGCATGATAAACAGGGGGGCTGCTGCTTTCTCGACCAGTGGACACAGTGCCATCTAGGGACCGCCTCCAGGACCTCAGGAGTTTTAACACGTGAAGGTATTTGTTTCCATGCATACATAATCATAATGGCATGAGTATATATACTTTTTTATTTGGTGCCATTTATTTTTATAGACTAAAATCACAAATAATTTCCAGACACTTTATTAAGCTGTAAGGTCGCATTATTGGCAAAAAACTCAGTTTGACGAGAGGAAACCTTTGGTGGAAGCGGGCTCCGGTGAGCTCCCCATGGAGGAACTAGGACATCCTGATAATGGATGGCATTAGGACCGTCCAGCCTAACTTTCAATTCAGTTTTATTCCTACAGTAAGGTAAAGACCCTACAATAATACAAAGAAAACAATTGTATGACCCCCTCTGAGCAAACACTGACTGTGGGAAGGAAAAACTCCGTTTTAACAGGAAGAAACCTCCAGCAGATCCAGGTTCAGGGAGGGGCGGGGCCATCTGCCGCAAGTGTTAAGATGAGGAGAAGAAGAGCGGACAGAGACATACTGTTGGAGAGGCAGATAGTAACTAATAATTAAACGCAGAGAGGTGTATAAACACATCGTGAGCAAAAAAAGTAAGTGAAGAAGAAACACTCCAGGCATCATGGGATCCCACAGCAGCCTGGACCTATTGCAGCGTACCCTTGGTAGGATTCAGTGTCACCTGATCTACTATATGCTATAACAAAAAATACTCTTGGAGCCGCAAGTAAGCCAGCAGTCTGAGAACCAGACTGCTGCCTCTAATCTGGTGATCTGGTACGACAAGGTCATTAAGATGAGATAAGATGGGCCTGATTATTCAAGACCTTTTATGTGAGCAGCAGGATTTTAAATTCAATTCTGGATTTAACAGGAAACCAGTGAAGAGAAGCTAATATAGAAGAAATATGTTACCTCTTTCTGGTCCCTGTTAGTATTTTTACTGCAGCATTTTGAATCAACTGATGTCGTTTCAGTTAGTTTTTTATGTTAAGGCATAAACACCTGCTGTTCCCTGCAGTTTAACTAATTGGTGACACTGTCTAAGTGAAGCACGTATAATGTAAACAGAACTGGTCCTAGCACTGAACCCTGTGGAACTCCATAATTAACGTCAGTGTGTGAAGGATAGTGTCCATTTATTTAAACAAACTGGAGTCTATTAGTCTATTAGATTTTGCAATATTGTGCAGCAGACAGAGTGAAGTCCCTAAAAGGTTTATATTAATATATTTTGGTCAGAAATTCTTTACAGTTGCACTGACGCGAGTTTAGAGCCAAATACAACAACTTCAGTTTTATCAGAATTTAGATGTAAACAATTTTCAGTCTTCCAGGCCTAAATGTCTTTAAGACACCATGTGATTTGTTTCACCTGCTTCCACAGAGAAATTTATGTGGTATATGTCACCTGCAATGCAATTAAAATGTACTGAGGCCTAAGACCAGGATTACATTAGAAACAGTGGTATTTTAGCTCACTGGTTGAGCAGGCACCCTTATAGCATTTGGCTGGAATGCCACGGCTTACGTTCAAGTCTGACGTGTCTGTGTTTCCAATCGTATTCACTGAAGGCAAAAAACCCTCAAAAAAAAAAAAAAAAAAAAATCAGACCTGGCATAGAGCCCTGTGGAACTCCATGAGTAGTTTCCGTGTGCATACAGGAGTCACTGTTTGCACAAACATAAAAATATTTTTTGTGAAGGTTTGAAGACTTGAAATCAGGATTGAGAGTACACAGAAGCAGAGAAACGGCTCTAGTGAAAATTACCAGACAAGGGAGTTAAATGTTTTTACAGACTACAACCTAGCATTAAGATTTAAACTTCTTTTGTCTGATCGATCTCTTTGAGCATTTTAGTGAAATACATCTACTCTGTTTTAATTTACTGACACTGGAGAAATATTACCATAACATTGAATTGATTACTACTGAGGTGGAACAAAATTCAAGCAGGCTAGTTTCCTCGGATGAATCTTGGCTGCAAAAGATACAGGAGAGAGGAGCCGTGCACCAAAACAGCGCTCCGCTGTTGCTCTGCAGTCAGGAACATCAGCAGGCTTGTGATGATAGAGGTGTGCGATGCCAGAGGAGGGTGTGTGAGTACGTGGGTGCACATTTATACTGTATGTCTGCATCTCCATCTGTAAGTGTCAGCGAGTCATGTTCAAAACTCTGTGAGTTAGTGCGCGCGCTGTATCCGCTGCCTGGGGAGACAGGCCTCGTATCCAAGCTTGACAGTGTGATTGGATCCAGTGAGAATCCCAATGAAGCAATAAGTATCTCAGCGTCAGCTCTGCTCCCTGGGGTTTCTGTGCGCAGCCCACAGGCCCGGGCCCAGCCCTTCCTGTTCAGTCCAGATGGAAAGTGAGGCGGGGTGGGATCTGGGGATGAAGAAAGGCAAGTGAACTTCAAACCCTTTCAGCTACTGTGAAGGTGACTGCAGCAAAACAGGCAGCAATGGATGGATGGATGAGGGTATGGGAGGTCTTTGAACTAATTTGGAAACACCAAATGTAAAAAAAGAAAAGTAATTTTTATCACTACTATAACAAAAACTGGGACATGAATTTGACTCCTAAATTCAGATACTTTTGTTTCACGTCAGCCTGTTTTTAATTGACAGACAGCTGAAGAATTCTCTCTCTCTGAGTTGAGATGTGGTCCTGATTGGTTGGGGCCCTGTGGAGCTGTGGTCCCAAAAGATAATATCGTGTCATTTGATTTTTACTACAATAACTTTCTGTAATAATTAGGGACATCAGCAACCGTCACACATTTTACAGCACCCACAATTTGTTAAGCTAGCAGCAGCGACCTGAAAGCAATCAGCATCAACCAGTGCAGCCAGTTGTTTCTTTTGCTTAGTTATTGTTGTGGTTTAACATCTGGCTATGGTTTAGAGCAGTGTGTGTCATTATGGGTGTACATCGAATGGTCATAAAGAGGCTCATCAGCAAACGTAAGCAGCATGCTAGCTAGCATTTTGTAGGCAAAACTGACTCATGTTTAAGAAACACCAAAGGACATTAGTGTTGTTTAACACAATTTAGACATGCTGTATGTAAAAACACTACATCCACACTCTTTGCTCTGGAAACAACCGTAAAAAGTTATTTAATCTGTTTAGCATTTACTTACAGCGAGCAAAGACAAACCTCCAGGCTGAACCGCAACCAGGAAGTAATGGCTCTCTTACTGCACATCGCTCCTCCCACAGAAACCTACTGCATAGGTTATTTATGAAAGCTGCTGTTATAATCTTTACATTGTAAGTTAAGTAACTTAAAGTGCTGTCACCTCCAGTTACAAAAAAAGGAAAAATAAAGAAGCGTATCCTGTTAACATCAGATTAATGTTATAAAAAACTGTATTTTAAACCCACTGACCATTTCCTAACTTTACCAATGAAGCAGACCTGCTCCTATTCAAGATTACAGGGAGCCAACTTACCATTTAAATACAAGCACCAAACGGCAGATATCATAGGAAGTGTAGCTTTCCTCACACATCCCCATTATTTGACATAGATGTCCACCCATCCACAGATTTAAGTGTTAATTAAGCATTAATCTCCCCATTCTCCACCGTGCCAGCTTTTCTTTAAACATCATTTCCCCACAGCTGTTCCAATCTGTCTAAGGTAGCCAAATTCTATTCCTGCCTGTTCCAGTTGGTCACTCATATCGCGGCAGCTGCACAGAGCAGGTTTCGTCATTTGTTTTGTGTATTTCACCGAAACACTTTCAAAATCAGTGCTGTATGAAATTAAAGTATAATAAACTAATTAGAAATGTGCACAGGTGAAATCTAAAGAGAAGTTCATGCTCTGCAGAGGGGCCTGGGAGCCAGTACCCTTATCTCCCCTCTGCAGGCTACACACACACACACTCGTGTGATGCAGGGAGTGATAATGACACTGAAGCTATGGCTAGTACAGCTACATCACTCAAGTTAATTCACAGCTAGGTCGTAGCATTTCCCCACCAGTTGCTGTGAGCCTATGCAGGGCTGCTCCATATGATTTAACACAGGTCCTCACAAATGATGACACTTGATTGTTGCATAAAGGACGCCATGAGGCTCCTGCTCACCGTGCCAGGAGAGGTCATTGTGACATCACCGCTGGCAGCCTGAATAGCTGCTCCTCCACCTGTCTGCCATTAAACATGGAAATCACTGCACTCATCCGTGACTGTTGAATATTCAGTGAGCAAACACAGTGTACAGCACTTCATCTTATTTTAAAATGGGTTATAAATACAAATTGTTGCACAACAATTGCACAAAAACATGATTTTTTTTCTCCCCTAAGCCCAGGAGAAAATGAGGTTGATACGGAGACTCAGCTGCAATAACCCATTCACTTATTGAACGACAGCGGCTGGATACACTCTCAGCCTCCGGGCTTAAACGAAAAAGCAGAGCATGGCTGCCTGATTGAATGGGTTTGTAATGCAAGCCAAATAGGTTTGTTCTAATGGGAATCAGCCTTGGTGACGGCTGCAGAGGCTTACGCTAGCACTATAACAGCAGTAAGCAGAAGGGGCAAACACCCCATTGCTTCTTGATTGGCTCTGAGAGGCAGAAGCAATACTAAGGGTTTGCTGTGTTTACTAATGGTCGTTTTAGTGGGGTAATATTCAATGAGCCTTAACTTTAGGAATCTGTAGTTCAGAGAAAAGGTGCAAGTTTGTGTTGCGTGCGTGTGTCACTTCCCGCTCATGATCACATGTCTGTGCAACTTAATTAGGTCCAAAGTCTGCTCTGGTTTTAACACTGGACATCCTGCTGTCCTGCCTTGAGCCATACAAACTTTTGACGAGCTGGAGTGATGCAGAGGTCGCCCAGTGATCTGAATGTCCCGTAGAGGTAAGAAAGGTAAGAAGTTCATACTATAAGGTAGAGACGGTACGATGTTGGTGAAGTTCAACAATCCACCAAAAACCTCTAGAAGTAGGCACTTGGCAACAGTGGGGAGGAAGAACTCTTTTTGAACAGGAAGTGACATCCAGCAGAAGCAGATTCAGGGAGGGACATCCATCTGCTGCAGTGGGGATGGAGGGAAAACTTGGAGACAAAAGATTAGCAGCTGTGACACAACAAACATCTCACAATGGAGACAGAATGGAGGGCGGAGCCTTCAGCTTTCAGACAGCTCTATCCAGTTTGGCTTTGGGCGACAGACACCCTCTCTACTTTTAAGATTAGGCTTCAAACCTTTCTTTCTGATAAAGCTTATAGTTAGGGCTGGATCAGGTGACCCTGAATCCTCCCTTAGAGCTGCTGCAATAGGCCTAAGCTGCTGCAGACTTCCCATGATGCACTGAGTTCACTCAGTTCTTTTTATTCCAGTTTGACTCTGCATTTAATCATTAGTTATTCTTCTTCTCTGCACTTCCTCCGACGGTGTGTCTTTTGTCCCGTCTTGGTTCTCTTCTCCCTCTTGGCTGCCCCTCCCCCTCCCTGAGCTTCGTTCTGCCGGAGGATTCTTCCTGTTAAAAGGAAGTTCTTTCTTACCGCTGTTGCTCATTGGGCATTGGAGTGAACATTGTTTTGCTGTTGGTGTTGGATTGCAGACATCCTGTTTAAGTGATAAGCTTGCTCTTTCTTTGTTGTCAGACTCTGTGACAACTCCACAACACCATAAAACAGAGAGAGAACCCCAACCATCAGATGATGCCTTATGATGAAGCACTTGGTGAAAGTGGGGAGTGAGAACCTTATTTCCACAGGAAGAGAACTCCAGGAGAAGCAGCCTCGGGGAGGGGCAGTCGTCTGCCACGATCAGGCATGAGGAAAGTTTTTCTTGGAGATAAAATAACCCAGGCATGACTCTTGGCAGTCACCAGTGAACCAGTGCATGTCACATACTAGAAAATGTTTCCTTTCATGCATTTATTTTGTCTTTACATTTTTTACATTTAAACAATTTTTATTTGCCAAGATTTTTCATTTATCGCCCTGTTGTCATACTACCGTGAACATTTTTGCTTTTACAGACCAGAATCGTCTTCTGCAACCATGATGCAACTGAGGTAAAACATATAAAGAGAGAAATTAACAAAATAAAACAAAACCTATCTATGTTTCTTTTAGTAGGATTGTCATGGGTTTGATTCACCCTTTCACTCAGCTCTATAACATTGGTGATCATTTGTATGTGCATGCTTTCCTTCGGCATATGTAGGAACAGATTGGAGGGTCAGAGCTGATGTCAGCACATGGGGGTGGAGGAGTGGGGGGTGTCTGCCTCCTAATTAGCCACAGACCGGAGGGAGCACTGAGGGGGCAAAGGTGAAGAGTTGAGCTGCAGGACACCGAGGCTGCAGCAAAGAGGAGGGTTAGCAACATTCTCATGCAGTTGCATCACATTCATGTGAGCAGAGATGTCATTAGTGTTTGTGTGCCATTGTCAGCTCTGAACATGCATCATGTATGTATGAGAATCAAAGAGCAGGTCCTCGTGACCTGATCTGAATACTGCTGGCAGATGTTAAATAACTCTCACTGTCACACTGCTGCAATCTCTTTGACAAGTGCAGACAGATGTGCGTTCAGTTTCTCATACATGTGCAAATGCAGATTATAGACTCTTTTTTTTTTTTTTTACATTTAGAGAGTGCATTTGCTGGAAAACACAAACCAGAGGAGCGCTCTGAATTTATTCATTACCACCCCAACGTGACAAACTGGAGCAAAGCTGGACTAATGATGGGACAGAATGCAAATGTGGGGAAACTTCGTCTGCTGGGAGCAGCAGGCCTGATCTATGAGTTTGCATGTGTTCTGCAGCCTAATACAGCTCAGATAAGTAGACACTTTCCTCGGGACGTAGCTGCAGCGCAAAGCACATCAGGAAGGCAGCTCGTCCTCGGGTTTGTGCATGCACACATAAGTGAGTGAGCGAGTCGAGCCTGCCAAATGTGATTTATTTAGACAAATGCGAAAATATCAATCCAGTGATGAATGAGCGGCTGGATAAGCAAAACTCTTGAGATTGCTCATCATCTTCAAATTTAAGGCCGAGCACAGGTTCCAGCCCTTACGGAGAACAAATAATACAGCTGATTCTCGTTGTGCTCTCATCTGACAGGTGAAATTGGACTTACACAAACTATTCAGGGTTTTCAATCCGACCGTCTCCGGGTATTTGTTAGACTTTCAGGACTACTTGAGAGATCAGCGTGCGCGTTTAGCGCTAAATCCTATAATTGAACCGACTGCAGCATATCAATACAGAGCAGTAAAAAAAAGAAATGTTTGAGACTCACGTGCACATATGCATTCGATCTGCAGCCGAGTACGTGCTCACAGAGTCAGTCAATAGTTTCTCTGGACCTTGACTTTTCAAATGTGTTCAGAACTTAAGAGGGGAAGCAGGGATTGAGCGGAGGCTTAGTAAAGCTCCACAGTCTGTTTTTGCTGCAGGCTCGGCCGAGCCCCGCTTCTCCTCCACATGCTGCTTCATAAAACATTTTGGCAGACTGGACACATAATTGCCCGCACTGTTTGAAACACTTTGTTTCCTCCACTTCTGTGTTATTAAGTCTAACGAAATCTCTCCTTTCCCCTCCACTTTCACTGTGACGTTTGGGTACGGTGGTATTAGAAGTGCAGTGTGTACAAAACGACAAAACACACTTTTTTATGTAGAGGGGAAAAAAAGAAGCACTTAGCTGTCAATTATTTTTCTTCTCTTAAATATTACAGGCTGCTGCACAAAAGACACCAGCAGGAGCTTTTAAAACAGGGTTTGAGTTAGACAGCTGCTGAACACAGAGCTGCTGTATATGTCTGTTTGCACATTTTTAAAGTACCACCAGAAATTCTGAACTCACTACCAAGCGGTGTCATACATAGTAGAGAGATGCTCATTTTACATTGTGGACCACATACAGCCGACTTTGATGTGAAGTGGCCTGAACCCGATCTGGTAGACTGTCCTTAATTATAGGTTTAGAATATAAAGTTTTCATTAATTCTTTTACCTTTTTGCAGTATGGATGGCAATGGGGTGATAAGATGTAAAACTTACGAAAATACAGTTCAAAGTTCTAAATCTGTGCACTACTTCACATTGGATTGGAGTCTTTGCCGAGCCTGGCAGCACCAGACAAGCCCTAAAACCAACATGCAAAGACAGGCAGGGCAAATTTCATCCTTCATTCTGTAATATAACACTAGATAACAATGAAATGTTTCAAATCGACTTTGTAAAGAAACGTAAAAGCTTAGTGAGACCCCTTTAACCACATTCAAACTTAGCTGGTTAAAACAGTCGGCTCTATTCATCTTCCACACTCTTTAATCCTCACCTCCTTCATTTGTCTATTATTTGATGTTGGCACACACACATTTGATAATTTGTCTAATCCTCATTTCTCCCATGCAAACATTTCCAATTTTGCTAATGATGAAATGATAATGAGATGGGCGTACCCATGCATAAAGAGAGCAGCGGTGCAGTCATCAGCTGCTGCTAACTAACATGAATTCCCTGACTTGCGTAGCTTGACAGGCCAGAGTGAAACACTGAAATCTGCACAAGCTGGTGGGGAAGCAGGCTTCAAAACAACACCTGCTGTCTGCACTTCATTAGGAGGTGAAAGAGGCATCGGCCCCGTGACACTGCTGTACAATCAGAGTGGGCTGAGGGTTTCATCAATCAGCAGAGCTTTATTTGCGTAGCATCAGTCATGCTCAAGTTAATGCGGCTCAAAGCGCGCGGCTGCTGCTATTACGACCAAAAAGATGAAACGGGGAAAAAGAAAAACAATCAAATAGGATAAATGAGTGAATGAAATAATACAACGACTATAAACTGAATGCAATCAGAGGTCGAGTCATAGAGGCTGGTTTTCAGTCACGTTCAGCATCCCAATGCGCTCAGGTAAAGTTTGGGGTCATATCAGATAATAATACGGTGGCCCTGAGAACTGCGGTCAAGTGAGCCCTCACTTACGAAGTCACAGTCCAGCTAGCCGCACCGAAAATGTGGTTGCACTACTCTTACGCATATTACGGTATCGGTGCCGACTGGCTTAGAAACGCAGTCTTTTCTGTCCTGACACTATTGTACTTCACAATCCACTCCCAGTTTTAGTTTATCTCCACTCCTCCCCCTGTGATCCACAGCCCAAATTACTGTATGATTCAGAGAAAATTAACAATGAAATTTACCCAATTTACTCTACTGTACTTTTAATGTCCTCATCTTTGAGCTCAGATTACAGGAAAATTAGAAGAGGTACTGCATAAGGTTAACGTTAAAGCTGGGGCAGAACATTAGTTGTTCCCTACACATTCAGTAAGTACTACTTTAGATCGACATTCCAGGCATATCCTCATGACTGAATACTGAGTATACGTAAGTAAAAAAATCTTTATTAACCTTTGTATTCCAAAACTTTATCATGTTTACAAAGTAATAAAAGGTTATTTATTAAACTCCTCAGGTCATTGAAAGTCTCCTGCACCACTGGGCCATTCGGCTAAATCTGGGGAATAATATCTACATTATGAACCACTACACGAGCGGTGTGATCCTCTGTGGAGAGAGAACTAATCAGGAGACAAAGCTTGTCCAAGGTAAAAAAAAATTAAATATATTCTAGAATTAATTTTTTAAAATTTAATTAATGTCTCAAAATGGAAAAAGTATCGTTGCAAATTTGTAATTAATTCCTAATATGTCAGGTGAACTTCGACAACTACAGAGCCATTTTATCCTTTGTGAACGTTGGAAATGTACATTGGAAGTTTCTGGTTAGTATGAGCAGCATTTCTGTGAAAACAGTTTGTTTCAATAACACATTATTCATAATTTATGTACTTTTTAAATTTATATATCTATCGCAGTACATAAATGCAGATGACAGCTGTCTGTATTTGGTCGATCCGTCAAGAAACTCTTTGGAGCAGGAAGAGTCTGACCGTGCAGCCAAAAGATTCCGGTAATTATGCGTTATTACATGTATATAATATATATAATAACATGAAATATTAGAAAAGTGACAGGAGGACTTAGGAGGTCTTTTTCTAAAGGTGAACGTATGGTTGTAGATTAAAGTTTAATAAAATCTGTGGTTATCAGTTCTTTAAAGAATTTAAAAAAATAATTCAAAATTACTCACATATGTAATTTTAAATAATAAAAAAAACACTGACAGTGTTTAAGCAGTGATACATTTGAGACAGTTAACATTTGTAGATTTAAAAGAACATGTTAATAAGTTTGATACTTCATCTAACATAATGTAGAGCACAGGGCTTTCTGACACACCATTAAAAACAGTGATATGTACTATATGTGTCTTTTTCTGTGTGACTTTTATCTTTCATTATTATATAAATGTGATGTATGTTATGTTCACAAAGTGAATACTTCAAAATGAGGAGGACATGCTACAACAAAACAGACTGGGTGAATGTGAGACTTCGAGGAGGAGTACTGACACATCCATTTCAACGGGATGGTTCTAGCTGCGGAGTAATGGTCATCATGGTATGGCACCACATTGATGCAATAATATTGTTCTGTAAAATTAGATAAGAAGATGGGGTGGGGGAAGTTAAAATAATCTTAAAAGGTTAAATTGTGTAAACAGGAAGTGTAACATTTGCAGATGTTTTCAATTAAAAAATTTTTGTTTTGATTTCAGATGGTCAAAGCAGTAATGGAAGCATTCCCAAATAAACCAGAAATGACATTTTTGACGACAAAAAACGAGATGGCCCAGGCACGAAGGACATTTGCACAGACAATACTTGAGGCCTCTGGTGTGTAATATCTTCTTCAAATGGACATATTTATTTGTGTCAAACTGATGAACACTAACATATATATATATATATATATATATATATATATATATATTATGTTTTAGTATTTGACAGTGACAACAACTGTGCCATGTGTGCAACGGCGAAACCACCTAATCCAGGACCCTCCATCACTGACTGGGTATAGTATTTTTTTAAATAGTTTTATGTTATCTGCAACAAAGTATTTGACTCTGTGTCTTTAAGGATTGTAATTGATTAAAACATAGAATTATTTACTTGATGTGTTTATGAAAGTTCATATGCTTTTGTTTACAGATCCTGTGTGATAACTGCAACCGCTGGTTCCATTCTGAAGGCCTGGACATGACAAATGAACAGCTCAGCAGTGCTCAGAAGACAGAGTGGAAGTGTGTGCTTTGTGTAACCTAATTCCACACGCAGTGAAAGCTACTTGAATAATCTGCTTATAGTTGTTATTGGTGTTTTGAGGAACACATGTGTAAAACACAATGTGTATAACATTCTTGCTTTGTGCACGTACTTCAAGTATTTCCTTTTTGATTTTTTTGGGTTGATTTGTGTGATGACAGATAATGAATAACAATATATCTAAACTGTGTAGTAGTAATATGAGAAATCAGTAATCTGAGTAATGTAATTTTTCACCCTGACCGGTTGCAGCAGATGGCCCCGCCCCTCCCTGAGCCTGGTTCTGCCGGAGGTTTCTTCCTGTTAAAAGGGAGTTTTTCCTTCCCACTGTTGCTCATAGGGGCTCATATGATTGTTGGGTTTTTCTCTGTATGTATTATTGTAAGGTTTAACTTATTATGTAAAGTGCCTTAAGGTGGCTATTGTTGTGATTAAGCACTGAATAAATAATGTCTAAAACTAAAGTTGCTACTTGAGGTGGTGTGTGAATGACATTTTGAAAAATTTTAATTGTGTGTGGAAAGAAATTTCTTGTAGTTAAGCAAATACTTCAATGAACTCATTTTGTTCGGTAATGGATTAGGATTTAATTTTACAGTAATTTTGGCTGTGGATGACAGGGTGAAGAGTGGGGGTCACCCAGAGTCATAATCCAGTGAGATATCTGCGTCACCTCTTCTAGTTTTCCTGTAATCTGAGCTCAAAGATGAGGACATTAAAAGTACAGTAGAGTAAATTGGGTAAATTTCATTATTAATTTTCTCTGAATCATACAGTAATTTGGGCTGTGGATCACAGGGGGAGGAGTGGAGATAAACTAAAACTGGGAGTGGATTGTGAAGTAAAATAGTGTCAGGACAGAAAAGACTGCGTTTCTAAGCCAGTCGGCACCGATACCGTAATATGCGTAAGAGTAGTGCAACCACATTTTCGGTGCGGCTAGCTGGACTGTGACTTCGTAAGTGAGGGCTCACTTGACCGCAGTTCTCAGGGCCACCGTATTATTATCTGATATGACCCCAAACTTTACCTGAGCGCATTGGGATGCTGAACGTGACTGAAAACCAGCCTCTATGACTCGACCTCTGATTGCATTCAGTTTATAGTCGTTGTATTATTTCATTCACTCATTTATCCTATTTGATTGGTTCCCCCCCGTCTCATCTTTTTGGTCGTAATAGCAGCAGCCGCGCTGGAAGCGCGCAGTTACAGTCCAGCCGCGCCGTAATATGCGTAAGAGTAGTGCAACCACATTTTAGGTGCGGCTGGCGGTGCGGCTAGCTTGACTGTGACTTCGTAAGTGAGGGCTCACTTGACCGCAGTCCCTGAGAGGCCAAGCGGACTGCAACAAACACCAGCAGAAAAACGCGGCAAAAGCACTCAAAACACAACGGAAATAGGAAAAATCACAAGGGAAATAGGAAAAAACAAAAGGGATGTGTTTCTGGGGAGACAATAAGAATTTCGCTGGAAGACACTTAAAATAAGTGGAGGATCTATCGGTTTTGTGAGGAAAGATGAGAGGTGTGTTAGCCTAACTATTAGCCTAAAAATCCATCAGTATGATATGAATCATGATAAAACACGCCTACCAAGTTTTGGGTTCCTGCAACTGGTCCGTCGGGTTCAGTGTTGCCAACTTAGCGACTTTGTCGCTATATTTAGCGACTTTTTTTTTCTAAAAAGCGACTAGCGACAAATCTGGCGACTTTTTCTGGTGTTATTGGAGACTTATTTATGACGACTTTTTGACGTGAAAGAGCGTGTTGCTCTTACTCTCAACAAGCAGCGGTGCTGCCGTGGGCACCTCGCCCGTGCTAAAGCGCTCACGGGCGGAGGACAGTCCTCCCCCCGCTGCAGGAGATGTTCACACCTATGCGTCCAAACTGCAAATGAGTCGCGTATGAGCGAAGCCGCCGCTCCGCACTGACTGTAACGCAGTCAGTTCTTCTTTTACTGTTATGCTGTTTTGTGGATCACAAGGTTTAAAACTACTTATAAACACACACACAAAGTAACTCCACCAGAGTGCCTATTTCGGGTCACTTTTGCCGGTCGAAGCCCGGATAAAGGAGCAGGGTTGGAATTGTGACATTAAAAAACAATAATTGCTAAAATAAATTTAATTTGTAGTTCTAAATAAATTCTAAATGCATTTAGGACGTTTTTTGCTCTCTTTGTCTTTTCCACGATGTTATTTCTCTCTCCAACAGCGTAGGTTACAATTATATTAGCATGACCAATTATGCAAATTAGGTGATGACGTCATTTAGCGACTTTTAGGACAGCCAATAGCGATCTTCCTTACTGAGGAGTTCGCAACACTGGTCGGGTTATTGTCTCCCCAGAAACACTTCCCCTGTGTTTTTTCCTATTTCTGTTGTGTTTTGTGTGTTTTTGCCGCGTTTTTATTATTCCTGGTGTTTTATTAGGTTGCAGTCCGTTTGGCCTCTCAGGGCCACCGTATAATAAGCTCAGGAGTTTCAGTGTTTTGGGAAAGTGGAGTTACCAAACAAAAATAAATGAATGAATAAATAAAATTTAGCATTTGATACCAGTGAACAAGAAATCAACTTGATGCCATTTTTCCAGCCACAAACTGTATATAAAAGATGGAAACAGCTTCCAGGACTGAAAGTTAAGCCTGTATTCTTGACTCCTGCAAAAAGAAGGAGTGAATGGGGAAACAGTCCTGCAGGTCTCATGTCTGCACTTCACTGATGAGTTCATTGTTCTCAGCTTGACACTTCACAAACCAATGCTGACGTTGCAGTGGCTACACCACTCTGTTATACTGTGGTTGTAGCTAAAGGTTGCTTTTATTTCATTTTGACTTTTTGTTTTTAATTCGGTTTAATTTCAGTTAGTACAATATTACAATATAAACACAGTAAACTATAATAACCTTGTTTAGAACTCCTTTTTTCTTCTCAACCTGTGTCTTACTTTAAAGTTTCAGTATTTTGTCACAGGTCAGAGGCCGGGCACAGCCTGTTGCAGGGCTAACACAGAGAGGTGAACAACCAGTTGTACTCTCATTCACACCAAGGGCCAGTTTGGAATCAACAGCTAACCTGACCCTACTAACTGCACACCTTTGGACTGGAAGAAGCCAGAGTTCCCAGACAGAGCTCAGACAGCCACACAGGGAACAAGCAAACTCCACAGAGAAAAGCCGTGGCGAGCTGGTAGATTCAAACTCATGACCTTCTTCCTGTGAGGCGTAACCACCACATCACCATGCTGCCTTATCCTAAATATACAGGCAGGGTAAAGGCTGTTTGTAAGTGGGTACATCAATAGACTACAGTGCTTTCCTTCTTAAGTTTGACGTCTTCTGTTAAGTCCTTCTTATCCACAGTCTTATTCATACTACACTGTATGATAAGATAAGATAAGATAAGATAAGATAAGATAGAACTTTATTAATCCCTCGGGTGGGTTCCTCTGGGAAATTCGACTTCCAAAAAGCACAGCACCGACAGAAGTTACAGTTACAGAATTGTTATATATATATATATATATATATATATATATATATATATATATATATATATATATATATATATATATATATATATATATATATATATACACACACACACACACACACACACACACACATATATATAAATACAGAGACAATATAAATAAAATATACGAAGGGGATAAATAGAATAAATAGGAATAAAAAATAAAAATACAAGTGAATTGCACATTTCAAGTATTGAGTCTATTGCACCGTTGACTATTTACAAAAAGTATTGCACAAGGTATTGTACAGTGAGGTGAAGAGGCACTACAGCTTAGTTGTTCCCCCCTCCTTTGTCCCCCTGTCTCCCCTCCCTCTCCCCTCCAGAGAGGAGTTAAACAGTCTGATGGCGTGTGGGACAAAGGAGTTTTTAAGTCTGTTAGTTCTTGTCTTTGGGAGAAGCAACCTGTCACTGAACAGACTCTTCTGATTGTTTATGGCCGTGTGCAGAGGATGCCCAGCATTGTTCATAATGTCCATCAGTTTCTTTAATGTCCTTTTCTCTGCCACTGTCACCAGTGTCCAGCTTCATGCCGACCACAGAGCTAGCCTTCCTGATCAGTTTCTCCAGCCTGGATGATCCTTCTTTGCTGTGCTGCTCCCCCAGCACACCACAGCATAGAAAAGTACTCCAGCAACCACCGACTGGTAAAACATCCTCAGGAGCTTCCTGCAGATGTTAAAAGACCTCAGCCTCCTGAGGAAGTACAGTCGGCTTTGGGCTTTTTTATACAGGTGCTCTGTGTTGCATGACCAGTCCAGTTTATTGTCCACCCACAGCCCGAGGTACTTGTACTTGTTGACCACCTCCACCTCCTCCCCCTCTATCTGAACCGGCAGTGGACCTTCTCTGGACCTTCCGAAGTCCACAACCAGTTCCTTAGTCTTTGAGGTGTTGAGTTGCAGGTGATTAATGTTAAATGTTTACTCTGATCATTTCAAACTTTTTTTGCATTTCTCATAAAGTTACAGCCATCACTGCAACAGAAAACAAACACACGTTAATAGCATGTTTTATTAAGGCTGAGAGGAATAAATGACATAATACAGGCAGATAATGGCAGAAGTGTGACAGGCCGATAAAACATGTCTTTTGTATTTGCAATTTTTTATTAAATCAGTAGTGATGAAAAAAAAAGTAACAGTATTTAATGTATTTACTTATATACGGAGGAATCTTTGACCTTTGCATCAGTTTGAGCTTCCCTGCTCTGCCAGAATCCAGTGACATCTGGTTTTATGCTGTACACAACCAACCCGTGCAAACACAGAATGTCCAAACAAAGATTATGTAAACATTTTTTAATATTCACGCACCGGGGACTGTATTTCTGCCTTAACAGCCGAGCAGTAAATTAAAAGGACGTTCCTCTCGTGTGTGGCTTTAGGTTGTCCCTCTGAAGGATTTCAGCTGAAAGCAAAAGATACCGCTGGGAGTAGCTGGAGTCTCTCAGCTGCTGCAAAGCAAACACTTCAGTCTGAAATGAAGGGGACATCAAGTGTGCATAGAAAACTAGACATTTAGCTCCATGCAGATTTATTCACAGTGCATACACTTCCTTCATATTTCATGACAAAATAACCATCTAACTGTGCTCATTTCCTTCTTTCTTACAAATATAAATACTGCAGTATACAAAACATAGAAAGAGTTTCTCATTCATCAAGAGTTGGATGGAAACGCACACACAAAAACATTTGTCACATTGCGCTAGTTTTAAAAAACTGCATATTGTTCAGAAGGCACCACGAGTTCATTTATGGAGTTTGTCTTTTAGCAGAAACACATGATGATAAGAGCAGAACAGACATTTAACCACATCTAGAACAAGACAAGAACGTGGAACAGTGAAACCGTTTTGCTTTGAAATACATTCATGATTATAAATAACAGTTAAACTCTTTACAGCGTGCAGATATTTAGCTCATGTTTTAAAGTGTTTCTTAAAGTTCTGCTTTAATAAAACGTCACAGTCTCGGTCCCGAGCACATTCGCCGACTGCCTGGCTGAGGTAGTCGTGGAGGATTAGCGTCGAGTGCAAGGCCTCTCACTACGTTTCGCTCCGGATGAGCACCAGCAGGTAGAGTCGGTGTGTGTGTGTGTTTGTAGAGATGGATAAAGGTTTGCTAAAGGTTGAACTAATCTGCGAGAGGTTTGGCCCCGTCGACTCTGGAGTCGTCCAGGTCTGAAGTGGTCAAGTGTTTGAGAGGCGCTGTGGCAGAGGAGAGAAGAAAGGATACACAGTTACAGTCCTGCTTCATTTACTAACCAATCACAGCGTGACATTTGTGAACAAGACATTTCTCACTAACAAGGCGCATAAAATATGATTTGCACTACCTGCTACAGCCGAGGAAGTCGCAACTATGTGTGGGAATTACTCTGTATATTAACACCAGTGTTAAACAGCCACGAACATGTTTTGGCCTCCATAAATCTCGGAGGTAAAATGGACACAAAGCCACAGAAAGTACGCTCCTCTCGCGCTGAGCCAAATATTTGTAAGCGGCTTAGGAAAGTGCTACAAGTGATTTTGGCTGGGAGCCACTGGCAGTGATACAGGCAGACTCATTTCCAGAGCACTGATGGAAAGTTTCAGCGCCGGCTGCCATGTTTACATACTAAATGAAAGCGAGACTGTGCCCTGAATGTAACATGGTGAAATTTGGGTTATTGGTGAGCGTTATACTGAAATGAATGCAGATCAGAAACACCGAAACATCCTTTTCACTACAGTCTGGATGCAGTTATTTAGAAAAATAAGAATACTTTGACAATAATTTTACTCCAAAATACCGCCGTACTGTATATTTTCAAATGATCAGCAATACAGAGATGCAGGAAATACACGACTCCCATCAAAGCATAGAACAGAAAGGCTGTCAGAGCTGCTCCGTACTCACACAGTGTGTCAGATCTCAGCGAGCTGCTAAGGAACGTGCTGGAGCCTTTGATAGTGGAAGAAAGAGCAGCCAGTTTGAGGCTCCTGGAAGTGGCATCCAACTTCTCGTGCTGGAAGAGGAGGACATGGTAACGAGAATGTAGGCTACACACCAGATTTACAAAAAACAACCAAACACACACAACAGCTCTTTGGGTGGAAGGAGAAAGAAACCTTCAAGAGATTTATAGTCGTAGTGAGCCTGAGGATGGCATCGGTGCATACACTCTGCTGTCAGGTTATGATACAGCTGGATAAAGATAATCTAATGCAGCCGTCCTGCTATAAATCCAGCCTCCGTGAAGGAGATAAACTCCAGTTTTTATTGAAACTGTCTTAGAAAGATGTCGAATCAGCTGTATGGTTGTTTTGGAGGCTACGGTCTGTGCTGCCGATGCATTTCTATTACTTTATTCAGCCCTTTACATCACTGAGCCTCAGACGGCAGTTTGCTGATCTGCAGTGTTCGTGATGTGAAGATGCAAAAAGCCGGTGAACTGAACGAACGGACAATCCATCAAGAAGCTGGTGAGACATTATGAGTGTGCTTAATTTAACAATAATGTAAAATTTCCTTTACGCCATGCAATGATCAACATGGACAGTGAAGTGTGCTGCGCAGGATTCTTAGATTATGCACGCCAGGCCATTTTATTATAGCTAAAATAAACCATCTGAATGAGTCTGGGCTCACGGAAGGGAACAAGGCAGACAAATGCACCACGCTAAAGGAAAGGGGCTGCTGTCTGGGTCCCCAAAATACCTGTATGCATATCAAAAATGCTCGACAAAATGATTTACATAAGCAATCTCAGTCTTTCCAGTAAGTATACGCCAAAAAGTCATAACATTAAAACCTGGCCACCTACTTGATCACTCCTGCAGACAACAGAGACCACCCCACCTGCACCGCCTCAAGGCACTGACACACAGAGGGCTTCCCTCCATCATTTTGCAAAAAGAAAAACTGCTCAGAAACAGCTCGAGTAATACAAATCAGAGTCTTGGGCATACCAGCATCTACTGGAACAAACCTGATCCACAAAACATCCCAGCCCGAAAGATCCACTGCCAACGTCCCAGTGCCAGACACCACAAATGTCAGAGGCTGTTTAGGAGGCAGGAGGAAAGCAGGTGTTTTTAATATTGTGGCTGAATGCTGTGTACCTGTGCTGCCACACTTGCAAGTTTACAGGTCTCCAAAAACGCTGGTGTGCAGTTTGAAAAAATCCCTTAATATTCTGTGGTTCTTTTGCAAGGTCCACAAAGGTGCAGCGGCTGCTTAAAGTATGACACGGAGCGCTTGTTGTCTTTTATCCTCAGGATATGGATCACTAACTTTCCAGATGTCCTACGAGGCCAGAGCAGCGGCGGACCAAAGAGATAATCTGAGCAGAAAAGTCCGAGAGCCTCAGCTAAACGTGATGTGGAAGCTGTTTGTAAGCACTGCTGCCTCTGTTTAAGATGGAAGTCTTATAAAGACATTCATCCATCCTTTTTCCTTAAACAAACCCCGAGTGGGCAGCAGCTATTAAGCTAATGCAATCGCCACTTATCACTCAACGCAGGAGTCATTTGGCAAACCAATGGGGTAATCTGGCAGATTAAAGCCATTTAAAAAGTGACTGTATGGCTGTTTAGGGGAGGCTGTAAACTGCTGATGGCAATCAGCTGTCAACGACGATGTCTTGATGACTCCCTCGGCTGCTTTATAACAGAGAGGATGACAGTAGCAATTAACAGTGAGTGGCAAATTCAAGTTGGGGTTTTGTTTTTGTCTTTTGGGGGGGGGGGGGTACATTAGTGGCACCCCCAGAGCCTGTCCCGCTCTGTCCATCCATGCTATGTTACCACTGTGCGAATTTATTCATTTATTCAAACGAGCTGCAAATTAGGTGCAGTGCACACACCGGCATCTGTGTGGGTGAGCCAGACTCATAACCGACTCTCAAAGTCAGGCTATCCTTATCCAAACAGCTGCTGTTTGAACAAAGCGCTGCAATTAGTGACTGAAATAGAAAAAGTGTAGGTTGTTGTTCTAAAGTATCGTCTCTTGCTAGGCATCAAGGTACTGCAACCATGTGTCTAACATACTCTGTACTCTTGGATCCTGCGTTTGGACTCATCCAGCTGGTGCTGCAGGTCCCAGACGATCTCTTTGTATTTGGCGTGGCGCTCCTCTACCATCTCCCTCTGCTGCTGTGAGTCCTGAACACACAAGACAGAAGCTGTGTCATCAGATTGTGCGACTATTTCTAAACAGGCAGAAAAGAAAAGAATCTAAACAATCTTAAACAGTTTTTCTTTTTGGGTTAATTAGTCAGAGAACAACTGAATAAATAGTAGTGGTGTCAAAGTGCACAAGCTAATCTTTTGAATTCACGAGTGCTTCCTATAACAGTAAATTGGAGCCTGGCAGTCCATTACACTCACACACAAGTGTTGCAGGACTCAGCAAACTACACAATACCTGGATGTGACAGCACTACACATAGGTGGGCGTGATTGTGAAACAAGACAAATATTTCGTTATTTGAGGTTTAGTTAGAGCTCTGGACTTATCAAATAGATTTACACTGACTACTGATCAGCAATGAGAATAACAGAAAGAATTTAACATGTAGATTACCTCCCTATCAATAATAAAAGCCCAAATAAGCAAAATCAATAAACTAACCATTAATTTTTTAGCTAAAATCTAGTATAACGCACATTGGCATTGGTGTGCATGGAGTCAACATGACATAACAGGCTGTGTGTCTGCCAGGTTAGACTGAGTCACTCACACAGATGCAGTTAAGCTGTTGTTATGCTGCTGAGTGAAGCAACCTGCTGAGGCTCAATTCTTCATTTACTTACTGAAGTCTTTTTCTGCTCTCTGCTCTCAGCACAGTCTGACCTGAAACCAACGGCTCCGTTGGGCTGACTCACAGTTTGGTGCTCGTTTTAGCTTCACATGGATGTGATCCTGCTCTTTGTACTGGTTTTAATTTATTTTTACACTATTAAAGTGTTTCTTAAAAATTTAGTTAGCTTCATTTGTTTGAGACATTGTTCTGGACATCACATCACCACTGCCCCAATTGGTTCCTTTGGCAGTCCTGGTCTTTGCTTGTTTTGTGCATTAGCAAACAGATTAGCAACAGCTAAGCTTATCTTCGACAGCTGAGCAAAGGAATAAAATACTTTGAGGCCTCTGACAATAAACTTAGCAGTGATGATTCTGCTGAGTCATGCTGCTTCATGATGCGGAGCTTTAACCATGGAAGATGCAATTAGTCACATCTGCCCGGTGCTGAGCCTCCTCCAGCTGTTTCAATGCTTCACTGTATGTGTCAGGAACTTGAGACTGACAAAGGACTAAGAGGACCTTCGCTGATAAACATCTGTCATTATATTGAAAATGATGATCAGGCCATTTAGGTTAGTGCTAGAGTTTGACAATAGGGAGATGCAGACAGAACTTTTTCATGTGATTTTGTGGCATTTTGACTGTCTTGCTGCAGCAGCTTAGTGAGGGAATCCTCCTTATGTTACGATGATTGAAAGTTTAACTGGCTCTTGTGTTTTGTCCATTACGTTTGCCTGCTAATCAGTTGTGCAGTGGTAAAGTTAGTAAAGCATTAATTCCATAGTTTTGCAATTAATAATCCATAATTATAGGATTTAATCCTCTTATATGTGACTCAGAGCTAATTGTGCAGTTACTCGGTTAATTTTTGCGCGTTCATTAACAGTCAAATAAAAGAAGTAATCTAGATTATATGTGATCCCCACCTCCAAATCTCTGAAGTTCTCCATAAGAAGCTGTTTTTCTGGAATAGACTCCAAGTGATCCAGGGCTACTCTTGTATTCTTAAAAAAAAGAAAACACACACACACACACACACACACACACACACACACACACACACACACACACACACACGAATATTTAACAAATGTAAATGGAAGATACTGAAAACTGTCAGAACTGAAAACAGCATCTGTGTTTTTAACATCATAATTACAAGTGATCCAAGTGATCCCGACGCAGATGTCAGTAAATCCAATAACACAACGAGGAACCCCAAAAATCATAAACACGTAGACACACATGCTACAAAACCAAAACAACACGTGGAGATTTAATGATTAATAATATTGGGGCCACTTCCCAATTCCATTAATTGCCTCTCCTTTTCCCTCGCCACGTTTTCCTCGTTCGTCAGCACTTCCCACTTACAGCCAACAAAAAAGATCAAAGAACAACAGCGAGGAAGGAAAAGTCGATGAAATAAGAGTGAAATGAGACGTCGCTCCGAGTCGAGGTTCATCTTAAACGATAATCACCGATGAAGGTTGCGCAGCTGGATGTTCGTGGGTTTAACTGCTCTGCAGAGTCGACTGACGCCTTTGTATTTGCACACATAATGGATGTACTGGCTAAACAACAAGGGTCCGTGGCTGATACTGTTAGCAGCACATTTATGTATTATTTATACCCTCCCACATGACAGTACTGAATGTGGAGTAGCAGACACTGCATACAAAATTAACCTGAATTCTGACTGTGCACACATCAGTCCAAAGTTGTTTTGTAAATGCATTTATGATCCAGATACCAGATCCATAATGGACTTCAAAATAAAAGTTTCAACACATTTCAAGGTGAAAGCACGAGCAAAAATATGATGTTTTTCTGTACTTGACCACATATGCCCCAAAAAGAGCCGACACGTGGCAGACAGCATCAAAAAAAGCCAATAATCTATCTACATCCTGAACAGTGTGTGACGCCTAAATCTCTGCACAACGTGTGGAGCTGAGCTGTGCCATATTGTGCCCATTCTACATGAAACGATGCTTTCTAACAATTTATTGGCAACAAAAACAAAAGCACAGTGGCATTAAAAATATATGAGAGCTCAGAGTATGAAGGTGAAGGTATGAAATCAAATGTCCCTCCATGGCACACAGCGTTTCCTCTGCCTTTGGTGCGTATGTAACCAGCTACAAACTTAAGACACCATCAGTTGAAAGGGAGACGTCCTTCCTGGGCACCGTACTCAAATATGGTGGAGGAACGTGATGGCATCCACAAACTGCAACCCCTCTGTGTTTTTAATAGATTCATTATAAGTTTCTGAGATGAAATCAGTTTGTTAGAAGATTAATTACACACAATTTTATGGATATTTATGAGTACAGTAACCTTCTTTTTCCTGTAAAAGAACCTCAAAAAGTTACTGACTGTACCTTTAAACAGACATGATGTCATACTGCTTGGTCAATTCAAAAGCTAATTGAGGACTTGTTACAACACACTCAGCACCATCTTTAATTAAGTACTACTCTAGCTGCACGCCCTTCTATTCATCTCTTCACTGTACCTTCAATAGCCTTTTGTTCACATTCAGAAGGAGCATTTAAGCATCAAAAGAGCTGGCTGTTACAAGGCGTCACACTGATTGCTACGCTGAATGGCACGCTGACATACAAGTAAGATTTACTTGATGGTCCCCATTTCCCAGGCTGGTGACAGATGGGTCGATGTGTCCTGCCACTTTGTGATTGCAGTAAGCAAAAATGATGTTGGCGGTCCGGCTATTTCTTCCTTCTTTCTTGTAACAGCTAATTGAAGCCTGAAGTAGACAAGCATGCTGCATAATAGTGATGGATGGACAGCGTGGCTTGGGTGGCTTCGTTTATTTATTTTTTTAAAGAGAGTAATAAGCGATTGGGTCAATACACTCTTTCAGTGGTGCTAATTAATTTCTGGCTGACACGTAAAAGCTTATTAGAGATGTTAGTGGTAGACGTTAACCGTTCGGATGGTGAGGTCGATGCTGCATTGTCAGTGCAGCCTGGTTCTTAACCTCATCAGAAAGAGTGATGATGATTAACAGAGCTCTGAGCCTTGACTAAAGAAATCATTTTCTGTGTTAGCCTCTATGGGCTGCTGGGCAAACACAGCCTTAGGTGAACCTGCCTACACGGCTGAGCCAAATACAGCTGAAAACCTGGGAAAAAATAATAATAAAAATAACAGAAAAATGATGTAAAACATCACATCTTACCAGCTCCAGATCCAAAACACGGTCCTAAAGAAAACACAAACACAGTAACATTACTGAACTGTAGCACTGGTCTTTAAATGCATATAAATGCAGACAGTGAGTCCGGGGAACGGCTCAAAATGGTGGCTGAGCAGAGAGAAACCACGTGTTTGTGTTAGCGTGTGTAGGAGGAACAAATTGACAAAAGAGAGAAATAGTGTGCTCCAACAAACGGGTAACAAGGGAATGAAATGCAGGGGCTAGGGAGAGTCTGTAGCACACAACAGACTTCTTATCACACACACCGACACACTCGCACAAAGACAAACCGCTCTCGCCGCTCATCCAGCTCCTGACTGATGTTCCCTCTCTAACGATGCATAAGTGATGCTATGCCTCTTATCTGCCACTCAAACGCACACCTGCTCTTCCCTCCAACCGACTGCTTCTCCCCCTGTGCCTGTAATGTGTTGATGGTTTCTAACAGGGGGACTTTTTTCCGCCTCAGCCCACCCCCAACTTCTTTTTTTTAAACTCTACGTCCTTCACACCGTCTTTTCTTTTTACATCTCTGTCTCCTCATCCTTCATAATTAAAAGCTCGGTGGTGTCTAAAACAGTGCACAAGCTCTGGCAGGTGCCATTATGCAGCCACAGATGAGCCCGCAGACTCCGTGCACAGTCACACAGAGCTAGACGGTCTCTTCTCAGACGGTTCGCTGCCTGTGTGTGTGCATGTGTTTCTTGCTGTTTAATAGTGAATAAAGGACCAGTCCACTTGAGACTAGGTGGGTTGGTGTCCTGCCAAGTGTAGCTGCTGCAGTATTGAAAGACAGAAACAAGGCCTCGAGTGGCTTTTAAACTCCGAGCCATCTTGTCCGCAGTAATTAGCTTCTTGTCCAAGCTCGGCAGCAAGGAGTCTGTCAGGCCTACAGCTGTGAAGTAATGTTTGTAACACACCCTCAGAGAGCTCAGATGACCAAAACCCAGACATACAGCACTGTGCAAAAATCTTGAGTCTCCAATTAATTTCTTTATATTTAGCTTCCAAGGAGCCATACTTTATTTTAAAATTGTTTTTATCTATTTTTAATTAAGACTTCTTAAGCAATAGTTTGTAATGGCTTCATTTTCCAGCATGACAATGATCCCCAGACACACTGCCTATTCAGTAAAAGCATATCGTAATAGCAAAACACTGTGTTCCTGAAGACGACTTAAATAAATGATAAGCGAGTTCAGGCTGTGCTGAAGAATAAAGATGGTCACACCAAAATACTGACCGACTTTCAAGCATGTAGAATCGTACAAACTCGGTTTGTCTTATTGCTGCATTTCCATGTATGTTTGCATATGTTCCAATGGGTCTCTGCACCTATTCCACATTTTCCCTGTAAAGTTAAGAGAAATGATGGGTGGCTCAAGACTTCTGCACAGCACTTTGCCAACTTAAACACAAACTAACCATATTATATATATTTTACACTAACCTGAAGGCTTCTCATTTCGTCCTCTTTCTTGCGACTTCTCTCCAGCAGCTCTGGAATGACATCAGTGTGTAAGAAGAGATGGTGCAGTTGATGGAGCGAGTTGTCAGATGTCACAGTAATATCTGTGGTCCATATGAGCTGTGTAAGGCCAGGCCAAATAATACTAGCTTCTATTGTGATGCCTGGTCCACCTGTGCAGGTGCTGGATGTTTTTAATATCTGAAACCAATACAGCTTCTTGATGAAACAACTATTACTAATTGCATCATTTTGCAGTTTAAGTGTAACAGGATGCTGTTGTCATTCACGAGCTGCTCACTTACTATATTTTGCCTTTTGACTGTTGTTTCAAACACAAGCCTGCTTGGGGTTTTAGTTAATAATAAAAAATATCATTTCTTTTTTAAATGGAGAAGTGATTTCCTGACATTTAACCTCCAAGAACACAAGAAAAGATGATTTGTTTTATACTGATTACATTCTGGCCATGTGATGAACCCTAATCCAAACACAGCTCGGTGCTGTGCAGTGCTGATGGATTATTTTTACCCCGACAGGTAAATGAGGGACAAACTGCTTATGTCGCTCATCTTGATTCTGAAGACTGACAAAACAAAAGCTGTATTTTCTAAAAGGTATGTAGCATAAGTGTAAGTAGCATAGAACATCATAGCAACAGTGAAACATGGTGGTGGTAGTGTGATGCTCTGGGGCTGCTTTGCAGCTTCAGGACCTGGATGATTTGCTGTAATCGATGGAAGCATGAATTCTGCTCACCACCAGAAAATCCAGGTAGTTTTAATGCCCTAAAGATTGATTGGATTATTCAGCAGGACAATAATCCACAAGTGGAGCACACTAGTCAAAGTCTGGACTTCATTCTGATGGGGATGCCGTTCATTCTGGGAAACCCTCCAATGTGGCTGAATTCAAACTATTCTGCTAAGGAGAGCGGACTAAATTCCTCCACAGTGATCTCAAAGACTCATTGCCACTTATCGCGAGTTAACCAGTTATTAGGTTTATGGGGCGATTACATTTTCACACAGATCCAGCTTGGTCTGAATAGCTTCCCCTGACACTAGAACTGCCATTATACCCTAACTCATAAGAAGCACCAGGAGGGCTAATTTTGACTCCATCCTACCACAGCACTAATGGCAAATAAATCATTTCTTGAAGAAGTTCAGTTACTAATTTCCTTCTAATTATTGAAATTTAAGATTGAAATTAAATTTAAGATTCAACAAAACGAGTATTAAAATAACATTTTGAGGGTTTTCATTAGTTTTATAAATGATTTTGATAATTTCATTACAGATTGTAAAGTTAAACAGGGCAAAACAATTAACTAATAAGTGATAATAAGTATACAGAATAACTAGCAAATAATTGAAGTATTACAGAGAAAGAACATTATGAAGAGTTAAGTTTATTCTGGATGTAGCGCAGCTACACGTTTTGTAGCTGAGCTACAATAAACACTGTGACAACGACTGAACAGCTGATTGCCTCCTTTTTAAATCTGACCTCACAGTTACCCACAAAAATGTAAGAAACATTTTTTATTAATTACCGTAATTGTCGGGCTATAAGCCGCTACTTTTTGCACAAGCTTTGAACCCTGCGGCTTTTAGTCAGGTGCGGCTTTTCTATAGATTGTCCATGATTTTTGTCATATCGTAAGACGATTTGTTTTGTTTGTTCCGCTGTTGTACGGCACTACGTTGCCTGGCGGAAGGATCGGGGTTCAAGAGTGGTATGTTGGTCACATGTCCATCCGCCAGGCAACATAGTGCCGTACAAGTAGCGCGAAAAACAAACTTCAAAGTAGCGCTACACGTTCAGCTGGATGATGAGCGGCGATAAACTTGCGAAAAGCAAGTTATGCCCAACTCCACCGGTGGATTCTGACAGCGTGGAAAAGTGCGCAAACATCCACGATCACCAACGGATTTCGAAGGGCTGGACTGCTGCATGATGAAGAGGAGGACACCGCCACGGCCCTTCAGAGGGTGTTCGACTCCGACACTGACAATGACAATGAGGATTATCTTTGGTTTTGAAAGTGACAACGAAGGAAAGAAGCTGAGAGTGGATGACGAAGCCACCCTGAGCCTGTTCGTTTCCGACACTGGAGAAGAGGACTTTGGTGGTTTTAGTGGCAGGAAGAAGAGAAAGATGATGGTGAGTGACTGACTTTTCTTCTTGTTAAAGCTGTGTCACTGCACCTGAGCCTAAAAGGTAGTCCGAATCTATTTTTCTGGTGTGCTGTAGGTTACTGTTATGTACTACATGTGCAAATATGTACCCATAACTTGATTTTCAAAATATTAATAAAAGGGGTGTGTCTCCAAACAGCCATCTCTTTCCTGACAATTCGATTTGTGCATATTCTCTTACATATGATAAGTCAACATTGAAACACCTGCGGCTTTTGGTCAGGTGCGGCTAATGTATGTACAAAACAGGATTTTCCCCTGATTTTAGCTTGTGCGGCTAATATTCAGGTGCGCTCTGTAGTCCGGGAAATACGGTACTGTAAAAGTAGAAGAGTCAAAGTTTATCATCTAGTTCACGTCTGCCTCTGATCACCAAACCTGCGACCACACCCCGCGACCTCGTCACCTCGATCAGCTGCTCTGATCTGGATTTATTTATTTTATTTATATTTAGCCACTGTAGTTACATATTTATGAATCACATCCAGATAATTTTGGAAGCCTTAAAGTTTAAAAAATGTGTGTAAACCATTGTGATGTTAGGTAGGGCTGCTCGATTATGGCAAAAATGATAATCACGATTATTTTCACTGAAATTGAGATCACGATTATTTGACGATATTTATTTAACCCTTTAAGACCTACTATAGAACCAAGTCCACCAGAGCTTATATTATTTTTTTACATGCTGTAGTGCCATTTGTGGGAGCATTTCAATTTGCTATGCAACTGTTATAGCCCATATTTTAATAATATGTATGCATTAAGTCCATAGTAATTACATAAATTGCAAAAAAGTGCAATAAACTACAAAAAAAATTGAAAATCGCTTTTGTTTTGTTTACATATATTTCTACTTGGAGAAATTTAAGAGGTTTATCCCTCAAAACTTTAAATACAATAAAGTTGCAAAAAAAAGTTTACAACAACAGGAAATTTATTTTGAGTGTCTTCATAGTTTTATTTTGGAGATACAGCAATTTTTATATACTGCAGGAAAAACAAAAAACAATCCTATGATGCAAATTTGCAAAGAAAACAGCAGGTGCATCATTTCACTGTGGGAAGTGTTACGAACAGCTGATAGGAACGGCAAAGCCTGTTTCTGGAGTATTATGTTTTTGTTCCTGCAAGAGCTTTTTATGCAGTTTTTGCAAAGCTATATGTGGAAGGAAACCGAGACCGAGGACAAGCTGATGGCATCAGATGTAAGTACAACTCCTCCGGTTTCATATGCAAAACAAATTATTGCGCTAGCTTACACGGTTCAGGTTCTACAGGGATTTAAAAATAGTTACGCAAAACGGAGCGTGCTGCTCTGACCGGCTTTAAAGGGTTAACAATGACTTTAAAAAATAATATAAAATAGTGTGCAACACCACTGAAGTTTGTTTTTTAAACTCTCTTTTCAACCAACGGCAGTCACTCTCCAAATAACTTCTGCTTAGCTTTCCGAGCTTCCCTCGGGTCCTCTTAATCAGCGGTCTCCAACCTTTTTTGCGCCACGGACGGTTTATGCCCGACAATATTTTCACGGACCGGCCTTTAAGGTGTCGCGGATAAATTAGGGAGGGGCTAATAATCGGCTCAGTCATTTTTAATGATCGTTGAAAGCCCAGATCGTAATCGTGATTAAAATTCGATTAATTGAGCAGCCCTAATGTTAGGTAATTGGTAATTTCACAGCAGCGTCTTTGGTTGTTCTAAGTTCATATTTTTTTTACCCCCACACACCCCAAATTTCAGTACTTTACCAATAAGCCCATTTTAGGAAAAGCCATGAAATATGAGATTCTGTGGTTTTAATTTAACAGAATTACACAGTTTTTAATGCCATGCGGTCAAAATCATTGTATTTACTCGACTTCTCTTTACTAATCTAAAAACTGGTTTGATGATCTGAAACATGTAACTGTGACAGACGCTACGTTTTCACAGCTCAGTGTCTCCGCTGACCGACACGTCCAGCCCGTCGCAGCTGCAGGAGGAGCTGTAATACTAGAACAGCTGTTTCCACACATACACTGCAGACCTGTTTTTAAGGGAAAGGGCCAACAGGGAGCACTGCACAAGTGATGAAAGGTCTTAGGAAAAATACACAAACCGCAACCGCAATCTGACACAAATCCTGTACACCACACAATGTCTCCGCTGAGTGCTGGCAATAATGGCTAATGTGTTGAGATAAAAACAAGCAGCTCTCAGAGCTCACGAGAATACAGCTCCCCCTTTGAGAATATTCATTAATTAGTATTTACCATAATGCATGGTTGAGGATATAGTTGCAAAATGCACCATGTAATTACAGCCGTTACTGAGAAGAAGAGTTTATAGCAGAGGTTATAAAATCCACACCTTCAATACTCAGATACTGCTGCTGTGACAAAAGATTACTCTTAGCTCTAACTACTAAAGAGACCACATCACTGCTCCTGCCTGCAGTGCAGACTCAAACTGCTGATCCAGAGACGGGAGGAGCTGATTCCAAAGGTGATCGAAATGATCTTGCGCGTGTATCATTAACTGAATTGTCCAATCACTTTACTCGAAAGAAAAGAAAAATGTAAACAGATAGCTAGCTCTGTTTCCATCTCCTTGACCATAGCCAGCTATCCAGCTGTCTCCAGTCCCCCTGTGTCTTTTAGATCTCTGGTAATGGAACACAAATTAGGTTCATTTCCCCGTATTGTTCAGACGAAGCGCTGAAAACAAGCTTCTCTTCCTCTGCCAGTTACAGCTCATTAAGAGAAATTCAGTCAAAAATGGGGCTCACATTGGGAAAAACAAGTCATCTTTCCACGCGAGGCTCAAAGTTCACAAACCATTAAGATTCTTTCTCAAACATCTGCAACTACAAACAGTCAGACCCATCGTAACAAACAAAAAACAATGATTCAGGCACACACACAGTCATTTTCACCAGCATCCATTACAGCAAAACACAACAAACAGTGAGCAACAAAAACACTTCTGTCACACGCCTGCACTGAATGACTTTCTTAATGATGGTGTGATTACATGTAAATGTGAGAGGATGAAAACGGGAGATTGGAGTCTGACAGCTGTGTTAATCAAAAGGAACCATTAGAGAGAGAGGAGACTTTCATGGAGAGCTGGCTGTGATAAGTACAACTTCTCACCCTCGTGAATGCTGAGAGCATGGAGAACTAAAGGACTTCTCATCCTGTGCACTCTAACAGCTGCTAGCTGCCTTTACAGGCAGAATGACTGTGATTTGTGTCGCCTGATGCTGTGCAGGGGCATCCCGAGTGTGAGTGAAATCAACATGAAGGCGTTTCTCCAATTAGATTCTACCTTTCTTTTCAGTGCTGAGAGAGTGCATCAGCTTCTCCTGTTGGTCCAGGCGCTGCAGGAGAGCTCTCTGCTCTGAGTCGCGGCTTTGCCTGAGGGCCTTCAACTGATCCTTGGTCTGCTGATGTTGCCTCCTCAGGCGCTGTTCTCTAGTGTCGCGCTCACGCACCTCCTCACACAGCCAGCGCAGCTTGGTCTGGTTGGTTTAATAAATACAAACATTGTTGTAGTTAGTCTGAAAACTGTGGAGGGGATCAGGCCAGCCAGCCTCAGGCCCCACCATGACACACTACATTTAATACACAAGTTGGAACATGACAAGGGATTTTCTGGGTTTTCTAACATAGAATCCTGCACGCCAATCAATGCAAAGGACACTGAGCAGGAGTTTAATTAAGAGGACAAAACTTCCTGATCCTTATTTTCCCTGTGCAGCCAAATCATTTCAACTTAATTTTTCATTACTTTCAAAGGCGTTTTCCTGTCTAAGCTGGCAGTTTACAGCTCAAATCTCAACATTATTATTTTTTCATTTTTGTCTTTTAGCTGAATCCAGACCCAGGTTGTAAAGTCACGTCAGAAAAAAAACCAAACCACACAAAATGAGCACAGCAGTGTAAATTTACTGTTTCCTACAACAGGCTTCCACAGCAGAGCCAAATGACTGGTTCAATTGTTATTCCAACTGTGCACTGTAAGCCTGTAAATCATACCTACATTATACTACCATAAAAACTCTTAACAAGGGAGCTAATTACCTCCCTTGTTCTCCAGCGTTTTACTCTTGTAAATGCACATTACTCTGAGAGAATTTCTGACAGGAGATACATTACAGTGATAAACACTACAAATTGTGCAAACACATTTTAACACGGTATCATGCATCACAGCCACAGCTTTAATTACACATTTCTTTTGAAAGTTTACAACAATAAACAGGGATTGATTTGTCTCGGAGAAAGGCAGGTGGCAGCTAAAAGGGCAGAGGACGACAGCGAGCATCTCCTCTGTCGCATGAGCCCCGCGAGAACATCATGGAAACTGATAACTGATATAAAAGCACCGATGATAACAAGATATGGCTGCACGTCTGTGAGAAGTTTAATTTACAGCTATCGTTGGGGAACCTGGTAAATCTCAACTCTTATCTGACTTTCATTGACATTCGAATGACACTGACATTTATTACAAACTCTAAGCACACATTGGTGCACAGCAAAATAGTTCAACAATGAAGCGTCATAGTTTTCTGAGAAGTTTTTACCACAGTAAATGTTTGCACAAATATATCTCCACATCTATGGTGGAGGGCTTTCCTGGCATGAAGACATTTTTGGCATCGCTTAAAGCAGTTTTATCCAGACATGAAAGACTTCGTGCAGTTTTGGTAATTGAGGTTTTAACTACTCAACCATTGTTGTTCAGAACTCTTAGCAACTTATTAAGAAAATGCACACGTTTCTGTCAAATGAGGTAAAGCCAGATAACTAGAGGCTGCCTCTGACTGCATGCTGCTCACACTTTCCATCTTGCCCATATTTCATGTTGTTTAGCATGTTGGGGACAAACTGAGGAAACAGTCACTAAAGCACAGGAGTCTCTTTATAAAAAAAACCCTTAAAAAAACTGGACAAAAAAGTCTGGCGAGACGTCATTTAATGAGTCTGAAAAATATGAAATCATTTTCCGAGATGTGTTTGGTATTAAAGATCTTAAACGGTCTGGCAGCTCCTCCACCGCCTCATTTTTTAAACTTTCGCACAGCAGAATCTGTCAAATCTACAAGGTTATCTTCAACTTAAGACTGCGCTGCACGTTTTCATCCCTCTGCTTTCTTTTTCATTAAGAACTGCAGCTCTATCACCAGCTTTAAAAACTCACAGAATATGAACACTGATGTCTATTTTCTCATAGGTGTGCGGACGCTTTGTTTGTTTTGTAATTTACGTTTATGATCTTCGCCATGTAACCTGGCAAAGAACTGCAGATGCAAATTAGTTTTAAGCCAACTCTGGCAAACCCTTATGTTAATATTGTATATAATCCCTTGTTAAAACAAAAATCTTCACTATGTCTTGACTGTATTATTTGTGTGTGTAAGAATGGTTCTCTCCAGGGACAAAAGCTGAATCAAACCTTAGTCTCAGCCAGCCAGCGGTGCGAGTCCTTCACCAGTTCAGGTCTCTGAGAAATTGCCTGTTAGAAAATTACAAAAACAAGCAAATAAATACAAAAGCAAACTTTCCTGTTGCTGTTACGTGTATATGCTGTAGGACAAGGCGAAGTTAAGTTGGATAGACAGCAAGTGAATCGAAATGCAGATGGACAAACAAGAGGACAGGAACCAGATCGAACAGCCTCCTGTCAAAACTCTTAACTTTAGTGAAGAGGGGCCTCTGCCAACTTAAATTGGCGTGCGCATGTTAAACAGCTATGACACAACACACACACACACACACACACACACACACACACACACACACACACACACACACACACACACACAGTTAGTGCGTGTCATAAAAACGAGCTCAGGGAGTATGTTCCAATCTTTCCCAGACAAGCTTGTCAGCATCAGCAATACAAACTGACTGCCTGCCAAGTCCTAATGACTGCTGACACACACACACACACACACACACACACACACACACACACACACACACACACACACACACACACACACACTCTTAAGGCAAAAAGATAGACACAGATAAACGCAGTCACATAACTAGACGACACTCAGTTGAGAGCACACCTCTGCCAAGTGCTATGCAGCTGCTGAAATGTGCCAGCTGCACATGTGGAGTTGTCAGCAAAGATTAATAATCCCTCTCATGCTTCTTTATCTCTTTGTTACACATGAGGTGGTGAATTCATGTGCATGCTAATTAGATTTGGCTGTGCTGAGCCACATTTAAGTTTCTGCATTTCTATGTATAGAATATGATCGATATGTCTTTAATAGCCACTGGGGTTGCATTTCAAACACAGCGATATGTTTCACAATGCATAACCCCCCCCCCCCCCCCTTTTTTTTTTGTTAGCTACTGGTGTTGTTAGCATGGAGAGTAAGCTCGCATAAAGGAAGAATAACACACTCATGACAGAGAACCAAAAGATGATGTGGTCATGTGACACAATTCTTAACCTCGTGGCCGCTTTAGGTTCACGCCAAATTCAACTTTGCTTTTTCTTATTTGGCTGTTAATGGGGGATTTGTCTCTCCTGTCTCTGCTGATGGTTAATCGGGAGCAAAAACAAGGTTAGTACTTAAGCACAGTGGTGCTTGAAGATAAAAGATAACATCAGTATTCTAGTACGGTTATAAACACTGCAGCATGTTTACAGTGTTCGACATCTTTGGTTAGCCTTTCATCCTTTGCTATTTAGCATTAAATACAACATAAAACAGAGTCCGATGCTGCAGGTTATAAAAGTCATCAAAGTAAAGCTTAAAAAAAGCCAAATAGATGAAGAGCTCACTGAGGCTAACACAGTCCATTAAGGTATTACCAGCTCGACATCAGTATCGGCCAACATTTATCACTTGTGTTTCATCAATATTGCGCTGCTGCTACTTTCTTCACAGATAGTGTTAAGTTGTTGTTGTTTTTAAGGAATTACAATTCCTTTGTTTCCTTGGAAACAAATAGCAACAAAAAACAAAAACTAATAAAACAAAACAACTGTTATTTTTAATTTCTACATTTCAAAGTCTGTACATTCCACAATTCATCCTAAGACAATCATTCACAAAACTGTATTAAAATCCCTGCACCAGCTGCAGCCTTTAGCCTGCACTAAGAGTAACTTTACATGCATTTTTACCTCTGCTAAGGATGTTTCTGGCAGCATTTGTGTGCACGTCATCTGTTTATAAACACAATCGCTCAAAACGTTTTGAATGAATCCTAATAAAACTTTGTAGCCAAATATACTATAGGATGATATTAGAACAAGTTAAAGTTAATCATGTTGAAATACCTTTTACTCCTACATAATGTTTGAGTCATCATTTCTCAACAGCTGCCATTGCTACCTTTATTACTGCAGACTCACAGACTTCTTAGTAGTAAAAGCATTTTAAAAACAGAAGAAAACAAAATGAATATACACATAATACAATAATATTCCCTTAAAAATAAGCACTGTCTATAGAATGAGCTGCCTCCCAGAGTGTTTGTTGTTTGTTTCCCCGGAAAAAAAATGGCTGTCCTCTCCTTCCTCTGATTGGCTGGCCCATACAAACAGAGGGTCTCACAGCAAGGGGGTGGGGCTTCTGTGCTTATAGCCCGAGCCGGTGCTTGAGATGACCATATTAATTACTAACAGCCCCCCACACACACACAGACAGTGAAAATAGGGAAATGCATTCTGTCAATAAGTGCCCATTCATTTAAAACAGGAACTATAGTTTTAGATTATGATCACAAGCTTTTTAGGCTCCAATGGCCGTGAAAGCTGCAGTACCACGTTTTGGAAAACTGGGGTTTTCCCTTCATCCAAAACAGAAAAGCCGTCCTGTGCCTTCTGATGGCACAAAAACATTTCTTTAGACGTTTCATGACTGGTAGAGTGATAACACACTCCAATGGATTTTATAAAGGTAAAAACAAAAAAAGCCAAAAAACAAAACAAAACCCCACCCCACTCTCCTTGACAAACCTTTTCAAATAGCTTTTTGAGCGTGTTTATAGAGACTTACCCACCCACCCTGCTAACAACGTGAAACCATACCCCCTCCTGCCACCTACCGAGGAAAAAAAAGAAAGCCAGCAGATATAACAAACATGAATTCACATGGACGAACTCACACACAGCAATGAACAAAGTAGACAAAAGCAGAACCCTTTTTCAAGTACACCCTTGTGGCAAGGTGTTTACACATGATCAACAGACATGGAAAACACACAGCAGGAGTTTTTGGACCCTTTCTGTCCTGCGCCTTGGCGAGCAACGTCGTCACCGCGCAGGTGTCAGGCAGCGTTTTCAAGCTGCCACTCAAAACCAGATACAAACAAAAACGCATCTCCCAAGTTGTTGCCACGGCAGCTCAAAGTACAGCAACAGAGCACCGCTGTGCAGAGGTCCCCGTCTCAGGGAGCGTACAGCCATACACCAGAGCATGTGACTGTGTGGGAGGATAAAACATGCCTCTGCGCTTCTCGCTCACGCTCTCTTTACTTTTTTCAAAAACATCAAAGGCCACACGGCAGAGTAGCAGACAAAAAGGAGGTGAAACTGTTGAAAAACTGAACAAGTAGGCTGGGAGTTGAAAGTGCTGTGAAAGGCCTGAAGTGAAAGAAACACCACTATTCCTCACAGCAGCACAGCAGCGGATTCCAAGCATCTGCCACCGCTAATTTAAATGTGTGACTACCCGGTTTACATCTCTCTCACAACGCGAATAAATGTGTGGCTGTTTTTCTTCTTTGGTTACAGTGTGTTTGCTGCGCCTCCCACTGTGACGACGGAAAAGCTGGGAAGAATTTCGAGAAGCAAAAAGACAGAGACGTTAAGACCAACAGCAAATGGAGAGGACACAGAGAGATGTTTTCATAGAGATTACCAGCATTACTCTTCATTAAACAGTTTATGAAAAGACGAGGAGAGAAGATGGAAGGGAGAGAAAAAAATAACGACAGATGTCTCGAGTTGGATTTAAACACAGATCTTTGATGCAGCTCAGCCCAAAACAGAAGAGTGGGAGCATAAAATAAACCACAATTGAAAGACAAGACACACAGGGGTTTATTATAAAAGGAGATGACTCACAAGGTTAGCGTTTAAGGAAAAGAACCAAAATGACTGTGTTGCCATGCTGTGGTAAATTATGAGACTAAAGAGAAGAAGAAAAAATGATGCCTATGTGGAAGTGCCAAAAAGACGCAGTTCTGGTGGCCACAGAGACAATCCCACAGACGTCCAACTAGCAATCAGAGACATGTTTACAGACGGGGCCTTTATGCACACAGGTCACAAGGATACCAGCTCAGGTCTCAGTTACTGGCTTGACTTTGACAGGCGTGCCACATGTTTGCCATCATCTGTCACCTCAAACAGTTCAAGTCGCTGAACTGGAGCTCTCAGGCATGTTGGTGGTGCTGGTGCCTTTTTCAATTGGTTTTAATGGAATTATCTAACAACAAACATGACGTGTCATCCAAGGAATTCTTTCCTGCAGTCCTGGTGAGTGAAACTGAAATATTATATTTGTCTGTTACTTCAGCGGCCCCCCAACAGTTTTTGCGCTACGAACCGACAATATTTTCATGGACCGGCCTTTAAGGTGTCGCGGATAAACACAACAGAATAAAACTAGTACCGGTACCAAAAAAGAGAAGATTTATTCATAACACACGGGAAAAGACCCAGGGAAACCAAGTTAACGATAAAAACGGTTAAAAAATAACGATAAAAACCGATAAAACCGTTGAATACCATGAATTTCACACCCGAGCCTCAACTCTCGCAGCCCTTAAACCTTTTGGCTACAACCTGTTAACGTGTGAGGTCTCACTGACTGTCACGGGGTCCCCTTCCAGACCTCTCCCGGACAAACACAGGCGTAGTCGGTAAGGTATTAGTGTGGATACTTTATTTGAAACGGCCTCCCCAGTGCATAAAAAGATGGTTGCAAAGACATAAAACTGAGAGCCACGCTACACAGCCTGTATGTTACAACACACACCCCCCTTCATATCCGGCTCGCCGTCTCTTATATCCCGTAACCCCTCCCCCTTGGCGTCACCACCAATTCTTTATTCTAACTTTAATCCCCGTCTCCCTCCCCCAGAATTTCTTTTTCATTATACACTCACAAAACATATACATTGATACAGGCTCTCAACTATTTCCCGGCAGTCTACCCGACTTCATATACCCATTAACGGCCCACGTAATGAGGCCATTCTCATGACGGTCCAGACACACGTGAACTCATTATTTAAACCCCACACCCCCATACCATCGGCTTGCGTCACCCTGCACGATTGGCGATCCCCCGCACGTCTCCCCGACCGACGCCCTTAACAAGTAAGTGGGAACCAAAATCTAGCCACCCCCGATGCGGCTCACAACTTGCTCCTCACCCCTTTTATTCCTCTACTCGGTCGTCAGAAAGATACGCCGCCCCGGGTGCCAAATCGAACTAATGGTGGCGATCTAATGATGGCGGTGCCATACTCAGCGGACTCTGCCTTGAGACGGGTCACTCCGTCACACTGACCGTAACCGTAACCTGTCCACTAAATTCTTGTTAGTTGATTAATGTGTCCAAAGCACCATGAAGAGGTGAATGAGACATTTTGCATAAAGCTGCTTTCAGTGCTCAAATACAGTAGAAAAGCCATATATGAGTCATTTTGGCATAAAAATATCACCTGACTCGTCTTACAATTAAAGTTGTATTCAGCAAAGTTTGTTTTTTCTTGGACTTTAAATATCTTTACACCACATTCAAACTTCCTGCTTCTTAGTGCTTTTAAAATCAAGGAAGGAAGGAGGGTATCATAAGGTAGCTGAAACTTAATCCACCCTTTAACCGTTAATGATCCCCCCATTAGCCCGATCGCTATAAGTTGACTTCTTTCGGCATCATGGATTACAGAGGAGGAAAGGTGTTGGCTCGCATGTTTGACTGCAGCACTGCAGGACCAGCTGGAGAAATCTATAAGAGCAGATAAGAGCAGCCAGGGTTCATTAGCCTGGAGCAGCAGAGGAAAACTAGCTTTAAGCGAAGTGGGTGGTGGGGGTGGGGTGGGGGGGTTAAAGAATACACTCAGTAGGTAGTGTGGAGGCTTTACAGTCTAATAAGCAGATTTATAAGTGCATGGTTATGTACAGGTGGGTGATAAATAAATAGATCAAATAAGATATGGGGTATGGAACGTGGATGCTTCAGTCTGTTAAAAGGCAATGACACAGTTCACTTTTATATTCATTTTCCTCAAGACTTCATTCAAAGATGCTCACATTTACACAATGAGCCACAACACTCACTACTACTATTTTTCTCCCCATTTTCATTTCCTGTCTCACTGTGCAGAACCTCTTCTCAGCTCCTTTACTTTGTCAGACTACAGTCGTAGTTGTTATTAATGAGCCTTGTCAACCTGACCTGTCACAGACGTTACGCTAAATATTTGCTTTAGAAACGTTTCCATCTGAAATAGATGGGACATTGTAGAAAAACATGAAAGACATGCAAACTTGATCTTTTGCACTTTCTGTGACGTTAAAGAAAGTCTGAGCTTGATTTTCATGTTTTTTTTTCATGTGTGTCTGTTCATCATGGATTTTTGGACATAGAACAGATGAGTCATAACGAGTATTTCCTTTGGACTTTCTGTCTCTGGTAACACACACATGCAACATTTATATAAGCACAACAACACACACACACACACAAGCTTATCAGGTAAAACTTGTAACCAACTGTAAAATACTTTCCAAGGTTCTCAAAATAGTTGTTATTCTTGCCACTGGCAAATAAACAGAAGACACAGCCTTATGCAAAATCACAATACAAGAACAGGTCTCTTCAGCACAAGTCAATGTTATTATTCTGACAGTTAACAACAACTGAGCAAACAGTGGGACAAAACAAGACTGCTGCTGTCACTAACACTCCAGCCTGTAGAGACCTACTCTTGCCACACACTGTCCAGCATGAACCGACAAGAGAGGCAAACCTAACAAGAGACTGTTTAAGTTTGCATCTAGTGCAGCAACGACCGGAAGGACTATACACGTTTCTCCAGAGTATGTGGACTGGCAGGACTAGATTGTTACTTAGAAAATGATCCGTGCTTGTCAAATGTGCTGTGAATGTATAAAAGCAAGCTGACAGTATTCAACACCATTCAAAACACAAACAAAATGTAATAGGCAGGAAATACCTGGAGCTTGTCTTCGCCGTTCCTAGCCAGGCTGCGACAGGCTGCGTCTAGTTCCTCGCCCAAAGATGTAAGGACTGCCTCTTGCTCCGATTCCATTTCCAACACCTTCTGCTCCAACTTAACAAGTTCCGACTCCGAAACACGTCTCCGCTCGGCTGACCTGACCTGTGGAGAACGGCAGACAGCCGAGCGGAGTAGAGGTGCTGCAAATTAGCAGGTGTTTCAATTCATGCCATTGTAGTTTAAAAGACACTGATAAGAACTTTTTTTCTTCTTTCGTAGCATAAATGACATTTATGTCACCTGTTACAAGATTATTGTCAGATGTTCTGGTTTTCCTCAATAAACACATTCAGACTAACAAAAAACCGTGGGCATCAGAGACTTGTTCAGTTTCCTCTCAAAAAGCAGATACTACGTTTCTTTAGCTACAGTAGTTTCAGGGTCTCTACCAGGACACAGTCAATCAATACATTCAAGGATGGAAACCAAGTGATCAGTTCTGCCCTGGGAACATGGATCATTACCCTGTCCCTGAGATAATAAACTGCCCATGTTACATTAATAAGAGCCCTTTTTCTGCATGCAGACGATTTCAAATCAATAAATGGTTCCTGTGAAAAAGACCCATGCAACTTATCAGGGTCCTGTCAAAGAGGTGAATTGGGATTCAATACTTCATCAGCTGTTGTGAAGCCACTAAGGACATATTGATAAAGACTCTTTAAAATAGTGCTGATTTGGCACCACTTAACCCCTGGAACTCTTCTTATGTTTGGATTATCTGTCCTGAACACCTTCTGAACAGTGGAAAGTCGAAGCCTGATGGGCTCAGATTTTACCATCTGACTAAATGATACACACAGGTTAAACAGCTGGATTGAAATCGCTCAGCGGGAAAGTTAGAAGCAGCACAGTGTCTCTCTCACAAACTGAACTCAGCCTCAGTGCTGCTGGAAGGTGTGCCTCACTCTGAGCTAAAGCAAGAATTCCCACAGTTGGGAATTTGAAAAAGAATCACGAAAAAGGGAATGAAATGTTGCAGCACTGAGTTATACTTTTAAGCGTTATTATCGCTGCTGGAGAGCAATGGGTGTAAGGGCTCCGTCTATAGATAACAGTACTGTCTATAGATATTCCCTGCAGCCACTTTTTGGGGAAGAATCTTGCGAAAAAGGTTATAAAAAGTCACCAATTCTTGGGGAAAAGTGCTGATGATGATGATCTCTGCTGAGAGTGAGAGCGCCGACATGTAGAAAATAATCCCATTTCTAAACAGTTAATGCAATAATTTTGTTAAACCCTGTGAACCAAAGGTGAAAGGCTGCACCTGAGTCATATTTGATTTAAAATCCACTGTGGTGGTGTACAGAGGTTAAATCCTGTCAGTGTCCAGAAACATATGGACCTAACTGCAACAGCAACCAGTTTCTGTCACGCAGTCGCTGACTGCTTGCTCATAGCCAAATGTCTTGTGTTTCTATCAAGCAACAAATATCATATATTCCTAAAACGTAACATCTGCACAGACACACACATATATTAACAACTGGCCCGTAATATTAACCGAAGAATTTGGAAAAAGCACGCCCAAAGAAGCCAGGCTTACTTTGTCTTCCACTTCCTGTTTGAGTAGCTGGTATTTTCTGTGGAGAAGTGCATGCGCCTCCTCTTTTGTGCTCAGCTGTGCTGCCAGCTTATCACATTCATCCTTCATCCTGTCCAACTTGATGCGCAGCGCCCCACACAGCTCTTTGTCTGACGCTGCATCTGCCTAGAAGAGAGTGGATGTTTTTAATGCCATGATACACAGGTAATATTTCGAGATCATAAACACGGGCGGTTTATCCGGGGTAAAAAATTATCAACACTAAACAGGTGGCAGTTCTGGGAATACCATGAGTAAACAGAACAGATACAAGTTCTCATGTCACTGATTTGAACCCAGATTTAATTTATGCGCCAAATTTATCAGTGGATCCAAACATCTTAAGTCAGTTCTTGCAAGTAAAAGCTGATTTCACAATACAACGTGACATTATGTGCTGCAAAGCCAGAGAACATCAAGTAACAGGTCAAGAGAACGAATAACGAGTCCTGCTCAAGCTCGCAAAGGCAAGCCTCAGATTTTAGCTTTCTATATATAATAATAACGTAATAACTACACAGGATACAGCAAAGTGGAATGAATGACAATTATTCAGGACCGGGAGTGACACAAACAGAGGAAAAAATGGAAAAACATTAAAAGCAAATAAATTCTAAGTGGAGGGAAGCAGAAGGAGAGCGATTAAGACAGAGCGAGGCAGGGGAGAGGGAGAGGAGGAGAAATCATGAGTAAGAGGACAAGGACATGGAAATGTGAATACTTTAAGCCATTTCTGACAGTTGACTGTGTCATAACTGTAATACAGGCTTCTGGCTATGATACGTGAATATTGGGTGGGCTTCTGAGGGACATCTGCCGCCCCTGTAGGCTCATATTTAAAAACATTCCAGCAAACGCCCTTGTCCTTACCGCACTTGGAAATGGCACCATTACAATGAGCTATGTCAGATATTAATGCCATTCAGCGCAGCTAATGGGCTAAACTCAGCCATATCAGGGAGGACCATGCCCCTTAAGAAACAATGTACCCGGGAGGGCTCATCTTTGGAGATACTGAAGGTGGGAGGGGGGTGTGGGTGCAGTGGGACCGAGTCAAGTGAAGTTCCTATCTCCAACAGTGCCTTGATGAGACTTTAGGGGGTCTGATATCTGGGTTTTTAAATATTCACGCTTGGAGCTGTAGAATGGCCCCACAGATCCACAGGGCACCACACACCATTAAAAGCTCAGCTATCCTCGATTCACCAGTACTCAGAGGACAGGGTCACGACCAATGAAGAAAATTACGCTAAATGAGAATTTAGTCTGTGTCTCACTGGGTCGGAAATATACCAGATGTTTAGCTGCTGGGGTACGTTACCCTGCACTGAATTTGTAGAAATGCCAATTAAAGTTTGGCGCCCTGTGATCCATGCCTGGGTAGGGACACCTTGAACATCTGAAAAGGTTTGACAAAATAAAAGCATTTGATGCAGTTTTTAGAGTTTAGCTTTGATGAGGAATATTTAAAAAGAGAGAATTCTTGGATTTGGAGAATAAATAGCTACAGCGAGCAGCTTAGCCCAGAACAAAGACTAAAAAGAGCAAGAATAGTTTTGTTCAAAGTTAATAATGTATTTCTTGTATTTTGCTTAATCCTCAAAAAAAGCCTGAAGATTATGTGTCAGATTATTTCTGGGCTGTTAACAGTTACCACACAGCTAACTGACACTCGTGTAAATAATGCCTCTGGATTTTTTCACTCTTGCTGATACCGGTGATTATACTAAGCTATCCATTTCCACATTAGCTGTACAACATCTTAATGATCACAGCTACCTTCAGCTCTCTCATTTGTGCCTGTGTTTCGTCTCGCTCCTGACAGCAGACCTGTAGCATGTCCTGCACTTCACGAGCCTTCTTTGCATTGCTGTCCTCCATTGTGGCCTTCAAGCCGTCTAGCTCCTTCTGATGCACCTCTCTCTCGAGCTGCAGCTGCTTGCTGAGCACAGTCCGTTCTTCCTGTAGCGCTGTCAGCTTGGCCTGAAGCTCTGATGTGCTCTTTTGGAGCTCCTTCCTGCAGTTCTCCTCTTCAGACAACCGCTGGGCGAGCTGGGCGTGGGCTGCAGTCATCTGCTTCAGGGCAGCCTGGAGCTCAGCATGTGCGTCCTGGTCCCTCTGAAAACGGCGAGCTTGGGTGTCAGCTTGTTCTTGCAGCCTCTGGTTCTCTTCTTTCAGTCTTGCTCGGACGGCGGCCTGACGCCGAGTCTCATCCTCGAGGGTGGCTGAGGCCTCCCTCACCTGGGGTTGGGAGTCCTGTTAGGATCTTATCACAGCTCTTTAATGACTCTAATGCAACATCTTATATGGATTTTTGGATTTTACATGAAAAATAAAAAACAAATAAGCAATTAAAAAGGAATTACTCAGATTACTCGATTGAGATTTTTCAATAAAATCCCTGCAGTGCTAGACATTTGAAAACACTGCTGCATATTTTAAAATCCTAGTAATTAAAATAATGAAGAAGGAGAAATCTATCTGGGTGTTGGACCCCACACCTCCCGGATTTCCTGCTGCAGTGACAACTGGCGCTGGTGTGTCTCCGACAGCTCCACGTCCTTGCGGTGGAGCTCCTCTTCACGTTGGGCCAAGCGGCCTAGGATTTCAGCGAGCTCCCTGCGGGCTGCTTCAGTCTGCTGGCTCAGCGCCTTCAGCTGGGCTTGAGAGTTTTCCTTTTCCCTGGCTGCCTGGAGGGAGAGAGAGAGCGGGAGCAATAAAGAGAACGAGCCGGGTAGAGGAAGAGAAAAAAAAGATGAATGAAGAATGACAAATGAAGAAGAGGAGGGAGATGGTGTACAAAGAAGAGCTCTGACAATGATGATGAGTGCATGAGAAAGAGTGACAGAGAGACGGAGCGGGGGGAAACATATGCAGTACCGGCTCCTGCACTGATAGGAAAATGCTTGCACTCAGCTTCTCGATAAGGGACAATGGTCAGGTCTGCTCAAGGCAGATTGCTTCTAATACTCCGGCTTTGACTGGAATTTGCAGAGACTTTGCAGCAGCTCAGAGCCTAATCATTTAATTGAGCACTTGATTCTCTCCCCTAATTCATTAAGAGGGCAAAAATGATTTTGTAATTAATTCGCATCACGTCGAGTGTGCCAGGTGGGAGTCGGTCTGACTGTCTGTCTGTGAGGCACAAGGTGCTGACTGCCAGTTTGGAGGTGACTCCTTCAGTCCGAATGGGATGGGAATCGATGGGGGGTGACGTCTAAGCTAATAACAATAGACGGGCGTTAATTATTTAACGAAACACGACCACTTTAACATACCAAGCAACGGTAATCTATTTGTGGTCATGGCGGGTGAATTCAAAATGCATTATTCAAAAGTTTAAATTGGACGATGACACAAAGTCGTCCTCTATGACACGAAGACAAAATGAAGGATGAATGAACACGAACAAAGAGAGGAGTCAGGGATGCAGTGATTCTGATGTTTATGCTTTTCCTGATTTCTTTGTCTTATAAATATTGTTACAATGGAGGATGCTCATATTAATATCACCAGACTTTCAAATGATGTACTTGTAATCCCTGAGAGGTCAAATTTCTGGTGTCAGACTGCGATTAACATCCTTTCACATTCAGTTTTTTCTACTCCTCCTTCTCCTTGATGTCACTAAGCACTGTATCAAGGCCCAGTAAAAGGTAAATAAGGAGTATTTTGGCAAAGCTACTTTAGTGAGCCCAAAAATAAAAGGTTTATATAAATTCACTTCATTCAATGAAGTGGCTCAGCCAATCACATGGCAGAAACTCGGGGCATTTTGGCACGTAAACATGGTCATCACAGCCGAGTCAGGGAATAGGGGAGAAAGGTGATTTAAGGGACTTTGAAACGTGGCAAAGCTGTGGTCTGAGAGTTTGAGTAACTGCTGATCTGCTGGGATTTTTCTTGCACAACCATCTCAAGGGTTTATAGAGAACGGCCCAAAAAAGAGAAAATATCCAGCGAGAGGCGGTTCTCTGGGCAAAAATGCTTGTCGATGCCAGAAGTCAGAGGAGAATGACCAGCATCAACTCCACTTTAAACTCCACAGCCTGCCTCAGTGGTGTTGCTGAATGTGTCCGTGCCTTTAGGACCACAGTGTACCGATCCTCTCACAAAGATGCCACGAAGTTCAAATAATCTCTGGGTTCTGGAACATGACAGTGAGTTCACTGTACTCAAATGGCCTCCACAGCTGCCACATGTGAATCCAGTTGAGCACCTTTGAGATGTGGTGGAATGGAAAATTCACGTAATAAATGCAGCTGAAAAGAAGCTGCAGGAACTGTGTGATGCATTAAAATCTGTGAGGAATGTTTCCAGCACCCTGCTATATCGTGTAGCCATGAAGCATTAAGCTGAGTCTGAAGACAAACAAAGGATCCAGGTGAGGTATACCCAATGAACTGTCTGGTGCTTACACGTTTTCTTGTCTACAAGCAGCATCTATCACAATCAAGCCTCTTATGAGGATTTACAATTGCAATTTGGGACAGGAAGCTGATAACATCACACCATTAGCATGTTCTTGATTACATTTGCTCACCTTACACTTTACAAACACTTACATATTCAGGCTCCTCAGGTGCTCAATGACCTCTGGGGTCTGGGCTTTGTAACACATGGATCATACAGTGGGAATTGTGTCATTATACAAATCATTAACTGGACAAATATTTCCTGTTTGTGCTGGATTTTGGCTCACAGGGCTTCATACTCCTGTTGTAATGTTCTGTCTATATTCTGAGTTCAGATTGTGCTTTTTGTTGACTCCTGTATATTTGGTTTAAAAGTCCATCTACATACAAGAATTATCTCAGATTAATTAATTAATTGCAATACAAACTTCCCAAAATATGTTACAACAAACATTTAAACAAAATAAACACATTTTACAACACAGCTAGAAACACAAAGTTGCTAACAAACATGAAACATCAGGAAAACAGGACAGGCTGTAACTACTAGTTTTGTGGTGTCCATAACGTCCACATTAGTTGCCAGTATTATGTATGTAACTGTAGCCTTCCATCATCCAACCACGTATCCTGACCTCACTGAGCAGCACAGCTACAGTTTTGTTTCTCCCTGCTGCCCGAGGCGTCACTACTGAAGCATGATAACTGCATTTTAGTACAGACATTATTGATCACTTCACTTTTCACAACACACCAACAAAGTCACAGAAGTTGTGCGTGAGCCAGACTCTGCTGCTAAGACAAAGCAACAAAGAGGCTTGGTTCTAGCTAACAGTGGTGCCAGCTGTAACACAGCCTGTACCTGCAGCAGCAGCAGCAGCAGCAGAGGGCGGAGGTGGAGCATTTAAGACACAACTGCCACTAATGCTGAATTTATGCTGCAGTTTCCCACCAGATCCAGCTAGATTTCCCACAGTGAACCTTTGGTGGTTCACCTGAGAGCTCTCACTTTGATCAATTATAAACCGAAAGCACTACCAGAGCCAACAGAGCAAAGTGGTTTTAGCAGTCCTGGTTTAACTTGCGCTAATACACATTAAAAGCTAACCGGTGGCACGATCTTGTACACAGTACAATGTATTCTGTACGTACAACGCTTTTTTCACGTTTCATTGCAAAGATGAAAGCCTCTCACGTGGTTTTAGAGTTAAAAGAACACATTAATATGAACCTAGGCTGGACATTCACACATGATTCATGAAAAATGTTGTTTTGCAGAAGCAATCAAGTGATTCAGCACTCTGCAGCCGTAAGGTTATTCGACCCACAGTGGGTGGATTAAAGAAAACAGCCAAAATCAATGCAGTGGATGCTGAGATATTTAGATTTTCTGGCCCTTAATACGGGTCAAGCTCTTAACGCTGACATTTCCCATAATGTCACTCATTAGCACCTTTCATTAGACCCCGGCTGAGTCCAAATCAGGAGAGCAAAGCGCTGCTTGAGATAAGGAAACCAATTTTGATGTGTAAAATTGGCAGAGTGCCCATTTTGAAAAGAGCAAAGATGTAGTTTTACAGACAGGGCAGATCAGTTCACTGGAATCAATGACGTTTTAAGATTCTTGCTTTTTATTTCAGCGCTGAAAGTCAACATTAACAGGATCAGCTGCTTCTGTGAGCTGTGTCCAAAAAAACTGCTATGAAAGCATCTGCTTCAACCAACCTGTGAGGCCTTGTCAGTATGAAGTTGAGCCCGAGCCCTCGCCTCCTCCAGCTCCTTCTGCAGTCTCCTGCACTTTGCCCTCCACTGGCGCACAGCCTCTTGGGCTCTGGTCTTCAATTCATCTCTGCTCCTTGTGCTCTCGAGGAGTAATGCCTCCGTCTCTCTCCTCTCTGCTTGCCCTCGGCTCTGAAAGGAAGACTGAATTTATGAATAAAATGTATATTCATCCTTTAGAATATAAAATCGTGTGCAACCATTCCCATACAAGAAGAATCTCAAGCATCTTATTACCACAGGATTAGTTTATTCACATCTTAATATTAAAATCTGATAAAGTTGTGGCTTAGAATAAAGAGGTAAACATCATGTGAGTGTACTTCAGTATAAAAGGTTGATTATTTAAGCGACCTGTATGTCCCTCAGCTGTTCCAGCATTCGCTGCTGCTGTTGTTCTCGCACCGCCAGGTCTGACGATAATTCCTTGTATATATAGAAAAGAAAGGTCAAGGTGTGTGTCTCTGTGGAGCAGAGAATTGCATTTTAGATTATTTCAGTGAGTGACTATTGCTAGTGTGAGGGGGGGTTGGGGAAGCAGGAAAAAGGGAGAGTGGAATAATGGGTTTATGCTGGGTAGGAAAAAAGAAAAAGGAGGAGAGAAGCAAAGAAAAAAAGGTGTGATATATTTAGAGTAAAGATAAAGAATAAAGGGTTGGCATGACAGAGCTAAGAAAGAGACAAAAGACAAAGACAGAGAGAGGTCAGAGGCGGCTGAGGGTGTTTACACGCTACGTACAATTGGATTATCTACATCGCTGGTCTGAAAAGTAATCTAAAAGAAGAGTTGCTCTGGATTAACGTAATATCCACAAGAAAATCACAATCTCTTTGAAGTTGCAAGTTTGAAGTGGAAAGCAAGGGTAAATAAGGTAACCCTGTTGCCGTTTAGGCGTTTATACTGAATAAGGCTGTCAGTTAGGAGTAATTAGTAATTAGTAATTAGTCATACACTGATTAGTCATAGTCATAGTCATTAGACTGTATATAAATTCAGCCACTGAAAAATTGAATCTTCCATCCCATTCTCCTCATTATACTTCATTTTTCTCATTTACCACTAAAAATGAAACACTTCCAACGTCTATTTCGATTTAGACATAAAAACGGCACGAGACGCCCCAGGTGATACATGCAAACACCCGCATATTCTCTCAGCACCTACTCTGCAATAGGGGAAGTGTGGGTGTTTAAACACATTTTCAGTAAAAGAAACATCAGAGATTAGAGAAATGTGCCAATGCTTGAAGTGCAGCTATTTCTACTAACAATTTATTGATACCAACTGCAGCCTTGAACGCCCCAACTTTGCAAGGAATTGCAATACTCTTTTTTTCCCTCCATCATCTTGTTTCAGTGATGGGAGTGACACATTGCACCAGTTTGAGAAGGATAAATGACTGCCTGTTGACTCCTGATCTATTCCAAATGTCGCTTCATCTGACGATATAAAAGGGATCAAGGGGTATGGAGCAGGCAGGGGATGCGACCGTGGAGGAGAAGCAACAGACCCACATACATAACCTCAGCACGGGGTGGAGACAGCAGCATGGGCAGAATCAAAAGCATGCTTGTGATGTGTTCGTTTGAACTCCAGCTGAGACTTCTTTAGTCTTTGGAGTAAGACGACCCGAGAAATGCACCGTCTTTCTTTTTTGAACCACCTGTGACTCGCACACACCTTCAACTGTAAGCTGAGCTGGACCCTCTCCCTCTCTTTACAGTCCAGAGCCCTCTTCAGTTCTTCGACTTCACCACGGACCGAGGCTTTGCACAGCTGAACACGCAGTTCTGCCACTTCCTTTTCCAGGTCTGAGCGATCTATTGACACATGCACACCACTATCAGCAGACGTACATCCAGAGTGCTGTTACTGCACGGTGGAAACAAAATATAAAAAAAGTGGAACAAAAATGACAATCAACAGGTAAGCTACAGCATCGGGTTTTTGGGTTTATTTTTTAAGGGAAATGTAATAAGATTCACTCTCAGTTTATTTTCAGAATTCTTTTGCAAACTGTCCTTCAGCAACAGCTGGTCCCCCCAGGTGCCACACGGCGTGGTCCCACTGCTCCTAGAGCTCACAATGGGTATAATGCCGTGGATGATATTCTCTACATGGGCCACTAAAGTTAAAGACTTGGTCACTTTGGTCACCGACCAAACATCTGGCGAACAGAATACAAAAGTAGTGAAAAGTTCTGCGACTCATGAAGGATTCTCCACAACTTAAGTACTGATTTGTAGAAGCACGCTATGAGGATTTAATGAAGTTATTATGAACTAAGAAATAATCTTTCACTCAACCTAATACTAAACAGCACAAACCCTTACATAACCTAACCTTCTAGAAAACGTGAGACACTTAAAGAATCTCTCATTTTGGAGCTTTCACTGCCTTTAAAGACACTTTGATGTCCTAAAATCAATGTTGCAAAAAAAACAGACGCACAGAGTTGGATTTTCAATATTTTTCTCAAATATACACTCAATTTTTTCTCCTTTCATGGTAATAAATCTTTGATATTCTGTGTAGTTCAAACCAATTCTCAGTCCTCTCACCAACATTTAAGTTTTCCTTTCACCATCTTGTTTCTTGCTGGCACTGAAGCCTTTTTACTTCGCTCTGCATTAACCAATCAAACCTTCAAGACAGAAACACAAAAACACGACACGAGGATAACGGGGGATGTAAGATAAGCTTCTAACTTTATTTTTATTCTTGAACTCAACTAGAGTAGTTTTACACTTTGCATGATTTACTGTTAAATATAAAAAATACTGTTCTTAATCTTTTATTGGGCTGCCTCTGTGTCCATCCTCTCTATGAAACACACAGTTTTAAGCCCCAGTCAAACACGCCTACAGACTGGTCTGCAACCACCTCGCAACCTCTGGTCATGAGAGAAAAATGTGTATTCCTGCTTGCAAATTGTTCCTGGAGGTTGGTGGCAGCTTGTGTGAGTGGTGCTACAGCACCACTCACGCAGCTCTAGAGACGGGTCAGTGACTCCCTGGTAACCACCAGTTGCTAGGGAGAAGTGCATATTTCCTGCACAGTTGGCAAGAGGTTGCACGAGATTGCAAAAAATGTCATGTTAGAATGGTTGCACCAAAAACGTCCTGGAGACTTGTCTGCAAACACTCAGAAACTTCTTTCAAAGGAGTGGAACTGAAAAGTGCAACGCAAATTGTGAAAGCAATCACAAAAACGTGCAGCGCCCTCTTTGCACAACAACTGATTTCCCCTGGCAACAGCCTGCAACCCCTTTCCAGACATTCAGGGAGTACACAGTTGTTGATAGTGATAGGACCCTGCTCCTGTGGTCACTGACCGCCCTCTAGGCCTGTGTGACTGAGGCTTTAGCTCCTCTTTCTTCTGATTCGCAGCCCCCCCTAAAAACAACAGCAGAGCCATCATGAGTAAAAAAAGCCTAGTTAAGTATAGATCGACTGGAAGCCCAAGATTTTGGCTGGTAGAGATGAGCTACACACAATGATGTTATTATTTGAAAATGTTTAAAACGAGCATCCACGTGACAGATAAATCATCCCACGATTTAAAAATTTCAGTATATCTTGTGAACACATTGTGAATGAATGTAAGTCCACACTCAAGTTTTCACAGTGAGCAGGCTGCATTTTTTGTTTTGCTCTGTTGTCTTGCGTCACCTTCTCTGCGTTTCATTTCTGCTGCTCACTTGTAACTGTGCTGTTTTGCTGTGTTTTACTGAACACCCCGAGTATTGAGCAAAAGAAGGAAACAGAGCTGTCGGTGTTTCATTTCACAACTCTGTACATTTAAAACCCGAAAGTTGTCATCCTAAAAAACAAAATCTTAGCATCCATTTCCACTGGCACAGCAATCTTTAAAACCATCCATTTAACTTGCATCCATACACTCTCTTCTCCCCTGACAACCGAATACCTGGCCCTTGCAGCCCACCTCTTCCACCATCCTTGTCAGCATAGCTGCCATGTGGCTGAGCACTGGGCCGAGAAGTCTCCAGCCGTGCCCTCTCATGCCCCGTCTTCTCCTCCCTTGTCCTTTGCAGCTCGCAGCGCATGTCCTCCACCTGGGGATCATCAGCCGTGTAAGAAAACGCAGAAAAAAGACATCCGACTGTCTGACAGCAGGCAGAACAACACTGAAGATTTCCAAAAAGTCTCTTCTCATCTTACTGTTTTGTCTCATGAGCTTTACTGGTTTACATACAATCAGGCAGAGGACAAACAAACCTGTTGAACGAGGGACTCTCTGCTATCTTCTGACTGTTCCAGCAGTCTTCTGGCTCTCTCTAGTTCCTGCCCCATCTGAGGACAGCGAAGCAAAAACAATTTACATGAACAGGTGTTTCAGAATTTGAACAGTATCAGGGTTTAATCCAGAAACTTACAGCAGAACGAAACAAAAATCATCAAAACAAATTCAATGTTTTAAACTTAACTTTCCTTGCCTGGAAAATAATAGACATACCTGTTCAACAAAAATTCCCAAATAAGAAGAAAATGAACAATCTGTCAAATAAGTACAAATCATAGCCTTCACATTTTGAGCCACAATTAAGTTTTCTATATCAGTAAATAAAAAGTAAACATTATAATTTGTATTACTGCAATTATGAAAACCGTAACATTAAATAGAAAGTTTCAATGTCATTTTCAGCTACAATGCAATAATAAAGTCTCTGCATGCCTTATTTAAAACGATCGTTGAAGCAGTACGGCAAAAACTGAAACCAAGATTCTCGAAGGCGTTTAGATCATCCCAAATTTTCTCTAATGCAAAAACGCTCCTTTAACACTCAGTTTCTTTACCTTGAATTTCTCCCTGTCTGCTTTGAGCAGCCTGGCTGCCATCTTCTCCGCTCTTTCACTGGCTCCAATTTGGCATCTCCCTAAAGTCTAAAACACACAAACAAAATTCCATGCAGGAAACACCGTGTATTATTGTGAGACACTATAAAGATGACACATGAGAAGTGCTATTGCATCACAGTATCCCCTGCCCTCCCCCCATCATCATCGCCTTTTTCTTGGAACGAGATACTGGCACCATGGTGGATTTGTACAAGAGCTTAGATCCCACTCCATCCCACTCACTCTAAGCGGGCTGTGGTGATGAATTACCGGCTGCTAGCAATAACATCTACCCAAGTGACTCATCATCTATTTGATTCACATCACAGCGGGCCCATCGGTGGGGAATAAATGTGCCCTCTGCTCTCCCTCCTCTCCTGCTCTTTAGTAGTGAAAGAGATTATTTTCCTCTTCATTTCCTCATGCTTGTTTATTTACCCTTAATTTTTGGGCAAATGCATTATTTCCCATCGCCCTGGGCCCCGCTGGTGTCCCATTAGGGCACGACAGAGGAGAGGGATGCAAATGAATTGGTAGCTACCATCACTACACAGCGTGTTGAAAAACTCTTGCTCACACAGGTTATCAGTCTGGATACACAGCGCCCCTCTGTGGTTCACCGGTAAAATACAACAGACGTGACATTGGGAGAAGATACAGATGAACCAAGAAATATCATTAAGCGGCATTATGCTGATGATCTATAATGTGGAGGGTTTGTGTGGTTAAATGTAAAGTAGCAATAGAAATGAGTAATAACACAAGATAATGCGCATCAAGCTACATCACTAAAGTGCACCTAATGACAGCGCTTTCACAGCCACTTGTGCTTTTAGACAAATCACGTCTTGACAACGATCGTGATTGGCATTAAATATAAGAAAGCATCAATTTCTTGCTTAGCAACCATCTGCACTATAACAACGCAATTACTTAGTGTGTTTTATAGTCTCATAAAGCAGAACGAGCTTTAAGAACCTTATAGAATCTGTTATTGAAGGTACAGTAAGCATGAAAGCCACTAGAAACCTCGATGTTTCCCTGCTCTGTAACTGTATTTGTGAGGGAGAATAACCATCCTTGTATCTAAACCTGTAGAAGCTCACTAATCCCACCAAGTATGCTTATTTTGACTTCCCACAAATTCTGAACAGACAACCTGTTTTTGTTTCTACGGTCCACTATACTTTCACTGTAATATCTCTGTACCACAGATGGCAGCGTTATTATGTTGGGAAAGTCCCAGTGTAACAAAAGACTGCCTGAAAGCCCCGCGCTGTTTTGTGGAAGGTGCTACTGACATGCTTTCATCAGCCAAATTTCTGCATATGTGACAAAGAAGGACTAAAGAGAGATTTGAACGTGTAACCTTTCCAACTGATCTCAAAGACTATTTTGGTTAAAGGTGAAACTGCTGATGAGCCCGTCTGTACATAATAAATCTGATTGTCCAGTAAACCTCAAAACATCTATTATATTTTCATTGAGTGTTCACTCTTCTGATGAATTTGAGCTTGTTTTCTTTATGCTGCGCAGCAAAACAAACTCTTCTTTATTTGCGCCTAAAATGCCATCCAAACTTTTCTAAAGCAGTTTCCCATTCACAGACTTTACCTGGGTAAGCTGCTGAGGTGTATTATTGGTAATCCAAACACATTTGGCACACACTCCTTTCAGCACTTTTGTATCAGTCTTAAATGGCCTGTATTTATATAGCGCTTTACTAGTCCCTAAGGACCCCAAAGCGCTTCACATATCCAGTCATCCACCCATTCACACACACATTCACACACTGGTGATGGCAGCTACATTGTAGCCACAGCCACCCTGGGGCGCACTGACAGAGGTCTTAGACAGTCTTAGACAAAAACACCAGCGATTTAACACTGGACAATCCCCTCGCTCTTATTTGGTAAAGAAAGTAGGTCCTTTGCTCCGACCCTTTCCATCTCTTGTTCGCCTGCTGGCTGGCTCGGGGCCAGGTTGTGCTTGTTGCTGTCCTCCATATTAATGCAAATGCTTCCCCAAAACATGGAGCAGAATGATCGCTGTCGTTATCCCTTCTAAACTGCAATGATTGATGAAAAGCTGGACTGAGAAGCAGCTCATTGTGTTTATTATTATTCATTTATTTTCCACAAGTGTTTGTCCAATTAGATATCTGCCAGAGAAACGTATTATTTTGGTAATAATTCCATTCTGAAAGTGTGTGCGCCTCATTTCATGACACACATCTGTGGGAAACACGGACCAACACATTCTTATGCAACGGCAGAAGGAACACGAATAAATATATAATCACATTTGCACGAGGCTTGTATTACAACAGGAACTCTATGTTGCTGTATAATCTATTGTAGAATTTGCATTTTTAAAATCTTGGATGAATTATAGATATATTTGTGATTAAGATCAACTTTGCTGATCACCAGGTAACACGGATGCCAGTCATAACTTTAATATTCACTTGGCGCTTTTAAGTGTTGTCTCTAATAAATGAATGTGGTCATTAGTTATAGTTAAATCGTTCCACTGAATTCATGTGCCTCCATCTTGCCCCTAGCGATAAGAGCCAGGTGTGGGAGGTGAGTGGCGAGGAGGAGTGTCACCTCCTGCGGCTCGTCAGACGCGGCCGCCCGCTGCTCCGGCCTCCTCTCTCCGTCCGTGCTCCTCTGTTCGCCGTGCATCTCTCTCTCCAGCTCCTGCAGACGCCGCTCCACACGAGACGACACCTACAGACGGCGAGAGAGAGAATGAGCGCTCCTCGGGTCACGCGAACATTTGCGCCGGCGCAGGAATGGCATCAGCGTGCGATAGATGAGAAAACAGGAAATTAAAAGTGCGGATGATAAAAATATCTTTCATAACTGACTGAGTGTATTACATTCGCGTTGCAGCGCCTCCCTGCCTAATCAGGAAGCATCATATCCACCTGTAAAAAGCTTTATCTTGTCACGCCCACAGACAGGATGAGATAAAAAATATTAAACATATTGGGCGTCATGTGGGGCTGTGTATTTGTCACAGTACTGATGGTGCAGTAACAAGCTGTGTGCCTGGAAATTAAAGGGAAATATTTGCTAAAGTTGGAGCACTATGAGCCTACTTTAAAAAAAAAAAGAGGAAGCCATTTGTCTTTTGCCATTTTCTATTCCAGAAACTCCAGCTATTTGCATATTCCATGCTTTATACAGCAGCTTTCATCCATCAAAATTTGTGATGCGATGGCCTTAAATTCTGGATGCCTCCGCTTTTCTTTACACATTCACAGAGCCAGAAAGCACACTTGAAGTACTGGCAATGAAATACACAGCCACAACTCACTGAGTCCTGTCTCAGGGAAGCTGTCATGTGCTCTGTGAGGCTTTCCATCGCCCGCCTGGTGTCAATATCAGCCCTACAAAAGAAGGGAAAAAACAAAAACAGACAAATCAAGCTGGCTGAAAATATTTACACTGCAAAACACTGGAAATACTATTCCAGGACCCATAAATGCATTATTTGACAGCACTAAAAAATAATTATGCAGCTTCGGATGCTGAAATACGACGCTGGATCAATTTGCTCTGGTCAGCGGCGCTGGGTAGGAGTGATTTTTAATAACTTCAAAATGTCAAATTCTAATCCGTTTTGACTGCGCGGCGCCGTCTCTTTAAGTTCCCTGTGACACTTTTATCACCTTTTCATTAAGGAGACTTCACAGAGATGGAAACCGTGCTTCTGTTTGCAAACCCCAAGCAAAAAACTTTTTTTATGTTCGGTGCATATGAAAAGTAAAAGATCAATATTCCAACACTGTCTTCCCAGAGCCGAGAACTTAAACTGATGACTCTGTGGGCAGAAGTGAAGAAGAAGAGACTATAAAAGCCTGCTTGCATTCATTGTGGCTTACCAAAACAGTGCGACATACATAGTAATGCTCTTGGAAACGTATCACTCTTCAATTTAATAAACTGTAAGAGAGCCGTCTGCTGTTACTAAGCCACATTTGTTTTTCAAAAAACAACCTATTGTAATGAGCGTTTTTTTCAGAGGTCAATGCAGTCAGACTGAATACAAATGAGAATAATCGTATTTAGTGTGTCTGAACGACTCTGCAGCTTTTCTAATTTGGCAAAGAGAAACTAGCACCAGTGCTGCTCTGGCTAACGGTTTAATTATGCTACTTGACAACAACAAACCATTATTGGAGATTTGGCCATAAAATGACTTTTGCAGTAACATAAAAACAATAGCTGTCAAATTCAATTGTGAATGTGTTGTGTGAGAAGGTATGAGCTTTTATGTTCAGACTTCAGATACCGGTTCCTCCGGAGGATTTCTCTATCCAGGTCATCAGACAGTCTCTGCTGGTCACAACGCAGATCCCTCATGGACTGGTGCAGGGTATGAATCTGTGTGAGACAGCCACAAACCCACGCTGAATACAAAACGCGAGACACGAGCAGGGCACGGCTGAGCGGCGCTCCACATCGCTGCATCGTGAAAACACACTACAGATATCTGAAAGGGAAAAACTAACACAAATGAAAACCCATGTGAATAAAATGATGTTGATGGAAAATGCTGCAGTGAGCGCACTCTCGCTGACAGGGGCTAGAAACACAGCATATTTCTCCCATACTGGCGACTCTTCATTGGCTGCCAGTGAATTTAAAATCCTTCTCTACACATACAAGATCTTAATAATCAGGCCCCATCTTATATTAAGTACCTCATATCACCATGTTAGAAGAGGTCATGTGGAACCAGTTTGGATTCAGGACACAGACACCGTCTCTACTTTTAAGATTAGGCTTAAAACTTTCCTTTCTGATGAAGCATGTACAGTTGTTAGTGCGGGATCAGGTGACCCTGAGCCCTCCTAGACTGCTGGGTGTTTCCCATGATGCACTCAGTATTTCTTTGTCACTCATGTCTCTGCATTTCATCATTAGTCATTATTAATCTCTGGCTCTGCCCAGTACTGTTTCCTTTATCCCGTTTTCCCCTCAACCCCCAGAAGGTTGCGGCAGATGGCCGCCCCTCCCTGCTCGTCCAGTCCCACCAGAGATTTCTTCCTGTTAACAGGGAGTTTTTCCTTCCCACTGCCAAGTGTTTGCTCATAGGGGACTGTGCTATAGTTCGGGTTTTCTCTCTATTATTCTACAATCCTTACCTTACAATATAAAGTGCCTTGAGCTAACTGTTGTTGTTATTTGGTGCTATAAAAAGACTTAAATTCAACTGAACTGACACATTAGGCCAAAGGTGGCGTAATAAATGTCTTATTTACAGGTGATTGCTGCTGTCCAGTGAAAACATGCAACCACACAGATGCCATATTGGTTCAGAGAGCTGTGCCTCCTGACAATGAAAGTTTCAGGAGGCATTTTGGTTTGTTACAAATACTAGAACTATATTTATTATACAGGATGCAGAGGTAAGTTTACACCATAATCCTCATCTTATATGAACAGTAGCTCAGGTGATAGACCAGTAAGGTGAGCGGTTACTGGATTATCATAACTATCCATCTCTCTATCCATCCTCTTAACCGCTTATCAAGTTCAGCAGATAACCTATTGTTATGTATCAAATGAAAGAGGTTTATTCAAATAGGAGATGATAAATCAGCATATCACCTGATGCTTTCTTTCATTCAAAAAATTAAATAGCAGCAAAAAAGTCTGTCAGGAAAACGTCAGTAGCCACAGTCAGAATCCCTGACCAAGACGGCAGCAGCAGAGACACATCCACAGAACCCGATACTGCACTTATGGGTTGTAATTGAACAGCCAATTTTGCTTAGGAGGTTTCTAATTAAGTTAAATGACCCAGAAGTATTGTTTTGGCAGTCACAGTAAGAGCTGCACAAATTCTACAAAAACTGAATAAAAGTGCTTCAAAGCTTCCTTTACCTCCATCAGCAGAGGATACATTACACCATTCTTTAGGAAAGTAGGAGGTCATTCCCATAATCTATAGCGACTGAAAATGATCAACAAATCTGACAAGATAGCACAGCTCATGTATTAAACATGACATCCATGTCCACAACCTGATCCTATGTTTTTAATTTTTATCACACAGCAACAACCACAGTTTAACTCTTACACGACTACAATAAAATTGGCTTCTTGTTGAGCTTTTGCATTGTTAGAAGAACGCAGATTTATAAAAACTTTCTAATTTCAGATTATGAGCTGTATTAACTGATCAAAGTGCCTTTAAGTTCCACTGTTGTTCAGCTGGTAAGAACATGCTGAGGTGGAGTAAGTTGTGCATTTTCTAATCTATGTTGTGGATGTTGTACTTTTCAATACAGCAGACATCCGCTGTGACACTGTAAAGGAGTCTAGCGTACACTATCCTCCTCTTTACTTATCAAGTCTCCTTCACACCTTTCCTTGACCCCATGACATTTTCCACTGTGGCCAGTGAAAAGTAACTTTTTTGGACTATACAACATACTCTATGTGGATCTACCCAATATGCCCTCTAGTGGCAATATGCTGAACGTGAATGAAGCACTAGCTGGTCTGTTGTTCCTTACACCGTCTCCTTCCAGGCTTGTTTCCTTGAAGCGAACATTGGCAGATTGAGACCTCCTCCTCCTTCCTGGAGGGCTCGTGTAATCCTTAAGTGGAGAAGTGGGGTAGAAACGCTGGCCTTCTGAAATCACAAGCATACATTTTATCAGAGGTTTGCTTTGCAAACTAACAAACAATATAAACATATAGCAGGAAGTAGAACACTTTCATACTCTGAAAAAGACTTACTAAACAAAACTCGATCACTGGTTCTACTGGTCATTTTTTTCATACCTGATCCTGAGGAAGCTTCCAGGTCGCTGGTATGCAGGGTGGAGGCTGAGGAGCTCCGAACCCCGTTGGATCGCCTCTGTGTCTGCAGCTGGCTGATTGACTCCTCTAGGTTCTCCCTAAGCTGATGCATGAAAAAGTATAAATGACTTAGAAGGAGGCAGAGAGACGTTTTTGTTGTTGTTTTTAAGCATAAATGGGAGTGTCGTATTTGGGGCCCTTTCTTAACATACTTAGAGAGAATGGATTTGACCTCACTGTCAGCATCTGATGATCCATCTCTAACCAGCCATCTCTGACTGCTTAGTGTTGCTACCAAAGGCCCCATGCAGCTGTGTATGATAAATGGGTTCAACTGGCAAACTGACCCCTAAGAAGTCACTCCCCATTTTTCTATTTTTCTGGGGGCTTTTCCTTCTTTTCCATACAGTTTGTCCTTGTTGATTGCCTTATGTATACTGATGTATAATGCTGTCAGCAGAAACTGATCTAATAAACATATAGTTGGCAAAAAATTGGGAGTGTCATTCACTTAAAAAAACCTGAATAAAAAGGCATAAATTAGTGGGTGAAACTGCTAGAATTAAGATGTGCTTTATTTATCACAAACTTTGGGAAATTCTTGTATTATAGTAGCCTTAACATAAAACATACAGCAAAACAGCTTAAATAAAAGACAACAAAACAAACTAAATAAGGAAAAAAAGGACATCGATCATCAAATTCTAAATAAATAATTTTAAAAAATGAAACTAACTTCAAGTGTAAACTCAAGAAAAAAACCTAAATGGCTCTATAACGTAAAATAGCTAAATAAAGCAGAATAAAACAGCCTTAACATATGTAGTACAGCAATAAAATAAAATAGAAGACATCTAAGAGAACAGGCATCTCACCAGTGCCATGGCTTCAGCCTGGTCGTCTGTGTGCTCCCTGTACTGACCCAGCATCTTGTCTACTTTGGTCAAGTTCCTGCTGGTGTCCTGCCATTAAGACACTTCCAGTTAAAGACTGCTGAAATGTGTTAAGGATTCAAAACAGGCTATGGATACAGAGCTATCCATCCATCCATTCATTTTATTATATATACAGGTGCTTTCATTAGCCGGAAACCACAGGTGGAAAAAAGCACATGAAAGACAAAAGGATGTCTCTGACACCAGTGGTTATTTTTTCATTCCCAAACTATGAATGTTAATTATGAATTTATACCAACACTAAATCTTTTGTGGCAAGTTTGACTGGTATCCATTTATTACTCATGTAAATAGGGAATACATGCCATTTAAGCAGGTTAATTCTCCAAAGAAGAGACACAAAAACAGGAGCACTCTGAATCAGACAAACACAAGGAAGAGCATCACTGCATTATGCTGCCTTCTCACACAGCAATTGATTTTTCTTTTCTTTTACATAATAACAATTGAACCATAAACTGATGGAAAACCCTACATTTAAAAAGTGTATAAACATCATTTAAATGCAGTAACTAAAGAGTCTGATACTGAAAATTTGCCGAAAAAAGGCCAACAGACCATTGTTCAGTGTGTTCCCAGCCCATGATGAGATGAAACTTATACCTAAGTGATTTGTTATCTCCCAACACCTGACTTGGTCGTATGGTTGGGGACAAACACAGGTGAATGCTTGCAGGTGGACCCTGAACAGATCCACATAGCATGTCTTTTGACGCAAACCTGCGCAAAGTACCTGTAAGGTGTTTGCAAGAGTGCTGATTTTCTCGGAGATGTCTACGGTTCGCCCGTCGATTTCTCTCCCGTTGCCTCTCGCCCTGTCCCGGCCAGGTCTGCGGTGGGCTTCGCGCCGCCGTGACCGGTGGTCCGGGGTCCTGTCGTATGAGTCAGAGTCGCTGGATATATCCATACTTTGAGACGAGGAGCGGACACCGTAAACGGCTGACTTCGCAAAGTATGGCGCAGCACTACTTTCATCAGCGGAAAACGCTGTTAAGTGCACCGTTAATCAGATTAAGAACGAAAATGGGATGCCTATGAACTTTTTTCTTTTCTTTTTTACAATTGATAACTCTGTCACAACACATGGGAGCCGTGTCACCATTGTTTTGACCACACATAAGGAAACAGATATCTGTCAAGGAAACCACGAGAACCAAGGGTATCCTGGCATTGTTGTGGGCGATGCTCCTCCTGGCTAGCAACAAGTGGAAACTCCTGTAAACGTTAGCCAGCTAGCTAACTAAACGTTAGCCAATGAATTTAACCTTGCGATAAGACTACAAAACAAAAACTACAAAGCAGAATCACATGGAATACAAGCGACCGTTAGATGCTAATTAAAGAGAAGAGGTTGAATTCACGCTATGCGGAAGACAGCCATCAGAAGAACAACCCTCAGCTTCTCCGCGCTGTGGCAAGTTGAACTAGCCGCGTCTGAGCAGCAAAACAAACGGACCAGAGCAACTCTGAGGAACGCTGGGAAGTGTAGGCTGCCCATCATGGAGCAGTGTGGGAATTGATTATTTGAGAACTACATTGTCCAAAGGTGTGTTTTTTGCGCCAGTACTGCCGCCCTCGAGGATAGAAAAGGGGAAAAAAGAAAATTTTGTCCATGTGCATACTGAAAACCACAAGGTGGTATTAAAAAAAGAATTGTGTTAAAAACGTATACATTATACTTTAAGTTGTATTAAAATAATAATAGTAATAATAATAATAATAAATAGCATTATTATTATTATTATTATTATTATTATTATTATTATTATTATTATTATTATTATGTGCTTATAACATAATTACAACGAACAAAAAAGTTGTGTAAAAATGTAGTTTATCTATTAGCAAAACTTTTAAAATTCCTGCAAATCCTAGTCAAGAAGGGGGTGGACTACATTCTGCACAACACCAGACTGTCTCAATAATTTCACCCTCCCCTCCAGCAGCTGAAGAGAACCTCCAAACCCACCAGAGCCGCAGCTGCCCGTCCTACAGCATCCCCAGCTTCACAGAAAACTCCTGTGGCCCGGTAAAGCAAACTGTGCACAACAGTGCAGTGCAGCTCCACTTGGTCACTCTAAGGATTATTCATGAAAAACAGCAAACAGCACAGGCTATTAGGGACAGCTTGACTCAAACTGGTAGATTTCTTTGTGGCTGTGGACTTCAGGGGGACTACCATCGAAACCCAACACTTGCCAGTGTGCAGCAGCACTTCAGCATGCAGGTGATAACGTGCGCATTGTTTACGCTCGTCACCCTCCCTATCAGCACTGCATCTGAGGCTGACTCCTGCCCTGCCGTCTGCGAGTGCTCCGAGTGGAAGACTCTCACTATCTCCTGCTTTGACATTGATATTCTCCCCAGGTTCCCAGCGAGCACGGAGACGCTGTAAGTAGGCGTTCAAAACGCGTCTGTGAAAGTAATCCTGCTGTTTTTGTTTTTTTTCTTCCAAGCACTGTGAATGTAAAGTGTTCCTAACCCCGAGGAAAAATCATTATAATAGCATGAATATTCCAAAGTGCACCCAGGGGATCCTGAGACTGTCTATGTTGTTAAGTAGTTATTCTTTCATTTTCAAGGTATCGTTTTTGTCTGTTATAGCATTACTGTGATCTGCAGTTGTCTGTGTCACTTGTATTTGACTATTTGTTATTGTAAAGCCTTAAAACATATGAAAAAGAACACTGATATTTTCATTTTTCATGGAGATGCATTTAACAATTACAAGATTAATTGTGAAATAATATGACCCCAGTTTAGTAGGTTTTATTTAAAACGACTCAGTTAAGCCACCTTTATAACCTGAAACTATACAAATAATATAAACAGAACATTTCAAAACACGAGTGAAAACCTCTCTTGGTTTTATATTAAAAGTTCATGCTAATCAGTTTTAATGTAATATTTGTTTTTTACACTCTGTCTTAAAATAATCACATCTGCACTGGAATATTTGGAAATCACCTTTATGGCTGGATCTCTGTTTGCTGACTAGGCTATATGTATACCACATCGAGTGTGCCTTTGTCCATAGTTTATTTTATTTTGCTCTGGTAAATCAGCTGTAGGACTTTTCGAGATAGGAAGAAGAAAGAAATAATCTTGACACCAACGTCTGAGGAGGGTTTGAGCTACCAAGGTACTGACAGCTTTCAGGTTAGGGTCCTGTATGTGAGACCACTGCATGGCACAAATGTACTGCAGACACCAGAGATGCTCTTTGGTGATAAGAAATGTTTTAACAATCAATAACAGGCTCATATTTTCTCACATAATTTTTTTCACTTTCTGCTTTGACCTCTAAAATGTGCTTCTGTGTGTATCTTGTATTAATTTACAGTGCTAAACCGCCACTGATGATGGTATCATCAATGACAAGAATACTGCTAAAAGCCAACATTCACTCACTTGTTTTCATTTTGCAAAGACAGTGTTTCCTCTAGCATCACTGCCAGCTCAGGCTGCAACTAATCATCATTTTCATTATCAATTTTCTGCGCACTGCTTTTTCTAAAGCTTGTCTTGTCTGTGAAATGGGAAATAAAAGTGGAGTTTACTCCTAATATTTTCTCAGAGACCAATGTGACATCTTTAAATATCTTGCTTTGTCTGGGAAAGTCCTAGTTTAGGAGGGAAATGAAGCAAAGCAAAGTTACACTAAAAGCTTTATAGTTTGTTGGAATCATGTGCTGACTGTAAAAAGTTAAAATATAAATAAATAAATAAACTAAAAGTACAATAGTCATCTTGTTATCTGAGACCCCAACAAAATCTGTCCTGGGAGCCAATGATGTAATTCGTAAGGATCACCTCTGAAAAATGTAGCAGGGCTTTTACATTTCCCAAACTGCTTAAGTAGAGGGTGAAAATTATGCAATAGAGAGCGACCCGTTTGCTGTGGCCTTGACTGATGGAAACACATGCCCCTCAGATGGACTCCATCGCAGATGTGGAAACACTGGAAACATCAGAAAGGGTATTTCCACTGAAATCAGCAAACAGTAACGTTTAATTGTACACGATGTACAGCACTTTAGTAATGACCTGGAACATAACCAAGTGGGCATTTTTTTTTAAAATATAATAATATGCCAGAAACATCAACGGAGAAACATGGTGCTCAAAGAATCTTTGAGATAATTCTGCAACAGCAAAGTGGCAACAGCTTTTTATCACCTTATTTTGGGGTAAAGTCAGAATAACTTTTTAGCAGTTTTAATAAGATTTGACAAGTGATTCTATCCAGGTAGCAACTCCGACCTGGTAAAAACTGAAAGAAAACATTAGTTTAATTAAAAACTTAAAAAAAAACTACCTCGTTTGTAGAAGGACTTGCGCTGTACTTCAACAGTTACTATACCTAATACTTAATAATGACTTAATATACTTTACTGTGCTGTAGGTTATTACTTTGAATGCTTACTATGATTGTCATTTTTGAAGTTTTGGTCTCACAGGTCAGTCGGCTAAAATTCAACAACACTGATGTACTCTCTTTGTCTACCACACGTGTTTGGGCAAGCAAATTATTAGAATGTGTCCACTATCATCATACACAAATCTTTTTCTTCTTTTTTCACCCCAGTACTCGCTATATAAATATAATTCTTATCTCCTTCAGTTTCATGCTAATTCTAGCATCTATTGCCATTGTTAGTATGGAAATGTTAGCATTTAGGGTAAAGCAGCCTGGTTAAACACACCTTCTCAGAGTTCTTATCATTTCATGATGGACTTGAAAAATCCACATTTTCTAGTAAGCTATGATATAAACGGTGATATTTACACCTTATAATTTGGTTATTGATTTGATATTTTAAACTGTTCCTCTTCCAACTATCCCTGATGTAGTGTTCACTAAAGCCCAGGAGAAGGCTCTGCGCTGTGCCGTGATAATCCCCATTCCTCACTTCCAGTTACTAGAGCGTCCCTCCATCTCAAAATTCCAAATACTTTGCATTGCCTTCATCAGCACCCATCACATAAAATTACCTCCCCGTCACTGCTTCAATTCATATGTCCACGTGAATCGATGTCCTCAATGTTCTTCACATTCTTGTTCAGTTTGCCCAGCCTAGCACTGCCAGCGCTCCTGATAAAAATATCTGCCAAATAAGCCCAAAATACACCGGGTATTGAGCGGGATGTTCCAGCAGATGAGGTGTGATAAAGTTAGATTTTCCTATAGCCTAGACAAACACAGAGGAACAAATCCCCCCCAATGCCCTCGTCAGGCCAATACTGTCCACTTTTTGCGACTCCAACTAGGTCCAGCTCTGCGTTTATTTTGGCCTTTCACCTCGTGGCTGCTGCCAGAGATGTCTTTCACCATTTGGTTTTCCTTAGAAACTGTCGTGATAGAAATTCAGGAGTTAGACCAATACCATTTACTACATATGTTGCCATTATAACAATGTTATAATAAGGGATGGTACTTATTAAAAATTTGTATTCATTTTAGGGTCAAAACTCAGTTCAAAGCACTCACATTACATGATTTTGAACTGGGAAATTGAAAGTTAAGAATTAAATATTCGTATATGCTTTTTGAAGCATAAAAGAGCTTAATGCCAGGAAATGTAGCTTAAAAGCAGAGGCCAAAATAGAGCTTTTGTACGGTTTATACAACTAAACCATATCATTATTCATATTATTAATATTTTACAGTCTTACGTTATAATTGATGAACCTTTGAACTGCTGGTTTGCAGACCTTTATTTTACTGGACAGAGTTAAGCTGAAGTCGCTGGGGTATTAATTTAGCCATACAATCTGTTCATCTCTGCCAGAAAGCAATCGAGTGTGTTACTTACTCTTCTCAAGCTTTCCTTTGAGACATTTGTGAAGCTGTGAGCTATGACCTTTTATAAAATGTCCCATTGTGGGTAAAAGCCTTGAAGCTTTCTGTGCTAATTTAGCCATTAGCACAAGAGTTTGGTTAAAGATTTTAAAGATAGTTTTGTGCGGGACAACGTGTAAAAGTTCCCACAAAACGAAATGGGACTGCAAAGCAGCCGTCTGAGTGTGTGTGTGTGCGAGAGTGCACATGTGGATACTTGGAGTTTAGAGTGCTTTGTGTGTGGAGGTTACTCCGTGTGCCACCGGGACTCTGAGAGGTGGAAAGGAAAAGCACAGGCGTGCTGAGAAGCCTGCCTAGCGTGACACCCGCCTGCGTCTGGACGTTGCATTCAAATACAATATTTACCTTTTACAGCACATTTTGCAAACACCCCAAGAGTTCCATTTGCGAATAATTAAGAGGGAAAAACACTTCAATGGAAACGCAGCAGTTCCAGTTCTTCAGAAACCTCAGATTTTTTTTTTTTGATCAGAGTTTAAACATGTGACAAGTCAACGTCTAATAAAACAGCCCCTCACAGTGAAATCCTAATGCCGTTTGCTGAATGGTAACAGATGAGCACCCTGATTAATGCAAGAGGAGAAAAAGCAGGATGTTGAACGTGATGAGATGCGATTAATGGAAACACTGACAATTTACTAGCCATTCATTTCTACCAATGGGTCATGCAGTGGAAATTGTTAGTGGTGCATTAATTTCTGCACGTGTTTATGAGAAAACAAATCACTTTTTTAACAGCGCTTCTATACGTGTCTATTGCAAGACACGACTGAACAAGTAAATGTCAGAAAGCAAGTGTGCAGTGGACACTCTTGCGTTTTTATGGAACTTTTATTTTTTTAAACGATTCCATCTGGAGAAAGGTTTGTAGCACAATATGTAACAGAGCCTCTCTACCAGCCAACGCACAAAATTAAAGAGAGCTCATAGTAAACACAGCTATGTTGTCAATCGGGCGCTGACACCACTGTGAATTATGTGGCCTCTCCCCACTTCAAAGTCAATTCCCAGCCTGTTTGTTTTTTAGGTTTTCTATCCAAAATGACAAATTGGGGTAGTAATTCTCTCCTTAAGCCCTTCAAGATGGCCTCACCGGTCTTCTCCCTGTACTCCTGAGGGAAAATGCATTCTGGTTGGAGTGTGGCGGTGAAACTGCGTGGTTCTGAGCGGGGTGTTTGGTGTCAGGGTCTGCTCTGTGTCGCTGTGTTTGTTTGAGTTTGTCAGAGCGCGTGCAGAGTGCCGTGCGCCCGTGTTTGCAGACTGACAACCCCGCTCCACGTGCGAGCGTGATGCGGACTCATCGGCCAAATCTCAGCCTCTGAATTAGTCTTTTGTTCCCCTGATGAACCAAAGGTGCGTGAAGATGCTGGCTTTGGCTGAGTCATGTTCTTTTCCCCAAATGCTTGCGTACACTGTTGCTAGTTGAATCAGGATGTGGTGGAACAAACTCTAAATGTGCATCCCATGAGCCTGGAATATAACATGACAGCAACACATGTGGATACCATCTTAATCCCTTTCCTCTATTATTATGTTATGATTCCTAAGTCCACCGCAATAAAGTCTCCAGCAAGGAAAGAAATAACACTTTTTATTTGCAAGGTCGTGTGTCCTTAAAGAAAAGGTTGAACATTTTAGATGATGCCCTGGTGTAAAGATTTAATGATTATTATCACTCATTTATTTCCTATGAAGTAGCGAATTAGTTGATTAATGTCAAAAAGGCTAAACTGCACTTTTTAATAACACATTTCATTTACTAGCACATGTCAACACATTTCTTGTTTCGCAAAAAATGACAACACCCTATCTATTAATGTGCGTGTTTTTTTTTTACATTTTTTTATATATATTGTTGTTCGATGTTCCTGGACATAGCCACCGCCCATTTCGTAGTTTTGTTTAAGCCCCAGTCACATAAGGCTAGCGAGCAGTGGGCGACCCCCTGACAATCACTTTGCCGTTTAAATGTTTTGGCGTTTACTGATTGCTGAAGGTTGCAAAGAGTTTGTCTTGCCAGGTGGTCTCAACTGGTCGCTAGGTAGTCACCAACTGGTTCCTCAAAATATTTTTTGTATACTTTCTCAATAAATCTAGCCTGCTTGATGAGGTACATCGTGACAGGATGACACGTCCCCTCTGAAGAGTCTCAAAAAGATATGTGCAACCAACATCCATACCAGCACATAGCTTTCTTGTAACGAATTGATGGTTCCATGGTGTAATGGTTAGCACTCTGGCCTTTGAATCTAGCAATCTGAGTTCTAGTCTCAGTGGGACCTGCTTTGTCTGATTGTGTATGTGATGGATTTGAGTTCAGTCTGGGTAAATTGTTGTAGGTAGGCATCCATGCACTGACGTTTAAGTAGAACCATGCAAGATGTTTCGCCATGAATGTTTAAAGATACTTCTTTAATAGGCTAATCATCTTCTGGCTAAAGCCTAAAGGCTAAAGTTTATGAATCAAAAAAAAGAGAGAGAGAGAACAAAATTCCCATAATCCCATTCTGAAATTATTTCTTATTTTGAAATATTTTCTTTTAGTGTTTTAAATTTCATTTAAAAGATTCTCTCTTTTACAAAATTAAAAAAATATATATATTTAAAATGGTTCAGATACCATTATTTTCCCCATAACATAAAAATTGTTTAACCGTTAGCTATTCTTCCACGTGAATCACATACCTTACCAGCTTTTTTTAGTTCTCAGTCTTGGTCTTTTATTTCCTAAGAACTTTCCACCTGTTTTCTTCTCCTTCATGACAACTTACCCATTAAATCTCCTGAACTCTAATGTCTCGCACACTACACTTTCTGAAACATCATAAACACACCCAGACATTGTTTGATTTGGTTGCCAGCTTACATTCATGTCCTTGTTTTCCTTTCTGTTCCTTCAGGGGGGATCTGTTTCCCCATTATCTTCAGAGAAAGCTTTCATCTTTTTCTCTTTTTTTCCGGAGACCCGCTAGTATTTGGACTTTGTGATATTGCTTTCTTTCCCTCATTGCCTGTACTGTTTGTTTCCTTCTTTCTTTCAACTGAAATGTGAATATGTAAATAAACTGCTATTTTGGGAAATGCACTCCTGACTTTGCTGCTGACAGAAGATGGGATGGAGGGAACAGAAAGGGATAGCAGATGAGCATCTCTTTTGTGTATAGTTAGCTAAGTGTCAATACTGGAAAAAAATAGAGAAAGACTTCTCTGACTTTTATCACAGGTAACAAAACCACCTTTAAATCACTTGTCCATTATATCTTCTATCATTTGTTTAGTCTGCAAAACAACTGAAGTGTAAAAATAACCACTAAACCAGGCTTTTTCCTTACATCTCTAATCTTTATGCTAAGCTAATTTGAGCTAACTTAGCTTAGCAAAGTGACGTGCTGGCTCTGGCTACTTACTGTAATGTCATTAAATGTAATCTAATCATACAATTACAAAAGAAATTACAAGTAAAATTGGAATTAAACTTTTTTGTGACAAATTAAATATTCATCATTATGGGGTTTTTTGTTTGTTTGTTGTTAACCAGGTGGCTTTTTGAGACCCGTCTATCATCTGTGCCAGCGGATGCCTTTGCCAACGTGGTCAACATCTCAAGAATGTGAGTGCAGGTTATTCCCCTCACACCCAGCCACCCCTTTCCCTTTTGTCTCTCACCCAAGCAGACGATATGCTCTCTGTTTAGTGTCACCGCTGGCTTCTAATCAGAGCTGGAAGAGCTAATGCGTTCCTGCAATAGGAATGTTTCTCCTTCCACCACAGCAGGGCTTGGACATGGCCTAGGTATTCCAGCAGAGATTTTTGGGTGTAGAGGTGGAGTTTTTGTGCTGAGGTAAAATATACACTTGAGCCTTGATCCTCAGCTGCTGAGTTCCACATCTGCGTCCAAGTCATGCATAAAGAGAGACGGATGTGTGGAGGAGAGGTTTTCTATAAGCCTGAACCACACAAAAGTGCACACGGCCAGCATTTCGACTGACTCTGAACAGGCAGACTTCAGGACAGAAAATCAATAAAATGTCAATTATATTTTCAGATACACAGAGGTGTGTTTTATCAAGTAACTCATAATAACAGTAAAAAAGTAAGTGATTATTTTCAGAGCATGCAGCCGAGTGACTGATGACTAAGTAATGTATATGCGAGGTGCATGCCTGTAAAATTACCCACGACTTTGGAGGCTTTACACAAGGTGGACTTATAAATTCAGGAAAGACTTTCAGGCTTTAGGATGATTTTTGGAGCCACAAACTCATTTGTGAAAACATGTCTTATGTTTCCCCCCTCCTAACACGACCACAGTACCTTCATTCTTTAAAGTCATGTGCTACAAAGAAGTCGTTTATGTTTATATTACACAGACAATTTGTCCGATAGCTTTGTTTATTTCTCGTAGATATATATCTGTGGACATGACGCTGCAGAGGCTGGAGAAGCACTCGTTTTACAGCCTGAGGAAAATTACCCACATGTGAGTAACTAAAGGAAAAGGGCACACTCTTTATTGATCTTTATTGATCAAGCTGTTCCATTTGCTCTCTCTCGGGAGAAAAAACTGCTTAATTTTGAACCTTGCCAGCAGCAAATGAAAGCAGGGAAAGACAGGAGCTTATTTCTCCCTTTCACACTGCTCGCCACTTGTAATCAGAGCGCTTTTGCCAGTTCATGAGGCTAAAGAAATAACCCTGTTGTGGGAATACTAAATGCAGATTAGATAAACAATTCAATTCAATGAAATAACTCATTATCTTGGATGTATTTGGTGAGCTACTACTGAGTTCGCTCTAATAAGATGTTAGAGCAGAGAGGCTAAACAGCAGCCAGTGTTTGGCTTCTCTGCTCTTTTTCTTCATGCTCCAGCTCTCGTTGAAGCAGCTCAGGGGAAAAAGTCTAGCAAGGTGCACTCTATTCTCAATTATGGGATAGAGATTTATGGCTGAGTGTCTTGCGTGGACCACACGCTTTCCAGCAGAACACCTCCCAGCACTTCATATATTACTGCAAGACTTCCTGCTCATGTGAATGATTTGTTCCAAGGTATAGCATCCTGTAACACAGGAGCTTGTGCACATGCCAATTTGTTTCCACTCTTAAAAAACGCGGGCGTGTGCAGTCGTTTGAGACGGAAATTATGATTAACAGCTAGAAAAGTTAATTCGACATGATTTGGATGTCTTTTCTATCCGAGTTCTTTCCTTATTAGCTGTTGAAATCCAGATATCAAAACACAGACAGAAGTAATAATTCAAGCTGCTAGCTGAGGGTTGTATGTGTGTTCTGGGGGTGTATTTTGGATCTCTGGGGCCTATTTGCCGCTGATTGGTGTGGTGTAGTGCCATCCATAAGATAATAGCATCTCTCTCAGGTTTCCTTCAGGGTCAGACACAAATTAATGCTCTGCTTCCTGTTGGCTGCTTGAGGCCGACAGCAGCTGTGGATCAAGGACTTGCCATTGGAGCTAAGAATTCAGAGGGGGTTGGATAAAGTTTCCCTTGTGCCACCATAACATGAAACTACCAGTGCGATGAATACTTGGTTTTTTAGGGAGGTAAAAATGTTGAAATCTCTCAACGCTACACTCGAACTATACGGCTCATATGTAAACTTTCACGCTGCTTTAGTCTGGATATGACTTTTTTATGAAAGTGTAAACTCTTGTTTGGCACAAAGAAAACACAGGTCTTTACCACATAAAGGCTAAAGCTGTGCTAATCAGTATTTTTATTTGAACTATGGTCTGAACTCACTGAACTGGAATTCTTTAGCTCACTGCTCTGGCTCATCGTGTGCCTCATGTACAGCTACAGAACTGTGCAAAAGTCCCGAGCCATCCTTCATTCCTTTATGTTTTGGTTCCAAGGAGCAGGACTTTGTTGTAATTTTTAATAGTGTCTTGAGCAATAGTTCTTCAAGCTTTCTTTCAGTGCCTTTCTTTGGACATTGGCTGCTTTTTAAATAATTTTCAGTCCAGTCCTTGTACCTATGAAATAATTCAAGCATAGGCACCTAACTTAAGGGATAAACCTGTGCTGTGTCTACACATAACAGACTTAGCAAGGAAGTCTACGGAGCTTGGAAAGAAAAGCGTCTGGACTTCTTTCAGTTGCTTGAAGACGTTTCACCTCTCATTGAAGAAGCTCCACATTGGAGAAACCAAACAGCCACTTCATAAGCGCATGGCACAACACAGAAGAGCCACCTCCACAGGACAAGACTCGACTGTCCATCTGCATCTTAAGGATAAAGGTCACTCTTTCGAGGATGCCAATGTTCACATTTTGGACAGAGAGGACAGATGGTTTGAAAGAGGAGTGAAAGAAGCCATTTATGTCCACTGTGAGCGACCATCTTTGAACAGAGGCGGGGCTTACGACACCAACTGTCTGCCATCTATAATCCATTTTTGAGATCCTTCCCAGACACCTTAACGCCCACTCACATCCTGGGCCCTGATAGGGTGGGGCCAGGGTTTCACAATGAGCTCACCCGAAACCCTGGCTGATTGTGACCTACACCCTTTTTCACACCTTGGCTCATGTGATTAGGTAGGGGATCATTAGGGGGTCCTTTGTCCCTCTTGGGGGGTGGGGTACTACTACAGGGCTTAAATCTGGGACTCTCCACTATTTGACCCCATAACTGAAGAAGCTTCTTGGATGAGAGGTGAAACGTCTTCAAGCAATTTAAAGAAGTCCAGACGGCTTCCTTTCCAAGCTCCTTAGACTACGATGACCTGGATGACTGAGAACCTTCACAGACACTCAGCAAGGAAGTGATTTTAAATTGTATCTTTGTTACTAGCAGCCTGTCAGAAAAATGTTTCATTTGTTCTCGTTTCTTTAGCTGAATCTATGAAAAATGTCTGATGGGCATAAAATAGTATGTTCCCACCAACAAGGGAATATCCAATGAAAACATGGCACATCCTGGCATAGTGTATCTTTAAGAATGTAAGGAACTGGGGCAAATGGAGTACAAAGAAAGTGGCAGGCCCAAAACGCTTTTACAGCTGATGAACAGCATCTGAAAGTCATGTCCTTAAGAAAACAGCAAAGACCTGACCCAGGACCTGAGAGATACATCTGGCCCTTCAGCTGTCAGCTGAAGGGCTGTTCGCCAAAGCCTCATTAGAAATAATCTCAGTGGAAGGGTGGCTGTCAAGAAGCCATTCTGAAGGAGGGGAAACATGGAGAAAATGAGGCGCTATGCCAAATTACACAAGAACTAGACTGAAAATCAAAGAATTCCTCTCCTGACTTGAAATTGTCAAGTCAGGAGAGGAACAGCACTGACTGTCTGCAACCATCTGTGAACACGGTGGAGGCTCTGTCATGGTTCAGGGCTGCATTTCAGCCTGTGTGGATCCTCACAGGTGTCATCGGGGTTTGATACTCCATGACAGTTATCCCAAACACTCTGCCAAAGCAGCCAAAGCATACCTAAATATAACAACACACAATGGAAGACTATCAGTCGTGGACAAAGTCTGAGCCTCAATATTATTTAAGCAGTGAGGGATCATTTTGATTTTGCCTTATATACTGTTTTTATATTTACATTTGCACATGTAAATAAATCACTACACCTATTTCCCATTTTCCTAGCAAAATATAAAGAAAGGAGGTGTGGCTGTACAGCATAAGACATAGAGAAACACAGATGGTATAATCAGGTCTGTACCATGATTGAGTATTTTTGATCCCCGAAGTCTGGCTTGTTCGACCAGTGTATGAACTGCATGCCATGACTGAGCACAGTTTAAAGGGTGGGCTAGAGTGCAGTATGCATCCTTCAGTCTGGGGTTAAGAAAAGCCAGGGGGAAGAGCAGCGGGGGAAATTCTGGGAACCAAAGAACAGAATACAAGTGAATAAAAAAAACATTTTGTCAGTGTATTGCAGGTTAACTGAGAAATTACGGTGATAATTTGTAAATGTAGTATTTATAGTTTGTGCTGGTGCCCCCAAGTGGCCAAAAAAAAAAAAAAATCAATGTGTTTGTCAGTGACCAGAATAACACCTCTTTCTCTTCTCTTGGCTTAAAATGTCATTTTCTCCGTGTGTCCTTTATTTTTATGTACAGGGCAGAGCTGTTTCCTCTCTGTCATGATTGTGCCGTTTACCTTGGCTATGTAAACCCAGTTCTAGTTTTTACTTAGGCTCGATGCAACAGCGCAAATTGCACGGTTGACATCACCCGCCAAAGACAAAGAAAAGAGGACCACCCACAGAAACACAAACTTGATCGACCAGTAATCCAAGTAAAAAGAAATCAAATCCCGACCCCGATTTTGGAGTTCAAAGGATAATAAGAAAGACTCCGACTCTTCAGCTTACCTGGTTTCCTCGCCCCACTGAAATGCTGCCACTCATCAGTTTAGTAGCCAACTTAACAGACTATGGAAAAGTTGTATTTGCTTATTTAACTGCCTCCGATATTTTGCTGTAAGCCCCGAGTTTCTACACAACAGCACTGGGAAGATGAACCTCATCTACCCGGGAACTTTAAATGAGGTTTGCCAGGCGTGTGAAGAAAGGCCAGGATACACGTTCCAGATCACCTCATGGCCTCAGACAGCAGTGAGAAGAGTTCAGTGCAGCACAGGGCGCACCAGAGTAAACACACTAATGAAACACTAATTGGACTTTACTTCCGATCCTGGCTGTCTGCACCAAGTTTCCCTTCTCTTGCTCACTGCATCCACCTTGCTCTGTTCCCTCGGCAGGTCTGAAGATTGTAAAGCGCGTGTGTTTCTGAATCATCATGGCGTCGACACACCTTCGTTTTCTACCTATGCTCTGCATTCGTTTGGATTCAAAGGTGAGCACATTGGCAGCAGCTGACACCTCTCCGTGTTTGCTCTTTCAGTGAGATTCGGAACGCGAAAAGTCTGACCTACATTGACCCAGAAGCCTTTAAACATCTCCCAGAGCTCAAGTACCTGTAAGTACTTTTAGAACAGGTCTTTAAAAACGTCAACATTAGAGTGAAGTCAAAACATGAGGGGGGGGGATCAGTCAAGACATTTTTCCTTTCAGGAGGCCAACGTTTAGCAGTTTGACATGATGTCTTTACTCATGGTTAGCTTCTGTTAAAAAGCCCATTGCCTCTACTTGGCTATTAAAAGCTTATATTTTAAGGACTGTTTATATTAAATGATACAGTCTGTCTTTTCTTTCCTCTCACTTTATGATGCATTTATAATGAATTCAGCAGAGAGTCAATAATGAGAGTAGCATGCATTGCATTTTTAAAGTGGACGTATAATGGTTTTCTTTATTTTCTGTCATACATAGCAGACTAGTGAAAGCTCACATGGCCCAAATGTTCAAATAATGAGGTTTGCACCTGTCACAGTAATCCCTGCGAGGTCAGGGTGCTCTAAACACTGTCTCACAGGGTTGTTTTCTGCTCTTGGCGCTGACATCAGTGAGAGTGGATATCTAAAATATGATCATCTCAGGCACACAGCCCTGTTTGTATTAAAATCACAGATAGTATAAAAGATGGACACAGCTACTGTGACTCCACCAATTGGTTTCTGAAGTCACGTGTTTCCACCATCAGCATTTTCATTGCAGAAAGCGGGAACGTCTGACTGTGAAACTGCACGCTCATTGGCTAATTACTTGTGATTGACAACTCATGCACCAATAAGCGTGTGGCTTCATACCTCAGATAATCTTATATTTTGAATGACTGAAATTTACGAAACAGACGTAACTTTTTATCAATGTTAAAAAAATCTAGTATCAAGGATGCAAAAACACTATTAGAGCCCAGGAAGTGGATAACGAGCATAGTAGGTCCCCTTTAAAGGTGATCAATTACTGATGAATGTAACCTTCTCTGTGCCATTCAGGGGGATTTTCAATACTGGCCTCACTTTCTTCCCTGATTTGAGCAACATCCATTCTAACGACATGAACTTCATCCTGTAAGTTGCTTCTTAAAACTCCTACTTTGAACATCAACACAACTGATTACTATAATATGGTAAATCAATAAGACTTAGAAGGATACTTGGCCATTATCATCTCCTCTCTTTGCTACATTGTTGACAGAATAATGTAGTGTTTTTATTCTGAAAAGTTAGCATCTCATGGTTCGTGGTTATTGTTTGTGTGTCAAAGCAGACAGAATGAAAAGACTGATAATGCTCCTTTGTACTTCACAAAACAAGGCTGGGCAAGTCATTTGGAACACAACCCAGCGGGAATAATGGGAAGCGTGGCCACGATTTTGTGAAATTCTACCACTTTTCTTTGGATTTTATTTTATTTTGTAAGTTATTGACATACAAAATTTGCCAAGTCCTGTGTGTGTGTGTGTGTGTGTGTGTGTGTGTGTGTGTGTGTGTGTGTGTGTGTGTGTGTGTGTGTGTGTGTGCTCGTATCTTATCTGCCTCCCTGGTGTTGTTTAAAATGAGCTCCATCCACAGTCTCATCTCTCTTTGTCCTCACCCACTCAGTCAGCTCCTTTATTTCCTAAATCTAATTTTCCTACCCAGCTGTAACACGTGCAAAACAATCATCAACACCACATTTCTCCCCATGCCTCTTTCCAGTGAAAGGCATTTATTTACAACACCACTTCATTTCCTGCCCGTTCTCCGTCTTCCTTTGCAGGGAAATTGTTGATCAGCCCTACATCACCGAGATCCCAGCCAACGCGTTCTGTGGCATCACCAGCGAAGTGCTGACAGTGTGAGCTATATGAACCGCACTCACAGGGGGGACCACACGCAGATGCACATATATGCTTTGTATTAAAAAAGCTCAATCGCACACCTGATGCAAATCCATATTAATATGTTACGCTTGCATGTAGCTTATAGAAGAAAAACTGTAACATTGTTTTCAGCCAAGCAAAAACCTTAAAATAGCCACCAGAGGAAATGGGGGCCGTGCAAAATGACCTCACTTTAAAAACATGTCCTCACCCCGACCTCACTCGAGCTGACAAAGATAGCAAAAACAAGCACAACGGGACAATCACTCTCACCCACCACTGACGGGCAATCACATGCATGCGGTTGGATTTGGGAATGAGGGAAGTGAGGTAAATGCTGGGTTTAAGAACCGCTAAATTGCACGGACAGACAAGTCTCACCATAAAAAGTGAAACAAGTAGGCCCCACTCATCTGTCACTGGTGCAGAGGAGCGGATGAAGGATCAACATGTGGAAAGTATTTTCATTCACCAGCTTGGTTATTAAACCGAAGGAGACAAGTCCTGATGAGTGCCTTCTCCTTTTTTCTCGATGTTACTATTTATTGCTTTGTTCCAGGATGCTGTATGGAAACGGCTTCAGATCCATACGACATCATGCCTTCAACGGGACAAAGTTAGATCAAGTGTAAGTATTTCTGGCGACTGAACACCACGCTGAAGTAAAACTGGTATGACTGGTTATAGAGCTGGGAATTTTGGGAAATGTGCTTTTTTTCCCCCCATGCCTTCCAGACTTTAATGGTGAATGGTAAGGTAAATATGAAGCTACAGCCAACGCAGTAAAGAACGGAAAGAGTAAGAAGGAAACAGCTTGTCTGCCAGGTTTTAAATTTAAACTGTCCCATTTAAACTTTATAAAAGCTGAAGAGAAACAACAACACTGGTACTGTTTCATTTGTTCCCTTCTGTTTCCAGCCTTTAGGCCAAATTCAAGATAACCGGCTGCTGGCTTGAGCTTCACTGGCACCTGTTTGGGGAGAGTGTAGTTTTTGCCCCTACGTATTCTAGTTTTTACTACTTTTGAGGAGGATACACTCGCTGCATGTGTGTGATAGTAACTGCTCAAAAAGTCAGGGTTGGTACTGTGAGACAGATGCTCCTCAGCGCGGCGTCTCTCTTAGTGCAGTATTTCTTTTTTAACCTTTCCATGTGAAATGCACATTTCAAAATAAAAGAAAATACAGCCTTTGTCTCATCTCGATATTTCCATCTCTTCTGCTTGTACTGAAGGGACTTTTGCGAATGATACCTTTAATTTCATTGCTTAGCAACAAGCTCCACCAGCAGCAGTATCTCCTTATCAGACACAACTCATCTGAACCTGTCAGGCTGATTTCCAGGTGCCTCCACACTGTTGTTTTGTTTTTTTGAAAATATTTTTATTGAAAAAAGAAAACAACAGTACTTGCAGTTACCGAAATACAATCAACCTTTCTTCATTTTCCTAAGTAAATAAACTTATATATATATATATATATGAAAAAAAACAACGCATTCTAAAACAAAGACAAAATTTTTTCAAGTTTTAAAAAAAACATGACATCTTTAAGCCGCCGGGAAATAGTAGGATACTTAACAGACTTCCAATGCAACAATATTAGACGTCTCGCTAGTAGGGATGTGAAGGCAATAATGTCCTTTTGTGTGGAATCAAGTGTAAGCGAGCGAACAGGAATCCCAAATACAGCAATCAGAGGACAAGGATGAAGAGTTGCCCCAAGAACAGTTGACATAATAGCAAAATACCCGGTCCAGAAACCTTGTAGCTCAGGACACAGAAAAAGCATGTGGCTAAGGTGACAAGGAGAACCGTGGCATTTATCACATTTATTTTCCACTTCTGGATACAATTCAGAAAGTCTAGACTTAGAGAAATGCACACTGTGTATGATCTTAAATTGAATAAGTCCAAGACGAGCGCAGGAGGTGGAAGATCGTACCCTCGCTATAGCCTGTTCCCAAGACTCCTCATGTATTCGAATTCCTAGTTCTCCTTCCCGTGTACGCTAAAGCTTAACATTAGAGTGGTTACTAAAAGACAGAATAGCATCATAGGGTTTCAAAATGGTTCCTCTGTGATGAGGAACAAATGATAACGTAGTTTCCCACTGCTGTTCTGGAGGTAAAGAGGGGAAATTTGGGAAACACTTGGCAACAAAATTTTGAATTTGAAAATAGCGAAACAAATGGGTAATAGGGAGATTGTAACGAGAAGACAACTTGGGAAAACTATTGAAAACACCATCCACATATAAATGTTTGAACTGTTTTATACCCTTGTCACACCACACTGAGAATGTCGAGTCCAAAAGTGAAGGGGGAAACAAATGGTTGTCGCTTAGAGGACCCGAGGAAGACAGCATTACAAAATTAAAGTGAAACTAGATTTTGAGTGTGTTAAGAACCACCTGATTATCAGTGTACAGAGAGGGTTTTACGGCTAAAGAGGAATAGAGCAAAGTTGTTGTTGTTTTTTAACTCCTTCCAAGAAGTGTTTAGCTGAAGCAGCTCTCACATTAGTTTCTCCTGCTAGTTTTTCTTTTCATCAGGTGGCTTTATGTGGTTTTCACCACACAAAGTGATCAGTTTAAACTCTTTGAAAAAGTCTATCCTGGGTGCTGGTTTATCTCGCTGGGATGAGCAGGCGACCATGTGTCGCATGTCTTCCTCTCTCCCTCTGCTTTCCTGTCACTCTTCACAGATTGTCATCCTCCTCACTCTTAGTCAGGGCCTTTTATGTGCACTGATATAGTAAACTGGAGTTGTATTTATTAATATCTGTGCTGCTACAGTAATAATGTTCACACCACAGTGCCATGTGTCATGGTGAGACATTGAAACGACAGCAGGAAATCACTCAATCCTGCACGCACAGCATGACTGAATGTTAGCGTCTCACAGGAAACAGAGACGATGACTGAAACGGTTACATGAACATGTCCATCTGAGATAATATCCTGAAAAAAAGATGTTTTGTTGAATGTGCACTTTTCTTAAGGTTAGCCATCATCTGCTTTCTAAGTGAACCCCTCATTAAATGAGAAGAACAATTTAACAAGAAAAACTTTTAGAGAGAGTGGGGTTCTTCCCTGGACCCTGGTTGTCCTGGCTGGTGTCCTTCCGGGGCTTTGGGTCTGTTCGCTGTGCCTTGGCTCCTGTGGTGCTGTGGGTTCCTCTTCCTGGCTGTCTGGGCCCTGCTGGGTCTCAGTGGGCCTTCCTGCATGTTTCGGGCTCGACACCCTGGTGTCCACTGCATGTTTTGGTCCTCTGGGGTGTCTGGGCTCCTGATTTAGGTGGCCTTATTCGGAGTGGGGATGTCCTCACAGCATGGAGCACCACAATGCATGCTGTTGTTTTCTCTTAGTTCTCTGTTCTTGCTCGAGGGTTTTGGTTTCTGGATTTCATTGTGCTGCATTTGGTTTTCTTTGAAGGTAGATGGTTTTTGGGTGGGATGTTGGTGAGGACTTTGCACACATGTTCACAAGAGGGGAAAAAGGCCTTAAGATGTATCTGAAGAATACAAGGTGACGGATGTCTCAACCTGTAGCTGGTGGCGCATATGACATCATCATCATCATCTGTTCCACCTGTCAGCACTTTACTGAAGCCCAAAGAAAGAAAAACAACGAAACAAAGGGGTGTGGGTTTGGACCTTAGATGTGATGGTTAAAGGGTTAAAAGGTCTAGGAATTCATTAATGCTGATAGATAACCAAACACCCCTAACTCTGTGTTAGACCTCTGTGTTTACACAAAGTTAACAGGCACTGGGAACACTGGAACGCCACCAGCCATCCAACCCACTGGGTTGGATGAACAGCTGTTAGGCAAAGAAACAACAGTGATTACTTAAATTATTACTAAAATATTGAGAAGCTAAAGAAACCTTCTTAACTCTGACCAACAAAGCAAAAAAAACCTTTTCCCATCACTTTCAGACGCTATCACACTGAATAATCAAAACAATGATTTAAAAGTCTTTTTTAGCGTATCTGTGTAACTATCTGTCACTGGGGCCCTGAAACAGTTTATTGGCCCTCTATTTTCCCACAAATTAGATTATGCAGCATTTTGCCTGGGTTTAACACTTTCTGACATCTGGGATGTCTATTTCCTTACCCAAACTTGCGCTACAGAAGGATCATAGTTGGGCCTTCTCATATGCACTCAAAAAGTCCAGCTCTTGATTAGCAAGGAGGAGCTCTCACGGGGAAATATGTTTCCAAATATGTCTTTCAGGAAGTCTGCATTAAGAGTGGCCTTCTCCCAAATACTCGGTGACACGAGTCCTCAGGCTTGTAGAAATCTATTTCATGCTCCTGCATTCAATAACCTCATAAATCACCGAGCAGAGAAAAGGTAACAATATCGCCTTTTCCCTCCTTGTCGCAACATGTTTTCTGCTTTTCACCTCTGGTCCAGAATCCTGCATAGTCAGGATATGAGATATTAATGATATTAATCTAAGACCCCTCTCCTCTTTTACAACACCTACACTCAAGTCCACGTCCTTATAACAGCCCAATTAAGCCATTGGTCGGTAACTAGTGAGTCTTACCACACGGGTGTTTGTGTTGGCGCCTGATCTGCGCTGAGGGGAGAACTGATCCCAGCACAGCCTGACCAAGACAAACACATCCCTCACATGTCTATTATCCTTATTAGATTTAAGGGATTCAGGGAGATGTGCACAAGGGTGAGAAGTAGGTACCGTCAAACCGTATACTTTCGAATTTGAATCAACAATGCAAGTGAGACGTTTTCTGTGATGTTTTGACCCTAAAGACAAGAGAAATATGACCCCGCACCTCACCTTTGTCAGTCTGACTTCAACGTGCAGGTTTTCTTTCTCTCGAAAAAACGTAATTTTGTGCTTTCCTGTCCAGCGACCTTCACAGGAATAAGTATTTAACCGAGATGGATGACAGATGTTTTGCGGGAACCATCAGCGGCCCCATTCTCCTGTGAGTACCTGAAAATTTGAGCCACTCTCATCAACTCCTTGTACTTCTACACACTTATATATATATATTTTTTTATTATTGCATAATATTTTATTGCATATTGATAACATAGACTGTATATAAAAGATGGACATGACGTCAGCCATTTATTTCTGGTCTCCAGCAGCCCTGTTTTTAAAGCAGCCTCACCTCTACCTTTAAGCCTTACATCACTCCCACCCCTGCAGTTGTTGCTAAAGTGGAAATGAGGTGTTTATAAACTCCCAGAGTTGATTCTGTTCATCTGGACGTAGAGTTTCATCACTCATCCAAGTGACTTTTTCAGTCTGAAATCTTTTTGGGATTTCCTTACCTGAATGATTGAGCATGTTTTGACTTCTTGTCTGTTCCTGTGTTAGCGCTGATGTAGAGGTTTTATCTGCCACCTGCAGCATAACGATGAGCATAAATGGAATCAAAGCGACCACGCTGCAGGCATACTGGGGACTTCAGAGAGCTGTGCATAAACAAATACCTGCAAATCACAATGAACTAAATCAGTGTTGTCAAGTAGATGGGGCCAAAATTCCTCTACAGCAATGTGAAAGACTCACAAAGTCATACAGAAAATGGTTACCTTTCATTTTTAAAGGTGATTCTACCAGCTCCTGAATCGTAGCGTCTACGTAGGTTTTCACACTTTTCTTCTGTTTCTGGGTAAATAAGGACACAACCTGAAACTTTTAGAACTGGCGATAATGTTAACAGACCTCTCTGCACTGAATCATACTTGTTATTAATCTCTGCACTTTCGGTTTTATATGGCTGTAGGTTTTAAAACATGAGAAGACAGAACAGAACAAAGATTAGAAAACACACCCACAGCAAACCGTTTTGAGGGATATTTAGCACCAGAGATGTAATCTGATTACTTTTTTCAAGTAACGAGTAAAGTAAGGGATTACTATTGCAAAAACGGTAATAAGATTACCGTTACTTTCCCGTAGGAACGCTGCGTTACTGCGTTACTAAAACCGTGATATTTTTTGCGAGAATGTCTCACGACAGTGACGTAAGCGAGTGCGACGTTCGTGGCAACAGCTGTGTGCAGATCAACAATGGATCACATATCGAGTGCAGAGAGAGTATGAGCGTGCAGCGTTTAAAGCGTGGAAGTACTGACCTTACTTTGAGTTTGATTCCATAAAAAGTGACAAAAACATTAGTGTCCGCTGTGCGTGGGAAGAAAACTTCTTTTTACAGCAAAAAAACCCCTAAACTTCCAACAAGCACCGAGTAGCTACGACGTAATGGGAAACTCACAGAGAAACTCGCGGATTCTTCCACTGACCGCGGCACACCTGCACCAGGATAAACCTCCGCCTACCCCACTCCTGCTTTACAGGTGGAAATAGAGCAACAGCACCGCTGAGTCTTTGACTTTATTTATTTTCTGCTGTGTTTTACTTGCATCTATTTGAAAGACTGAGTGTAAACACACACAAAAAATTATTTTATGTGCTGGAATGTGCAGAAAATAGGTTTCAATGTTAAACTAATTTCTTCCAGTCAGAGAATGTTGCAGATAATTAAATTTTTTGCTTGATGCTTAAAGTTAAAAGATTAAAACTAATAAAACAAGTTAAAAAAAAGAGACTTTTCCATTTGATTACATTTTGTATGATGGATTATGTAGAAAAAGTAGAATTGGGCTGAAAGATCTATCACTTTATCACCTGTTCAGGTTGTAAATCGTGTTTTTAAAAAGTAACTAAGTAACTAAGTAATTAATTACTTTTGAAAATAAGTAATCAGTAAAGTAACGGGATTACTTTTTTGGGGAAGTAATCAGTAATTAGTTACTGATTACTTTTTTCAAGTAACTTGACCAACACTGTTTAGCACTAGCCCTGTTTAGGAAGTTACTGACGGTAAGTCCAGTTAGAGTTCAGCAATGTGCTCGTTCACAGTGTGTGGACTAGATGAGACATGTCTGTGAAACAGGACAGAGGAAAAATCCTTCCTCCACAGCTGCGCCTTTCACCAGGAAACCTGACACGCATTGTGTGCGAGCATGTGATGGAGAGACTTCCGACGTTTCTCCGATACCGTTTTCTTTTTTGCTGTGACCTCATATATAAGGACATTTGATGCAAACACCTTTAACCACAGCTATCCGGTTGCTGTTGTGGCTCGGCTCTAGCTGCTAAGTGTCTGCTAAGGTAAACTGGTTTTGTGTGCAGGTATTCTTCCTCTATTCCACTGAGGAACATGTCCTGAGTTAGGTCACCTCCATGAGGTCATGAGCGAAACATCTGGAAATGACAAAATCGGACCAACACTCTCAGGGTCTGCGCTCCTCTTTTGTTATTGTTTCCTTTTCTTAAAACGGCGTTTCACAACGAGCCCCACGAGAGAGACCAGAGGACAGAGAGGAGCGGAGAGCAAACGGGACTAAAAAAAGAACAAATGAACTCTTAGAAAACATCTGATTTAATTAAATGAATTGATGACTTGGAGCAATGTAGGGTTAGGAAACTACAGCAAAGCGGAGCTTGGACTCTACTTGGCCCGTGGAGGGAGGGGGGGGCGTGTGCGGCACTGTAGGTTGGAATGTCCTGATAACAGGATCACGCAGGATGTTGGTGAAATTGTCAATTCCCTGGACGTCTTCGTCCCGAGGAGGTTGAGCTGGCTTTGGCATGACAGCTGAGTGCGAGAAATACCGCGTGTAATTACTTAAAGATGATGGGCTAAGGAGTTCACTCCAGGAAACAGATGCAGGGTGTTGTTTAATCCATCCGTGAGCTCGCTGGTCTCATCATGTCTAGCTTTTTTTCTGGGTTGCTCAAAGTATGTCTGTTCCAAAGTCTGGACTTGAAAGTCGCCGAGTGTTGTTCTTTCACTTTGTGAGATTAAAGTATTGTGCTTGGTATTATTTTAGCATGCTTATGTTATGGGATACAGAGTTTTTTACCTGCATGTTATCAGCTGTATCACGGACGTAGCCTCATTTGCAGCCTCTGAGCTCATAATGTCTTATTTGGTAATTCCATTTTCAAAGTGTTATCCAAGACGCGGCTGCATCACCTCTTGAGTAACCTCATAGCCCCACAGATGTGTGGGATTTTTGTGGGGGAAAACAATGTTTAAATCCCATATTTTCCACAGACTGTGGACCTAATGTAAATTCCAGCAAAGAAAAGCAGCAGCAGAGTGGAAATATAGCAAATATTTGAGATATCGAAGGTACCTTTGAAAACAGAGCCCACCATTGGGCAAGAGCATTTGTTTGGCCTTCTCCCCAACTGTTTCTGAATCGTCTGTGCTGTGTGACTGACTTGCATCCCGCACACTCTCCCATCATGACCAGTCTGCCACTAATAAGGTCAAAAATCTAGATCTATGGCGATCCCTTCGATACACCCAAGTGTTAAATCTCCTCTGTAAGCCTCTTTGCAACCCACCTACACCTTAGTTCCTCCTTTTCATGTCATGTCTGTTGTAATCAGTGTCAAATCTTTTGTCTTGCTGCTTATTTCTCCATCTTGTGCATGTGGAAAGCTGAGGAGGTCCGAGAAGATAACGTGCCAACAAATATAAATTACTGCAGGTGGAAATAACCATTTTCTTTTGGCCAAAATTGAGGTCTTTTATTCCCCACCTGTCTTTCAGAGACGTGTCCCAAACAGGGATCACCTCCCTGCCAACCACAGGGATGGACTCTGTCCGGGAGCTGAAGGCACGTGATGCCTGGGCCCTCAAGAAACTGCCACCCATCAAGACCTTTAAGCACCTCACCGTCGCCAACCTGACATACCCGAGCCACTGCTGCGGCTTCAAAAACCTTAAAAAGAAGCGAGGGTGCGTTTGTCAGTTCTTCTTTTTTGTAGCTGGTGGAGTGTAGAAGGCAGCATGAAAAATGTAGTCCTTGAATTTCATGTATTTGGATGATCCGGCACAGTGAGCGGCAGCAGCTGCACTTGCATGATGTAGATGTTGGCAGGGATTGAATCAACTCTCCTGACGTGTTTACCTATAATTCATTACAGTGCTTCCATAATTAGTGTCACTCACTGCTGTTATTGTAGGAACGAGGTCGAGCCAGACTAGTAATGGCTCTCAAAACAGGATTCCCTTTTCCTTCAAGTGGATATAAAGATGACTGCATCATTATTTTATGGGCTCAATGTTCTGTGCGTTTGTCTGCATGTGTTTTTCAGCTTTTTGGAGTACATCATCTGCAACCTTACTGCTTTGTATGACCAGCATCAAAAGCGCTCCGTGGGGCCCCTGCGCATGCCGTCCCTCCAGGAGGACAGTGTTGTGGAAACACTCCCGGACCGGGAGCTAAAAGACGGGGATCACAGAGAGGCCCAGCAAGATTGGAAGAGCGGTGACGTCCACGGCAGCCTGCACTACCACGCCTACTTTGGAGGCCACCCAGATGAGGATGTGGGTTTCGGAGAGACCCTAAAGAACCCCCAGGAGGACAACAGTCAGGAGTTTGACAGTCGTTACGACTATGTGGTGTGCGAGGAGGGAGAGGAGGTGGCGTGCGCACCGGCGCCCGATGAGTTCAATCCTTGTGAGGACATAATGGGTTTTGGCTTCCTGCGGGTGTCTGTGTGGTTTGTGAGCTTGCTGGCTGTTCTGGGAAATGTGGTGGTGCTCCTGGTGCTCCTCACCAGCCACTACAAGCTCTCAGTCTCCCGGTTCCTCATGTGTCACCTGGCCTTTGCAGATCTGTGCATGGGGATTTACCTGCTGCTCATCGCCTCTGTAGACCTCCATACGCGGGCCGAATACTTCAACCACGCCATAGACTGGCAGACGGGCCCCGGCTGTGGACTTGCTGGGTTTTTCACAGTCTTCGCCAGCGAGCTGTCCGTCTACACCTTGACGGCGATCACTCTGGAGAGGTGGTACGCCATCACCTTTGCCATGCGGCTGGATCGCAAGCTGCACCTGCACCACGCAGCGGCTGTCATGCTAGGCGGCTGGGTCTTCTGCATCCTCCTGGCCTTGCTCCCACTGGTCGGCGTGAGCAGTTACCAGAAGGTCAGCATCTGCCTCCCCATGGACACAGAGTCCGCAGCGGCTCAGATCTACATCATGTCAGTGCTCGTCCTCAACATCTTAGCATTTTTCATCATCTGTGCTTGTTACTTCAAGATCTACTGCACGGTGCATAACCCTCACTACCACTCCGGATCCAAGGATACCAACATTGCCAAGCGCATGGCTGTCCTCATCTTCACTGACTTCTTGTGCATGGCACCAATTTCCTTCTACGCCATATCAGCCGTGCTGGACCGGCCGCTCATCACCGTGTCCAACTCCAAGATTTTATTGGTGCTCTTCTACCCGCTCAATTCCTGTGCCAACCCGTTCCTCTATGCCATCTTCACTAAAGCCTTCAGGGGAGACATATTCATCCTTCTCAGTAAGGTGGGCCTGTGTCAGCAGCGAGCACAGCTGTTCAGAGGCCAGACGGTCTCGTCAAAGGGCAGCAGCGGGACATCTCAGATAAGGAGAGACAAGGATAAAAGTCGCAAAGGAGGGAGCATAGGCCAGGAAGAAGTGCCTATCCACCTGAAAAGGTCCGCAGGACATACCTCCCACCAAGCAATCAGCCAACAGAAGAATCCCGAAGAGAGCCAGAGGTTGGACACATGAGGCCGGCTCAAGGCAGTAACATAAGACAGGCTCAGGTGAGAGAGGAGAGACCTTGAAGTGTTGGGATATTTAACAGACAGCTCCAGCATCCTGTATCTGCTTCAGCTTTCAGGCTGAGTTCAGCTGTTTTCACAATTTCGCCTGTGATGATTTTATGGTTCCAGTTGTTGGAGAATATCAAGTGTCACGGAAATACGAGCCTGACTTCATCTCACTTATAGTCCTTTGCAGAATAGAGATCATTTTAAGGGAAAAATGGCAGGATTAACACTCATTTATATGTTTTCAGTATCTTAATTATACTTTGAGGCTGATACCAAATGTGTGGCACAGTCTGGCACTGAGACAGGCAAATATTACTCATTATCTGACGTACTTCAGCTTCCAGTGACACGAAGCTTTTTCTGAGGAACTCTGTTTATATGTGATTATCGTGTTCAAGGACAGCCTGCTGGCTCAGTGCCGTTCAGTGGAAACTAAACCCAGGATGTAAAAAAACGTATTTTCAAATCCATTGTATTAATACCTCTGTATATACTATAAATATATGATTTAGAACAGAACACATAGCCTATTGCTATTTTTTTGCATTTCTTGTCTAACTACATTTGGTGATTACAGTAATTTACTGTGATGTTGGAAAGTTTTTTTTTACAAAAAGTGCATTTATTTGCATATGCCAACAACAAACTGATGTATCACTTAATTAGATTTATAAAATATCTGTTTACTTTTGCTCCATGTGTGATTTACTTTAACTTTATCAAATGTTCGGTCGCTAACTCGTTCAGAAACCCACTCCAAAAAACTAACATCTCACATCGAACCATGCGATCCAAAAACAAGACCTATTTGGATTATTGGCAGTTTCTGCAAATCACACAGTGGTGTGTTAATCACTAATGCATACTGTTAAAGCTGTGTGTCTCCTTTGGGATGTCCTGGTTGTTTTTTCCAGCGTTATCGTGGTATTTTTCCATCCCTGTGTGGAAACCAGTGACTTCTACAATCAGCGGGGAGCTTAAAGCTAGCATACCTGAGACCCATGTGAACTTCTGTGATGCTGAGCTGTTAGGCATTAAAGGAAACCTTCTGCTAATAGTGGCTAAACATCAGGTTAGCGTTTCCTCTCCTGAGTGACTTTAGAGATGAACAGGGCGAGTGGGGATTAGTTCACATCTTTTTCTTTAAAAAAAATAAAATACATTTTGCATCCATATTTGTCTTGAAGATATTCGATCAGATTGCTGCAATTTGTGTCAGCATGGAAAATATAGTGCAACATTCCCAACTTTGTATCACTCTAAACCTCACAAACTGGAATGGTCTCTACTTTTTAAATTAAGAGTGGCATCCGCTGACTGCGTTCCAGACCTCGCTTGGCGGTGAATTTCCGAACGGACGGGACATCATTTTCAGTTGAACGTTTTCCACGGCTTCAGGTCCATCTCTTCCAATCACGTATTAACAGCGAGCCAGTCTGGACCCTTCAGATGCAAAGCACTCTGGAGCTGGAGCACGATGGGCCTGGCTGCCTTCATGAGAGGACGTCTCCGCTGCCAGCTAGTGTTAACTCACTGTTCACGAGTGTGTGCACGACAAGACTGATAAAAATCAAAGTCTATGCACATTTGCGTAGGTGTCTGGGTGCACACAAAGCGACTGGTGGTAGTGGCATATACCTGCAGAATCCAGCATTTTCCCGAATGATTACATGGAATTTTACAGACTTGCAGGTACGGTCATGGCCCAAGTAATAGGCCGAGCCAAGCAAACTGAATGAGACTGTGAAATGGATTTATTTTGATATTCTTCTTCTAGCTGGGTCTCAGGCCTGCCTCATCATTCCTCTCCCAGTATTACAAATAAACTCATCTCCAAGCCGTTCCTCAAATAAGCAGGCCCGTCCCCGACGATGCACCTCGATAACACCGGATTAGGTTGCCAAACTCAAATAGAGTGGGAAAAGGAGTCGTGAACAGAGGGACTGACGAGGTCAAAGCCTACGAGTATGCATCCAGTGTTTGGTTGTGGAAACAAAAAGAAATCTCTTGCATTTTTGGCGTCATTCCTTTCGTTGGCCCGGTCAACGTGGATGGCCCTCTTAAAGAGTCAAGTTCCTCTGTCTCCTGGAGAGCTCTTGAATGATGACCAGAGCGAACTGCAGGGTTTTAGTCAGTGAAAACATTCATTCTTCTGTTGTTCTGCAGGTGGTTTCACTCATCAGGAAATGAGTTTCATATTTAGGATCTACAACCTTTGCAGACACTTGAGTTAAACCAGGAAAGAAAAATGGCTCCAAGCCTTCAACAAAATACATTCTAATACTTTATACACAGGATGATGTGACAAGTGCTACTCTATACTACTGATAGTAAACCTTAGTTATTGTGCAGGTGTGTATGGAAGGCAATTTAGAACATGTGTCTACTTTGGATCAATTATTTCTAATAAACTGGAAATTGTTTTTATTGAGAAAGTTCCTGCTGACAGGCGACGTTTCAAATTACAGCTGTTGCCGTGTGAAGATGATCCTAAACCAGAAATACATGAAACAGTGATGCAACTCCACCTGCACAACCCCAGTAATAAAACAAAAAGCAGAGAAGTGCTGGAGCATTCATGCGTACTGAGGTGAACTAAGACTGCAGACTTTGCAGCACCGTACTTGCAGATTTAGCCGAAGATGATTCATCGCAGGCTTTCTGTCCCACGTGGACTTAAATCACATGACTTTTACTTGAGTCAGACACAAGTATTAAAACTGATGACTTTAGGGTAAGATTGGGAATATGCTTAAAACTAACTGCTTCATATAATGTCGAGGGCTTCTTTGGTTTTATAGTGCAAGAAACCAAAACAGCTCAAATATGGGGACAAAGCTAAAGTGCCTCCCCACCTAAACTAAAAATGACCAATTCTGAAAGGTGTTGAAAGAGGTATCAAACACAATAAGGTTTCACTTTAATACACCTTTGTTCCCTAGTTTTAAATAACTTACCCATTCGTGTAAGAATGACTGAATCAACTCGGTAAGTACTCCACAGAGGAAATCACCCCATAACAGCACAGATAGCAATTATATGGCATTGGCTTTTTGAAGCAGGCCTATAATAAAAAAGAAAAGTGACAAGCTGTTTAGAACAACATTCACAGCTTGACGTGAGACAGTCTAGGATACTATAAAAGTCCTGCTGCAGCCAAAGTCCGGATAGACAGAATCTCTGCTGAAAACAGATGAAGGTTTTTTGTCCCGTTTTTTCTGTTTTGTCACAGTTTGCTGTTTTCTAAGACTTTTGTAAGCTCTACATGCCACAGCCAGCAGGCCCGGCTACTCCACTTGCTACGTAGCTGATTGGCAGTCACCACAGGTTAGCTGGTAAGCAGAGAAAGCTGTAGAGTCTGAGCAAGACATCTCCAGGGTCTCATTATAAGCCTCATTCGCCAGCAGCTCAGATTCTTATGTCTGAGTGCCCAGGAGTAGCAAAAGGGCCCACTTCATCAGAAGCAGCCAGGGATACACTGCTCCTCCGCTACGTCTATTCAGCGCTGAAGTGTGATATATTGTAGAAGTGACAGTCTGCCCTCAAATCCATTTACAATCAAGTGCAAAAATCTCCATGTAGTTTCTGATTCAGCTTTGATCCCCGACTGCACCACACCTTTATCTCATAATTACCTGAAAGGAAATACGCTGGGATTGTGTCGGTTTGGGTAGGAATTAGAGGAAAAGCCGGGAAAACGCCCATGCTGTGCAAACCCTGACAGTCATCCAGATGGTGGGATATAGAAAAATGGAAAAGAAGATTGGGCGATGCAGATTCGGGGTCTCGTGCAGGTTGCAGCAAATGCATGAAAGTGATCCTACAGAGCTGTTACGCAGCGACAAAGACAGAATGTGCAAGGATTATATTTCAATCAAGAAATCTGAATCGTGCTGAGTTAAAGCCGTATTACAGCACGTTCCCGGAGCACGTGGGCCACAGTGATGAAGACTTGGATGGTTGGTCCTTGCAGACAACCATGTCTGCCCATTTGTTTGTGACTGTGTGACTCATCCACAAAGACGCCTAACATAAACACAAGTACATACTTCAGAGAAGTGTCACAGAAAGACTTATGAATGGTGTTTACAGATACCCATGTCTGCAAGGAGGATAATCCCCGCTGTCTGTCAGACAGTAAGCCTTTGACACCGAGCGCCTTTAGCTGGTTAGCAAGTTAGCAAAAAGATAACGGTTTGCTAAAGACAAAAATAACTGTAGTTAGCTACAGCTTAAGACAAGATAGATTTAAGACATTTCATGCTCCTTTGAGTTAAATCGAGGGCCAACTTAACAACTTAAACCACAGAAAGAAAAGAAGAAACAAAAGTGTTTGGCTCCTGATGTTTGTCCGAGGCGCTGCTTAAAAGAAATTAGTCCTTGTTGTCATCTTTGTCACTCAAAGTTTCAATGGATTCAACTGCCTTGATTCCTAATGTGTAAAATGTGGCTCACTCTCTACACAAAACAATGTACCTCATATATATTTACAGTACCAGCTTCAGCCATGCTACAAAACTCCGTCGTCATTGGTAGCTAGCAGACAGGACTACTGGTTTGAGTGTCTTGGAAACAGATTTAAAATTTAAATGTCAGAGAAAAAAACAACCAAAAACATTTAAAAAGTATGAACGCCATTAGAAGTTTCATTAAAGAATAATGAAACACATAAGTAATAAACTCATGAAACAGTTGGCTCACTAAATGGGAAGGGGACTGGTATTTGTTAAGGTCTTGCAGTCATGTGACTGCTAATTTTCCACCATTTCAAATGTGTAACACTGTAGCAGTTGCAGTTCTACTAAAGACCAGTCCATGACCACCTGCCAACCACCGTTTGTGAGGATAAGATGCATCCTAGTAGCTGCCAGAGGCTGAAGGCGGTCACGATCAAACTGACTGCCATCTTGCTAGAGATTCACGACCCCCTGGCAACCACCGGGAAAAATGTGTGTTGACGCTCACAGAAAACTGATGCTATCTCACGTGCAAAATGAAACCGTTTACTAAAGAGTACACAGTACTGACTCAAAAACCTTTGATTGCCTCGGCCGCTAACAGATTGCTCCAGACGATACTGACGATACTCACCAACTACTCCCCTAGAAGAAGTGTGACACAAATCGGAAATGGAGACTGAATTGGTGAAGCGCAACTTTTATACACACATATTTAAACACTTCCTAATGATCTTGGCCAGGAACCCCTCCAGCTGGTAAACTGGAGGAACCGCTGACCTTCTGATTATTAGACTACCTGCTCTACCGCTCGAGCCACATCTAATAGTAGCAGTTAAAAACGGAGTCTCAACAGGATTAAAAATGTGAGCAAAAATAGTTTAAAAGTAACTGAAATAACAGTTAAATAGTTTAGTGTTCAAGATGCTCCCACGAGTAATCGATAAATTTGCTTTTATCAGCGCAGAACCAAAAAGCTGACCAGGTATCACAGAAGAAGGTAGGAAGAAACAGAGGGGGCGAGAGTGACACTGATTTAGGCCACAAAATAATGCAAAAATTAAATTTTAATTTTCTTTCTTTCTTTTTATGCAAAAGACAACTTTATGTATTCAAAGCACAACCTTGAGTTTGATTCCAAACTTGATTTAGGAAAATTACACGAATACCAACAGTACAGTTCATTAATCATCAGAAGAGCAGAACACACGACAAAATGGTTATAGAGCACAGTTTAATAAGACATCCTTCTCAGTCTAACATCTGTGACCCCCCCCCACCAAAAACTGAACTAAAGTTCAAAAAGGCACGCACGACATCTACATATGGAAATGACGAACAGAGGAAAGGAAATAAATCTACTGGGGGCCATGTGTGGAAAGTCTTCCTTTGGCCTTTCATGTAAAAATTTCATATAATTCAACTAAATCGTGTGAAAAATGTTCTGTTTTCTCCATCAGGTCCTGTATCAGGGTTTTCTTTGTGCAGCTAAAAAACAACTATGGAGCCACCCAAGCACCACGTCGACACAACAGTCAAAACACATATATACTTTATTTCAAACTGCTGCAACAGGGGCACTAAAAACAAACTGCAGAGACACACACAACCCCCCCTCGAGTTAAACTCACTTGGATAGAAAATATCCTCAGTTTAAAAGTCATGAATAAAACGGAAGCAGACGAGAACATACGGTGGACGAAATGGTTTGGAAAACAGCGCCGTGCAGCTTTTATCAGGCTGACATAAGAAGAAAGGAGAAAAGAAAAGAAAAAGGAACACTTGTTAGATTATAAGAGCACAGTTTGGTGCGGCTTTCCAACCTTAAAAAAAAGAAAAACAATTTATGAACTTTCAGAAATAAATAGAAAAAACAGGACAGACACCAACCTCACTGCTCTGTGACATTTTCAGACTGTGAGAGAAATAAACTGAAACCTTTTCACAGAAAACCAGCGACAACGACACACACTCACCACGTGTCTGTACAGTCCCACACACACACACACACACACACACACACACACACACACACACACACACACACACACACACACACACACACACACACACACACACACGTCTCTGCGGCTATTGATTAAGTGGACTGACTGACTTCACAACACACTGATAAACCGACAGTGCAAAATTTCCGACGGCTGCAGAGAACTAAAAATAAAAGCAAAGGCGATTCACCAACAGGACAAACTGAGACACCTTTGTACAATCCTTAAATGAATTCAGTGTCTCACGCTTTTATCTTTATTTTATTCTTAACGTTAAAGATGGAATGAAGCCCCAGAGAAGCCAGTGGGGGGGTGCTGGGGGAGGGGGGGTTAAGTGCTGCGACGAAGATAAAAAAAATGAGTTATTGTAAGGTGATGTTATTTTACCTTCTTTTTTAACTCCTTCATTAAACGCATTTAAAACATAATGTTTAAAGAACAGGTCGCCTACATAAAAACACTCTGGAGCACCTTTTTCATAAACGTGAATTCAGACAGAATTAGGATATTAAAAAAAGAAGCCAAAAACAGGTGATTCTGGTCGTTCTAAAGGCAGCGATCTCGACTGGTGGCACTAAGTTTGGACACGAACGTAGACACGAGTCAATCCAGTCAACCGACTACAGTGATTGCAAAGGTGTTTCTCATCTATGGGGTTATAACGAATGACCTCTGACCTTGTGTGGCAGGGAAGCCGAGGTCACCCTGGTCCTCTACACCTGTATGATGGTGAAATGCTTTCTTTCCAAAGTTAGGTGAATTCTCTGGGGGGGAAAGGCAGAGAAGCCTGGAAGAAGAAATAAAGAGAAACGGTGCTCGGCTCACGGGGCTTTTCCCTTCCTCTGTTGGTTTCTCATCCCGCAAGGCTAGTCGAGTGTTTTCTGACTACACCCGGGTTTTACAGTACCTCACAGTCCTTTGGGTTTGTCTCAAGAGTTCTGAGTCTCAGAAACAGTTTCCTGAATGAATCCAGTCACAGGATGTGGAAGGATGCTAAACTGTCTGTTAACTGGATAGGAGTTACAGAGATCCTGCTCCTGTTGCTTTCTCCCGTTCCTTTTTCTGCTTCACCACTCGGCATCCCCGATGGCTTTGGAGAAGACGTAGTCTCTCCCGTTCAGATTCATGATCCCATCCTTCAGGTGGAATTTCCATTTGTTCTTACTTCTGTGAATCTGCAGAGTAAAGAGAAGGAAATGAGTGTTGTAGGCGTCAAGGACAGATGGACATTGTTTCAGCTTACAGTGGACGCAGACTGATGTCTTTAGCCTCTGCGCCGAGGCCAGACAAACTCACTGTGGCATTAACCGCTGCTGGAGCCTTTCTCCACTGAATTAACATCAAATAATGTAACAACTCGATGCTTTGTGATGGGAATCAAAGGCAAACAGTGAAGACTCACAACAAGGAATGTGAAATACCTCTTTAACGATTTCTGACATTTTCCCCCAAAAACGAGGAGGCTGCTGTGAAAACTGTTTAAGCCCCGTCCTTCAATCTACAGCAGCCTTTCCAGCGCCCTGAATGATACTGGCAAACAAAGGCTGACAGCGATGCTGAGTACCAATCACATTAACACGGTAAAACTGCTCTGCGCTGTTATTTTATAATCTCTTTGTTTTCACTGCTTCTGCAAATCTCAGCGTTAATGTCTTTGTCTGGATGCTGATGTGAAACTAAACGAGTCGGATATGCATAAAAGCCAACGGGCCCCAGCGCAGGAGGATCTATATCAAGACATGTCATAAAAGTACCAAAGAGGCACTCGCATATTTATACACAGGCAGGTTTGAACACACTGCAGCCTTTCAGAATATATCAGTTCCTACCTTGTCGTACTGGCACACCACTACGTTGTCTGTTTCAAACAGCTCCTGGTCCTCTTCGTCGCTGACGTCGTCTCCACTGTTCAGCGGCTCCTGAGTAGGAAACCAAAACAATCAGATTCATCACAAATGTTTGCTGCTCAGAAACGTGGTTTAAGATTCGGGATTTTCTTTATTTAAACAGTAAAAGCACAAATCTAGATTGCAACAAGTAATAGTTTGATTTTAAACCCGTTCTCCTTTTTGCCCGATACCAAACAGTGCCAAATATAACCTGCTGTGTTATAAAATCTTCTGCAGAAAAGCCACACAAACTACAGAGTAACCTTTGTAGTAGGGCTGCCACAAACGATTATTTTGATAGTCGACTAATCAGATCATCATCCATTGGATGTAAAACGTACAGCTTATTGTACCAGCAGCATCTGCTCTTATATAACTATCATTAGCTTACAGCTTTAAGCTTTTAAGGTCTGTGCTAACTAAAAATAAAGACAAGATGATAGTTTATTAAATTTTAATGAAATCTGCAGATTGTTTCAGTGAAGTTTAATAAACTCCTTGCTATCTAAAATATAACAGGACACCGGAGTAAATTCTCGAGCATCTCACACTTCTGATAATCAGCTGTCTGCTTGAGTTTATTCAGCTGTGTAAAAACTATAACTTTAATCTCAGCCAAACCGATTTACTCAGGAACAAATAAAATACTAAAAAAAAGCCAAACAATAACATTGTTAAGTTATCTAAGTGACTTATATATCATGTTTAACCTGAGTAGTGAAAGACAGCGGTGGGTTTGAAAACGATTTGCCGGGAGTCCGGTGTTCTCACGGCGCTAGTGAGCCTAGCCCCCGGCTAGCTATCGAGCTACTAGCTAGCTAGTGGGTAACAGACGTCTCCGAAAACGTCGGAGCGCTTTTGAAAATATGCGGTGTCTTGATAAACTGAGCAGATATTTGAGGTTTACACAGCTACATTCTGGCCTGAAAATATGTTAAACGTTTATTTTGTGACCCAGAAAGAATAATAAGAGTAATATTAAAACTAACTAGCTGCCGCCATTGTTGGAAACTGAGCTGGGCCGCGCTATGAATTCTGGGACAGAGCTACTTCTTCGGGGTTTAACGACAGCTACCTGTGGAAAGCTACTGCTAGCTACTCTGGAAAACAAAAGCTCTGAAGAGGGGCAGAAACATCAGTGCTACAAGTTTACGGCTTTCTTACTTCATATTAAATGACCATAAAATTCTTGCCTACTGCAACTTTAACGTGCGAGTTTTTGAACACTCTTATTTCCTCCCTTGCTCACCTCTTCAACCTGCCCATCTTCTGCTCCATCCTTGTCTTTCTCCTCATCGTCATCTTCGTCGTACTCCTCCTCATCCTCGTCCTCTTCTGAAGACGTCTCCCCGGTTCCGTCCACCTGCAGCATCATGGGAGGCTGCTGTGCCTGAGGCTGGGCCTGTTGCTGCTGTTGGGCCTGGGGCTGCGCTGAGGCTTGTGGTGCAGTCGCTCCTGGGGCCTGCTGGACCTGCTGGACCTGAGCTGTTGCTGCCTGGCTGGGCTGTGGCGCCATAGCTGCTGCTTGCATCACCTGACGGTAGAAAGAAACTCAGAGTTTAAAAACATGTACGCCCATATGATGTTAGCATTGCTTTCATGTGGGACAAAATAACCAGCTCTTTACACAACAGACTCCAACTCAAAGCCAAAATAAAGTCAAAGTCAAAGTCAACTTTATTTGTTGATTCTGCCACATGTACAGGACATACAGAGAATAGAAATTGCGTTACTCTCAATCCCTAGATAAATAGCAAATGAACATTTAAATATATTTAAATATAAAAGTGATTAAAAATGCAAGTAAAATAATTAAAAAGTAAAAATTTAAATAAATACAATTTTACATATAACAAGAAAGCTATACAATATACAATATAATGGGTAAGTGACATTGAGTGTAAACCAGGCAGAGTAGTGCAAATAGGCAAATAGTGCAAATGGAGATTTAGTAATGTACGGTAAGAGAAAGTGTAACAACAAAGTCTTATGAGGTAATGGCAGTCCAATGCTCCACAAGGTGACTGGTAACAGGACAGGACAGCAAAGGACAGGACAGCAAAAATGATGCGACTTCAAGGAGCATTTTTGTAGCAAAGATAAGGTCTGCCAGCTAGTCGCCATGTTGGGTATCAAGATATTTGTCTGTGTTAGCAAGTAAGCTAATGCTGGCTAACAGCTGAAAGAAAAAGTTATTAAAGAACTGAACTCGTGGAGGGAAGACCTCTGCTCTGAGCTAATGTTAGCCTGTTGATTTAAAAGCTAACGTTGCAGATTTTTGCAGTGTAGCTCAGTTACACTGGCCAGCTAACCAAATCTTTCCATAGTTACTCACACCAAAACTACATCTGAGTGGAAATGCTGTTTGTCAGTGTAATCGGCTGATCTGTGACACTGACTGATGCGCGATGCTTTCACAGTGCAGGTGTTATTATTAATAACAAAGGTTTCCCAGACGCTCCTCTAAAACATTAAACAGACTCTAATTTCTCTAAACAACAAAGAGAACAGAAATGGAGGAAACACTACTATAGAGCATAAACTACTTCCATATAAATGGAATGAGTGCAGGAGGAACTGAAGTTCTGACCTGTGTATTGCCTTGGACTTTGTTTCCTGGGGTTAAGACAATCTGCTGCGGCTGTATGATGACTCCTGCTTGCTGGGACAGGCCTCCTGGCAGAGGAGCCAGAACCTAAACAGATATTAGAGAAGGGAAAAAAACCCCAAACACGACATGTAAACTCTATTTTAAAACAAGATCTCCACCTGAATATGCACAACACTTTTGCAACATTTTAACCGACTCAATTTAAACTGAATGAATGAAATTTGGCACTAGTTTTGATCTGAATCTGTGTTTTTATTTAGGAAAAGTCACAAGTAGTGGAGTCATGGATCTATTTCTTTTGGGGTAAGTGGTAAGCTCTGAGCAATCAGCATCCTCCCGATTTCCCAGAATCATTTCATGTTTTTCATGGCACTTCTTACATATTTCGAGGTTATTTTTCCAAGAATTGATTCTTCCACTGTGTCAGAGCCACAGGGCCCACAGATATGTAGCCTTATTTAACCTACTTGTCACAAACGGACACTGAACTGATTACGCAGATAAATCAGACACACCACGACTTTTTCCCCCCACCTCTCTCCATTTGGCTTTGTTTTTCACACACATTTCCTCCTGTCATATGCAGCCCTGCCCCTCTGCGTGACAGTTCTTACCTGCTGTATTACCGGTGCCTGCACGCCACCAGGCTGCATCTGCTGCTGCAGGAGGATCTGCTGCTGGGGCTGGATGATGTACTGAGCCCCGTTGGGACCACGGACTAACTGCAGGATCTGGCCTGAGACGTTAAAACAAAGCATGTGGGTGCACGTTGTGTAAATATAGTTTTACACATGAAGATAGTTCAGAGAGAAAACAGCATTTCTTTGCAATTTAATGCAAATAAACATGTTTTACCTTGGCTGGTGAGGAGCTGTTGGTATTGGGTGACCGCTGTGGGCAAAGCCAGGGTTGCTGCGGTAGCTGCTGCACTCTAGAGGAGGAAAGAAGAACACACGCGGTGACAAGCATGCAAAATAATACAGAAGCAGAGGATTTCAGGGTTCAAGAATGAAAGACTTCAATGTTAAGTACTTAATGTTTTTGAACTTCTTTACAATTTAAAGCACTGAACTTCAGATTGCATTGACTGACATGATAAAAGCAGCATGTTTGTCCTCTCGCTGCATCTACAAAGCCACTGGAAAACGATTAAAAATTGGCAAGTGAAGCTTTGAAGAACCGTTTGAGGATTATACAAAAATCACTTGCAGAAAACAGAAAGAAGCAGCAGCAGAGATGAAAGCTTCATATGGACAGATGCTGCGTTAAACATGTGCTGTTGAAAAAAGTGGAAAAGATCTCCTGCATATTTCACTCGATGACGGAAAGGTGTGTTTGTCAGTGCGTATTAGACACAGCAGTAGCATGTGGGAGGATGCATTACTGCTGGCTTATATCCACTGCAGTCCTGGCTATTAAATAGTCCGTTAATCTCTTCCAAGTCCTGTTGCCCCATCCGTGTGACACTTGATCAATCATTCTGGACTAAGGAAGAAGCCTGCAGAGACCCTCTCTTGCTTCTCACTTCTACTCAAAGAAAATATGTCTGAATTTGTTAAAAACGTAAAATGAGCAGCACTTCGTTCTGTTCATCACACATATGGATATCGCATCACCTATGTCTGTTAATAAACACATTTGCTACTTGTTATATGCCTCCCCGAAAAACAGTTTCATTTATTTTTGGTGCTATGATCCACTCACCATCCCCGTTCCACCCATGTGTATAAGCTTAGATTCCTGAACAATGACTTGCTGCTGGGGAGCTGCGGAGACAAACATTTTCAGGTCAATTCCTCATATTTTTCATAAAATGTACAAAGAATGCACACGATCAGTAAGCATTCATTGTTTCCTGTGCCAGTTCGGCAAATAACTCAAAGCTGCAGGCGACATTTTTAGTGCCCAAAAAGGCGTTCACGGGTTTTTGCACTTGTTCAGAAATGTTTTTACCACTGTGTGCCACTGCTGGCTAACCTTGCTGTTGCTGGGGCGGCAGGATGACTTGCTGGGACTGAGCTGGCTGGGTCACCTGCTGGACTTGTTGGACCTGCTGAACCTGTTGTTGCTGCTGCTGTGCGGCCTGCAGGGCTTTCTGCTCGTCAGTGTGGAAGCCCTCCACTGCCTTGGACTGCAAAAGCTTGTTCTCCCATAGCTGTAGAGACAAACGGAGGCAGCACAAAGACATGTGTTAGAAAGCTGCCAAAGACGCCATTTAAATCCATGCTAACATGTTTTCAAATGAAAATCTCCATCCAGGTAAATGTTTAGCGCAGATTCTGTCATTATCGACACACCTGTGAACGCATCACACCGACCAGACGTGCCGATCGTTTAAATTAATTCAGTTTTATTTTTATAGTCACAACAGTCATCTTCAAGGTGCTTCATGTTGTAAGGTACAATAATACAGAGAAAACCTAACAGACGACCCCCTTTGAGCAAGTGTTTGGTGACAATGGGAAGGAAAATCTCCCTTTTAACAGGAAGAAAGCTCCAACACAACCAGGCTCAGGGGGGGAACCAGGTAAAAGAGACTGTGGAAGAGAGCCAGACATCAATATTAACTAATGGGTCACAAACTCAAAGTGAGGTCAAATAAACTGGTTTAATCCATGAAGCTAAGACTGAATTTTTTGCTTATTTGTGTCAATCACATTGCCTAGTAGGCTTATGTGCCATAGCCTCCTCTTGAATTGAGCATATCATGCAGTGTACACACTGTTTGAGTTGTCATTTCAATGGTATTCAGACACCACCTTCTCACAGGCATACGCAGGTGTTATAACAGTAAAGCAACACTGAAAGTCACACTGGAATATAAGGTGGTGATTGCACCAGAAAACTCATACAGAAATCGCTGCAAAGCAAATTCTGCAACACATCAGTGGCAGTGAGAGCACCATCCATCACAGGAAACCATGGTAACGGGGGAGGGGGGGGGGAACAAGACATGAATGACATTTTTGTGAGTTAATCAGAAAGTTTCCAGAAGTCTGTTTTCTGTCCATCCAGACAGCAACTACAACAGCTTCCAAACTAGGAAGTGGTCAGCAGTTATTCCAAAGCGCTCTGGTTTGGGGGAGCGTGCTACAGTACACTTTACTACAAAGAGCGCACACCTCTGCAGGAGGCGGCATTTCCCCTGCAGTTACTATATGCAGGCGCAACACTGACAGGGACGGTTACCGTTTTCAGCTCCAGAAGAACTTGCTCATCTACTCCCTCGTCCAGGAACAGCTCTCGCACCTCATTGATCACATCGTCAATCACATTCTTGTACAATTTAGGCTGTGAGGAAGAAAAAAAAGAAGAAAAGAGGAAAGAAACTTTTACAGTATGAAGTTTATATTAGAGACACTTTTGCTTTTCCCAGTAAAGCATGAACAACATGTCTGGTACAGTCAGTATTGATCATTATGAGCTTGGGTTTTATGTCAAAATTAGCCCTCAACAGTGTACTTAGCAAACACACCTCCTCTTTGGGCTTCCCAGCTGCCAAAACGACAACAAAACATCAAGTATACAGCTGATGGTGTTATAATTATCACATTTATTTACGCCTCGCCACACTGACTTTCATTGGTATGACACGGTAATAGTTGTTGCACGCGGGCAGCTAAACTCTAAAACTGCCCCCACTTGAGTATCATGTGTGGGGTTCGTGCTGCAGCGTTTCCACGGCGCTACGTGCCTTGTTATGCTAACCCATATAAACTAGCTCTTTATGTTACTACTACTAAGGTAAACATCATGTCCCCGGGGTCTGAACTGCGCGCGCGCTGGAAAAAGCAGACATAACGTTTATAGCTCCGCCAGGGCCCAACGGTCCCGTCTCAGCGGAGTGATACGAGGCTGAAACAAAGCGACACACGCGCGGGCCACCGCACTGCGCTGCCCCGATGTCCGCAGCGCAGACCTCGGTCTCTCCTTCCCTCCCCCTCGGCCTGTCTGCTCCTCACTATTTAAAGCTCAGTCTGCTGTTTATATGTAGAGCCGGTGACGTAGCGTCGAGTAGCACCTTCCCATCCCGGGCAGTCTATATTAGAGAGCCAATATGGCTGTATAAAAACCAGGCAGCGAAAAGGAGGAGGGCCAGAACCGAGAGAGAAGGGAGACGAGGAAGCCATTTTACGGAGCCGCAGAGTGCGCGCTCGACAGCCTTTTTCTTTTAAATAGTGTGTGGCGGAATGTGAAGGACATTTTCGGTGTCTTAGCTTATCAGTGCTCAGCTTTGGCTAAATATTTTTTGGCTCTGCTGGCAGGTAGCAAGGACAAATTTGATATGGTATGGGTTAAAGAAGTGGTTTGGGACGGCTACCCTGCCTTCTGGTCGTGGAATGGTGGACAATGATGAGGCAGTTGACGACTTTCTACTGAGGAGGCTTTAATATATATATATTTATATAAACTATATATATTAAACGCTCAATTCTCTCGGCGTGGATGATGACAATGTGCTTTGCGTACATCTGTATTTCATAAGCTATCCAATAATAAAAGCTTAAATTGACAATTTCTTCCTCCTACGAACAAACAAGCATTTTTAGACAACCTGGCAGCTCAAGCGTCTACCAAAAATGAATTTAGCCATACACGCTATTAGACTGTGATCACGTAAAGTAACCTTCCAACTAATGAAAGCTTCAACCTGCCGATAAACCACTAAATTAGAATTACATCTTCATCGCTAAACCTCAGTTTCTACACGTGTTCTTATTTTTACTCAAACACTGCCTCTCTAAAGTAAGCCATTCCTCCTCCGAGATGGTTTCAAATGAAAGAACTACCTAGTTTCGAAAACTAATTATAATGGCCGATTGACTGAAACTTAAGTATTCCCTTTAATAGATATAACAGTGAAGTGTTTGTTAAAGCAGACTCATTTTACTGTAATACATAAAACCAGCTCGTCGACAGCTTTCCAATAACTTTACCCCCATTTTCCCCCGCTGACAATCCTTAGAGATTGATCCTTACCACTGGGTTCGAGTTAGCCGAGCTCGCCATTATACGCGTAGTGTAAAAACCACACGGAAATAGGCGAGGAATAGAGCCAAAAATTACGAAAAACGATTTAAAACAACTGGGAAAGATATTTTAAAACAGCCGGCATCACTTTTGTAAATAAAACACAGTTTAGGCGGTCTTATTTACAATCCCGGGCTGCGACTCCCCAGCCGTCCTCCTTCCGTCGTTGTCCTGCTTTATATACTGAGCGAAGAAGCTGCGAGTGCGCGAGACATAGGGCAGGGTCAGGTCGCACATAGCGCGAGATTTCGTGCGGAGTATGACGACCAATTAATAGAGCCGCTCATGGGAAATGTAGTTTAATAATACTTTTTTTTTTTTTTAGAAAACGGAACTGAATCCTCAGTGATCGCATTAGCTTAATGCTCTGTGATCTTGTTTATTGAGTTAGGGAAAGTGTAAGTATTACGAACCATGTGATGAATTAAAAATAGAGGAATTAATTAGATAAAAGTAGCTGGTTACTTAAAATGCTAATAAAAGCCTATTAGCATATAGCTAAGTCATTTTAAATTAACTTATTTCATTTTTTCTTTCTTTTTCTTTCTATTCTTTTTCCTGTTTTCCATCATATATTAGAACTGTATGCTGTAATGATCGATGCTCATATTAAATATGGGAAAACATTCAAATAATGCCTTCAGCATATGTACAAATCATGAGCTAAAAGCTCAGGCCTTGGGGTGGCTTTAGACAGGTTTTCTCAGGGGTTTCTGAGGGGCTGCCAATCAGAACCTAAAGCATGTCATTTTAGAAAGCGAATAAACCAAAGACCACTATAAGATAAATACAGATTATTTTAAAACTATGACTCGTGTAAAGCTGCACTAGTATAGCCCAACAATAATAATAAATATCAAGAAATAGTATGTCTCCTTTAATGTTAACAGTTTTATTCAACATGTTTGGAGAAATGCTTTTGTCTAATAGCCAAGGTTGGTTGTTGCAGATTAAATATAATATTTTAAAAAATATACATATAGAACAGAATAGAACAGAATGCCTTTATTGTCACTATACAGTTGTCAGTGCCAACATTTTTATAGATGTAACCATTATTAATAGGAAAAACATGATATTCTTATCACATATAATGCATAAAGGCTATTTAAGAAATAGTGCTAATAATTTTTTCATGTATTCACTTGTAACAACACCAACAGTTTAATTGACTTTTGCACTTAATCGTTGGACCTTGTGTTAGCTCAGCACTACTTTTACCTAAGCAGAGGATCTGAATGCTTCTTTCACTACTGGTCCACACTTTAATACTTTCATGCGACACAGGTGCCTCTTAAACAAGTCTGACCTTTACCAGCTTCGTAACTGCACCTGTAATGCTTCTCTGTGGGGCCAGTGTGCTTTATGTAGTAACATCGTGCCACCACAAGAGGGTGATCACACCACGCACCAGGAAAACAGGCTCTCTCTTCCACATTTCAACACTCACACTCAAACACACACTCACACTCACACAATCCACTTTGTAAAACACGCAACTGTTTTCCACGTTATTCAATAAAAGCAGATTTAAGTGAATTTTTGGATGAGCAACATCCACTGGCCTTGTTTGCTTGCTCTGAAACAGACTTGCCCTGACTACCAAAGGGGAAATTTACCCCCCACAAAAAACAATAAAGCTTTGCAATAAATGAGAGCTGACAAGAGAACGTTACCTCCACTTCTGTCTCCATGGAAACTTGCCTCGCTGGTCATTCTGAGGATATGGATGATATAGACCGGGGAGCACACAGCTCTCCGCGTGCATCAATCCACTCAGCGGTTCAGTTTGGCTCTTCTGAAATGGCATATTACACCACCTGAATTCATTTCATTTAGTTCACTGAGATGAAATTAAAGGCCTGTCCGCCCCTGACAAGGATGTGCTTTTGGATTCACTTTAAACCTTTTCCAGTGGAGAACAGTTGGGGAGGGAAAAAGAGGAAAGAAGTGACATGATAGGAAAAAGACTTTGTTTAATCTGTGCTTCTGAATGTGAGATTTCATCAGACGTGAAGCCATGTTATCCATGAAATGTTGTCGCTACCTTTGAGTCTCACTCTCTGTAACTGAGTAGTAAGATGCCCTCTAAAGATCCACAGAATGCACACTTTTCTTTTCTCACCCCCCTCTTCTTCTTCGCTGTAGTTGCATAGCAACAGAGGAGCTGCTAGCTCCAGTTGTGTTGTGGTGGGAGCGTGCTGCACAGGGAGGCACTGGCTCAAGATTAAGCCGGTCTCTGCTTCAATTATGAATGGGCTTCCACTGCCACACGGTTCCAAAATGGCACCACTCAGATTGATAAGACACTGAGGCACTCTTTGGTACACTTAACTCTTTTACTTCTTTCCCTTAGGGAGGGGGAGCAGGACTTTAATCAGAAGTATTGAACTTAAATGATTAGAGGAAGCAAATGAATAATTAACTGGCGGGAAAGGCTTGGTTATGATAAGACTCTTGTTGATGGGAATATGTGAGGTTAATGATTGGGGTCAGTCTTGAGAGCAAATTAGAGTCTCTAGTATCACTCTACTAGTAAGTGTGGGTTTGTGTGTGGTGCTGAGGAGGTGGATGACAAAGGCTGACATCCTTTACTACATTTCACTTGAAGTGCTGAGATGAAAACAGCTAATTGTTTAGTACTCTGATCAGCTTCCAGTCAATATTTTCTTAACAAAACTCAGAATGGTTGATTTACAGCAATTTATGTGTGGTGGAGGTGGGTTGCAAATGGGCTTGCAGTGTGCAAAAGTCTTGAGACACTTAATTTCTAGATTATTTTATTTTGCTTCCAAGGAGCCAGATTTTCTCGAATTTTTAAGAGAAATTCAAGGTGGGCTCAAAGTGGGATTTCAAAGTTTTCTTGTGCTTTTTCAGTCATTTCCAGTCCAGTCCTTGTACCTGACCATTTTCAGAGGAGCTGTTTAACACTGACCGATGCATCATTCAAGAATAATATAAGGCAACTGAAGAAATTAACCAGTGTTGCACCTAAAACAGATGCCTTAGCAAAGAACCTATTTTTAGTAGTATGTTAAGGTACTTTGCTACTGGCAGTCTGTTGCAAAAACATATAATTAATTAAAGTCTTACAAAAATGCCCAAGATAGCACAGCTTGATGGGCAAAGGTCTGTCGACAGACCAGGTCAGCACCTGGACTCTTGTACTACAAAGAAATCGTGCTCTCCAGAGAACACGAGTCCAGTGGCAGCGTGCTTTACACCACTGCATCTGACGCATTGTGCTTGGTGATGTAATCTTTGGCTGGAGCTGCTCAGCCATGGAAACCCGTCCATGAAGCTCTCTGCGCACTGTTCTTGAGCTAATCTGAAGGACACGTGAAGTTTGGAGGTCTGTAGTGACTGACTCTGTAGAAAGTCAGCATGTCCTGACTCCGCTCTGCGAGTTTACGTGGCCTACCACTTTGTAGCTGAGTTGCATTCCCAATCACTTCCATTTTGTTATAACACCATTAATAGATGAATAGCTGACGGTGGTACATTTAGTAGAGAACATTTTATTCATGACTGAACTTGTTGCACAGGTGGCATCCTATCACAGTACCACGCTGGAGCTCACTGAGCAACTCATTCCTTCACATATGTTTGCAGAAGCAGTCTGCATGCATAGATGCTAACTTTTATACACATGCGACCACTGAAGTGATTGGAACACCTGAGTTCGATGATGGTTTTTAGCAATAGTGCACTTTTCCAAAGTTTGGTGGCCCATAAATAAAGGTGGTCATTCCAAATATTGACTTTTGAGCTCGTTTGAATTATGCAAAATCATTTTTTTCCATGTATGTTTGCACATAAATTGCTGCACCTATTTCACATTGCTTTATCGAAATATAAAGAAATTAGGGTTGCCTGATACTTTATGTCCCACAGTACTGTGTGAGATTTGCCCACTGGATGAGTAACAGCGGTGCCACTTCAGTTGACGTCCATATCTCCGACTGTAACTATGCTTTTGTCTTTTGTCTTGCATGATATCCACTGAAGAACAACAGCCAAGCGTAGCTTCTGCAACTCGTATTTTTTTTTATTATTGCAACCAACTGGAAGACAATACATCACATAAACATCATTGTAGTTTCTCAGAAAATGGAAAACAAAATAAAACAACATTTATATATTTTTTGCCACGGTATTGGACAACGTTGATATTTACATGTAGTGATGAAATAGGTCTTGAAATCATTCTTTGGCAATATGATTTGCACAATAAGGAGAAAACTGAACATTTACTGAAAAAGAAAAAAAAAACAAAGAAGAAGAAGAAAACAAGAAAACAACACCTGGGTGTACCCTGCATCACATCGCACAGATCAATAACAGTTTTGCATTTTGACATCTCTAACCTATGGCTTTCCAATATTCAGCTCAGACAGTCACGGAAAAAATAAAATAATGGCAGTATTATAGATAAGTCTGTCAGAGAAAGAGAGAAACAAAAAGAAACAGGAAAATTTAAAAGGCGCGTAAAAACGTCAACAAATAATAAAAAAATAATAATAATGGCAACTATTCTTCTAGGAGCTTTTTGTGGTACGTTTGGCAGGTTTGAAAGAAAACACTTTGCTGTTTGGGGGCTTTTCAGGCAGTGAAGTGGATGCACTTTGCTTTAATACGTCCAGGTACAGTTCATGTGTTTTACCAGGACTCAGAGGTGAACAGATCTTCTTTCCTGCATGTCACAGAGTGAGCCCGAGGCAGAAACCCCCAAAAAACAAACGTGCGCTGCTAAAGCGACACGTTCTACCCCCTCGACATGCCTCTTGCCAACTCAACGCGGTTACTAGTCACCACAGCGGCGGATTGGTACATCGAATACAGCAGAGTGCTTGACCCGGGAGCACTCAGACACACATCAGACGACAGACAGATGGCACACAACGACAACACTAACAGTGTCTCCTTTACCCCCCCCCCCCCTTTTTTTTCTTTTTTCTCTTTATGGGTACCACACAAAATGCAAGGCCAGTGATGCATGCTACAGGTGGCGAAAGACTGTGCCGGTGGATGGGAGCATGCATTTGTTTTCCTCCCGCTTGGCTCGCTGACGATCGTTCAACGTCTCTTCAGCTCAAACAAACCCCCACCCCACCTCTCCCCCGTCTGGCTCTGCTGCTACAGCCAAAGCCCAGCCTACGTTTTCACCTAAAAAGCGGCTTTATTTTATACGCAGACGAGGGTCGGATAATACTTGTGCGCGCATTCCCGTTTTAGCCATGATGCACCTGGGGTTAAAAATACTGTCTGTAAATCAGAGAAAAGAAACGTCCCCTTCCCATGTCGTCTTTTTTTTTCTTTTCTTGGAGATATGAGGGCATCTACAAGGTCTCCCGCGCCCCTTTCAAACATTTACACCGAACAATGCCGATGGAGAGGAAGGACACGCGTACATTTACACACTGAAGTAAAAGTAAAAACAATACTGTTATAAATAAAGACAGGTTCTGTCGTGACAACAGAGGTACTGAGGGCAGGCAGGCAGGCACGATGTTAAAGGGTGTGTGTTCCTGGGCACACAAACGCACACACTCCACAGACGTGTTCTGGGATAACACCGGGTTTAACATTGAACACCTAAAACAATTAAATAAAAAAAAAATAAAAGAAATCACTGTACAGGCAGAAGTTGTCGTAAGCCCACCCCCCCAAGAGGTGTTTCAGCTGGCCTACGTTATAAGCCTGAACCCGAAGCCCAGAGGTGGCGTCCTTTGGGCCTCTAATTGCAGAGTGATCTCCCACGTTTCCTCCCTGAAGACGTGTCTTTGAAAGCCCGCTCAGAAAAACAAGGAGACGAAATAAAAAAAAAGAAAAGAAAATCTCCAATATAATCACGGGTATAAGAATTGGCGGCAAAACTTTTTTTTTCTTTCCTCTAGGATCAAGGTTTATATGAAAATAAGTCATGCTTCATGCTAAATACATCGTTTATCTTACATGATCTTTGAATAAAAAAGATTTGCTTTTTATCTTATTTACAAGCACCCATGCAATATAACTGAGAAAGTCCTGCAGGTCAAATTGCTTCAATTAAGAAAAAGGAAAAAAATAAAATATTTTCTAACCTTTTTACAGAGTTGCCCGCACAGGGGCAAATTGCTTATATCTTTATGAGGGTAGAGTGAGGGTAAACAGACACAAACAGAAACCTAAACCCACAGTTCATGTATATAGTTCTTTGTCAAATGAAGAGGAAGGTGGTGGCAGCTACTGGCAGCTATGATATCTATACCAGGTATCTACGTCGTCTAATGGAGAGAAGTACGAGGGGGTGGAGGGAGGAGGTTTTACATTATGCAACAACAACAACAAAATGAAGGAGATATTGCCTCAGACCCGGCACACTATCCGTCTCTATGGTGATAAAACATGACCTTTTTTTTTTTTAAATTTTAATATATTTATTCTTAAATACTATGAGTGCTCTTGAAATAAACCATGTCTTTACCCATGATGCTTTTTATTATAAGTGGCGTAAAATAAGTGCATGAATATATATCACATTGGGTTTTACATTTATTTCCACACTTAAGGTCACTCGCTCTCTCTCGTTAGCTCTACTACGCCATCTTTGAACTTTTTTTGTGTTTGTTTTTTTTCTTGTCAGCTGTCGTATCGGCTACATGAAGCAACCTGGTCGCTTATCTTTGGCACAGTCTCACATTTGTGCTCGTGGATGTAGGAGAGTGATGCCGGCGGGCGGCCGACCCGCCTTTGCCGGCATCACTGCAAGATTGCTACAGATTCACATAGAAACAAACAGGTAAGACAAACAGCCATCATCAGCTCCCGCCCTCCCCCTCCCGGCAACGTGACTCGGTTTTGTCGCGCTCGTCCAAATTAGTGACAAAACGTGCTTTTGTTTTTTCCTTTTTTTATGGCTTTCATCCCCTTTTTAAACAACAAAAAACCAACAAAGACATATGAGAAATACCCATCGATGTTTAGTGTTGCTGAACATGTAGGAAAACATAGATTTTTGATATTGCCACAAATAAGTAGGATTCACCTAATGCCCTGCAGATAGATAGAGGGAGATGACAAGTGTCCGTTGAGACTAATGCTGTAGTAATGTTACCTGTTGACCTAGTTGTGTGTGTGTGTGTGTGTGTGTGTGTAAATCTGTGTGTGTGTGTGTGTGCTTGGAGCTATAAGCCGTCTGTGTGTGTGTGTCTATGCTTTGTTCTATGTGTGTGTGTCTTAGTTTCTCAGGGCCTCTTTCTGCTCCTTCTGGCCCTTGGCGGTGCGGTTTGTGATGTTGTTGAGGCAGGCTCTAACCCCCGCCAGGTGGAGCAGCGATCCCGCCGCCTCTTTCATCTCCTCGTCGTCGCTCTCCGGCGGCTTCTCCACCGTCGCCGCGCGCCGCTTCTTCAGCGGCAGCGTGTCACTAATGCCTCTCGCTCGGCTTTTGGTCCAGGGCAAACTGCTCCCAGCCAGAGTCCCGGCTCCCCCCAAACTACGTCTCTGTCCGCGCGGGGGCTGCTGGGAAATGTAGGTAGTGGTGGTGGCGGCAGTGGTGACGTGAGAGTCCAGTGGGATCTCCCGGGGCTCGGGTTTGACGTCTGATTGGATTTCCACGGCGATAATGTCGTCGTCGTCCACGGGGGAGGAAGGGGAGGTGACCTGGGAGGAGCACAGCCTGCTGGGGGATTTGGCGGTGCTGTAAGTGTGGTCGTCCTGGAGGTCCTCGCCGCAGGGCGGAGGAGAGTAGCAGGTTGGGCTGTCCTGTCCTCGGCTTAGATAATCGCCCAGGGATGATCTGTATGGATCGAGGACACAGAGCGGGAGAGAATAACGTTACTCGTGCTGTCACACTGCCAGGCGGGCTGCCTGCCTGGACCTGCTTCACTCCACTGACACTCAAGCTTCTCTGCTTTACTAGAAAGAAAGTTCAGGTTCTAATCTATCAGCCACAAATAGCTCCCTCGGGCCTCATGCGCATATTTCTGAGGTCAGATAAAAGCCCGTATTTCACAAAGACTCAGCCATCCTTTTCAGAAACGAGCTGCCTCATTTTCAGATTGCCACCTTTGCGCCCCCCACCCCAATGACACGGTGCATTTTTAGCAGCACCCATTGTCTCGAAGGTTGCTCAGCACATAAAGAACCTTGCGAACTCTAAAGTCAGAGCGCCTCGACGGTGACGATTCTGCGGCGAGGCCGTTTAACTGTTCGTCCTCGTTACACTGCGACGCCCATTTTGCTCTATTAGTCAGGAGACACTTTTCGCTGTAAAGCGTCAAAGGACGGCGTGGGATGGGGGTTAATCCTGACAACCCATAAATCAAAAAGTAGCTTCAGCAGCGTGCCCTGTCCCCCCGGACATCCCCCCCTCCCCCCAGAATGAGAGCGTGAGCATATTAATATCTCATAAGAAAAACATGCACTCCCTTACAGTGATCAAATATTCACTGCAAACCTTTAGTGAGCCTTTCGGGTATGTTTAATTCATTATGCAGTGCAGGCCATCATACTCTCGTGCTCCTGTGATGGATGTGCATGTCCGTGCATGCTCCCAATGTTCTTTGAATCACGAGGCCTCTCCCTCTAATAAACCTGTTTGTGTTTGTGTGTCTGCGAGAGGCCATTATATAAACACACCTGGATGAAACGTTGTGCACGGCGGGAAGCGTGTGAACGCCTCTGACTTTCGAGCACAATAAAGATGTAATTATGTAAACTATCAGTGGAAAATTTGGGAGCTCCCCGAGCTTTGTGCCACTGCATGTAGGTGCAGGCGTGTCTGTGGGAGAGGGAATGCGTCTGTGCAGCCCCCGCTGGTGTTAATTATACGTTTGAAGGCAGCAGGAGCAAAGTTTACCCACCTTATGGCCGAGGTTCTGCTCCCCACAGGGCTTACAGGTAAGGGTCTGATAACAGGGAAGAGGGCCTGGCTCCTGACACGGGCGCCATTTTGGATCACACCTCGAGGAACTGAAAGAGAGAGCAGATGGAACATCAGTTACACGCAAGACACGAATCAGTTTCAGTGACGAGCGGAGGGATAAAAAAAAAAGAAAGAAAAAAAAAAGCCAGCAACAGAAGAAGCTCCTAAAAAAACAAAAACCTCTCAGATCCGACCTCCATAAGACCCGGGAGCAGCTCGATGAGCATCCACTGTCCATTCGAGGAGGCCAACGGGGCAATATTGATGAGCGAGGCAAGGTTAAATTGAGCAGGAAAGCGTCATAAATGAGTTAAGGCCGCTGCAAATCATTCAATTACCAACGACCGCTGGGCACGGCCAAATCCAGCCTGCCTGATACAGCAGCCGCTGGAACGCAAAGGGGGAAACCGCAGATCTGAAAATCTGAAAGGCACATCTGTTTCGAACCCAAGTGTTAAAATAACCAAGTAAATCTATTTTTTGAGGGAGAAAAACGGGACGAATTCACATCTTTTTACGTTACTAATTTATCTGCTGATCTTTTTTATTGGTTCGTCTCAAATGTCAGAAAGCAACATTTTCCAAAGCGGGTTAGTATTTTGAAATTAAAGCTGCAGATAAAAATGATTCAGTGTCTATTTTATGAAACCGTCATTAAATTTCACTTTTTCCCCCCGTTTCATCTGAACCTGAAGCCTGAACAGGTCTCTCTTGTAAATGAGACTTTGTGTATAAATAAAGGTTAAATAAAGACATTCAATGACTTTATTTTTTTTACCTTCAAACTTTATTCAGTGAAGAAAGTCTTTTACTGATTAATGGCTGTGTGGCAAATACATTCAGTGGTTATCTAGGCAACAAGACTTCCATTTCTTTGTGTCAGACATGAATATAATAGTTATCATGACTTTTTCAACTAACTTTTAACTACTTGATCACATGACAAATGGCCTATAAGACTTCCATCATTAGCATTAAACTTGAAGGTGAACTAGTAGCTCAACAGATCAGTGTTAACGCCACAGTAAGAAGCTCAAAGAACCCTCAGCAGACCTGCGACATCCGACTGCGTTGGGCAGCGAGCTCTATTGTTGTGGAAGAAGTTTGTCTTCCAACAGTCGTCCATCTGGTCTAGGCAAGAAAAGCCTTGGTCAGGGAGGAGGAAGTGTAGCCAGTGGTCACGCAAACCAATTTTCAAAGAAACTAAAGAACCCACCAGAAGGACAACTCTGCGGCACTCTGCCTAAGTGCCATTTTACTCCGCTGAAAAAACAGGCATATGGCAAGCCCACCTGGAGTTTACCAAACGATACTTTCTGCAGACTAATGAGACAAAGATTGAATTCTCATGTCTGGAAAGCCAAGCTTTTCTACTGGCAAAGACAGGTGCTGCTAATCACCTCGCTAATGTGGTCACCACATTGAAGCATGATGTGACTGGTGCAGAATACAGAGAGGTCACTGGAGAAAGAAACCCACACAGACAACATCCTGAAACACACGGTCGTGGAAATGGACTGGCTTCGGAACAACTTGGGCCTAAAAATCTGTAGTGACAGACGAAGGTTACGGCTTACAAACCTGAGCCAATCTAACAGCAGGCAGAAAAACGTCCAACCTTTCACCTTGATATTTTAATATCGTGTGTGTGCAGCTAATGTATGGAAATTAGCTTAGTTGCTCCTTTTTGCTGAGAGTTACGTAAGAAGATTGATATTATTCTCGTGATTGTACGGTAAATGTAGAGCTGCAGTGCAGCGCTAGTTAGCTTAAATTAGCTCAGTTTAGCATAAGATAGAAACACTTAAACAACAAAAAATATGATATATATTCATTTATTTTTGATTTCCTAAAAGTTGCTGTCTGGTGGCAGACAGTTTATATTAACTTTAAAGAGAACCACCCTGACTGTTAGCTTTTCTTTCCTCTCTTCACGCTACACCAAGCTAACCGGCTGCTAGCTGTAGCTTCATATTTAAAGTACAGACAGTTGACAACATTTAAGAAGCTTCAGTCTTTCAAATAAAGTCACTTTTATGTGTGTAGAACAGGCGTTTATGCAAAGTGTTTTCCAGCTGCCCCAAAAATTCTTATATACAAAACTATAAAGAATGAAAACGCCGAGCTAACCACAAATCATGAAGAATAGATAAAAGAGATGGCAAATATAACCAAAGTAATCACTGAAAGAATAAATGTAAATACAGCACTGGGTTAAAAATACTCAGGAGGCAGAGCAGCTACTAGTCAGGTCTGTGAAATTTCGACATATGGTTTTAATTTGTAATTATGAAAGAGATTGTAAACTAAGGGTAGACAAAGTAAACTTTTACAGCTAACCTGCAATCAAGATGCTGGAGAAATAATGTAAAAAGTTTTTTTAGTATTCAGGGTGTTTAAGTATATACTAGAACTTTTTCTAGTTTACAACAATGCCTCAGCTGGAAAAACATTTCAGATTTAAGACAAACATTAAGAAGTTCCACATGATAATTTGTTTCTTAAGCCATTTCAGATTTTCCACCGAGGCCAAAGTCTTGTCTCTGGTTTCCTACTCAGACTGGACTGTGGCAGACCAGAAGGAAGATCTAAACAGGTTTTAAGCTTTAATTGTAATTTATGTGAATCTATATATAGTTTCTACACAGATTATACACTTTGAAGAGAAGAGAAAAGAAGAGCGTACATCTGATCCAAAAGCTCTCATTATTCAAGGCTGGCTGCTCACCACAGTCATCCCAGTTCCCTGGAACAGCTGTCATTTTCATCTCTGGGGTCAGTTTGTGTTTCGCAAACGATGACCTGCTGTTTCCTTTTGTCTGCCGCAGAAACATTTGTTAAGGTGTGACTGTGAACACCGTTCATCAAGCCATCAATACACTGCAGCTGAAGCATTTTTGGGAGGAGGGGTTAAATCTCAGCCCATACAGTGAATTTATGATCGATGTTATGAGCAGAAATTTAATTTGCCTCGAGAACCACAAGCTCATTAAAACATACAAGTCCCCCCCCATGTGGAAAGCAATCTTGTATATTTGGTTCATGTTGCCACACACACACACGAACACTCGTGCATTATGATTTTGTCATTGTAAGTGTGCGTCTGCTGCCTCTCTCTGGCCGCCTGTGTCCACAGTAATCTTATTGACTCCTGTTAGCGCGGCTCTGCCCCTGATATCTCCAGCTCTGCTCTCCATAACCTTATAAGTAAGTCCCTGCACAGAGTCTCTTTTGTAATCTTGATCACTCACTGCATGGATGTGTGCGTGTGGGCAGTGGTCTCCCCGGGTTGACACGCACCCACCCTTTCTCCTCCCCACCTCTCGTTCCAGTCAGGCTTTGGGTTACCATAGCAACGGTTCCCTTTCCACATGCCACAGAGTGGTAGATCATGCATCAGAAGGGATCTACCACTCTGGGAAAGCAGGGCAGAGAAGCCGTTTCTTAGTTCGCACCCTAAACTTTTCACGACGTTATCGAGCAGACGCGTCGGTTCGGTGGACGGTAAACAATCTTTAATGCATCAGTTCTCGAATGTGAGAGCAGAGCAGGCGGCTCTGTTTGAAACCTCATCACAAACGGCTGGTTGCTGTGTGTCAGCCTGCTTTAAACTTGCCTCGATAACAGACTGTGCATAAAAGATGAGCAAAGTCACTGGCCTTGTGTCACGGATAAATACAACAAAATAAAATGATACGACCGAGACAAAAACTGTGCTATTTTGTAAATAATAAACATGAATTCGCTGTTTAATTGTGTAACTTTATTAGCAGCATCCTCCTGAAATGCGCCAACAACATTGAGAGTCACATCCTCCTCTCTGCCCCTTAATGCTCTCTGGTTGCTGTGGTAACGTGTGAATATTTCTTTCAAAATAAGACACACAACTACAACACGGGAAAGACCCAGGGAAACAGAGTTAACGATAAAAACCCTGAAAACCATAAATTTCACACCCGAGCCTCAACTCGCGCGGCCCGGAACCAAACGACTCGAGGACCGGTACCGGTCCGTGGCCCGGGGGTTGGGGACCACTGACCTAGATGGCAGGTTTGGCTAGCAAGCTGCTTCCATAAACAACAAACAAACACTGATATCTACTAATTAGTTTTAAGTAACACACGAACAAAGTAGAACTCAAAGTTCTTAGTCTGGTGGTAACACTGTAAGACTCATTATTTTGCTAATTATCGCCGAAAAGGCACAAACACAGCAAATTCAGTGGGCTGGATTAGCTGAGGTGACACCTGGTGCAAACTTTAAGCTTAAATAAGAATTAAATTGTATGTTATTAAAAACAACATAAGCATAAATGTAATATACAAACCAAAACAGCTGTTTGTATCAGACTGTAAATCGGGACATTTTAGCATGGAGATCCAAGGGGACTGACATGTTATTGGGAGTGAGCTTCTAGTGGCCATGTGCGGAACTGCATCTGCTTTATCTTTCATCACTGGCTAATGCAGCTGAGCCCAAACCAGTGGGCGACGTCCAGATTCAGTCTTGTCTAGATTTCATGAGTGAAAACAGTGAGAGAGAGAGAAATGTTTGACATGGGCTCTCACACCTCAGCAACAGCAGTTTATCCTAGATGCACACATCTGCACACACATACATATAACCTCTACTATAGGTGCGAGCTCCTCTTACATATGTGACCTCTACATTCACCTCCTCGCTCTGCTGACTGTTTGAATTTCTTTCTTCCATCCTCACTTGTTGATTATTTCCCCTCTGTGCATCGATCTGTCATTCTATGTATAGTGGTGACTCATATCTCCAACCGAGCACGCACGCCGACGCCACAGGTAAAAAACCTGGGACATATGCTGTGGATATGAGGTGACAAACTAAGCTGAGAAAGACCAGGCAGCACTCCCAAAGCCCGTCCCCGCTCGCTGAGATCGAGCATTACATTTTACAAGCTTGGAGAAAGGCAGAGGAAAAAAAGCTCTGTGTGGTTGGAAGCAGAAAACAAGAGAAAGAAATGTATGAACAGACAAGAAAAGGTGTCTGTCTGCATTTCTATCTCTTTTTTCCTGGAGAGAAAATATCCTCTAGTCTGTCTTTTTCCGATGTCTGGTCAGCTGCTCTGCCTTTTCTGTCTGCTTCCTACGTCTTCGCCTGCCGCCTGTCTCCCTGCCTGCCTGTTTTCCAGGACGAGCGAGAGCCCTCGGCCTCCCTCCCCTCTCATGTGCCGTAAATGCATTCAACCTCCTCTGCTCTCCTGTTAAATGAGTTCCACATGGCCCTGCAGGCTGCAGTCTCCACGCGGCCAGCAGAGGCACCAAAACACACAAACACTCGCTGAATTCACACACACACACACGTGGAGTGCAAAGGGTCAAAGGTTACTCCCAGCAGACCTTGAGAATGCAACCGTTTGAACGTGGCCTCTCGCTCAGTCAAAACGTGTCCCACCCCCGCCTCCCGCCTCTCCCCCGGCCTGGCTGCTGTGTGTTAAAGTCTGAGGGCAGGATGCATACTAATGGTGTCTGACTGACTGGCTGACTGACGGACTGGATTGCTGGTGGGCTGAAGTTGCTGGCAGTTTAACTGGATGTCTAACTGGCTTGTCTATCTGACGCTACAGCCGAGTGTTTAAGTGGTTGGCTGACTGACATCTGCTATAACTTGCAGGGGTGGGAGATTAAAATAAATAAAAGCAACACTCGATTACTCGGACTTGAAAAAAAGCCCTTTAAACACAACTACAAACAGGCGTTATCAGGCTGAAATCTAATCAGCACCTGTGATTTTCAAATGTTTCCTCTACGCCTATTTTGATCTTCAGTATGCGCAACGATAGGCTTCTTAGAACTCTTTTAGTCTCGTTTTAGCTTTGAGGGATATTACATCAATTTTATACTTGAAGCAGAGTTTACTTGACATGAGGAGCTCTTCTTATCCTGAGAATGCTGTTGTAAAGTATCTTCTGTGGCTCTGGAGAGAGAGAGCACTTCAAAGCATGAGAAAGTAACCCTGATTATGTCATCGGCGTTCTCTCGGTTTAGGGCAAAAGACCACACATTTTAGAACAGACGTGCTAGAAAACACGGGAACAGGCCTGTAAGAGAACTGCATGTACCAGGCAGGGAGGGTCTGACGTTATTCAAGTATTATTATTGTTTATTATTGATCTCTGGCTCTCTTCACACTCCCTGAGCCTGGTTCTGTTGGAGGTTTCTTCCTGTTAAAAGGGAGTTTTTCGTCCCCCTTGTTGCCAAGTTCTTGCTCACAGCGACTCGTCTGATTGTTGGTGTTTTCTCTGTGTCACCGGAGGGTCTTTACCATATAATGTAAATCGATTTGAGGCGACAGGTGCTATATAAATAAACAACACTGAATTGAATGAACCAGTGTAAGCTGCATACATTATTGAGGATTTTGAATCCTGTGCCTTAATTCCTGTTTCATGAAGTCTTTCATTATTTTGTCTACACCTCATATGAGGCGTAATGAAAAAGTTCAGCAAACCTGTCACAAATAAAAGCTTTTTTTGGCCAGTTCAACAAAACTGTTGCTCAACATCAGAGATTTTGGAAGTTCATATTTGAGTTTGACACAGGAGCAGATCCAGTAGTACGGAGAGCAGGACTTCCTGGGTGCAATCTTAAAACAGCACAGGACTGGAGATGGTCTTGGAGGGCAGGATGGCCACTTTTGAACCAAAGTTGCTGAACGTTTTAGATTTTTTAAATCACACCTACACGGCGCTGGAAGACGTATTTAGACTTGAGTAAAAGCGTCAACGCTGCAGTGCAAAAAGACCCGACAAGACAGGTGGAACCTTTCTTTTACTGAAGTACCTGGTTTGAATAAGTACACATGCATACATAATCATCACGATCTAGTTTTTACTCGGCTCCATATATTTTATATCACGTGCTTTTCTAGATTTTTCTTCCACATCAAACATAAATACTGATAATAATGAAGTTTTGCAAAAGCAGAGCAGAGAGATGATTCATTTTATATGTATTATAACATACTGACTTAGTGCAGGTTTGCTACTTTTATTTACATCTTCAGCTAATTTTAATATTGCAGCCGGCTGTTTTGAAGATAATTATAAGAATTTTACACAACATCAGGTCGTTAATTAACTTTGGGCAGCATTTCACTTGTTAGTTATGATTTAAGCCTAAAAGGCAAATTAACTCAGCTGATAAAAAAATGTCGTAAATATTTTTTTTCTTGAATTCCTCCAAATTGTACTTAACTTTCACCTCTGCTACTGCAGCAACACTGCGCTTCCTGTAACGGCTTATCATTTACTAGAACAGCAAACCTATGGAGAAATGTACAAGCATATGAGTTCCCACCATTTGGCGGGATTTGCAGTCCTGCTGGAATTGCTGGTAATCATTTGTCAATAGATATCTGTCAACAGACATAAAGCCGATGCTTGTTTGAAGCGATTGTGATGCACCGGTTTGCCTGCGATGAATCATTTACAAGCTGGTCAATTTTTCTATTGACTTGGATACACCCTTCATTTGCAGCTGACAGGTTAATAACGGCCCAGAGCTGGTTCCAAATGAGTTAGCTCCAGAAATGATAGAACTTTGAGTTTAAAAAGAGCACTTAGACCGAGCAGAAGCTTTATAATTTAGAGCTACTGAATAATGAACCTCGTGGAGGTGGGGTGATAGGTTGCGTCGAGCACTCGGCTCCCAGCCATTGTCCTTGCATTCTTCCACGTCGAGCGGGGAGAGGCACATTTCAGGACACATCACCTCAGAGCGGAGCAGCTCTGAAAGCTCTGGGAATGGGAGATGGAAGTAATAACTGAGGGCACTAACAGCCCCAAACTCGCTCGCTCTGGCACCCGACCACCCCCACCCCGACTCTTCCCTCGTCTTTGCCTCTGGCTGTCTCTCACAGCTTTCCCGTCCCTGCTGCCTCTGACGCTCCCACCTGTCCATTCCTGCACTCGCTCCTTTCAGACACACATTAAAAAAGGAAAATTAAAAAAAAGAAATGACTTTTTTCTCCTGTGTTTCCTCCTGACATGCGCACTCCCAAATCAGCTTTCCACCCCTTTCTTTCCATCCGTCCATCTGTCCAGCTGTTCAGACGCATCACTCAGACTCTCTGTGTGTGTCCAGAGGGAGTCCAGGTTTTCAGACACTCTCTCCAAGCCCGGCTCCTTGACCATTACTACTCCATTATCAGCGGCGATGGAGGGCGCGCCGCAGACGCCTAATGTATCCATTTCCTCCTCCATTTAGGGCTCGGCAGCCCAGCGAGCTCCTGGAGTGCTCCCTGATTGGGATTGAATGTCCATTTAAACGGCCGTCCAACCACCAGGGAAGGGTGGGGGGTGTTCGGCAGGGAGGGGAGGCAAGGAATAATGGGAAATGGGGGGTGGGGGGTGCACAGGAGTAAAAATAAAGTGAGACTGTACATATGTTGCACTAGATGAGCAAAGGAGGCAAGGGGATTGCTCCCCAGCCTCTGATTTGAAGCTCAGATTTTCTTCCTTTCTTTCTCTCCCTGCCTTGCTCGCCGTGTCTCGATCACTCCTCTCCCCCCCCCCCCCCCCCTTTTTATAAATTTTTTTTCTCCACAAACTTAGAAAACACTTGGTGCTGAGCCAAGTGTCAGAACTCAGCACTCAGTATTCTCAAGGTGCGCTTCTAAAAAGAGGGATTTGGAATTGAGATGATTGGAGTTGGCACATCCGTAGAGGGTGGAGGGAGAGAGGAGGAGGAGAGAGGAAGCGGGTGAGACAGAGGGAAAGAAAGAAACAGGCGGGAGATCACACACACACACACACACACACACACACACACACACACACACACACACACACACACACACACACACGCACACACACACACACACTCGGAGGTGAAACAGTACCTTGTAGGAGTACTCCTCCGTTCTTTCTGAAGAGGGGACTCCCCGACCACAACGGAGGACTAGAAAGGAGAGAGGAGAGAAAACTGGTCAATCATTTGATCGCGTCGCAGCAGCCAACCAGCCCAGCCGGCTTCATCACGAGGCGGATAGCAAGGCAGGAATTTGAGCCCATAAGCCAGTGCTTCTGATTATAGTGATTAGATTCCCGGGTGTCCCACTGTTGCCATTATTCCCTGTGATTACCTCGGAGAATTACAGCCTCGACGCTGTAGTCCATGGGGGTAATTTCTCATGACAGCCCCCCACCGCCCGCCACTCGTCCATTCACACACATTAAAAAAAAAGAAAGAAAAAAGAAAGAAAGAAATCATCAGCTCGCAAACACTTAACACGCACTCATGCCAGACAGCCATGTTTAAGACCGATCTGTATACGGCGCGCGCGACACATTAAAACACACACACAGGAAAACACAAAGCCGGCGACTCGGTTTAGGTGATCATTGCACCACTAATGAGGGAGGTAATGACGGCATTTCTCACATAGACAGAGATATCTCCACTCACACATACACACAAAAGGGATGCTGCTGGATCTGTAATTTAAAGACAGAGCGTTGGGCCAGGTTGAGTGGTCTTTAGCTCCCAGTCAGACGAGCCGTCTCTCAAACACAGTCAACACTGGTATCACACACACACACAGACAGGGCACAGAAAACACCTGGGGAACGCTGTGAACTTGCTTCCACTCATTTGGAGAGTTTCCTTTGTAGCACGAGTTGTGTTTTTATGTTGCTGAATGAGAGGATTCACGTCTGCACTCGTGAAGCGGTTCTCACCTCGCCAGATGCCGGGGAAAGATGGACGCACACACGCAGATATTTACTGTTCACACACGCATACAAACGCAGCGGAAGCAGCAAATTTCAGCCCCTGAGCCACCTGCTGTTGCCATGGAGAGTTGCCACATTGCGTTGCCACGGCGATAACATATTTTTCCTGTGCTAACAGCCTGTCTGTTTTCCCCAGCCCCCCCACTCCCGCCCGTCTCACCCCCATCTCTCTCTCCCTCTCTCTGTCTGTCTCTCCCCTCTTCCCCGCCTCACCTCTCTCACTCCCTCCCTTTCTCAACAAATGGGTTTGCAGCGCGACAGCACCTGACTTATACTACATGTGTTGCCATGGTGGCGTTCCCGTTGCCAAGACGACCCCTGTGCATTTAATGCGGTGGGCGAGGGGCTAAACTCGCCGCTCCCCTCCTTCAACATCCCCTCACTCGGGAGAAAAGGGAGGAGAGAGAACTGGAGGTAGAGACCCCCTCCTCCTCCTTCCATCCAGATGCTGATGGGGTGTGAAGGAATGCACCATAGAGCTGACCTCCTACCCAGCATGCTCTGTCTCTCACACACACACACACACACACACACACACACACACACACACACACACACACACACACACACACACACACACACACACACCATTACATGTGTCAGACACACACACCCATTTAAAAAAAGCATGAATAGCACAGAGCTGGACTGAGACACTTAAGTGAGCAGAGTCTCTCTCTCTCTCTCTCTCACACACACGCACACACACACACACACACACACACACACACACACACACACACACACACACACACACACACACGCACCCATATTCTGGCGCACACAGCACGTGGGGGCTGGCTGCTGTGGTGTGAGTTATTATAGCCATGAAAAGGCGAGAGGTGCGAGCGACAAACAGCAGAGGACAAAGGAGCGTCACTGCACTCCAGCTACACCCCCCCTCCACCCCACCCCACAACCCTTCTCAGCCACTTCCTCCTATCTATCTCTATCACTCCCCGTGTTCATCTCCCACTTCTGTGCTGTATAGAGCGGCTTGAGACAGTCCTTGACCTTAACATAATAGACATGCTGTGCAACCATTCACGGTCATTACACTTCATAACATAATATTCTTGAGCGTGAGAGCTGTTGAGAGAGATATTGTGTTATATTGATTGGACTTGAGTTCCAGGATACATATAAAGGACAAAGCTAATGCCAGACATTGAAAGACGTAACGTAGCACCTTTTTCAGAGTGAAACGGTAGCGCTACACTTCTGATAAAACACACGCACAAAAAATCTAAAGTAATGTTTAATAATTCATCTTTGTGATAGAAGATGAGGGTGAAACTGCAATCCAACTTAAAGGCACACGATCTGCATCTGCAAGTAAAGCTCGCTTTGTTTTAATGCGAAACGAGTGAGAAACACTGACAGATCCATCGCCATAACAACCACTGACTCTGTGCATATAGTGAAGAATGGCTTATTTAGTTCAAAGCCCTTGTTGATTCGTAACTTTACCCTGAGTTGCCTGTTTTTTCATGAAATTGGTATCCAAGGTCAAAAACACTAAAAAGATAAGGTGTCATCTTCCTCTCTGCAAAGTGAAGTCAATATGCCTTAAACCTGTAATAAAAGGTTGTAAAACTTGTTGTTCAGTGGACCAGCTTGGTGTCTCTGCTGGGCTTAATTTGGCCCCTGAGCCTTATTTTTGATTTACAGCGTGGAAAGCTTGTAATGTAAACGTTGCTTACGGGTATGTTACATGTTGTTCCACAGAACAAGATTGTGATGTCAAGGTGATAGTGCCATCTTTTATATACAGTCTTTTTAACAAGAAAAAAAGTGCCATTTATGACCATTTTTTTCTGTCTGCTTGTTCTTCTGCTGCTATGAACGGAAATATTAATAATTCTTGACCTCTGAACTCTTTCATTTCACACCAGTCTGTTTAAACACTAATAATAAATTCTTTCCAAAGTGCTTATATTGAGTAAAGCTTTAGTTTTTAGTCTTTATGAACTTTTTGATCCAGCAGGTCCAGAGTGGAGAGCATGCTGTGATTGTGCATTTACATTCAACTGCTGTCTAAAGCACACCAACAACTTGTCTATTATTATAACAAATATTCATGTTGTTGAATCAGAGGTCAGAACTGGAGGGAAACGTATAAATCTCATCATTTCCTCTCACCAGTAATAAGTGAATTTTCTTTGACTTCATACTGAAAACTCGGAGAATCACAATAACCTGTTGAATTGTCTCATTTATTCTTCACAACACCGCGTCCACTGTGTTCTGGTGTCTTCTTGTGCTGCAGTACCCTGATTTATATCACTCAAATCTCTTTGAGTTTTTCCAGTAACTGTCAGAGAAAACAAAGCGCTCACAGGCATCAGCTTACATCAAAACTGGGATTAAGCAATGAAATAACTGGACATACACAGACACGGGGGGATGCTCTTCAGGTGCAGCGTCTCAGTGGACCTGCAGCTCGGCTCAAACCGAGAAACACACTCTCATCTCCTGCTGTGTGCCACGACGCAAATGAACAACTACCCCTCCACACTCCGACCTCTCCCTGCACCCCTCCGCCCTCCCGTGCATGTTCCAAATCCAGCCTCCAATTTGTTCCACTTCCACATACCTCATTGTTCAAAATGACACTTTTACATTTTACGGTGAACCAATTATTCTGTCTTACACAGTCCACTGGCTCTGCAAGCCAACCTACCCGGATCAACCGTGGAGCGGGTTGTAGGGCTGGCAGTGGCTGTGTAGTCGCAGAGAGACAAAAAATAGAAGGAGCGGATAAATGAAACAATAATAATGAAAAATATTTAAAAAATAAAGCAACTCATAGCAGCTCTCTCTGACGTATCAGTCGGGATGGGCAAAGGTGCTGGAAACTGAGAGGATGGAGGAAGGAGGTGAGGTCAGGAGAGGAGAGAGACGTGGAGGAAACGACACAGGTGGATGCCGCCGCACTGTGGAGGGATGTGTGTGTGTTTGGGGGGAGGCTGCGAGAAGTCGGAGAATAAAGTGAATGTAGACAAAGGGGAATTTAATTGAATGATAAAGTGATGGAGAGAGAGTGAAAAGAGTGGAGAGGGAGAGAGAGGGAATAAATCACAGCAGGGATAAATAAAGAAGATGGAGTACTGGGTGCCCCACTAGTTGTAATGCATGCCTGAGGATGAGCAGGAGGGTGTGTGGGATATTAAAAGAGGAGACAAGAGAGCGAGATGAGTGGAACAGAGGCACAGTAGGAGCAGAGGAAAGGCAAAACAAGGGGGGAGGAAAGAGTGAGGTGGAGGGGGGGGAGAAAAAAGGCTTTTTACCTGTGATGTGCCTGAGGGGGGAGGGAGATAGGAGGAGGGACAGAAGTGTTGTTGCATCAAAAGAGCATGCAAAAAGATTTAAGGAAAGGATGGTGCAGGTCAGGTATATAACGCCTGGAGAGAGTGGGTGTGAAGAGTAACAGATGGAGGGAGAGGATGGAGAGAGTAAGCAAGCAGACGAGAGTGCAGGCTTTATGTTATATGTGGATGCTGGCACCGAAGTCCCCATTTCATTTGCTCTTTATTTGCTTCTCGGAGATCCACTTACATCAGATAAATACTACGAGAATGAACTTATCTCTCTCCGGATAATTTACCCAGAGAACTTTCTTTTTCATTCCACGAGTAAACAGCCACGGCTCCCTCCTTAGAAAACTGTGAAACAAAAGAGCGAACCCACCGAGTGGCACGCACATTCATAAAAAGCTCCCGTTTCCAGCCTTTCATTGCAGAGTATCCACGACTTTTTTAGAAAGAGTCAAACAAAGAGAGAGGTTGAGGTGCTGTGTGGAATTAGGAAACAGAAAAACTAATAAACAGTCGACACCAAAGACTTTAGAGATTGTTAATGTTTAAGTTCAAATAGTTTATTTGCTCATCTTTTGATTGTGGCCACTGTGTGAGGTGGTTTCCATTGTTTGTGCGGCTGAAAGCTGTGCTGACTTTTCCCAAGCAATTAGCCACGGGGACAAAGACTCAGACAGGGCACTAAACTAATCCTGTGACACAGCAAAATCGAATATTTCTAGTTGACTAAATGCGTTTTATCCCTGAGTTTCATATTTTAGAGATGACTGATTTCTCCTCTGTGGTTAGTAGGGCAGGAAGTAGTACAGTAAAGCTGTTTGAGTTTAGGAAAAACAATAACAACGATTAGTGTGATTGCTACTCTAATCTCAATTATAACATAATTATTCAAAAACTTGACAAACTTAAACACTAGACTCACTTTTGATGTCTTCAGCTGCAATAAGGAGTCAATGAATTTGAGCTGGTAGGTGCAACACTTGATTACCATATTTTTCAGATTATAAGGCGCATTAAGTGAAACAAAACAGTCAGATAAGTCGACTCATTCTTCTTGCTTCCTCCACTTCCGTAACATTGATTCATTAATGTTGAATTCTCTGCAGCTGCTCTATTCACATGTTGTTGCAGTATATTAATGACTAACCTCGTATTGTGGATGGATTATCTCAGTTGTTCTCCTGAAGTTTGGTCCGTTTACAGCATCCTGCCATGCGATTGCATTTGTCTCTAACCATCAGGAACCCTCACGTTAACTTTTATCGAGTGGAAAAAAGTTAGCATTCATCCTCCAGCTTCACTGTGCTTATTATGCTAACATAGCTGTGTCGCTAGCGATCACATAGCACATCATTATATACCAGCTAGCCCAACTTCAGTAACCCTACAAACGTCACTGCTGTTTAGTTTCCTGTCTTCATTTGGAAGTGGTAGCAGAGCTGTACGTTTAAATGTTTTCAGAAATCTCTCAGTCATGCTCAGAACATGCTATATCATGCGAGCTAACTTCCTGCTAACTTCTAACTCTGTTATATGTAATAACTTCTGTTTTCATGGATGCCTGGATGTTAAACTTCATTGTTACACCTGGTAAAGCAGCAACGCTGATCATTTTGTTAAAGATGAAAGAATTTAGACCGTTTTTAACTCTCAGTGTTCGTTTGACTTTGGGACCTGAAGGAGGCGGAGTTTAGGACCCTGATTACTCCGCGAGGCTCCTGACTACAGTAGCCGTAATGCTGTGCGGTGCGGCTTCGTAGCTTAGCAAAGTCGTACTAAAAAAAACATTTGTTTTACAGATTTTTGAGCGCCGTGTAGCACATAAAATCGGTTCGATATTTTAGCTCAAATATGAACATCAGCCGATATCAGTGTTGCTCCAACATTAGGCACATTAAACCTAAAATAAGTTCCGCTGTTATCCCGTTATATTAAGATCATTTGATTTATCATTTAAGCTGTTTTGTTTGGTATATTAAATATACTGTGCTTCACTACTTTAAGTAAAGGAACTCATATGTTATGGCGTAGAAAACGTAAATAATATCACAGCAGCAAAGACTGGAACAGAAATAAAGACAGAATGAAGAGAGATGCTGAAAAAAGCAGAGTTAAACACTTTAAGCATGTGCGGGACTCAGGATGACATTTCTGGAACACCGCTGAATTTCATTCATACCTAAGAGACAATTCAACACGACAAGTACATGATACCTTTGAACAGGTGGCTGCCACAAATTCTCTTGAACGTGTTCATTTCTCTAAAGTCTCTTCAGAGAGGCAAGCATGACGAGAGTCTGGCAGCATCCCCTCCCTGTCGACGGGTTTATCAATTAACCGGCCGAGATTCACTCAGTCAGTGGATAAGAGGGTCCGTCTTACCTGTGGTGAAATGTCTGCGGTAGGGTGGGTGGGGAGGTGGAGGGGGTGGTCAGGCTGGGCGAGTAGGGATGGTACGGCGTCTTCTTCAGAGCCTGGATCAGGTTGTGCCTGTACTCTGGATCTATGGACCACAAAGAGCCTTTGCCTATGCTCTGCAAGACAGCAAGAAAAAACGAAGAGGAGAAAGTTGTTATTGAAGAACAATGACTGCAGCCCAAAGCTCAACTTCAGCCTTTCACAGGATTCCTATTTACCAAACCACGTGCACACACAGCCATCCTGCATTCCCAAGGAAGATAAAACTCAGAGGAACGAGAAGTAAAACATCCTCAAAGCCACCTTGCTCCGCATTTTCCTGTCCGTCTTTATGGAAAAAGAAATCATGAAGCTTCTTTCTGATGAGGACGTAGGCAAACTCTTTAACTTTCTCCATTCCAGATGGTGCGTATTTTTAGATCAAAGCGGCTCCCCCCCTCACCTAATGAAGCTGTCGGCCCCCCAACCTGAGTGAAGCCAGCCTATAGATTATAGAGAAGGGTGCCATGAAAATAGACTGTCTCTGTCTCTCAGAGCCTTCAGCATGCTTTCATCTGCCTTGTCATCTGAATTTGGAAAAACTGGGTGGGTGGGGGTAGAGACAGAGGCAGAGATTGGGGAGGAACGCACAAAACAAAAATTTAAGGTGTCGTCCTCAACTCAGTTTATAGTGCTCTGTGATATTAAAAAAAGGTACAGGCTATGGGTGGGAAGACGACGGGACTCCGGGCTTCTGATTTTCAGTCGATATGAAAGGAAATCAAGGATGCAGGCTTTATTTTAGAAGTGGGGGGGAACCAATCAGTAAACACCTGGAGAAACAAGCACCAGACAAAAAACTGGTTTAAGCCACTACTGCCAAATAGTTTTCCCTGTTAGTGATGGCACTTTGAGGAAATGTCTCTAAGAGGATAATGTATCAGAAACAAGTGTTGGAGCCGCTCTGCTGGACAAACTATGAGATGATGCAGTTTCTACAACACCCCAGCATCTTTTCCCCGCCCCTTTTTAATGTCCACTCCTGACAATCTCCTAATTCTAGCCCAGGAATCTATAAAGAGGGAAATATCACAGTTATGCAGGCGAATATTAATTAAGGGTTGAATAATCACCATATTGCTACATTAGAGGGTCAACCTCTTATCTGTAGTGGTACACAAACCACTATGCAAATCACCCCAGTTTAGGGTATTGATAAAACCTCTAATTAATATATTCAACAAAGATTTGTCTATCAAAGAAGATTTTACTAATATGTGAATATTTAAATCAGGAGGAAATGACAGGATGTCGGCTGGAGTTGGATATTTGGTTGTAGCACCCGATCAAATCTGCAGATAACACATGAAAGAAGCAGCTGCAAATAGTGGCTAATGCCTCTGCACTTAACTGGAAAAGTGTACAGAGCTCTCTTAAGTTTCAGTCTTTTTTCCCTCCTTTGTCAGAAGAAATTCGACGAGAAAGCTTTTCCTCTCAGGTTCCTGATCAGGCCTACATGTGAAACGTATGTATTTTTTACACTTCACATAATGAAAACATTTATTTGAAAAACAGGACTCAAAGGCGAGGGAGCGATGAACTAAATTTCCTGCGATGCTGTATGACCTGCTTTCCTACAGCTCTGCTCCGGTTAAACATTAGAGCAGCAGGTCACATATACACTAACCAAAAAACACCAATATCTGATGTCTTGCAGCACAGGTTCAAAACTTCACAATCACGTCTGATATCCAACTTTATCCTTCAGGCTCCATCATCTCCACCGAGCGGTGACCGTGCAGAACCTCTTGTGTTTCTCTGCGTGGCTCTTCATCCTTAGATGTCCACAGAGTCAAAAACTGTGCTACGGGCTGCTGCAGCTCCCGACCTTGTAAGAATGCAAGAAGCTAATAGGATGTGTGCGCACTGTTGATTTGTGTCCCCCCGTCTGGATCTTTGCATTAGTATGTCAGTCGTGTTGAACACAGGCCATATGTGCCTTGTTCTGCTCTGTGTGTGTGTGTGTGAGAATGTGTGTATGACGAGTTCCCTGGGGAGTGTGATATTACCCAGCGTGGTGTGCTCCTGGGAGTGCTTCTATTACTGCCAGCAACGCCTCTCCTGGAGAGCATGATATTACACACACATACACTCGCTCCCACAGAGGTGACCCCCACTGGGCCAAATTTCCCCTTGCACCTCCAGCTCGCCTGCGTTTGTATATATACCTCTATGTATGTGTGTGAGTGTGTGTGTCTACTGTCTGCCAGCCGATTGAATCAATGCTCTCTCCAGAATCTCTGTCTGCTGGGGCTCCCGCCGCTGCCAACCAGCCAGCGAGCCAATCAAAATGCTTAATCTGTAGCCTATCTGTCGATAGGCCAATCACAGGGCGCATCTCACAGGAAGGGCCCGCCACCTGGGTTAGAACAGTCGCCTTGGCAACAAGCATCATAATCTTGGAAGCTGGAGAAGGTGAAAAGGACTTTTTTTTTGTTGTTTTTTAACAAATCTGCAAAGAAAGGGGGTTACATTTTGTGAATTTTCAGATCTGATACCACACAGATTAAAAAAATATTCCAATCTAGAAATTTCATGCGTTTCCTCTCTCCTACATTTTTTAAACACTTGAGTGCACGGCTGAAACAAGGGTGCGTCACCCGCTGTTTCCAAATTGTGCTGTCCTATCAGTTCATCCACAGGTGGAGGGTACAGAGGGGTTTGCATCCCCTTTCTGGTACTTTACTCATGACCTCCTGAATGCATCATTGTGAAAACATGAAATAATACTCTAAAATTCACTGAAAGCTAAATTTAGATGTCAAATTTGAATGTTGTTTGTTATTAATTCCCACTCGTGTACCACAGTGGTTTGGTGTACGGCCTGCATTCTCTAACTCATTTAACGCTGCAAAAATAACCTTAAAACAGGATGTGTGACACGCTGTTCTTTGAGTCTTCCTCTCATTAGAATAAACCAAATCTACAGTTGTCACCCTCCTGCATTTCTTTCAGCTCCATTAACTTGTACTGAAAATTTGTGCTTCAGCAAAGCTGCCAAATTATTAGAGGGCGGCCACATTTCCTAATCCAGATGTATGGAGGCAGGAGGCGTGTGCACAAGGTGAACCATTAGGACTGAATTTACAACCAGCGTTCAAGTAGTTTGGTGTTTATTTTCAACAGAGTTTTACACAAACTGCAACCTGCCTGGGACGCATCAGGATGTGAGTAAAAGACAAAAAGGGGAAGAAGGGGGAGACAAAGGCGGGGAGACAGAGTGCGAGAGGGATGACTGTGTGTTGCTAACATCTGTTTCCTGTGTTATATAAGCTGTGGGGGCTGGTCTCACTTCGAAATGGGAGATATTTTAAAAAAAGTAGCATACACTCCTCACTACATGACGAAACATCACACATATCCTGACATAACCTACACTACACTTTAGTGTTCCCCTCATTTTAGATTAAATCTATGAGCTTTGTTCACATGAACGCTGAGCCTTCAGATCTCATCACTTTCAACAGGTTGTATTGTGACTGCTTACGCTGATTCTTCCACATCCACGGCGACACGTTCATTATACATTCACTTTGGCACCGTTTCACTGCTGTCCGTGCTGCTGTGCTTGAGAATGCTTAGAAAACAAAGTCAGCAATGCCGGTAATTTGCTGTCTGCAGTAAATTTGTTTTCATCTGGAAAATGGTCAGGTAATGGCAGCAGGGGCGTGTGCCACATCCCCCCCGATAGTGAAAATGCATTCCCAGAGTGTTCAAACTAAAATGGGGTCAGCAGTGTTTTTCCAAAGATGCCGTATGCTACACTTTACAATAAACAAACGATATCTGTGAGCTCATGATGTAATTCAGGATGTTATACTTCTCTGAAGGTGATGCTGCTGCTAATCAGACACAGCTTTGCATGATCCACAGTTCAAAACATCTTTTTTGGACTCATGAATAATGATCTGCTGCCTCAATCAAGCTGTTTTAGCTGCCTTTGAGCCCTTCCTTGTGATTGGCTGCCCCTTACAAACCAAAGGTTTGAACAGGAGGTGAGTTATCTGCTCTCAGCGACATCATCCAGAGTCACGAGCACAAAAACACTGTGTGTGATGTACGCTGACCTCGTGTTTGGAATCTTCTCATCAAGTACAGCAGCGCTTCCATTTTCCTGAAATGTCAATAAAGCTCATCTTATCTCATCTAAACAGCAGAAGGCAAAGAAAGGTATATAATAAGCCACTTTTAAAGTTTTCCCATAGAAACAACAGAAACAATACATTCATCCAACTAATACGTAACGTCTGAGTATATTTAAAGTGATCTGATGTTCCTCAGTGCCACAGCTGTACGTTAATCTCGCATTAACGTACAGCATCGGCTCATTTTCCAGTCAATCCCATAGACATCATCATAGCTGTAAGAACCCACTGGCACTAAACTTCCGTCTTCATGCTCAGCTGAAAATAGTACCCAGCGACGTCCTCCCGTCTGACTAATGTTTGCTAAAACTAAAGTCTACAGCTGTTTACAGAACTTACCTAACAGTTTTAAAGGTTAAGCTCGTCATTAGAATGAAATGGGCTCTGGCGCTCAGTGTCACGGGTCTGAGGAGTCAGAAAGCAGCCAGGAGTTTTAGATTTGTGTCCAAACTGCAAACAAAACGTGTCCTGTGACTATTCCTCAGCACAGCTGTATATCCTCAACTATAATTACAGCTTTAAACAGTTTTATCATCATTAATAATGGCATCCATACACCACGGAGACCCATTTCAGCAGTTTGCAGTGGCTATTATGAGAAGAGACAGTAAATTTTGTTTCCAACTCAAACAGCGAAATGAGATTAAAAAAAGATGCATGACGCAGAGAGCACAGAGCTGCCACTCTGCGTGGAAGCATCAGTGTAAGAGGCTTTCTCGTCCACCGTGCAACATGACTTAACCTACACCACCAATCCAAAGTATCAGGCCTGCGCACAATTTCATGACGGACCTCCTCAGATGCGGTAAATGCTTTAACCCCGGCTTTTTTAAACCCTGATTAACCCGCTGCGACACAAGGATCCATCTTTACTTACACAGAGATAATCAGGAGGATTAATAATATACCAGAGGACTAGTGCAGCACGGACCAGATACATGTCTGAACACTAATTCAGACACTGAGTAAAGCTGGAGATATGATGTCTGCAGCTCACGAGCACAAAGTTTAATGCAGAGTAAAGAGAGCTGAGGGGGGGAAAAGGAGTGGAAAAATACAAGAAGGCGAATATTCTTTTGAAAAAGGGTCCTCGAGACGGACAATTTCAGCACTCGTCAAAAGCCCTTTGGCAACAAAAAGACAAAGCGGCACAGTTGGGAATGAACATTACACGTTGGCCGGACAACAGGTAATTTTTTTTGTCAGGACGTAGAAAAACCGAGCGGTGTAATGCGCCGAAATGTCGTCTACAGGTGTTACGAATTCCCTTTTCCTCCACGGCTGACAAAGCTGTTCCCCACGTGCTTTCGATTGAGCAGAGTTCTGCTCTTCCCGTGCTGTCGTCATTCCTTCATTTCAGTTTTGGTTTTTCGTTGTTTGAATCGGTGATTACGTTTGTGTTTCGTCAATAATACAACAAAGCAGACTCTAGAAGACCCGAATCTGTTGTTTCAAGGCTCTAAAAAGCTGCTACGGCCGATTTCACGAGTTCTCCCCCTCCAACTCAAAAACACAGCACATATAAACTCTGACAGGACAAGAGACACAAACTGGACTGAGCCCAAGCGAAGCGATTCCCAGAGTGCTTGTGATATGCTGTCACTGAGCAATTAATTAGAGCGAGATCACCGGGGTTTTGGTTCCTCCATGGCTTGTCACGGTACCTGTGGAAAACCTCTCCCAAACTTCCCAAGCAGCAGTCTTCCAGATGTTTACAGTGCGTCCCAAAGGCTGCACTGGAGAAGGGCAATGAGGTCACAAGGCTCATGACTTGTGAATCACAATGACAGAAGCAAACTTGTTACAGAACAATAACACATAGACAAAGGCAGAGATGCATTTAATGACCGCTGTCTTTTTTGGCTAAAGGCAGCAATTACATCGTGCCTTTTACGGTGGACTTTGAGTCATGTTTTCCTTGTTTTTAGCTCATTTTTTGGCCTCCACTGACTCCAGAGCAGAAATATCTGGTATATTAGCTGCTAAATGCGACACTAGCTGCAATTTGTTCCACTGGCTGTTATTGAGAAGGTAAAGAAAGCAAGGGGAGAAGTCGGAGAAGCCCTACCAAGCCCAACCTCACAATCCAAGATGGCAGCAGTAAAAGTAAACAGAAGTAAAATTGTAGATCTTCTGCCCCGTACATCACTGCTGTGTATTTGTCACCCACACACAGAGCACAGACCAACTCTATCTGTCAATATTCTACAGAGGTATTTTTAAGAGAAAAGACAAACATTGCATCTCTATCTGCATTAGAGAGGAAAACAAAGCCTGTGTTTCACTGCTCTTCTGCTCACTATGACTGGAAACATCTGATGCATAAAAGCAAAGCATTCACCTGAAAGATGCTTTAAAAAACTTCAGTCAAGGAGCCGATCCTTGTGAATTTATCCTTTTTCAGTTACAAGTTGAATTGACTTGTTTTTTTCCTGCTTGCAGTTTTTGTTCCACATATGATCTTATATGCATACCTAAAGGATCCAGGAAAATCTACCTGTAAAAGAAAAGTCTGGAAAAATCAGTACAATATGTTTGGAAATTTGGGGGTTTTCAGCGTTTAGATCGGCCGATGGTATCCACATATCCTGCACCCTTCATTTCTTTATACCAGGGTCATTTTACACCGCGGCCCACGTACAGCCTGCGGTGCAGCAGTGAAACTCCCCTTTCTGTCAGTTTCAAGACGTTACATATGTAACTGTTTTTCTACATGTTCTCCCTCTCACCTCTGGGGCAGGGGGCATTGGGGATCAACAGGTTAACTGTTTATGGCTTAATTATTTTGTGTAGTGTGAACGGCCATGAGGGAGGTTTTTATCAGTAGGAAAAGCTGTAAAACTTACAGATAAAAATCCAAAACATATGTTTGTGCTTGTTTGAGGTGAGCAGCAGATCAAACACATTCAGGCCTGTGAGACTCATTCAGACACTGAGCCATGGCTCTGTGCTACATGCACACATTTCTGCATCTCTAGCATTCAAAGACACTTTCTATATAGTTTATTTTTATGTAATATTTAATCTGAGCTGTAAATGTATGCTTCCACGCTTCAATGATTTTAAAGTCTGGGTCCTTAGGAGGTCGATCCATGACTGATAGCTGTATGTTTGTCTATCCAGATGTGGTTTTTGTGCATTAACAGGCATCACTGTCGTTCTGAAAAATGAAGCCAATCTGAGGTTTTCCAGATGGTATTTCACAGAGGATCAAAATTTAATTGTAATCTTGTGTATCGATAATTCAGTGACTCAGATGATGTCAAAGCCTCCACCGTGTCTTACAGAGGGATGTAAACTCTTACTGTTGCACCGCCTCCTCTGAACATACTGACAATCTGAACCAATCTACAGGCAGTATTTTAGGCCTGACACTTATCGTTTATGTCATGACCATTTTCTTTGTAACTTTGGCTACGTTCACTCTGCAGGTCTTGATGCTCAATTCCGATTTTTTGTTCAAATCCGATTTTTTTGTCTGCTCGTTCACACTACAAATAAAATGCGACAGCAAACGCGCTCTAGTGTGAACGCTCAAAGCGGCGCATGCGCAAAAGAAGACGTCACACACAACGCGCTCTGTTTAGACCCAGAGCAACAGTATGTTTGACTGATGGCCTTAATATAAAGACTTCGGACTTCATGTTTCCCAATTTTTGCTTTAAGTTATTTTGTTATTTACATAATAATGTAGATAACCTAATAATGATCCTTATTGCTGTTTTAGAGGAGCGCTGCTTCAAAGGATAGCTGCAGATTTCTGTCAGAATCTGCAGATTATACAGAACAAATAAAATGTTCACATTTCTCCAACGTTGTCTTCCCAACAGTTTCACTGACATCTACACGGGATGGCCAGGAAGCGTTCGCGATGTCTTCTCCGGCGCTGATAATTGGTGTCTGTCTTGTGTCGGTGACGTAAAAGACGGATTTAATGCGACTTGACCATCAAACAGCAGTCGCTTTCTGAAACATCAGATATGTATCGGATTCAGCACCACATACGAAAGTGGCCCAGATCGGATTTGAAAATATCGGATTTGTGCCGTTCACACTGTCATAGCATGATCAGATATGGATCGCATAGGGTCAAAAAAATCGGATTTGATGCGCTTTCGCCTGCAGTGTGAACGTAGCCTTTGTCATTAGATCCATTAGTCGAGCAGAGCGACTCCATTCTTTACAATACTCGTGTAGATCATCACAGCTGATGTAGTGAGAAGTCAAACAGCAGCTGGAAAGTTCATGAACATAAACCTTTTTATTTTCTACTTTCAATACAACTAACATACAGTATGTATGCACACAGATATCTTCTCTTTGGATGAAACGAGATATTTTTACTCCATTACAAGTGTTGCTCGTCCTTTAAGGACCTTTCACCTTTCTTTGATCCCACTGTGACAGGATTTTATGGCTCAAACTGTCGTCATAAATGTTTTGTACTTGTAAATTAAATGCATAGTTGTGAACTGAGTTTTGTGACCTTGTAAACCAAAATATCTGAAAATTTAATGTTTGTGCATCTATAGATGAGAATTTGTGTGTTTGTAAGAAATATTTACACAAGTTACAATTTTTTTTGATAAGATCTGGTTACAGATACCAGCAAGAAACTTGTGTAAAACTCTGCGCTGAACTTCCCTGGCTGTGTGTGGGTTTCAACTTACGAGTACAAATTTTGACCCAATTTTTCTTCCTTTCAGCTGATTGGTCAATGTTATGTCAATCACAAATGTAACAATCCAATCAGAGAACAGAAGGGTTTGGCTGTGGGTGGGGTGCTTTACTGAGCTCCAGGTCCTGGAAGGGTAATACAGTTATGACCAAAATTTGAGCCTATTGGATGCTTAAATTGGCAAAACTGAGAAGGAAAAATATTTAGGTCACAGTGGCTTACACGACCAAAGTCTGGGAAAGTCAGTGGTTTTTATCAATTTTGACTGAGACTTAATTAAATGTTTTCATGTCCTGGTGACCAATGAAATGAGAGTGGCACAAGATAGATAAGGCATCAAAACAACCTATCTTCAAACAAGTTGTTTGAAGATAGCTGAGTTGTGAGATCAACTGTGAGAAGGACTCAGACAGCACCCTCAGTATCAGCCCTGGCTTACTAACACTGCACTCTAGAAAATGCAACACAATCATATCTGTGCTTTCCCCCCAAAATCCAGCAGTGGTAGTTTTGTGACTGCAACAAAGTCCCGACAAATGAACATCAAAAACCACCTTAAACTAACAGATTTTCCTGTGCTCACTTCAAACACTCTTCATAATGCTTCGAGTGCTGAAACATAAAGGCATCAAGGACGCCTCTCATCTGAACGGGGCAAGGTTAAGTTAGAAGGTGACACACTTAAGTGCAACACCGAGAGACTTCGCAGCGAGTTTCAGATTACAAACCTGCCCATTCTCTCCGCTGTGATTTCATAAGAGGCTTTCAGAGATATATCGCTGACTGTGTGTGTGTGTGTGTGTGTGTGTGTGTGTGTGTGTGTGTGCTGTTACAACACTCATCCACAAGTCTGAGGGCAACAACACTTGTCATTCAGCACAGTGAAGAATCCTGTTTGTAAACAAAGCCATGGCAACCGTGGTACTCTCTCACGCTCTCTCTCACAAGTTTGCACTCCCACACGCAAAACTGACACACACACACACACACAGGGAGCAGTAAGCTTATTCTAAACTAGTCCCCATCTTGTCATCTGCCTGGATATGACCCAGAAATACAGCCACTGGAACAAATAGGCCACTGTCATATTAATCTCCACCTCTGTAAATTGATGGAAATATAATTTGGTGTGTTCAAAGCAAGCCGTGTCTGCACGCTTTGCCCATCTCTCTCTCTCTCTGCCTGGACAACGATAACTTGACCTCCCCTACACCAAACCCCCCTCACCCCCACCCCAACAGTACGTAACACATAATGACGCCCCGCAAATAGAAAAAAAAGAGCGAAAAATATCTTACACCCTGTAATTGCACACTCAACTGAAAAAGACTTAAACAGGTAAAGGAAAAAGCAAAGCCGGGAGGGAACAAAAAGCTGTATTCACATGCAGATATTCTCACTGAAAAGCTTTGAATGGCAGAGTCTGACTAAAAATGACAGAGATTCTGTAATTGCAGCTTCAGATAAAGCACAGCACTTGGCAGGTAGAGTAAGAGTCTGCAGAGATGTGCCCTCATTTCCACACCGGCACAGCGCATATGTGTGTGTGAGGCTTTTTAAGCATTCATGCATGCTTGTGAGTGTGTGCGCACTTGTTTGTGTGTCAGACATGCCCTGTGTGTGTGTGTGAGCGAGAGAACGAAATAGGTTTGAAGGGTTAATTAGTGTGCTGTCTTAAACTGTGTGCAGTGACAGGAAGACAAGACAAGCTGTCCTTGCCAAACTCACCTCTGCACACGCTGCTCTACACACACACACACACACACACACACACACACACACACACACACACACACACACACACACACACACACAGGCACATATGTGCATATAACACTAGATGAGGACGTATACTCTTTCTCCCCCACTGAACACCTCAGTGCCCATTTCAGGCTAATGTGCACGCACACACACACACACACACACACACACACACACACACACACACACACACACACACACACACACACACACACAGTTGCCTAAGTCAGTAAAGCCAAATCAGTTTTCCCGTTGCTACAGCAACAGCATACTTTTATATCAACTGCAACCTTGTTACTATGGAGATATGTATACAAGAGAAACTCTGTGCCGTTGTAGTCAAGGGCCAGATGACAGCATAGCGTGAGGGCGTGTGCACAAACTCACACACCATCCTTCATCCATTTTGTTCTCTCTTTCTTTTACACACACACACACACACACACACACACACACACACACACACACACACACACACACACACACACACACACAAGCTCAGTCAGAAGAAAGAGTTCAGATTCACACGCTGGTCAAGGAGAGCACAGAGAGCTCTCATATCCCCCCAGTATGATCGCAATCAGCTAAACACGCAAAGCTAGCATTGATCCTCACTGTTTGTGCCCAACCTTCCCCGCCCACCCCCGACACCCTCGGGCGAGATGAAATCTAAAGTCTGTTGGCATCTGTGTTATTAAATCCTCCAGTGTTAATTTAGCGCTAATTGAGTGAGGGATTCATTCCCCGTTTACCCCGAGTCTTTAATGGAGCAAAATCGGGATGAGAACGCCGGTATAAAAGACTGTATCAAGTCTTAAATCAAAAGCGAAATGCTGTTCCCACTGGGGAAGCACATATCATCGGAGTGAAAGAGAACTATGAAAGCAGAGATCATCAACTATTGATAAGGCCGAATCTGGTACAGCTGTAGACAAAATACAGAATATGTTTGACTTCAAGTTGGATATGCCTGCAAACTCGCTGATAACTGTCTGGCTGTGAAATAAGCTATAACCACACATGAGAGAGCGAATAATGGGCCTGTGTTTACCATCTGGCTACAGTGATGCTGTACATCACAGGTATATACGATATAGATTAGGAAAAGAATCAGCAGTAAGGATGAATCAGTTCTCCAAATCCATAATCCATGTTTGAGGGCACAGTTTCGATTCATAACTCGTTTTTTTTATTTTTATTCATGAAATGGAAAGGCATGATAGCTGGATCACGAATAATCTATATCCAGCTCTTCACTACTACAGCTTTCACTAGACTAGCATGTTATTCCACATGCAATCAGTGCATGCATACACACCATCGTGGCTCTGCCTTATCAAGTCTAACCTGCCAGCTACCATCTCGAATGTTTTACAGGACTTTGGAGTGCTGTAATTCTGCATCGAAAACACTAGTTGGCAGTGTTGAGCCTTTTCATGTGCATAAATCAATGCTTTCTATGGTGCTTGCTGAGCTGAGCAAATCATGTTCGAGCTATTGAGCAAAGATTAATTGCACAAAATGAGCATCAAAAAAGTACTGCGTGCATTTCCAAAGACAGCACAGGCAGCATCTGTATTTCTGGGAGTTTCTTTCTCAAAGTGCAAAATTTAGGAAGGAGAACATTTAAATCAAGCGGATGCACAATTTACTGCTAACTGTCCCGACAGTCCCATTTGTTCTCCCAAAGTACAGCACCGGCAGTCAAACTGGGAAACAAATAATCCTCGTGATAATCTTGTGTAATTTTGTGCATGCATGTGGAAACAAAGAGATGATTCAAGGAAAATTGTGAGCAGTTTTGTATCAGATTTGATTGGCAATTCAGTTTTTAAGTCACTGAAATCATGCAAATTCATCATCTGATGAAGTCAATGACTCAACAATAAACCTCGTTTTCCAAACGACCTTGGAAGGAGCGATTATGCAACATTCGTCAGAGTAATGTTGAAGTTCTTTACCTGGCTGCGATCTTTATCCACCTTCTTGAAGCACTTGTTGAGCGACAGGTTGTGGCGCACTGAGTTCTTCCAGCCTGTGGGGGCGCTTGCAAAGTAAGGGAAGTGCTCCAGAATCCAGCCGTAGATATCCTTCACCGGCAGCCGCTTGTTTGGCGCATCCTCGATGGCCATGAAAATCAGGCAGCTGAAGGAGTACGGAGGTTTTCGGTTGGCCCCCGCCGTCAAGTCGTACGCTGAGTGCGCGTCACCGAGCAGGGGGTCGTCTGGGGAGGGAGACGAGGAGGAGGGCGAGCGAGGGTGCTGGCCATCGGGGTCCTGCAGAGGGGAGACGCTACGAAGCCCAGAATGGCTGAAGCTGTTGAGGAGGTCCGTGCTCTCGTGGAGCCAGGAGAGGCTGGTGAGCTCTTCGTCTTCGGCCTTGGAGAAGGAGGCGGACAGGGAAAGGGAGAGGTCAGCCGCCTCGGCTTCAGACGCCGCCGTGGCGGCGTCACCTTGCCGGTACAGTGGGCTCATGCCCTGTGAGGCACTAGCTCCACTACTGGGGCTCTGGGCCTTCTTACTGGGGGGCATGGTGGGTCCCATCCAGCCCAGGGCTCGCTCCTGTAGGCAGCAGAAAAGAGGGGTTTTGGGGGGGGAGCAGGAGAGAAAAGAAACAACATTAGCTGATGAAACTGTTGGTTCATTCATTTTTGTTAAAGGCCAAAGGGTGGAGGCGCGTAACAAGATTTTGACCACATTCCCAATTAGGCTGCGTTAGATCTGAAGGAGAAAGTATACATCATCATTTCTCTCCTGGGCTTTCTATCCACTTCTGACTGAAACAGCAAATTTAGTGCTTCATCGGTTGAGGAAATCCTGCCTTGTACAACTACCCTCTAATTACTAGCGTAACAGCAAAGTATTGACATTACATGGGGTTGCTGTCATAACATATGAGTACTGTTAAAGGTCTTATAGTTGTGGGGTCGCAGAATCGCTGGTGATTTAACATCTCTCCAGCAGGAGAAAATGTAATTGTCAAACGTGCTGCGACAAATGAGTGCAGAAGAAGAAAAAACCCTTTATCTGGTGGATTTGAAACATTAGAAATGGAGTCCGACGGTCAGACTTAGTTCCACAGCAGGATGTGATAGGGATGCGATGGGAAAATTTGCAAAGAAAAGAGCAAAACAAATTACAGCGTGAGTTCAAATCTATCCCTATTCTAATCAGACCGTTATTCTGCTAACATAAGAGCGATGCTGTGCTCGTTACACGCAGGCAGAGCGCCGTAATTGAAGGGGAACGGGTCTGAGTATCACACCACAATCAGAAGGCTCGCAACCGGGCCTTTGATTGTCCTCTAGCACAGACAGCTGTGGGAAGGACCCAGGCAGCGGCTACAGCAAAAATGTAATCTGCTCCGCTCGCTCTCAACACGTTTCAGAGACGAGACACACATGCCTGCTCACACACACACACACACACACACACACACACACACACACACACACACACACACACACACACACACACACACACACGTGAAAATGCAAATCTAAATCTAATCTGCACAGGTCCGGATGAACATGCAAACACGAGCAGGGGTTCTAAAAGGTTGTGAATGTAAAAGCAGATGAACACACACACACACACACACACACACACACACACACACACACACACACACCATTAGGACTGGGGGATTAAGTGGAGATACGTTCTGGGCGGCCCCCGTGTGGTGCGATCGCTCTCTAATCCAAGGTGATCATCAGCCGATCTGTCCCCTCACTCTGGATGATTGACTGACAGCTGTCACCCGTGGCGAGTTGTTGCACGGTGACAACTGTCAGCTCGCTACAGCTTTGGCCCGCTGCGTCGCCATGGCAACAGAGCAAAACAACTCATCTCCTTTTCTCCTCTGCCGCGTCTCCCTCCCATCTCGCCCTTTTCTCACTTTTCTCCCAGCGCAGATAACTCTCTTTAACGGTGCCGACGGGCTGCAGCGGAAGGACGGCGCTAAATATAGAACAGTGATGTATAGCGCTTGCTCCACGTATAGCCGGCCAGCCTACAGTCACCTCGCCGCTCCATCTAACGGTCTCCATGGGCGCAGGAACACGCTCGGCGAAGCTTTGATCTCGTTTCTCTCTTCTCTCTCTCGTCCCTCTTTTCCAGTCCTCGCGCTATTTGACAGCACGCGCGCTCATTCAACAAGCTGTACCTGTCTGAAGGTACAGTGTTGCTGCACCAATATTGACATTGAGCATAATGAATTCAAATTGCCCCGGTGACGATAGCTGAGAATAGTGAGAGCACAATCAAAGGGATGGGCGAGGTGGGAAGAGTGCTTGACAGGCTTTTCAAGGTGTGCGTGTGTGTGTGCGTATTTATGCGTGTGTTTGACAGGCTTGTCACGGTGCATGTGTGTGTTTGTCTTGAGAAGGAAGAAAGGGCATCGGAGTGACATTGTTCCTAGTAGGAGTCCACCGGAATGCATAGATGGCTCAGATGCTCTCTTTCTCTCTGTCTCCTCTTCCTCCTCCTTGTTATGTTGCCATAGCGGCAAGGGGGCCATGAAACATTACGGCTGACAGTAAAGTCATCTCATTTTACTGTTGCTATGACAACAAACTCCTCACTGTTGGTTGGGGCCATCGCGAGCTGCCGCCCAAGCCTCGTGCCTGAGTGTGCATGTGTGTGTATGAGGGGATGCATGTGTGTGTGTGTGTGTGTGCTAGCATGTCTCCCATGGGCTCTCATAAAGCTTAACACACTTGCTTGGCTCTAAACAAACTTTCATGCAACTTCTACTGCGAAGCCCTCAGGACCAACTGCTAAAGGACAAAGGCAGCTATCGCTCAAGTTCAGGCTAAATAACGCTTGCTGTGAGTGTGCGCGCGCGCACGTGCTAGAAGCATCCTCACATTTGTTTGACAGATGGGACTGTGCTATTCTCTCTGTCTTCTTCATTCGCTGGATCTCCTTTGTGTTTGCATGCTTTGTTTTGATTTGTGTTCGTCTCTGTTTGGCATGTCCACATTTGGCTTAGCGTGCGCATGTGTTTTTTTTCTGCGTTTGTCTACGTGTGTGTGTGTGTGTGTGCACGTGCGCATTGGACTGTAAGTACACTGTCTGACTAGTTGTCTAGTGCATTCTTCATGCAAGTGTCTGTGCATACCAATACAATTACAAGCAGCTGAGCTCTGTACAGTGTGCCTGTTCTCACTGTTCCTCTGCACCCTGATAATATAAACTCTAAAAGACACCATTCAATAAGAATGAAAACTCCATCCAAAAGGAAAGTGATGGGCTGTGCACTCGCAAATGTTATGCTGCCATGAATTCAGAATCCACGGGACTCAGGTAAGAACTATGGATGTTTGGATAGGGTATCCTGACCCGGAAAGCTTGACAGGGTATCCGTGGAAATTGGCCAATCTATGATGTAACTCAACTGTTTAGGTCATCAACTCAGCTCATTCCTGTGGAAGCTCAAGCTTCAAGTTAGGTATGTCAACAATTTGACTTAATATTTTGAAATTCTGATTTCTTTTGCATCAGCTCTGCCAGTCAGGACGCTCCATGAAGGATGCCCTTTTCCCAGAAGCAGATGACGCATATGCACGAGCACTCGAATAGTGACAGGATCAGTGAGCTACCAATGTGAACAAACTGGCACCACGTTCTTCAGCTTTGAATGCCTTCTAGTGAACGATAACATAGCATGAAGGTTTGGAATGTGGATGCCTTTAGCTTTCTGCTTCCGGGTAACAAGGAAATGATGTAACTTCACAAAGCTTCCTAATTGGCAGAGCTAACTCGAAATTAGTTATTTTCTCAAAATGGCATTTTTTTTCATATATATTTGAAATATTACAGTATCCCATACTCTTGTATGGAAAAACATAAGTGGGATTCAGACTGTTAATTTTGTAAAGTAGTGAACACACCTGAAGCTTCATTCCTTTGAAAAAAAGAACCAAGCAAAAGGCTAACTGTGAGCTGTGTTTAGGAGCAATTATGTTTTCTTTTGAAAGGGCCTTGCTTTCCTAAGTCAGTGTGTGTGACACAGTTCCTGCTGCATGTTTCCAGCTCAACGGATCCTCGGCTTTCGAGGTGTGCAAGATTTAAAATAAAACGTTTTTTTAAATCAATCCGGCGTTTCTTCATGTCACAAGTGTAAAAAAAAAAAAAAAACAGGAAGGAAACGATCAGAATGCTATTTTAGGTTCAAGAGCTAATAGTGGATCAATTAACTTGATTTAACAGAATGAACAGATTTAAAAAAGGAAGGAAAATTGAAGATTTCAAGGAGCTGAACTGAGAGCTAAGACCATTAAGACCTTAGACGGAAACAGAGAGCATCATTGCTCTGAAAACTGTCAGCGACCTTGATGTACCCCTGCTGACCTCTGACCTGGCAGTCTCTGTAGCTGAAGGCAGAGGGGACCGGTGTTTACATGGAGGGGAGAAGGTTAACAAACGCCTGCAAGAGTGGACAGGCTGTACGCTAATTCATGCGCTCTAATTGACGGTGTAATCATCTCGCGCTGCATTCATGCTCTTGCAGACACTTGTCTAAATCACATGCCACTTTTACGTAATCCTCAGAAGATCTCCGTTCCCCGTTGGCAGCTTTTTCTGTCTTACTTGCAGTCGTTCACAGCGCCGAAAGCCAGAGGAAACATTTCAATAATATCCTTCATTTCGCCGTCTTGTTGTGGAGTCTGCTGTGATATTAGCCAAACTGACTTTCAGCAAAATCCCCAAGTCATCAAATTACAAAAAAAAAAACCCACATCAATGCACAAACTAGAAAGTGCATTTTCTGAAGAAACTGCAGTGTGAATGCTTGAATCTGAATGTATGGACTGAAATGAATTAATTGCTGAATTTTGAGTTAAAAATTTTGAATGAGATAAAAAACAAAACAAAAAAAAAACCCGAATTTAACCTGAAAACAAAGGTGCTGAACTGCTAAAAGCTGAAGGTTACACAGAAGAAGAAGTTGGAAAAAAACTGAAAATGTTTTAAATGTAAATTAGAAAACCCTAAGAAATGAGAAAAGAACATTTAGAGTCAGAAAACATCTGAATGAATATTAAAAGGTCATATTCTTTGAATCACTGAATGACTAAAATGTGATCCCTCCACTTTGATCCACACAGTTTAAAAAGTTTAAATGCCTGAGCTTTCAAAGATACGGTGTTGGAAAGAGAACAATAATGGCGACAATTTGAGGGTAAAATGATGGCTGTAACACTGTGGACACAGCAGCAGTTGAAAGAGAAGTGCTTAAGATGAATCTTGGTACAGTGGCAGGCAGAGCTCGTTAAGCAGGCAGGTGTGAGCCTGGTTGCTATAGTGACCGCACCCAATGGCTCCATACACACGTACACAGACATGCGCCTCACTTTTGCTGCTTAAAATGAACAGAAAAGTCAGGCCGAAACAAATCGTTCCCAAATGAAAAGTAAAAGTCGTATTGACAAAATTCTTTCACCGTGAGCGACAGCAGCTTCTAGTCTACTGAATTCTCAGTTTTCATGCCTGTGGAGTTTATTATATGGACGTGGTGACAGTGGAAAGACACCATGCTCTTCTGATTTTCAAACGAACCTTCTGAGACATTTTAACATTAGAGTCTATGGAAGAGTTGGAGGGAGGAGGCTGTGCATTGGTGACATTTATGAAAGAACCATAACTCCTAGTACAATAGTAAACACATTGGATGAAAGAGGACAGCCATGGCTACGTTTTGAGGGTAAAATCATACCTGTAGAGCAAACGCTGCGGACACAGCAGCAGTTTTAAAAAAGATTTTAAGATTATTTTTTTTGCTCCTCTCACTCTAGCAGTTGAGCTGCCTCACTCTAGCCCCAACATTCCGTCCCATACACACCCATTATAAACTCTGAAACGGGTGAAAAAACATCATGAAACTTAAACTGGAACTGAAGAAAAAGTATAATAGATATTGAAAAGATAAATACAAGTTGAATAGTTGAATGTCTTGTCTTCGTTTTAAAGTTTGAATGGTGGCTCTATGTGAACGTATGTTGAAGTAGTAAGAGTTTAAAAATGAGTAAGTTGAATGAGAATTTGAAGGGTCTCCCCATTGAAATACATGGGAAATTTTTGTTGAATAAAGTTGAATAAAATTAAAAATATAAATGTTAAAAATGAGAAAAATACAAGCAACAGTGTCCAAAAGAATAGGAATCTAATGGTGTTTGAATGGTTTTTCTAAGTTGAACGGTTTTGAAGGAGTAGGCTTTCAAAAAACGTACGGAATAGATAATAATAAAATAGAACTAGAAAGTGCATTTTCTGAAGAAACTGCAGTGTGAATGCTTGAATCTGAATGTATGCACTGAAATGAATTAATTACTGAATTCTAAGTTAAAAATGTTGAATGAGATAAAAAAAAAAAAAACCCAAATTTAACCTGAAAATAAAAGTGCTGAACTGCTAAAAGCTGAAGGTTACACAGAAGAAGAAGTTGGAAAAAAGCTGAAAATGTTTTAATTGTAAATTAGAAAAACCTAAGAAATGAGAAAAGAACATTTAGAGTCAGAAAACATCTGAAAGAATATTAAAAGGTCATATTCTTTGAATCACTGAATGACTAAAATGTGATCCCTCCACTTGGATCCACACAGTTTAAAAAGTTTACATCTCTGAGCTTTGAAAGACAAGATGTTGGAAAGAGAACAACGATGGCGACGTTTTGAGGGTAAAATGATGGCTGTAACACTGTGGAGACAGCAGCAGTTGAAAGAGAAGTGTTTAAGATGAATCTTGGCAGAGTGAGAGAGAGAGCTCGTTAAGCAGGCAGGTGTGAGCCTGGTTGCTATAGTGACTGCACCCAAGGGCTCCATACACACGTACACAGACATGCGCCTCACTTTTGCTGCTTAAAATGAACAGAAAAGTCAGGCCGAAACAAATCGCTCCCAAATGAAAAGTAAAAGTCGTATTGACAAAATTCTTTCACCGTGAGCGACAGCAATGTCTAGTCTACCTAATTCTCAGTTTTCATGCCTGTGGAGCTTATTATATGGACGTGGTGACAGTGTAAAGACACCATGCTCTTCTGATTTTCAAACGAACCTTCTGAGCCATTTTAACATTAGAGTCTATGGAAGAGTTGGAGGGAGGAGGCTGTGCATTGGTGACATTTATGAAAGAACCATAACACCTAGGACAATAGTAAACACATTGGATGAAAGAGGACAGCCATGGCTACGTTTTGAGGGTAAAATCATACCTGTAGAGCAAACGCTGCGGACACAGCAGCAGTTTTAAAAAATATTTTAAGATTAATTTTTTCGCTCCTCTCACTCTAGCAGTTGAGCTGTCTCACTCTAGCCCCAACATTCCGTCCCATACACACCCATTATAAACTCTGAAACGGGTGAAAAAACATCATGAAACTTAAACTGGAACTGAAGAAAAAGTATAATAGATATTGAAAAGATAAATACAAGTTGAATAGTTGAATGTCTTGTCTTCGTTTTAAAGTTTGAATGGTGGCTCTATGTCAATGTATGTGGAAGTAGTAAGAGTTTAAAAATGAGTAAGTTGAATGAGAATTTGAAGGGTCTCCCCATTGAAATACATGGGAAATTTTTGTTGAATAAAGTTGAATAAAATTAAAAATATAAATGTTAAAAATGAGAAAAATAGAAGCAGTCATGTCCAAAATAATAGGAATCTAACGATGTTTGAATGGTTTTTCTAAGTTGAACGGTTTTGAAGGAGTAGGCTTTCAAAAAACGTACGGAAAAATAATAAAATATAATAATAAAGATTAGAAGAACAATACTGTGAATGCTTTTCAAGCATTCACACTAATAATAAAGATTAGAAGAACAATACTGTGAATGCTTTTCAAGCATTCACACTAATAATAAAATAAAAGCCAGATAGGCTGGAGACATGCTGTCAGCAGCTCATTTAGCTCTGCTCTGGGCCTCAGTGGATCAAGCGACTCTTACAACTTTGTCAGTTTGATGGTGGCTTGTGACACAAACTGTATGTCGTATGTCATATCTTCCCGTTCCCCCCTCTCCTTGTCAGTCTTTACTATACAGCCCAATAAAGCAGGTGCCACGAAAATAATCCCCCCCACCTCAGAATGGAGTAGTAATAGTAGTGCAGCAGATAGCAGCAGAGAATAGAATAGTGGCTGGTAGGAGTTATTACTTTGCAGAGGGGTGAGCTGAACCTTGTGGCTCCTCTGGCCACAGTGATAAAGCGGAGAGTCAGATGCACCGAGGCAAAACTAATCTGGAGTTTTGATGACAAAAGGACGACCTTTATCCCTCCTACACATATACCGGATGGATGGAAGGGGAGAGGAAGACCAACAGAGAGAAGGAGAAATTGAGAACTCTCTCAGAGACTGGGAAATAATAACTTCTGCTACATATGTGTCAACAAAGGTTGTAGGAACCCTTGTGATGTCCTCAATTTTCAACCCATGAAATCATTCCCCCGTCCACCGTCTACATTTCCTGCTTTTCCCTGGTGACAAATATCAGGGCTTCTGACTGCTTTAAGGAAGCGGAGCAGGGCCGATCACATCCTATAAGGTCTCACTGTGTTCTTCTTTTATGTCATCCACGACAGCAAAGAGCTACGGGATGAAGGTCAGGGGTCAGGAGGCGTCCTGAGGGACGCCTCCTGACCCCTCTGTGCTGGCGGCTGCTCTCAGCTGCCTGGCAGCTAAAGCTGTTGCAAACACATGTGCATATGAACGTGTTACAACTTGATGCCTGTTCTTATTTTTACATCTGTTGGCTATTTTCTTTGCTTGCATTTTACCTCAATCAAAATATAGTAAATGTACATTAACTGACCCGCTCTTTGAATATTTAAGGTTCTTCTATTACAGGTTACATAGTCAATCATAGACCGTTTGTTTGTTTTTGCATTTATTGTGTATGTTTATTGTTTAAATGGAGAAAATACACTCATGTTATTGCACTGAAAATATAAAAACTATTCCACATCCTGTTTTTCATGAATATTGATTTGTGTACGTGAATGTAGGCAGCCTGTATAAAGTTTAGTTTGATGTATATAAGGGGGTGGGTCCTGACAAGTGCTAACATTTACACCATCATGAGTTATGTCTGCATTTAGTTTTGTACTTTGTTTCTATTTATTGATCTTATTTATAGACTGTGGTCAGCAGCCGGCTGTCACAGTCACCTGTGGTTTGCAGGGACGATGCTGACTTGCCTGCAACCACACCTTCAAAATAAAGGTTGTGCCTTAACAACTGAAACAAATGCACTTCAAAGGGACAACTTTTAGTTTTGAGGTGAAAGTTTCTGATTTTCACTTCACTTTTAACCGTTTCCGAACCGTTCGGCGAGTAAACAGTCCACAGAGAAGTCAGACCGCCTTCTATGCAAACTATAGTCAACTGCAGAAATCTACTAAAGAAATAACAAGGGGTTTTGCAACCATATTTTACCAAGTGAGTGCCAGCTACCTCAAGCAGCCACCTGAAAACCAGTCAGGAAATACAACCTAATGACTGGTATGTCTTGATGCATGCTCAATCATAAGCCTCTTTTCCACTAGTACCAACTCGACTCCACTACACTTGGTTTTGGTCCATTACAACTGATTATGTGTGTGGCATTGTCATAGCAACGCAGCCAAAAGTCCCATGACACCATTTGTATATAACACAAGTACAACACAACAATGGAGGCCGTCTATCTGCTGCTCAGTCTGAGGGGACCACAGTGTTTATTTTTGTGTAGCCATTTCTCTCGCTGCCACATTTCAAAAGTGGCAGTTTTGATTTTCCTGAAGAAGTTTTTGTGCTCTCATGACTCATCGAGTGACGCCATCGACTGGCCAATCAGCTCCCTTGGAATTGTGAACGAGCAGCTACTAAAACAAGCACCTGGTACCGAGTAGGTCTTCAGGTAGATATTTCACTGAAACACTGTGACCTGCTGTTGGAGCTGCAGAGAAAGAACAAGGGAATTCAGATGGATGTCGTGGAATCTTTATTACTGTTAGTTAAGCTATTGAACAACTGAACAATCAACACTGTCGACTCTAAAATGTCAGCTGCTTAACTACGAGGAATAAATGCATGATTTGGGTGAAAAGTGAAAATTAAACCTCTTTGGGGTTCAGACAGTTGTTCAGAAAACTCAAGTGAGTGCAAAATATTACCTTGAGCTGTTTGTTCCAACTACTTACTGCCAAAAGCACAAAATCAAAGCTATAATTAATAAGGCATAAGAAACTTAACAAAGAAAGGTCAGGACCCTTGTGTTGCAATGCACGCTTAATATTGCAGAGCCTGCTCTGCCAGAGGATTAAACATTATCCCCACTGTCTATTGGCAAAGCAACTAAGCAGATAATAAGCACATAATATACAGTATATTTAGGGGAACTGAGCCCCAGAACTTTCAAGTTGAAAAATGAAAACATAAAACGCATCAATTCACAGGGTCACTGGTTCTGCTTTAAGAGCAGCACCAGGCTGCTTTACTCAAGGAAGCTGAGAACGGACATGTGTAATGCACGGTGTGAAAAAACGAAGAAGGAAAAAAGCCAAATCAAATATTGCTAGTGAATAATTCAAGACGACGAACACACACACAGCCTCCATCCTCCAAAGTAGGCTAACCAACAAAGCAAACAGACATTTGCATCAGGCAAACACAGAGTAAGTTTGGGATGATTCATCAGCAGCCAGCGATCATGGAGTCACGCTTACCCCCCCCCCCAACCTCTCTCTCTGCGGATGGCGAACAATCAGAGTCAGAAACACACACACACACACACACACACGCACACACACACACACACACACACACACACGCACACACACACACGCACACACACACACACACACAAGTCACCTTCAAGCATCCACATTCGCAACCTCAGTTTGTGTGTGTGTGTGTGTGTGTGTGTGTGTGTGTGCAGCCTGGAGGTCCCTGGTGGACTGCAGGGCTAGACTGTGTGTGCAGAACTGCCTGTGACAGTCAGGTCAAGCTTAAAAAAAGCCCAGGCCCAAGGCTTTAGACTCCTATGGTTATGGCCATGACACACCATAGGCCGACATGCAATCGCACATTTGGGCACTCTCACATGGTTACTCACTCTGCCCAGCGTTTTCTCGCACACTTTGTCCAAGTCAGTGTATTGTCCTAGCATGGCATTAGTCCCTGTATCTACAGAAGTCCTTAAAGTGTACATGCATGTATGGTTGTTTGTGACTTGTAGTCTAAAGTGCTTTGAGCGGTTAGTAAGACTAAAAATGCATTATATAAATATAAATAAGACTATCTTAGCATTAACCCACACTCCTGCTTCAGTTTAACCAAAGCAGAAAACACAGACTGTATTAGAAAGATGGCTATAACCTCAGAGTCTTAAAGTCAAGTCCATTCAAGTCTGCATCGTTTCTCACGGCCAGCGAGGGAGGGGGAATCCTCGTGATGCAATAATAAGTCTTAGAAAGAGACAGCAGCTCACTTAGTAAACAAACTCCTGATGAGTTCATGATTCCAGCTGCTAGTTTTAGGACTTAATGGGTAAAACATTATGTTTAGAGTCACACTGCGTGAGAAACCAAAAGGTGGTCCACCCAGGTCCACACCATGCTTGTTCAAGAGCCGCCTGTTCAGTCTTTCCAGTGAGTGCACGTGACTAGCATCCCTACTGATACCAGAGTGAAGAACAGACACAGCAACAGATGCAAGCTAGTTAGCTTTAGCGCCAGCTGACCAGTTCTAATCTCTCACATCACTGTGTCCAGTTTCCAAAGACAGATCCCAAACTAAAGAATCCACAAACACACTATTTATACAATCTGTATATCTAAATTCATCTGTCATTAAAAAACACGATTACATGTAACTTTAACTGCTAAATAACATCATTTACACGTTTTAGTATCTGAGTGAAACAAGCAAAGAAAATTCTTCACATGAACAGGTTTTAAAAGCTGAATATTTATGTTTGTAACATTAGCTTTCTGTCCAGCTTGATGCTAAGCTACGCTAATTACCTCAGCGCTCCAGAGCCACACACACAGACCTCACAGTGTTATTATTGTTTGGATTTAAGATAAAACAAGAGCTCATTTATTTAAATGTAAAACTACGGTTCAATGGAGTGTACACCGAGTCGCTCTTGACCAGACCCACCAGTGCAGCTGGAAGAAAAATGTCGAAAGCAGAACCTAAAGTAAGTAGTTTAAAAGGATCCTTATACAATAACCAGATCTAATACCAAGGTCAGATCTGATAAAGATGCTATCAAACCTGAGATGACATCGGCAACAATCATAATTATAACAGTAATAAAGATAACACTATCTGACTGCTTCCACCTCTCCTTCCATCACCCAATCCCCCCACCCGCTCTCCCTCTAAGGCCTCCCTGCCTTTTCTTTCTGACAGTGAGCAGGTCCCTGTTGGCGCTCAGTGCTCTTTTATAATACTGTAGGAAAGGAGAGACAACGCGAGGGAGAGACAGACCGAGAGCAGGGGAGAGGGAGAAAGAAAGAGAAAGGGAGACTGCCAGAAACACTATACCATATCAAAGCGGCCAGAGCACAGCCAACACAGCTTTGATAGTGGGCAGAGAGGAGTGTGGGTCACAAAAGCGCAAGGAGAAAGGTTTAGCGAACGGTTTAAAGAGGGGAGCGTGATCTATCGGGATCCCCGCATTCAGGGGAGAGTGGGGTGGATGAAGCTTTGAGGTGGTGAGTGTTCTTCAGTCGGCTGTCCTGCAGTCAAAAAAAAGGGAAAAAAGGAAGAAGAAGCAGGGCTCCCTCTCTGTGTCTGTCTGTCTCTCTCCCCTCTGGCTTTTCCACTTATCTTTAACAAACAGCAGCTCAGGCGCTCAGCCACTGGTCGACAGTTTGTCCCGACAACAAAAAACCATGGCAACAAGCGCTGGAAGAGCCTGTCCGGTTCCAAAGGTTTGCCCTCTTTGGCTTCCCCAGCTCTCCAGCTTTGGCCACAGACTGGAATCAATAACAAAACAGCTCAAAGAGGCTGAGAGAAGTTTGCGATCGAGAAACCGCACCGCCTTGTGTTTAGACGAGAAAGTAAAGCAGTTTAGTAGATCACCCTTATCCCAGAGGTGGAAAGAAATTGCGTTCCGGTTGCGTGAAAAGAAAGTGGAATTTGAAAGATAGTGAAACGGGAAGGACGAGGGGGTGAGGCAGCAGTTTGTCAGTAACCTATGCGGTCCTCTCCTGCCTTTGCTGACGATACTTCCACGGCTTCTGCTGATGATACAACTCTGCTTACATCCTTCACTCCTCCCTCCCACTCCTACAAGCTGTTTTTAACGCCACACAAGATACCTTATGTCAACTGAAACGTGTTCCGAATGCTGACAAAACAAAATTCAGGCTGTTTACAAACTCGCAAACAGGCCAAAAGAGAAAAAGTGATATGAGCTATCGCTCGAACGGAGTCCCAAAAAGGCTCTTTTTCTCTGCAGGGCATCCTCCGGCACTTACAGGACTGATTTATCCCGTAGATACATTGAACACGGGCTTTATTCGCTGACAGCTTTCCAAGTATATTAATCCCGGTTATCCGAATACTTTCTTAAAGTGACAGAGCGTGGACGACCTAAAAGCTTTTTCCATGTTTGTGTACTCATGGCTTCGTCTATCGATGAAATTCAGGTAAAGTGAACTGACATCAAGTTTTTAATGCACTTTGACTTCTCTTTTTAAACCGATGAGTGAGCCAAGTGCCAATGAGACTACTGATACTGACTCTACAGATGTATAAAGCTTAGAAATAGTAAAAGGTTGTAACTAAGCAAGGTTATTAACGTCAACTAAACGTAAACTACAAACTAAAAGTAGACGTGAAACAATATTTAGATACCTAAATTAAAATTTAAAAAGTAGACAGACCTGTGGTATCAATTTTAAAATCCTACGTCCCTTGTTCTCCGGTTATCACATCCACAAAGTTTTCCAAAAACTTGACCTCTGAGATTCCAGCTCATCCGAGATTTTTAGCTGAGGGGTAAAAAGTATCCTTTTGAAAAAAAAAGAAAACTAACTGAAACAATTTTGTGAACGTGGCGAACAAACTAAAATTCAGTAGAAACAATCTGTTTGATAAAAATGTTACAGCTTCGTGCCTGATAACAGATGTTTTTATTCTGGATATCTGGCAGACTGTGTCACTGCTTTCTGTACCTAAATCTTGCCTCTGACTTACAGCCTGCATACAATAATAATTAAAAAGATTACAACTAACAATGAAACTAATAAAAACTAAAATAAAACATTTCCAAACATTAAAAACGGAACTGAAACAAACCCTGGAAATAGACTGAACTAAAAACAGAAAACTACAACTGCAACTAAGTGTCTAATAAGAAATGCTTCATGCTGCAAGCCTCACCTCCAGATCCTGAACCTGGTGTGTTGGTGAAGCTGGTGAAATTCAGATAACTAGGAAAAGAAAGCGCAGCTATTTTAACACACAAACTCCAGAAAATGCTGGAAGATCCAGGAATCCTATTAAGACGTGCCTTCGATGGTTTTGGAGGTGGTGCTGATTGGGTCGCGCGTGCAGGTTAAAGAGCATCTACTGCTGCACACTGGCATTCAGAGCTGCAGAGCATGTGTGTAAACGTCTGAAGCTGGTGATGCTTTGCCCATCTTAGCACAGTCACAACCTTTGCAGCTTGTTTTGCAGTCGCTTAGGCTGAATGGAAAAAAAAAACGAAGCTATTTTGGGAAGTAGGAAAAACTTGTGCAACGGAGTGAGTGGTTTTAAAAGGACAAAAGCTGAATTTGGGTCATGAGGGTTTTTAAAAAAATCTTTTTGCTGACAGAGAAAAAGTTTTTCACTTTCATGCAAACACTAGATTATATTGTTTTATATCCACACACCGTCACCCACTCCGTTACAGACCGCACTCTGTTGCTCATCGGTGCCACCACCCTTTCTTCACCCTATCCACCTGCCGTTTTTTATATAAACATTTGGGAATCCTCTCGATGTAGCAGTTAAGTCTTTTTACAGTCTCGTCATTTGTTTTTGTCGTCTCTCTCAAAACCAAATTAGGCACGAGTGCCTGTATGTGCTCGTCTCCCTCTTCATGGAACAGGCTGTGAAATTATCTGAAGCTCACTTGCTGAGTTTACACGGTTAATGAAGGTTCTTGTGGCAGACACAATAAGGAGCTGCCTTTGCTTTGTTCAGTCAAGATTTAAATAGGTTTGGCAACGAGCCCGCTGGTTTGACGATGAAGTGTTGTCTACTGGAGTGCTTATAAAGTAGTCAGTACTCGGCTAGGATTGCTTTTTTGGGGTGTGTTTTTCTGTCTGAGGCTTTGAGAGAGTGTGTGTGTGTGTGTGTGTGTGTGTGTGTGTGTGTGTGTGTGTGTGTGTGTGTGTGTGTGTGTGTGCGCGCGCAGATGCTGAGTCTTGCTTGGCCTCTCGTGATGGAGGAGGTTTTTAACCTGCGGGGCTGCCCGCTTTAAACAAAGGTGGAATAACATTTGAACAGAAGTTCGTCTTCGCGTTGACCCTTAAAGACTCCGCAGTGTTTCCACATACTAAATAAAAAAAAAAATAGGCATGACTCCCTGTTTCCACTCACCCTGCTCTGGGTTGTGTTTTCTAATCTGCAGATTCAGAGAGAGGCAGTGAAAAAGAATGAGCATGACCGCGAGTAATAAAGACAGGAGTGGACAAGGAAGAAAGAGAGAGTGGGAGTAAAAGACAGAGGGGAGTTATATCCTAGGGTCATTAGCAGCATCTCAAAGTCACCTCGTCTTTCAGCGTATGCTGTTTGACAGGCCCTGCCAACAGAATTAGGGATGAGGGATGATGCTGCTGTGATTAGATGTGTAACTCAGGGGAAAGGCAGGTCCTGATCCACGGTCACGCGCGCGAGAGAGGGAGGGAATTGTGGGTATAAGCGATGCGATAACCTGCGTTTTGAGATGCGGTCAGTTATTGACTGGATAGCCCCCAGATCCTCTATTTCAATGTACGGCGCTGATGCGAGTCAGCCCGATAAACACCGCAGGCTCCCCCCGATGAGTGAATTGAATTCCCAAATTACCAGGCTTAAGATAACATACCTGGCTAAATTGCCGCTCTTTATAAGTCTCAAATCTCTTTGTAGATATTCATCAAAGGCTGTTTCACTCCTGATGCGGAGAACACAGGAGATGGGAAATAGGAGAACAACACACAATGTGGTTCATATTAAGGCCTCTGATCTTCTATCTCGAGTCCCTCGTTTTCCACTACATTCCTTTAGCCAGGGGTGATGTGTGTGAGGGGGAGGGTGGGGGTGTGTGCTGACGTTCTCTCTGCCAGTGCAAAATATGTGATGAAGGCTCAGTGTTGGTCGGAGATTTTTACAGGAAAGTAAGGGAAACCTTGTGCTTTACCGGGCCTCTTCTTCCTCAGCACAAACTGAATTAGCCCCAGTGCAGCAACTGTAAGTCTTGACTTTCTCTGTATCGCTGCAGGAGGTATCTGAAACCCTCTCTTTTATGCTTTCAGTTCGTGAACCCAAGTCGGAAGTTTCCATCTGTCAAGTGCCAAATGAATGCCAGTGATAGTGGAGTTTGTTGAATAAACTGAGAAGGGTCCATCTGTTTGCTGCCCGACATTAACCCTGAAGACGACCGAGGTACCCACTCAGAGGCAGGCTAACACTTAAGCAGGCTCGAGGGGCTCTGCGGTTGTGCACAGGAACTGCGGAGATGTGGTAACACGATCCGGGAGGAGTGTAGCCGTGACTTTGATGGCTCATCAAATCCCAAACCTCTACACCCGTTTGCACTCTATGACGGGGCTTTGCAGAATCTTATGTGACTTTATCCCTCACCCTAAAAAATGGCTACTCGTGCTGCAATCTAATACTTGCATTCATTTCAGTAAGGACCACTGTAGTCAAAAAGAAGATTATTTTCATCTGCGGTTATATATATTTGGCTGCACGTCTCTGGTATCCAACCCCCCCCCTTTCGAGTGCAAACATGGAAAGCCTGAGAGCAGCAGCGAGACCTCAGCACAGAACAGAGCATCTATGACAGGCATTAAAGGAGGAGCTGGGGTGGGTTGCAAAGCGGGTTGAAGAGGGTAGGAACTCTAGGCAGGCAACTTAAACAGATTTGTCAACTGGATGTGTAGAGAGATATAAGGAAAGTCATCAGCTGATCAGCCTGGATTGTGCCTGAGCTGGACTGAAATATGGCCAAAGACCACCATCGAAACAGCTTTGAGCCAACTTGAGTCATTCAGCATATCAGCAGCACTTTAATAATCGCTGCACACCACTCACATTTTGCACCTCGTCATCAAATTGTTAGACTTTTACTTTGTCAGTGACCCGGCATACAGACTGATTGCACCCGACTGACAGAATGGGCTCAGTATTAAGACCTCTGACAGTGTGCTGATGACCTTATGTTCACTATAGCCTCATCCAAAGGGTTCATGTGTCTGTGCAGCTGTGTTCCTTAGCACATCTACAAGAAGCAAATGCATGCGTTATGCATCTCTACATGAAAGCATTCAAATGCTTCACAACTATTCTCTGTTTCAGCCTTGAAAAGTGAGAAAGTTACTTCATTGTGTACACAAAATGCATATGGAAATGTAATAAAGAAAAAAAGCATACTACTTCTGTAACAGTAGCAGTGATAGTTGCTGTTCGGCTCGTAAGACTGCAACTTTGAATGCTTTGGCAGAAAGGTGAGTCAAAAAGGTAATTTCAGTAATCAGTGCACCTGAGAAAAAGCACTCGGGTGTGTGGTACTACGCTTGTCAGTGCAGGCCATGCTAATAGAATACTTTAAGTGTTGAAAACTGTCCAGATAAAAAACACACCCTTAAACATGCAAAGCAAACCGGTCCAGTTCAATTCTAGTGCAAAGTGTTGGATATTTAGAAATTGGCCTATTATGCTGTCCTTTATCTTCTGTAATACATATACACTCAAATGATGAGGTTAGTATACACAAATAAACTCTGCGCCAAACGCTCAGGCTTCAGTCTGCTCTGAATGCTCTGCTTCAGGCAGCATTTTTCCACCCTTGGCTTGGATGATGTATAAGGTGCCACCAACACGTCCATCTCAGACACAAAGCTCTGGTGTCTACTCAAGCAGAACGAAAATATAATAAGTCCAATTTAACATAACTTCACATTAATATAGTTCTACTGAGCCACAGAGAAATAACAATATAACAAGATAAAGGGTGTTGCTCTCACTTTTTTCAGTAAGCAGTGTCTTTACAAAGTATTTCAGTTTGTAGCGGTCTTCAGTAAAGTGGCAGAACTCCAGATTTCTCGACTAAGAAATCCTGATGGAACTCTACACGGACATTAGACTCCAGCAGATAAAGATCAATCAGGAGGCTTTCTGGGAAATGTAGTAAAAGACTTTGTTGTGAGGGGGGGCACAACAAAGAAAAGCGAATGACAAGTGCACATTAGGAAAATGACAAAATACGTTGGACATCCCAGCCTGATGATTTACAACAGCGTGGGATGGAATTTTCCTCCGAGGCAGGGCGTTCTACGCTTTCACCGAGCAGCCAGGGAATCTCCGGCGTTCACACTCGCACACACGCATGCTCGCATTCCTGCAAGGATCCACGGATGAATACAAATTACAAAAAGGCAAAACCGTGCACATTTGGATGCATTTGCACATACGTGCACTTGTTCTCTCTTCCTCTCCTTCTTCCCCTTTCGCTCTTTTACAGCGGTTTCCTGTGCGCACTGTCTACCTCTCATGGTACATTCAGATCATGAACACCCGGAGTCAGCAAGTCTGGACACAGCTGTTAAATATTCAGCCCAACATTCCCTCTCGCTCTCTCTCACAGTATCTCTCCGTCTTCCACCTTAAAACTCTCCTCTTTTTTGTCCCCACCTCTCTCCCTCCAACGTTACTCTATTTCTAGCTCAATTCTGTAGCTCTCTACGCCGCTACCAACACCGGCACCGCTGCTGCCTCTGCTCTCTGCGCTCCACTTTCATTAAGGGGCTCTCCTCTGATAGCCCTTCATATAACACTTAATCATCATAACAATAAGAGCACTCGCTCCCCGACGAATCACCTCGAGGGGCCAGTCCTAAAGATCCTCCGCTAACTGATGTCATTAACTGCCAGGGTACCCGATTGGCTGGAGCAGCACGGGAGAGCCCGCCTTAGGTGTTTGACGGAGGGCTCAGCGGGAGCAGCGAGGGTCGGACAGGCCAAGGACATTCCTCTTATTGGAGAAGAGCTGAGAACAACGCACAGGCGCCCGCTTGTGCGTGCACAGGCGCAAAGGCTGACGCTGGGAAGCAGAAGACAAGGCCTGTTTGGTGTTACAGTCAGGAGAGAGATGAATAAGACTATTGAATAAGGGGGAGGGAGGTTTGAATAACAGTATTTTACATGAATGGATCTTCAGGGAAATGACTGCTCCATCGCTCCCTCCGCTCTCTATTTTCAGCTGCAATTTGACAACAGGGTTGAGCGAGTGTGTGTGTGTGTGTGTGTGTGTGTGTGTGTGTGTGTGTGTGTGTGTGTGTGTGTGTGTGTGTGTGTGTTGGGGGGCATTTTGGCTGATTGAGTCTCTGCCGTTATCACGCTGTGGAAGTGACAGCGTGCCATATTATGCTGTAGTGGGTGTGCGCATAGATGAACAGTGACGGCAGCTTCTTGCAAACGCACAACAAATCTGCACGCACACGCTCGTCCGAACCACAGAGAAATCACAGCTGTTCTCGGTTGCTATGCGGCAGTCTCACCATCGTCTCGGATAACACTCACGCGCGCATGCACATGCAAGTGTGAGACGGGGACAGTAACACCAGGCTTGGCAGGGTCGGAAGGTCACAGGGGTATTGTGACAAAGTCGCTTAGCAACAAACCTACGGCACATATAATTTGCAGTGCGATGGCCTCCCACCAACCCCCCGCCCCCTCCCAGCGTGCCCCTGACCACATCTGAATGTGGTTATAATGAATATGATGACAGGTGATGATTGTTTTGCACCTGGCTCTCCCACTCACTCAGTGTTTGAGGAGAGATGTGTTGAATGTGCCTCACGACAGACCATAATAAATCTTGTGCCACTGTAAGCGCTCCACGGTGAAAACAAAGTGTAAAGTTAGCAGAACACCAGCTTGTTAGTGTGCCACTAAAGAGGAACACAAACATCAGTGGTTTAAGAGTTTTTCTGCTCCTGCTGTTCGAGTTCAAGTGACACCTGTCCCCTCCGTTTGTCTGAAAACGAGCTTTAAGGTACGGTTCCCTTGTTTCGTGACTGAGCGACGTCCCTCGATGACTTGCGTCCCTTGCGGCTTTCCGTACAGCAAATCCCTGCGAGCAGCTACCAAACACTAACACGAGTACAGCAAAGGGAAAGTGACTTTGCCTCCAACTTTAAAAAAAAAAGTGTGTTTCATCAGGACTGCAGGTAGCTCAGCCCATCTGTGTGCTGAATTCTTTATAGGTTATCACAGGAACGAGGCTCCTGTCCTCTCTGCCTTGTTCCCTTTGTGCACGGTGACGCTTCAAAACAGAATCGGTGAGCTGCAAAATCTGGGCTGCTTCTGCAGAGGCTCGACTTTTAGCTGGGAATACGCCTAAATAGTACATTCGACAGATTTGTCTCGTTCGTCGAAATGTAAATGACAAACTGCCCCCGGGGTAGCAGCTAGCAAACATGGTGCACTCGTGCAGAGACAGCAGTTTTATAATGTCATCTGTGGCTGAAAAAAGTAACCACTAATGATGTCATCACGATTGCTGTAGGCTTGACAACTAGAAGTTTTGTGCTTTTTTTAAAAACAAAAAGCCATCATTGCAAGCTCAGGGTTAAAAACGCAGACACCAGTGTTTTCCATGCTGCATTATGGGAAGTGTAAATGTAGTGTTTTCGAAGCCTGATCAGTATTTACTACTAAGAGTTACCATGATGTGACTTCTGACGTTCTTCTACTACTTTTTTCTGAAAATCTCTTAATTCTCTGTTGTAACTGATGCACTGTGTTGGGGGTAAATCATTAGTATTTGAATTATTTTATTAACTAAACTCAGCAGCTCCACAGCACCAGGGGTAAGGAGAACCACTCCGGTGTGGCGTCTTCTGAACAGCTAGCTAGCTTTCAGCTCAGCTAACGCTATCATTGCGAGGGAAATTCACAAGCTTGTTGTTGGTTAGGTGCTGGAAGAGAAGCTACCAATGTAATAATTTCTGGTAACACATGAACTCTTGGTTACAAAGTAACAGAATACTGTTTCAGCATTCTTTAGATGTTACTTTTAAATGTAACATCACCTGACCCTGAGGCCTACCCTTTAGGTGGAGGTGTGTAGCTTTTCTAATGTGATGTTGTGTTATGTACGTTCCTTCACTGACTGAGACTGGGCCCAATGCAGCAGAGCCCAAAACTGCAGTTTTAGGGGCGACTTGAGTCTGGTTCCAAAAACGAGACATTTCCAATAAGCTTGGGTTTATAGAAAGAAAGTAAGTGTACTTTACTGACCCCCGTGGGGAAATTCCTCTCTGCATTTAACCCGTTCACACAGTGAAGCAGTGGGCAGCCATTGGGCACCCAGGGAGCAGGTACCTTGCTCAGGGGTACCTCAGGGTAGCTGTTCAGGGGAATCTAACCTCCGACCTTCCGATCATTGGGCCACCACTCTACCTACTGAGCTATCCCTGCCCCTTATAATAGTATAGTATATAGTAGAGCAGGGCGATATGGCCAAAAATATTTATCACGATATATATTTGAAAATTTGCGATAACGATATAACCGACGATATAATTGATGCGAGACAAAATACAACTCCACAACATTACTAGTGCAAAAAGACAACCTTCCATTTATTTTCACTTAAACAAGAAGCTGGTTTTATGTACATTAAAAATGTAACAGTGCAAATGCAAATTCCTTGCTGAAAGTTTAACCAAAAGGCATTTCCAGTAGAAATGGGCTGACATATCCTGAGCATAACCATGTATAATATCCACTGAAGTTAAAAAGAGGTGCTTTGCAACATTAAACTGCAGTGTGCAGTACGTATTTTTCGGACCATAAGGTGCACGGGATTATAAGGCACATTAAGCAAAACAAAGCAGTCAGATAAATCAAACTTTATTAAACTCATTCTTCTTGCTTCCTCCACTTCTGTACCATTGATTCATTAATGTTGAATTCTCTGGCAGCTGTTCTATTCCCATGTTGTTGCAGTATATTAATGACTAACCTCGTATTGTGGATGGATTATCTCAGTTGTTCTCCTGACTGAAGTTTGGTCCGTTTACAGCATCCTGCCATGCGATTGCATTTGTCTCTAACCATGAAGAACCTTCACGTTAACTTTTATAAGTGGAAAAGTGTTACTGTTCATCCTCCAGCTTCACTGTTTATGTTATGCTAACATAGCTGTGTCGCTAGCGATCACGTAGCACATCATTATATACCAGCTAGCCCAACTTCAGTAACCCTACAAACGTCACTGCTGTTTAGTTTCCTGTCTTCATTTATGTTGGAAGTGATAGCAGAGCTGTACGTTTGATTTTTTTCAGAAATCTCTCAGTCAGAACATGCAATATCATGCTTAGGTAACTAGCGAAACTAGCGAGCTAACTTCCGCTAGCTTCCTGCTAACTTCTAACTCCGTTAAATGTAATAACTTTTGTTTTCATGGATGCCTGGAAGTTAAACTTTATAGTTACACCTGGTAAAGCAGCAATGCTGATCGTTTTATTAAAGATGAAAGAATTTAGACAGTTTTTAACTCTAAGTGATGCTGCAGTGTTGTTTGACCTGAAGAATACGGAGTTTAGGACCCAGATTACTCCCAGATTTAAGAGCATCTTAGTCCGACAAATATGACAATAACAACGGCCGCTTGCATGTTCTGCAAAAAAATGTGCTTTGTTGTGTATCTGATGGACAAACACCAAACCAGTTCCACATCACTGAAGTTGCACCATTTTTACAAACCAATTCTGGTTCATCTGTTTCACTCAACAATCGGCCATGTGCGTATGAAAACAAAGGCACTGCGCATGCGCGTTTTACTCATATTCTATCGCGATATTTCATTTTCCTATCGTTGCCTAACATTATACCGGTATTACCGTGAACGGTATAATATGGCCCAGCCCTAGTATATAGTATAATAGTTCATAAGAGATTTTGATTGACAGATGTGCCGACACAGGGCTCTGTGGCTGATTAGTGTCTGCTTGGCTTCACTACCAATTGTAGTCAATGAATCAGACTTTTGGAATATTTTAATAGAATTAAAATAGGTAATATGGCCTACAGTGTGGTATGGACCATGAGTATATTTCTGCTTTGTTTTCTGTTGAGCAGACTTCTGTTATTATTATTATGAGTCAGTCTAGTCATCATTAATTAGCAGATATACATGTTTGTGTGTCTCCAGGCTTCTTGAAGGACATTTAAAGCTTTTCTTTGCATGTTTCTGCCTTTTGTTCTGTTCTTTGTCAAGATGATCCCACACTGCTCCAATAATGGGGAGGCCAATCCATGCTTTTCTGCACTGACAGTGTTTGGGATCATTGTTATGCTGGAAAATGAAGCCAATGCCAATCAGACATTTTCCAGACAGTGCTGCATGGTGGATCAAAATCTGTCAGTATTGTTCTGCATTCATAAGTCCATCAGTTCTGACAAGATCTCCAACACCACTGGCTGAAATACTGCCACAAAGCATACACAGCCTCCAGCATATTTTACAAATGCTTGTAGACTCTCTCCTGACCTCCCCCAGAAATACTGACAATGATTTGAACCAAAAATGTCAAATTTGGAGTCATCACTACATCCGCCCTGCCACTGATTTTCAGTCCATTTCTTGTGTAATTTGGTATAGCCTAGCCTCCTCTCCCTTCAGTTAGAACGGCTTCATGACAGCCGTCTTTCCACAGAGACCATTTCTGATGAGGCTTCAGTGAACAATAGATGGATCTACTGAAGGCCCGGTGTCAGGTCTTTGCTGGGTTTCTTTTTTCCTATTTCTTAAGGACATGACTTTCAGATGCTGTTTATCTGCTGTAGGCAGTTTTCTTTTTTAGGTCTGCCACTTCTTCTTTTGTCTTTCACTTGTCCGGTTTCCTCACATTTCTAAGGATAAACTGAACACTGTGCTGAGATATGCTAGATTTTCAACTAAAAGCTCTTTGGGAATCACCTTGTTGGTGCAAAAATACTATGATGTGGCTGTCAAACTGTGTTCCCATTGCTAAAGAAATGAGAACAAATGATGTGTTTTTGTGACAGGCTGCTAGTAACAAAGTGCCTAAAGACACAATTTCAAATTGGTTCTTTGCTAAGCTGTCTGTTATGTGTAGATATAACACTGGTTCATCTCTTGAGTAAGGTGCTTTTTTTTAAGCTTGAATGATTGAAAAGCAGACAGCGTCCAAGGAAAAACTTTGAAAGACCTTCAGAAAGCCTGGAGAACTATTGCTCAAGACCACTTTAAAAAACTACCAGAAAGTCTGGCTCCTTAAAAGCAAAATATAAAGAAGTGAAAGGTGGCTCGAGACTTTTGTAGTCCTCAGAGGATTAAGAGCATCTGCCATCATTTACAGTTGACCAGCTGATACGTGTATGCTCACTAATGACAGGAGGCTCAGCTACTCACTGCACGCTCCTCTCCAATCTGCATCTATACATCTCTGTGTGTTACCTGCATCTTTTATTCCACCTTTGCCTTCTACCTGCCTTCACTTCAGCTTCGTTCCACAATCGAACAGTCAAATATCAGGATTCATTATCGTATGCAGAATATTCGTTGACAGCCCTGAAATGAAAACCCCACAAAGGATATGCTGCGTTTTAACTAACAGCTCTTCGTTGAGTTAACTGTAGCAATAATTGCCAGTGACATTTTCTTCACTACACACACATTTAACGTGTGAGTCATGCGCGTTATTAAACCAAAAAAAAAAACCCCCCACAAAAACCAAGGGACCTGCTGAAGACTCAATAATTATATTTCCTATAAAACAGTAGAAATAATGAAGTCCTCTTGTTTGGCATTAGTCAAAACAAAGTGCTGCCTGCACTAAAACCATCACAAAATCAATAATAGAGATTTTTATGAATCGAGTTAAAAGCAGTGGCCTCTCCTTTTTTTTAACCTCACTGCCTTCATTTGGTTAGTGATGTCACACGTCAGCCCCTCTGTCTACTCCGTCTTTCTCCTTTCCGCTGTGTGCAGTGGAACAAAGCAGAGATGGCAGAGAAACTTATCTTTAAAAAGAAACTGCACTGTGTTGTGGAATAATTTGGAAAACTGTCACAGCGAGCGAATCCTATCTCAGAGGGTGCCAGTCACACACACACACACGCATACACATAGTGTTAAAAGCATGCGTGCACACACACACACACAAACAGGGACTTTGGTGTTTACATCATATGGGAAGGTATTTTTTCCCCTCACCCTGCCAGGGAACAGGCCCACGCACGGACACAGACGCTGACTAAGGCCCTAAGACTCCGGGGGGGGGGGCGCATGTGTATATAATCAGTTTGGTTGTGTATCTATGTCGAACTGTTACTAGCTGAAGCGGACTTCGCTTGGACAGCGTTCATGATCTGCTTGTGCTGCTATGGTCTTGTGTGTTTGTGTGTATTTTTCTTGCTTGTGTGTGTATATTTGCGCAGTGGTATCAAACAGTCCTGTTCAGTGTTAAGCTGCTGCGCGGTTATGTACAGTACTCTGTTTGTGGTTTGGCCTTAGCAGGGCTGAGCTAATGCTAATCAGTTTATTGGGGAAAATCTGCATATTTTGTGTTTCTCTGTGTGTCTGCACGAGTGTGTCTACTTAAAGCATTCTTGTGTGTGTGTGTGTGTGTGTGTGTGTGTTTTGCTTCCCGGTTCATAAACTTTTAAGCCACCGTGCGGTGTGATTTCCCCACGGTTTGGGGTTTGAGGTTGGAACGAGAAAAAACTATCAGAGGACAGCAGAAAGACAAAGTGTGTTTGAGCGCACGTCTGCGTGTGTGTATTCAGGTCCGTTAAAAGCTCCCAGTTCTCCCATCCAGATTTAGATGGCTGATGTTCAGAGCGTCAACCACAACACTTGGAGAACACAACAGGCGGCCTGTTCAACCCGAGACACAAATAGAGCAGTCTTCCTCTGTGCTTAAAAACCCCGTAGCTCAAACGGAGAGCTAAAAACAGATATTTCTGTGGCGCACTGAAGAAGGCCAACCGCTAAAAAAGAAAAGAAAATCACTCTTTCTCCGTGACGCTGTGTTTTCTTTTGCTAAAATAAGAACTGGCGAGTACAGTATCCGTGGAGACGACCCAGCACCATCTCTTCTCCCTTTTCATTCACTGCCTGCCTGCAGTCGTCGGCGAATCTCGGGATGAGAATCGACAAAGGTCAGACAGTCGCAGATGGAGGGCAGCAAGGCGATGGAGTTACCCGTCGCGAGACACTGGGGTATCCATTTCAAATAGAAGCCTCTCTCAGGGGGCTGTAACGAGCTCTAACACTGTGTGTGTGTGTGTGTGTGTGTGTGTGTGTGTGTGTGTGTGTGTGTGTGTGTGTGTGTGTGTGTGTGTGTCTATGAACGATGCATACAATACCAAAAAGTATCCATTAGCTGTAAAGTATCTTCACTTTAACAGAAAAAAAAGGGGGAGGAGTAATGTCATTATATAAATCAGATGGCTCCTGAGGTCATTTTTGTCTTCACACATGCTTTTGCATGCCAGCATACACACACACACACACACACACACACACACACACACACACACACACACACACACACACACACATACCCGTTTCTTGGGTTAGAGGGACAATTTCTGAAATTTTTGGCAAATCAGACTGGACATAGGGCTATGGGGACACCGGGTTCCAGAGGTGCTAGAGCTACAATATGCATATCAAAAATCATGAAAAAAATCAGCAAACCTATACACAACTTAAAATTTAAACATTTTCTTTGCTCGACTGAGATATAAAAAAGGCTATTTTTTCAGACATTCTGGTGGTTTGTAGAGACTTTTCTGTAGCTCGGTCTATAAGGACAGTCTGGTGTACAAGGTCAGTGATGTCATCATACATATACACAAAGTATAGTCTGTTCTGAAGGGACACATGGTGTGTAAAGCCAGTCTACTGTACACACACACACTGAGTAAATCTGGTTTAAAAGGACACATGGTGTGTAAAGCCAGTTCACTGTACATATACTCACACATGCACTAAGTATAACCTTCTTAGAAAAGAAGGTGTATTATAAGACTGTGACTGATACATCATTATAGTAAAATTGAATAAATTTGCTTAGGCTGCTGCCCCTGCGACCCGGCCTCGGATAAGCGGTTGAAGATGGATGGATGGATGAATAAATTAAAAAAAATAATAAAAAGACTATATTTTGGTTTTCTCTGATGAGCATTACAATCTGACATACAAGCTTACATAAAACACCACAGATCATATCTGTTGTGATCTACTAACAGGTGGTCAAAGTGTCATTAAAACAACTAGAAGCATAATAATAATAATAATAATAATAATAATAATAATAATGGATTGGATTTATATAGCGCTTTTCAAGGCACCCAAAGCGCTTTACAATACCACTATTCATTCACTCTCACATTCATACACTGGTGGAGGCAGCTACAGTTGTAGCCACAGCTGCCCTGGGGCAGTCTGACAGAAGCGAGGCTGCCATATCGCGCCATCGGCCCCTCTGGCCAACACCAGTAGGCAAGTAGGGTAAAGTGTCTTTCCCAAGGACACAACGACCAGGACAGAGAGCCCAGGGATCGAACCGGTGACCATAACACAACAGTGCTTGCATCAACTAGAACAAACTATGTATTATAGAGTTTTTCATTGTCCTGAAGAAACTGGCACTGAGTGGCTGACCAATAAAAAAGCACCTTTGCACACCAGGGGTGAGTCGGGCTGACACCATGACTTATACATAAGACTTATATCAACACACAACACATTTGTTGAATTACTGAATTATATTTAATATAACCAACTCAATAATCAATTCCTTAAAAGGACAGCATTGTAACAATTATTGAAGGAAAATAAAAGTGAATCCTGGCATTAAAAGACTCAGGCTAACCACACATCAAAACAAAACACTGCCTGTGAGCACAGTGAAGTCATTTAGTGTTTAACATTTATTTTTTTTTTTTTAAAGGCCAGTCCTCTGTTGCGCACAAAATCTCGAATGTTTTGAATAGATCTCGTCTCCAAGATAGGTTGTTCCTTTTCTTTGCACTTCAGACACTGCTGGTTGGTGACAGTGATACCGTTTTCAATAAAAGGCTTCATATGTTTCATCACCGCTCCTATCTCCTCCTCAGACCATGGTCTCTTCACACACCGCCTTGATGAAACACATAAACCTGTTCAATAAAACAAAACAAATTTGAAGTTTAAAAAGATCATGTGAGATGCACTTGTAGGTAGAGATGGTGTTCAAAACTGTGAAAACAAGCTGGTACTTGTCTAAACAAATTGTGTGAGATAATAAATAGACTGTAGACCTGATAAAATTTAAAGTTTGATTGTTTTCATTAACATGATAGTTCATCACACTGCTTGGTAAGCACAAAATACATTCAGCTTCTTTATATGTTATATAATGTCTAACCACATGATGTTGGTGTTGACTGCACATAGTGCCTAGTGATGGACATGGCATCTGATTTAGATCATACCTTTAGTAACTGAGTCAGGGACAGGAGGTGAACCAGAAGTCACACAGGCATCATTCCCCTGGTCATCTAAAAAATATTGCACAGTATAAATGTATGGGCTTAAAGAGGCTTTCTGCCTACCAATCAAACACCATGGGCACAGAGGGGACAGTGACAGCCAGTTCTATTATACTAACTATACACATGGCAATGGTGCTGAACTGGATGAAGTCAACAATACCTTGGGTAATAAGTTTACTGGGAAATGATGTAGATTTTGCACAGGCCAAATCTTGCTTGGCCAAAACTGATGAAGCATCAAAATACTACTCATAAAGCATTAGTGTCACAATTAGGAATGGAACTACTAACAATTGACCATGTAAAAATGTACTGATGGTTAGTAATATTGTTCTATACACAATCCCAGGTTATCGTAATCAGCATAGTAGTGTTAATAGTAAAGTCTGATTTCATTTTTAATGCAATGAAAAACAGAGATGCAAGTGGCATTAATGAAACAAGAGAGCATCTTTATCATACGTGATGTGCGCTGTTAAAATACGTTACTGCACATTTCACTGGATTTGTCTCTGAACAAGACTAACTCACAGATCCCAGCTCATTACATAAGATATGTTGGGCAAACTTTGAGTACAGCATTGAAAATGTACCTTGAGCTGCAGTCTCGGAGAAGTGAGGCAAATCAGAAGTCACAGAAGTTAATATTTCTTCATTGTCATTGATAGATTTTTCTAGCAAAAAAAAAAAAAATAAATAAATAAATTATATATATATATATATATATATATATATATATATATATATATATATATATATATATATATATATATATATATAATACATACAGTGAGGAAAGTAAGTATTTGAACACCCTGCTATTTTGCGAGTTCTCCCACTTAGAAATCATGGAGGGCTCTGAAATTTTCATCATAGCTACATGTCCACTGTGAGAGACATAATCTAAAAGAAAATTCCGGAAATCACATTGTATGATTTTATAACAAGTTTTTTGTATATTTCTTTGTAAAATAAGTATTTGAACACTTGAGTCAAACTATATTAATATTGCCTTTGTTAACAATTACAGCGGCCCAACAGTTCCTGCAGTTCTTCACCAGGTTTGCACACATTGCAGAAGGTCTTTTGACCCACTCCTCCACACAGATCTTCTGTAGATCTGTCATGTTTTGGGCCAACACAGACTTTTAACTCCATCCACAGATTTTCTATTGGACTGAGGTCTGGAGACTAGTGAGGCCACTCCAGAACCTTGAAATGCCTCTTACGGAGCCACTCTTTGGTTTTCCTGGCTGAGTGCTTCAGGTCTTTGTCTTGTTGAAAGACCCAGCCAGAACCCATCTTCAATGCTCTGACTGAGGGAAGGACGTTTTGGCCCAAAATCTCACAATCCATGTCCCCGTTTATCTTCTCCTTAATACAGTGCAGTGGTCCTGTCCCCTGTGCAGAAAAACAGCCCAGCGCATGATGTTTCCACCCTCATGCTTCACTGTAGGATGGTATTATTGGGATGAGACTCATCCTTCTTCTTCCTCCAAACCCCAACAATGGAGTTTAGGCCAAAAAGTTTTATTTTGGTCTCATCTGACCACAGGACTTTCTCCCATGACTCTGGATCATCCAGATGGTCCCTGGCAAACTTCAGACGGGCCTGGACATGGGTTGGCTTAAGAAGGGGAACCTTCAGTGTAATGAATGATTTTAAACCATGACGTCTCAGTGTATTACTAATAGTAGCCTTGCCAACGGTGGTCCCAGCTCTCTTCAGGTCATTGACCAGCTCGTCCCGTGTAGTTCTGGGCTGATTCTTCACCTTTCTTAGCATCACTGACACCCCACGAGCTGAGATCTTACGTGGGGCTCCAGTCCGAGGAAGACATTAGCCTCTTCCATTCAGGGGCGCCTGCAGGAGTCTTGCAGAGGGTACGCACAGTCACCTGCACGCGCTCCATCGCGCACGCACTCCATCGCGCACACGCACATGCGTGCACACGCACTGTCGCGCACCGAGCTGCTTGGCAGTGTCTCTGGAGCCCTTTCCAGCTTTGTGAAGGTCTAAAGTTTTGTCTCTTGTGTCGTTGGACAGCTCTTTGGTTTTACTCATGTTGCTGCAACACTTTTGACAGATTGTGGGGTGCACATGTGTCTTTATGAAAGCTAACGGCATCAAACAGGTGCTGCTAAATTAGAATCATGAGCAGAGTGTAGTTGGACTGTTTAAAAGCAGAATAACAGGTCTTTGAGGGTCAGAAATCTGCATGATAAGCAAGTGTTCAAATACTTATTTTAAGCAGTAATATACAAAAATATTTTAATAAAATCATACATTGTGATTTCCGGAATTTTCTTTTAGATTCTGTCTCTCACAGTGGACATGTACCAACGCTGAAAATTTCAGATCCCTCCATGATTTCTAAGTGGGAGAACTTGCAAAATAGCAAATACTTACTTTCCTCACTGTAAATGGTATTAACTACACAGCAAAGTACAAACAGAACTGCAATAACATTATCTAAAATATATATATAAAATGTAAATTTTAAATATTTTATCAATACAACTGCAAAGTCTATAACACAGAATACAATAATTTCAGTACCTCGCAATGTGGAAGCATCAGGGAGTTGCTGTGATCCAGTAGCCATCCCATCTATGTCATCTATAAAATTGAAAAAATGTTATTAGACCAACCATATTCACAAACACCAAGCCGATTTAACAACATATAAACCATGCATACCACCAATTTCATCCAGAGTTTTTCCTTGAATATCCTTCACACTTCCCTTCTCCATGGCCATGAGCAACTTGGAGATCTTAGCCAGCTGAATTGTTGATTGGGGCAGTCGATAGTATTCTCTATGGACCCTAATGTCATGGCCGAGGAAATCGGCCAGCTGGTCTAGTTCATTATCTTTCAAGTTCATGACTTGGCTTATCGTGGCAATCTGTTTGCGAAGGTTAGTTGATCTGAGGTTCTGAGGATGTTCAGCTCCGCAAGCATCTGCAAACTGACCAAACTGCCCTCTGTAGTGACCATCACTACAAGGAATGGCGAAAAGGTACATATTGTTTTCAGATACCCCGCACTCTTTCCTCTTACTAACGAGGAGTGACAGGTTATCGGTCATATCAGAAGTCAGGATCACAGCCACCTTTCGTCCTTTTTTCCCCTTCAGTTCCACTCTGGCAAACTGTTGGCAAAGCCTTTTCTCAACTTCTGTAAGCCCAGAGCTGATGTCATCGTTTAGTTTGGACATGTCACGATCTTCAAAATTTTTGACAGTCATACGTGCTACTTCACCTTCCCTCCTCCTATTGAACAAAATCACTTGACAAAGGATCACCTTTGCTAGTGCTGCATAAGTTCCTACTGTTGGGTTATCACCTAGTTTCTCCCTAGCCGATTCCACTTGCTGACCAAGATATAACTGCAGCTTCTGAACATCTCTGGTCAGTGGAAGGCTGTCGACCTTGTTGTATTTTGCCTCACTCAGGTTTGATAAGGCTGAATGGGAAACTAATTCAGACCACTTTGTTTCATGAAGTGTGTGAAACCTCCTGATTGAATCGATCGCCTCTTGATCCTCTTCCATGAGAGCACGACACATGATAATATCACTTATTTTTCTGAGAGAATGTCCAAGCTTCAGGGCCAAACTTGGGGCTTTGAATGTGCTGGTTTCAGTATCAAAACCTGAAACTCTCTTGACAGCATTAGTAAGAATAAAGAAGTTGGCTGGTTTTATTGCCTCTTCCATATTATGGATTCTTGTTGTGTGACGCAAAGTCACAAGTAATCTCCCAAGTTCCCTTACTTTCTGTCTTATATACTCATGCTTTGATCTGTCACTTCCATGCTTATTAAAAAGAGACTGAGCCAACTGCATAATATAATGATCATTCCTTATTGCACTAGACACATCATCCTTGTGCATCTTGCCCAGTACTGAGTAGAGTTCACTTGAAATTGGCTGAGACATTGTGGATTGAGTAGATGCTATACCAAAGACTCTATCTTTCAGCTTCTCTTCAGCATTATTCTCTGGTCTTAAAGCACATCTTTTCATATGCCGAGAAACTTCTTTTCTGGATATCATACCCTTACAGTATAAGCAGTACTCGTATGTCTCAGCGCTGCTGCTGCTCTTTTTTGAGATCCTTTTCACTTTAAGACAACCTGATCCTGTGGTTTTAACAGCAGAGTTGTGCTTGAAGTTACCAAGGTTTCGTAACCTTTCAAGATTAACTTTTCTGTCCTTTGATGATTTGGGTAACTGAAGCACCTGGGCGACTTCAGCATTTTCATTTTCATGCGTCTCCAGATGACGTGCAAATTTTGTTTGAGGTTTTCCACATACAAAACAAAAATTGACTGTGCTTTTGATTAATTTTGTTGACTTGGTTGGGGATTCATTTTGGCACAGCATATCCACAGTACTCTTTTCGCTACATGCATCTTTTGTTTTCTGCTGGCATGACTCTGAGCTGTCTGGTTCTTGGTCGGGATGAAGATCATCAGTAGTTTCAAGATCATTCAAAATGTGCTCAAAGTTGTTCTTAACATCCATGGTCTGTTCTTTTTCAGCAAAAGTAACGCATAAATCAGGCATGCTAGCAGCATGGGAGTTTTTTGATGGTCCAGGTAACTCAATAGACAACTCTGTTCCTGAGCTTTCTGAATCTGATGCAGAATTTGGGATGTATTCTTCATCAGATGAGACATCACCCTGTTCGTAAATACAGCATAGATTAAATAATAGAAATAAACATGGGAAGGATAAATGCTAAATTGTTCACGTCACAGAGCTCGGGACGTAAACCAAAGTCTCTAGAGGTCTTAAAAGTACTAAGAAATACCTCCTGATTTAAAGAAGAAAATGTGCAGCAGATATGTATTTTGTGCAAGTATTTTGATTCTGCTTGATCAATTTGCAATCTGTGATCGATTCAGTACTTTTTTTGATATTTGTCCCATTTCTAATATTCAATTTATATTTTTTGAACAATGACATTAACAAAAAAACAAACACAAAACAAAAAAACTAAGACACTAGCCCTAACCTGGTCCCAGAGCCCCTCCCACAATGACCCCCACAGATCAAAATTTGTAAAACCTTTGAGACTAGATTGTAAAAAAAACAAAACAATTTCATACAAAGGATTATAATAAAATCTAAGTAATATTTTTACAATGTGTTTATTTATTTCTGGCCTCTCTCACATAACTTCTACACTCTATCCAGTCCAAAATCTATCTGCTTTCAATTCTCTATCTGAGACAACACTTACAAAACTGATTATCCTTATAATTTTGTGATGAAAGAAAAAGGAAGAGCAAGCAACATGTGGCAATCTTCACGAACTGCATCTACGTCAATATTAACTATATTATAATGAAGCCTGCTTAAATTCAACCTGGGAGACACACCTGCACATCGTCTCCATCATCATCATCATCTCAACTCCCTTCAGCTGCTCACTACGTCACAGCCAATCCGGAGCTCCCTCGCACCTACGCCTCCATTCAGCATCCGGGCATTTAAGCTCTTTCACCCATAGCTCGGCCTCGCATCCCTCCACCACCCCTGCACCCCCATGCTTGCCCCCTGCCTCCATACCACCACCAGTGTCCAGACCCCGGGGGAAGACCTCCTACTTCAATCAGCAATGCTTTTATCAACAGTTTTCCCGCCGGGGTCTGACCGCCAAATATTTAATGTTCAATAAAGCATGTCTAATTCTTTCTCCATATCTGAGTCTTTCCAGGTTGAATTTCACTGTACACTTACGTCGGACATATCCCAGTCTTCTGAAGATGTCTGGAGGCAGATCTTATGCCACACACAACGGCATTCTACAAATACAAAGAAACCACAGCATTAGACAACAACCGATGATTCATTAAGTTATAATTTAAAAAGTAGCGATCCCACACGTCACAAATTATATTCACTAAGACCACTAAATATAAACAAGCATAAAGTAAATTTAAAACCAACGCATAATTCAGAATAAAAAGCAGATATATATATATTATCTTAAATTGACCTGACCAAACTACTCATTATGGGCCACATAGGCCATGTTTCAGAATGCATTCTTGGCTCAAAGACTTCTGGCAGAATGATCTAGTGAGAAACAGAAAAGCTAAAATGTTTATCCTACATTAATTAATAAGGATTGAGATGAAAAGGACTTCTACTAAAAAGTCATTGAAAACGTGTAGAGACACCATCAAGCATTTGTATTGCAAATTGCCTGATTGATCTATTGGAATAGGTCTGGATTAATCAGACCCAGTACCTTACTGGGCTTCCTATATTGACATTGTAAGAAGTTTGCAAGTTTGATGCAATGTTTACTCAACGGGTTTATTATCATTAAAACATCATCTTCCAAGTTTGTGTGTATATGTGTAATTACAGAATGACAAACAGACTTGAGGGCAGTTTACTTCATACATGTTGATACTCTCTTAAATATAATTAAACATTTGTGCATTTTGCTTTATCTTTATATAACAGATCAAATCAGGAACTGTGGTTTTTGCATTGTAACATCACAAATAAGCTAAATCAGCATTGTCAGTACGCATGCACGGCGCGGCCGGGTCAGAGTACACCACTACCCACGATGTAAAGGCTGAATTATACTTCTCCGTCAGATATAGGCTTGGTTCTTTTAATACATCCATGGATATAGGCCTACGGGGAAGTGCTGTGCCAGGGTTGCCAGACGTCAGTGGCCAAACCCCGCACGAGCGTCTCCGGGCACCACAGAGGCTGATGGCTCCGGATATGAGGCTTTGAAAGTGAAAGTTTATTTGCAGCTGTCGATTCATTGTACCAACCTTCTCTCAGCTCTAAGGGATCTGGAATTGTCATCTGACAACTGTCAGTCTCGATCTCGAGCAGAGACTTATATCCAAGGTAGCATAGCCTCCCGCTCCTGCTGTTTTGTTAAAACTATAGGGGCTTTTTGTAGTGAAAACGCCCAAGCGAGGGCCACGAGTTCTTTCTTTCTCTTCCCAGCAGCACTGTATCCCCGTTTCGTACCAAATTCTTTTAAAACATTGACGTTAGGACGCTCAAAATATTCAATATCGCTATCACACGCGGCCGTGTTTACTGTTTACAATGCATGCTGGGTAGTCGTGACCCTTGACCCGGACCGGCATGCCTTGCGCGCGGTGAGATGCTCATTTAGCTTATATGAGCTTGATGTTGAAAGAGTGAAACAAAGATTTAAAGTTGTAAAGTTCAACAGTCTAATCAACAAAGAGTAAGAGGGCAACATACATTATTACAGTATGTTCTCTGTTCTCTGCCACACTAAGCAGACAAACTCAAATGCATGATATGTGATAGTATCTGCCATTACACTGTGTATCATTGCAATGGTTTGAATTGATAAAACTTTGAAGTGATTTTTTTTATTCTTTACATATGAAAATGTAGACCTGACTCATGGTAACTTAGGGTATAGTGAAAAAATGCATTAATTAACACAAGATAAATAATACACTTACGCTTGCATCTTAGACCGTGCCATCTGATAGCTGTCAAAGGTGAATGGCATATCCCGCATTTGTCAAGTTTCACCGATTCAAATACCAGCCTATGAATTGTACACTGGAAAAAATTAAAAACATGAAATGAAACATAAAACATTGTTACCCAAATATTTTATGATCTTTACAAACCACACTATTTACCAAACTACACATTGATACAATCTTTAGTAAACAGATGAATCCATGCTAACCTCATGCTCAGAGCTGTCTGCTGTAGGTCTAGATGACTGACACTCTGCTCTTAATTCTCTGTCTGTAGAAGAGAACACAAGACATGGAGGCATAGTGCTTTGCAAGACCCCAGGGTTTAACAGGTAGTGCTTACTCAAGCAGGGACTCACCTGTGAATGAGTCTGTAGAGATCACATGGTGCTCCACGTCATGGGCAATAGGCTCTGCAACACACTGTTGACCAGAAGGGATGCTTGCGATCTTTAGCTGGGTATGAAAAGTAGAACAAATATTGTAAACATCTGGCAGCTACAGTGGAAATGTATTTAATCCACTACGAGTGGTCTTTTCTAACCAGTGTCCCCTCAACCCATGTGTTTTTCTGAGTATGCCAAACACTGGAGATGAAACAATGAAAGACTCAGTTTGAGCTCAGATGTCAGGACAGTGTTCTCACATACCTTGAGTTTGTCTGTGTCAGACACACACACATAGTTAAGCATTTTCTGTTTCACCTTCAGTTAAATACAGTTCTAACTCTCACCCTAACTGCAAGGAAACAGAGTGATTAACCCTTACCTAGTTAAGTGAAGCCAAAGTAAGACAATACTAAGAAGCTAAAGTGACTGTGAGTAAAAGGTGCATGTATATGTCTGACACAGAAAAACCCAAGGTTTACAAGGACACTGTCCATCAGCCTCATAATGACATCTGAGCTCAAACTGATGCTTTCACTGTTTCACCTCCAGTGTGTGGCCACTCAGAAAAACACACTTGTTAAGGGGACACTGTGGTTAGAAAAGACCTCCTGTTCTAAATAGAGGACATTTCCACCACCGCTGCCAGATGTTTGCTAAAATACTCAAAATGGGGTTTCATGTAAACACCATAACACTTCTAACCATTGGTCAATTTTAAAACAAAGGTCAATTTCAACTCACCTCACAAGCAGAGTCGTTAGGCACAGCTCTGGATGATTGTGGCACCTCTTTCGATTTGCTCTCTGTACAAGGGAACATAAGGAGATTCAGTGCTTGACTTTCGTTAAGTCAAAAAAAACACATCTACGCATAACGCAATCAATTCACATCCCTGACTGTTACAATTCTACTCAAAATATCCATCAAGACACTATAGAATCATCAGAAATGTCCCAATACTGGCACATTTTTCATGCAGCAAACCTTCAGGCATGTCATGCATTGCCAGAAGTTAACAACATTTACTCAAAACTGACCACTGGTAAGTTCTTCTGAGAACGCTTGGGGTGACAACTCCTGATACTGGACACCAACTTCACCAATTAACTCTTTCAGAGAAGAAGTGCCACGCTGACCTCCAACAGAATGCACCTAAAAAGATGCAAAGATGAACAAGCATCAATGGTACAGTGTCCATCTGATCAAGAGGGACACTCTCAGTCAAACCTTAAAACACCCAAATGATGTTGAGAGGGAAATGCAATGTTAAATGATGACTACCTGTACTTACAATGGTTTAAAGACTGTACATGCAGTATAATTGTAATCAATTGATAAACATGATCTTTACAAACCACACTATTTACCAAACTACACATTGATACAATCTTTAGTAAACAGATGAATCCATGCTAACCTCATGCTCAGAGTTGTCTGCTGTAGGTCTAGATGACTGACACTCTGCTCTTAATTCTCTGTCTGTAGAAGAGAACACAAGACATGGAGGCATAGTGCTTTGCAAGACCCCAGGGTTTAACAGGTAGTGCTTACCAGTGTTGGGGAGTAACGGAATACATGTACCGCCGTTACGTATTTAGAATACAAAATATGAGTAACTGTATTCTGTTACAGTTACCGTTTAAAAAGGTGGTATTCAGAATACAGTTACTTTGTTGAAATAAATGGATTACACTGGGGTACTTTCCTGTTTCATTTTGTCGCGGGTCAGGACTGTTTGGGTTTTGTTTGACAGCTACGTGCTGTTGTTCCAGGCGGCAGCGTTACGGTTGCCATGGTTACAGGGCGATGCTCTCTCTCTCTCTCTGCGACTGTGTGTTTCCTGGGTGAGAGAGAGCGCCTTTTCGTTGTTGTTGTGCTAAGCTAACAGGCAGAATGCTACAAGCATAGCTCTAAAGAATGTAGCATCATGGGCAGTGTAGTCCGTGCTGCAGGGAGAATGCACTGCCATACACGTTATGGGTCTGTGAGCGCTAGGAGGGAGAAAAAGGGGAGTAGAAAGGTACGAGTTGTCGTCGAGGAAAAACGGGAGCTGGAAGCATGTAAATATAATAATAACCACTGCAGCCAAGAAGAGAGCCTGACAGCCCAGTTGTAAGTAAGCTATTTAGACTCGACTGTACACCGTGTTCCTGTTTTCCTCCGAAAACAATAAGTTCCGTTGGAGCAGCCTTTCAACGCCTCTCTCTGTCTCTCGCAAGAAAAGTTGACCCACACAACAAAGTAAAGCTATTTTTCAGCTACGAGCCGACAGGGACCCCGCCGTATTAGTCAGAGGTCCCTTTACTACAGTTCGGAGTCGCGGACCTTCAGTAATAGTAATAAATCACACAGCAATAGTACATTCACGTTGTTGTAAAAGGCATGATAATATATTAAGTAATCCAAAGTATTCAGAATACGTTACCGTCATTGAGTAACGCAACGGAATACGTTACAGAATACATTTTGGGGCATGTATTCTGTATTCTGTAATGGAATACATTTTAAAAGTAACCTTCTCAACACTGGTGCTTACTCAAGCAGGGACTCACCTGTGAATGAGTCTGTAGAGATCACATGGTGCTCCACGTCATGGGCAATAGGCTCTGCAACACACTGTTGACCAGAAGGGATGCTTGCGATCTTTAGCTGGGTATGAAAAGTAGAACAAATATTGTAAACATCTGGCAGCTACAGTGGAAATGTATTTAATCCAATACGAGTGGTCTTTTCTAACCAGTGTCCCCTCAACCCATGTGTTTTTCTGAGTATGCCAAACACTGGAGATGAAACAATGAAAGACTCAGTTTGAGCTCAGATGTCAGGACAGTGTTCTCACATACCTTGAGTTTGTCTGTGTCAGACACACACACATAGTTAAGCATTTTCTGTTTCACCTTCAGTTAAATACAGTTCTAACTCTCACCCTAACTGCAAGGAAACAGAGTGATTAACCCTTACCTAGTTAAGTGAAGCCAAAGTAAGACAATACTAAGAAGCTAAAGTGACTGTGAGTAAAAGGTGCATGTATATGTCTGACACAGAAAAACCCAAGGTTTACAAGGACACTGTCCATCAGCCTCATAATGACATCTGAGCTCAAACTGATGCTTTCACTGTTTCACCTCCAGTGTGTGGCCACTCAGTAAAACGCACTTGTTAAGGGGACACAAAACAGATAAGCTTGCAATCATCACTTGGGAAAGTCATACAAATTCAAGATTTAGTTAAACCAGATTGAATACCACCAAGAGGACATTTAAATATCGTGACTAGGGCTGAAACAACTAATCGATTATTGAAATAATCGTTAGTTGCATCCCTAATTGTGACATCTAGATATGTAGGTTTTAAACAACAATTCATAGGGGAAATTTTTTTTTAAATGACCCACCTTTTTCCGCCAGGGCCATTCTTTCCCACCATAGTCATAAGTAATTTCACTTCCTGCCGCAATTTCCTTCAGTGCAAAAAGGCAGAGATGTGGCTTCCCTTCTGCTTCAATCAACTTCATTCTGCAATTTGGTGTCCTGTGTTCATCGTTTACTAGTCGCCCAAATGACCCATCTTCAAGTGCTCCATCAATACTGCAAATTTGGAAACATACATCAAACAAACATTTATAGTGACACGCCTATGAACTATACTATAATTTTTAAGCACCAACACAAACACAACATCCAATACAAGTTTAGTTGTTAAATGCATAGTTTATAACTGCGTCCATCAGTCAAGGACGCGTTGCTTTCTGACTGAGATAAGTGTTTGCGCTTCTACTTGTGCTTAGAGCTTAAACGTGGTTTTGTTGTACTGTTGCGCTGACCTAGTAGGTGTGGCTGTTACTCTTCTCTTCTCTTCCTCCTCTTGCCCACTACCTGCTCTGTGCTGCTGCTTGCGCGTGGCCACTGATTAGACCTTGTGCAATCTACAGCTAAGCGCAGCCTGGTGTGCACTGCTCTGCCAGGTGAGTTGAATTAGAGCAATCAAGGGCGGGCGTGCCTAGTAGACCTTAAAATGCATGCAGCAGTCATTTGACCCGAGTGTGACATACTGAGAGGACAGCAAACCAAGCACAATCCACTTTCCACTGTGAGGAAGACTTTGAGTTAGACGGGCTATCGGTAAGCTCGGACTCATATTTGCTGCTTATATGTTTGGGAAATATGGAAGCTCAATTGTGGAAATGTATTTATGCTTTGGGAAATAGTTACTGCATTTAAGTTTAAAAAATTATATTGATATTAAAATGTTTAAGTTTGAAAAGATTGTTTATGTAGATAGTGTTTCCCACACTTATGTTAATTAATACTAAAAGTAATTACCCCAAATCCTTGGTTAAATCTTAAAACTAGTGTAAATATGTTTGGTTTAATTTAAGGAAAATAATTCTTTGTAAAAGAAAATCCTTGGTTAAAGTCTTTATTAAAATATTTGTAAACTCTAAAATGTATACTTTAAAAATTGTTACAGAAAGTGTAAAAAATGCAAGGTAGACCACAGTTTATTTCATCTTTGTTGTTTGAAATTACTCACCTCTGATTCAAAAACTAATGAATGTAAAACTAAAACTAGGATAAATGATAGTTTAGACAAAAGTGGCTTTACTGAAGTGTATATTTTTGTTATTTCATTTCTGTATAATGCATTTAATTTATCTGAATGATTAATGAAATGTTCTTTATTTTTTGTGTTGAAAGGTTTTTCACCGATCCATCAAGCCATCTACCTACCTCACAGGCAGAGAACACTTGACATGTACTATTTTGGCATTGTACATATTATACAGTAGTTTTGGACACAGTATAACAGTGCACGGGTCTCCGTGTCCACATGTGCCAAATGCGCACAGACACATGGGCGCTCATTCAGCCCTGGCCATTTGAATTTTCTCTTATTATTTTCTCTATCTCTATATTATATTTTAAATCTTCACAGCAGCGTGAGCACACTGTCTTAGCTGTAAGATGTAGGCTTATATTATTACCCCTCTAACCCCGTACATTACGCCCGTGAGTGTGTATTAGAGAAGGCACACACAGGCTGAATACGGGGACTAACGGGCCCTCAGCATATGTGGGAGTCCCGTCAGTCCCCAGTACCGAGAGTTCCCGGGGACCACAGGGTCACCGGGAAATGACGGAGCCTTAGTAAGAATGAGATCCCGCTATTCCACGGGTCCGTCACTCCCCCTTCTATAGATTCTGGGGACTGACGGGGCCGGGTACCAGAGGTAAGGACTCGTTAAAGAGCAATATGAGATGTTTGCTTCAGAAATCCTGACCTTGCAATAGAAATGTAAACATTCAGTCATTTTGAATTTACCACAATGTCTTCTGCTTCCATATGAAGTCAAACATGAAGACTGAACATGCGCTGGGGTACAGGTTACGTCTGTGTTCAGCTTCAGTTGCATCAATAAGCTCCCCTCTATACTCGACCACGAAGTCTCCTTGTTTGAAATTGGCTAATGTGAAGATGCCACGACCTGAAGAAACAACCATATTAGAGACACAGGTGTGGCAGCACTGCAAATAATCAATTCATTAAATATGTATATCTGTAAATTGCAAGTATGCAATGTTGTGCTTTTTTCAATTCTACATATATAATAAAGAAAACATGTCCAAGTGCAGAAAACATAAATAGCCAGGCTCGCTAATAACTAAATTATTATTAAAATACCTTTCATTTTAATTTATATTGATGTTTGTACAGGTCACCACTGGTGATGCGTAACCCCTCAGTCTAGCCTGCAGTGTGTCAAAGTCACTCACCTTTAACTGAATTAATAAATTTGATTTCTAACATTGAATTCTTGTCTCTTCTTGCAAGGATGTGATTAATGGCATCCTGAAGGGGAGTAGTTCTCCGTGACATGATTTTCTAAGGAAATAAGATAAAAATGTAAACCACATCAAAACTTCAAGCCTTTATGCTTACAAGGGCATTAGTAAAGCCTGAATGAGAAGCACCCCCCCCCCCCCCCCCCATGTTAGCGTATTATTAGTTTAAGGTTATTTTAGTTTGGTGATGAGTGCTGGAGGGATTCTGGTTAACAGATAAATGGATGGGGGCGAGGCTGTATTTGTGCAGATTAACTTGACTGTGTTCCACCTGTGTTGATTAAGTCAAGTTTCTGACATGCTCCACCCAATTTTTCTTATTTCACTAATAGCATGGATACTGAAACTGTTTCAATTGAGTTCTATGCTTTCATTACATTCACATAACAGACACAGACAAGGCTGATGTCTGAGTTGTTTTAACAGAAAGCATGCACTTGCAGATATTAAAGATACTTAAATGTCCTAATTTAACTAAAGCCTAACTCTGACTTAGCCTAAACCTGTCTGTCAAACTAAGCTTTAGATCTCTCAGGAATAATGTGCTTCATCAACACAACTATAAGAGAGCAAAACAAATGTGGTGTTTGGTTTTTTTTACAATATTTTATAAACAAATGTGTGCAGAGTGACATCAATACTGTCTCAATTAAATTTCATGAATCTAAAAAAGTTTATTTGTATTTGCCTTCCAATGTTTCCTTGGTATTTGGGCAAAGATCATCTTTTAATATCTTAAATAATCATCTCAGAACAGAACAGGAGGAAAACAGCTCCAACTACCACAAAAAAGACAGGTGTGAGTACTACTGCTAGTACAACTGCATCTACTACAACTACTCCTACCATTAGTACAATAGGTAGTAGTTACTAGTTACAGAAGTAGTACTTATAGTAGTTGTAGTAGTAGCAGCCATTTTACATTAAACAAGTGTAGTGATCTTGTAGTGAAAAAGGCCTTCTTTCAAACTCAGTGAAACATCACACACTTGTGTAATTTCTTACCTTGAAACAAGTGATGAGATTAGGCCAGGGTAAAAAAAACCATCCCGGTGCTTGGGACAGTCCGGGAATCCCCGACCAGCGTGTTGCTGTGACCTCCGTGAACCGTTCCGCGTGCTCCGGCCCGCTCTGCCGTCCTCACCTCGTCGTGGTCCGGTCCCCGCGGTGCGCTCTCCGCCGTCCGCTCGTCGTGGTCCGGTCCCCGCGGTGCGCTCTCCGCTCGTCGTGGTCCGGTCCCCGCGGTGCGCTCTCCGCCGTATGCTTTCCACCGTACCTCGTTGTTCCCTCACCTGCCGCCTCACCACGGCTGTGCCTACTTTGAAGCACTGTGTCTGTCAGAACGTCCGTCTTTTAAAAGTTTTATAATTACCTTCTTACCTTTTCTCCAAAGCGTGTCAAAACTCTGCCAAAATTGGGCGCTTCCTATTCATCCATCAATCAGTCGGTCTAAATCATTGATGTAAATATCAATGGTGTAAATGGGTAATGTTAAAATGCGCATGCGCAGCTTCCAATTTCGCGCCATGTGTATAATTTCCCGCGCTCGTGTATAATTTCCCGCGCTTGTGTGTGCGGCATGCAGGGACAACTCCAACCGACAGGGGTCAGTGGCGGACACACAAATATACAACATATGTCAAGTTTTTGGTTTACAAAGACTTTTGAGAAAAACACTTTTTGGGTATTAAAACATGCCCAGAAACCATTTTAAAAGGTCAATTTTATGAGGACAGCAAAATGTCCTCATGTAACAGAGGGTCCTCATAGCTCTTTGATTTGTCTTGAAAATTGTCCTCCTAAAACAAAAAACAAACACACACACACACACACACACACACACACACACAAGCAGTGTATGGCTGCATCCATTTATGACATCACTGTAACTAGCCAGAGAGAGGAGAGTCAGAGAGAGCCAAGCTGACGTCATCCCATTCACTCAATGTCAATTACGTAATCACGGGGTCCGACGCCTGCAGGACAGGCACGCCGTGCACGGGTTTTTGGGTTTTGTTTTGTTTTTTTGTGATTGCATGAAGGGCACATAATTGCAATCTCATGTGCGAGAGGAAACATAAAGTGAGGCATGCTGATGACATCATCAGCGGGAGGCAGCTTGGCGTGAGCGTGGTGGCTGTGACATATCGAGAGTGTTGGGGTAGAAGAGAAGGAGACAGAGTGCCGCAAACAGACCGGCTGGAGGAGTTATGCAACGCAAATCCAACTCAGACTAAAAAAGGGCCTTTTTTGCCTTTTCCCTGTGTGTGTGTGTGTGTGTGTGTGTGTGTGTGTGTGTGTGTGTGTGTGTGTGTGTGTGTGTCCTAGATGACTTTTATGTAGCACTTTGACTTGAGGCAAAGAGTGCATTAAAAACGCACAGGCACTCAAGCGTACCACTGAAATCTGCACACACGCGCGCACTCGCTCGCCCCCCCACTTATAAACAAAGCTTCCTAAGGACAGGAAATCCTTCCACCCACGTTCCTGTGTTGCTTGGCAACCAGAGCAGCGTCACCGTGTGCATGCCTCTGCCGCTGAAAATGCACAAACAAGCAGACAGACACACACACATTAAACTGCAACTCCTTAAACGCCGCTCCTTTAAAAGCACCGAAAAAGAAAATCGCCAGATCGCAGAGCCAAAGCCGAGCAGACTGATACTCGCCACAGCTGCCCTCCGATTCGTCAGCTATGGATCTACACCAAACATGACATCACCCCTTGTAAACATAAAACACTTTTTCCCCCTATTTATGAGCTCTATTTTTACACCCGCTGACGTCTTTCTATGCACGATGCTGCGCGTGCGCGTTTGTGTGTGTGTGTCAGTGAGCATTTATGTGCGTGCACTATCTAAGGATGCGACCGCCAATAGCTCAGCAGGACTTAAGGAGAGAGGGGCTAATTGAGCAGAGGTGCCCAGCACTGTGGACAATGAGTCCATTTCAAATCAGCAGGAGGCCTATTGAAGACAATTATAACCTGGGGGATACAGAGGAGCATTATTCTTCTAAGCCATCTCGGCTACTTTGGCCGGCTGCGTTTCCACTGCAATTTACAGCCCGTCTTTTAACTCTCCGGTTGCATTAACATATGAACCTGTGCATGAAAGGCAAAGTTCATCAGCCCTAATCAATCACAGCGGGCTCAGTCATTAACTAATAAATAATTCCTGAAATACAACGATTACCGCAAACACACAGAAGGAGCGGCTTTCTTCTTCACTGCAATCAATAAAGCACCGCCACAAGTTCAAGTTTACAAGCTGTTTCTTGTAAATAAATAAAAACTCACGGTATATCTAAAAGTCACATATTTAATTTGTTGTCATGCATATTTGCCAACTGACGATGCTTTATTCAGGAGAGAATCAAAAGACACTTCCCATCACAGTTGGTGCATTTACCAGTGAGGCGACGGCGTTAAAGATGCTTTTGCTTAATGGCTCGTGCTAAAAATTTTCCCGGCTTGCTATCAGTGTTTTCAGAGTCAGGAGTTCCTGACTGAGTTTTAAAAGATCTGAAGTCAGCTGGGACAACACTGAATCTCGGGGCACTGTTGGGTGCTTAAAAATCGCTATTAAGAAGTTCAATTATTTTTGGAGCTGCTTTGCAGCTGTTAAGTAAAAAAATACGGCGAGTGGGAGTATTCTAGCATCTCGTGGTGGACTACGGATTACAAGCATAGACTGTATAACTGACCCACTGGTTAGCAGACCTGAGCATTTCTGAAACCAGATACCACATATAACAACAACAGGTAGATCTGATTGTGACACTCACTGGATAATTGAGTGTCAGTCACACAGAACAGCTCATCCTGCTTTGTCCAGCTTTTGACTCGGGGAAAATAATTCACAAAATTTGAATGGTTTATTCAGTAAGATTTAAATAAACCATAAGCCATAAACGTGTTGAGAAAAAAACATTGACAAGGTGACAGAGAACGGGAGCTGAAGGCTGTTTTCTCATAGACTGTTTTGTACTTTAATAACTATGTCCATCTTTTATATACAGTCTGTGATTCCAACATTAATGAAACAAAAGCTCTTTTTTCATCTCTGAGTGGAAATAAGTAGGAGAAAAATAATCTCAGTTCATAAACTAGCATGTTAGTTAACAGTCCTGACATTATGGCAAAATATGCAGAGATATCAAATGAAGCTAGCATGCTATTCAGCTAGCCCTGGCCTGTGCTGTTTTGTAATACCACACTTTACTTCAGCGCCTACCTGTAGCGTACAATCAAGAGGGGCTTATGTTGCCTCAGAGAATTTAGCAGTGTAGAGGTGGAAATATAAAACTTGTATAACTCTACACAAGGGGTGGCTGTAGCTTCTCCTGTAGCTGTCGCCAATCTCAGGGTCAGCTTTGCTATTTTTGCTGCTAGGTTAGCAAGGTCCATAAAATGCTAATTTTCTCAAAACTGGAGCACTCACTTCTTGGAATTTCTGTTGGTTAAAATGACTCTAACTCATACCGTCAGATAATTGTCTGAATTATTATTGTCTGAATTCACTTCAAAGTTCCAGTGTGGTGACTCATATTAGCTCAAGTGGCGCTTACCCAACAGCTACCGGCAACGCTTGCTTGTCGTGGCAACCATCCACCGCGCATTGCAGCCATGCTTATAATACTTAATCACTTTAAGCATTAATAACACTTCAAAAGGCTCCGCCTCTGTACAGTAGTTATGAAGAGGAAATTAAATTAAAGACCAAAAACATATTCTACCCAGGCTCTGAACGTGCTTTTTAACGTTGTTAAGTTCGGCATTTTAACACTGGCGTCTATGGGGAATGCCCCAAGTGGACATTTAGAGGAACTGCAGTGTTTGCCCCTGTGTTGAGTTCATTTCTAAATGTTGCCACCAGCCAAATGCTCCACTGAGGGCAGAGTGGACTAAACAGTAAAACATAATTCTCTCTCGTATACAGATATATTTAGTTTGAAACAAAAATATTTCAATATAGTATCCAGTTACTACAAACCAGATCACGGACCACAGATGTCCACTTTAAGTGGAAATTTCTTAATAAAAAAGTACTCCATTACACAAAGTAGTGATTATATTTGCACCTGTGTCTATGCATCAATGTATTTTGGAAGAAAGTTTTGCTACATGGTAAAATTCAAGGGTTTACAATGAGGATATTGGCTAACAATAAATATAAATAGTGTAACCATATTTAGTTTGACCAGGCAGGAATCAAACTCTTTACAATGGAAGTAGCAGTGCGATCGTCGTCTGTGCACTGCCTTGCTCTGAGCCCAGATATGGGCCATATCTTCACACAGCACAACAGCTGATTTAACTATAATCTGGTACTTTTTTCTCCATTGTTTTTTTCCGCCAGTTTACCTTCGTGCTGTGTCCTCTTTTCACCTATAAAACTTAAGAAGTCAGGACATTTTTTTCCTCACTTTTGCTGATAAGGTGCACTTCTGTAGTGTTTACCTTTCAGAACTAAATGTGCTGTAGCCTCTGCTGTATACTTTGTTCTGACGGTGCATTTCAGACACACACGTGGCTCAAAGCCACAGCTGACCAGAGCGCTTACTGCGTAGCTCTGAGCCTGACCAGTGCAACGAGAAATATTAAAACTGCCATTTTTTTGAGTGTTTATGTTGAATAAATCACGAGATGACATCCAATAAAAACTGTATTCAAACTGCATACTACTCAATTCATTCACACATGAATTATAGATCCATTATGGGCTGTTTTAGCTGTGCTGAGGGAATCAGACAAACAACAGTTGTGCTGAGAGCACTAACCCACTGATCCATCCATACCAATTATCTGTGTCTAGGGTGGAGTCTGAATTCAATATTCAATTTACACAGTTCAATCTCCCATCAGAGCTTCCAGCTGGAAAAACTAAAGGCGTCAAAACGGCCATAACGGACAAAAGCGGCATAAGCCTCGTCTGAGAGCTTCAACTGTCTCCAAAGTGAAAAAGAAGCGGGCTAACTGAACGTCGCACCACAGGGGTGTCCATTGAGAGACAGTGAGAGGTGGAGGGGCGAGAACTCCATTGAGCTCAGCCATGGGGGGTCAATATGTGAATGAACGTTTGCCATGGAGGTGAATTATGAATGAGCAGCTCTCACAGCACTCCTGGAGAGAGCATGTCAGCCCCCCTGTCTCCTTCACTCCATCCTCTCTTGCTTTCTTTCCATTTCTCCTCCTCCTCCTCCCCCTGCTGCTGTCCTAAAATCTCCATCATCCTCTCCTCTCCCCTCCGTCTCTGTCTCATTTCTCGCTACTGGATTAATCTTCTCATCTGCCTCATTCTTGGTCAACTGATCTCCTCCCCTCCCCAAACCTCCTCCACCTCCTGTCTCCAGACCGGGTTGAGAAGGGGGGGGGGGGGGGGGGGTGACGGAGGTAGAGACACGCCGTCTGTCTGAGAGAGACGATAAAACCCTCGTCCTACTGAATTTGCGCAAATTCAGTAGGACGCACACACGCACACGCACCCGTGCACACACACAGTGGCACATAAGATAATGCAAAGGCAAACATTCCTGCATGTGAAAAAGCAGATGCATGCATTAAGTGTAAGGCTTTCAGACACACACACACTTCTCCCAGCTGTTCTCCTGGCCACAGAGCTTGTGTGTGTGTGTGTGTGTGTGTGTATTCGCGTGTGTGTAATCCAATGTGCTGCTGCTCAGCCTGTGCCATGCTCTCTCCTCTGTTGCTGTGCGTCTGATCAGATCTGCCTCCGTCAACCTGTTTGCCGTCTATGGCTCACAGACACACACACACACTTTTTCTCTCCCTCTCTATTTCACACACAGACACACACACACGTTTCAGAAGCTGTTACTACTTATCAAGCCTCCTTCAAGCTTGGGAAAAACAACATTCATTCAGCCTTGGTTTCGTCGCCGCCAAGTGATGTGTTACCTGCTGCACTCCAAACACCTGAGCGCGCACACACACACACACACACACAGTGAAAGAAAGGGGAAAACGGACTTAAAGAGAGTGTTTTGCCCCTATTTTTCTCTCCTTCAGCCTAAAGTAGCCTACCAGGAAAAAGAAAAAGTGCGTTTGTGTTGGAATGAGATCACACTGTTCCCTTAAAAAGTATCCACTCCTTTTGATCCCTTCACTCCAGTTTACAGCGGTCACTTCAGCTCACTTTGGCCCCTTTTTTAGCTTGTGGAAAACAACCTTCATAACTCTCTCTTTCTCTCTCTCTCTCTCTCTCACACACACACACACACACACCTGTATACTTACATACTTACAGTGACACACACACACACATGCACACGCACCTCCACAGCACTTCCCTTTAAGTGCAGAGCCGTGCAGCACATGTCATCATCACACACACACACACTCACACACACCTCTGCCAGACCTGCATTAATGCCACAAAAAGCCCAGTAAAGTCACCTTAGGATCCTTCTGTGTTCCAGACGAGCCCCTTCTTCACACTCTTCCTCTCCTCTTTTAGACTTCTCTCTCCTCCTCTCCTCCTTTCCTTCCGTCCTTCCTACCGTGCTATCCGTCAGTCCTTCTTCTCCCTCTCTCCCTCTTTCACTCTTCGTTTCGGTACTCGGTCAGTTCCCAGCGTTTTTCCCGAGCCCCTCCATATCCGCCCAGCCAGTCGTTTCTAACCGCCGAGCAAGCGTACCTACACACACACACACGCACACACACAAGCCGCTTCTGCGTTCCTATGGTCTCTCTCGCTCTCTCCCTCTGTTTATTCCTCTCTGAGCTCGCGCTCTCCCTCTCTCTCTACTGTCGGAGAAGAGCTCGGTGAGCGTGTGTATGCGCAAGTTTGTGTACGTGTGCGCGCGCGTGGATGTGTGTGTTCCTGTGCTGTGCCTGCTTTGCCCCGCCAGCAGCAGCAAGCAGCAGAGGACTTCCCCCGGTGCCCGCCCTGGGTCCTAGAGAGAGCCCTGTTCCCTGAAAGAATGCCATTGTGTACGGAAGACATGTCCAAAGATCGTCTATAATCTTAACAAGACGATTCATTCACCAGTTTTTTACCACACACACACACACACACACACACACACACACACACACACACACACACACACACACACACATATGTAGCAAAAAAATGCAGTAAAAAAAGGTAATATGATAATATTAAAGTATAATGATTATCATATTACCTTTGATTTAATAATAAATCTTCTAAATCTTCAGTAAGATGCATTTTGAACACACAAACATTACTAAATTAAGGAACTAATATATCTATCTATATAGATATAGATTTATAGATATATATCCTTGTGACATAGATACAAATAATTAAGTATTAGAACATAAGAAGGCTATTCAACAAAAGGTTCGTTTAGCCATTATGACATCCAAAGCTAAAATGTGGGATTTTATTTATTTATTTATTTATTTATTTATCTTTAAGCCAGTAAGTTGTTTTGATTCTGTACCCAAGTGGTCGCTATGGCAACAGCAGGGCAGAGAGGCAGATGCAGGGAGTCATGCAAGGGAGTAGAAGCTGTTATAGATGGCGGATGGAGGGGCATTCTGTCCTTTTGCACATCAACTAGACTGAGCTCCGTTGGACGCATTTGCCCGGGTCATAAATCACATTTTCATTTGCTCATGTCAAGTAGCCTTAACACCGCTTCCTTTACCTTCTCTGTCTCTCTCTCACGCACACAGGCACACGCACACACGGGGTTCACTCGGGTCTACTTAGAAAAACTTGACTGCGTCGCCGTGTGAGGCAGAAGTACAGCACCTTTATTAAAATATGGCGTACGCCTTTCTTTCCTAACAGAGTGAGTCATCTTCTTGAACTCGTTTAATCTCCCGTGCAGCTACCGTCTTCCTCATCTCCCTCCCCCTCCCTCCTCTCCTTTCCCCATCCTGCCTCAGAGCGTCATCAGGTTACCATAGCAACGGCCCGCCTATGGGAGACAGAGATCAGATCATTATGGACCATGGGATCCAGAAACTGAAGGACATGATTTTTTTTTTTTTTTCCTGTGAACACAGGAAGCAGGAACCCTTAACAGGAAGGCTTGAACACCTTAGTTAAACAGCCAGAGTAGTGAGAACTTTGAGCAGGTTTTTTGACGGGCAAAAAGCAGCTTTGATAATCCATTTAAACCCTTCAATAACATAAGTAATGCGTGCCTACCACTCCTGCACGTTGCTAAAAATAGAGTAAACTTCATTAGATATGCAAAATAGGGTGCTTTGAGATGTAAACACGTAGCCTCCAGAAACAGTTCACCAGAACTTGCTTGCCACACTTCTGAATTAATGAATCTGACAGACGTGGCAGTGATCAGCCCACTGAGAGCCCACAGCAAGGAAATCCAAATGTGCTCTCTTTTTATATATATGGGCGGGGAAATGGAAGCGGGCAAAGTGCGGTGCTTCAAGTTGAGCTCAAAACGCACCAAGGAAACTGTTATGTTTAATAAAGATCAAAGACGAGTGTTGGGAGAATGAAGTGTGTTTACAGGCCCTCATATCCAGGCTGCTTCGCCGTGCCCCTATTATTAGAGGGAGGCCGTGTGTGTGTACGTGTTTGCATGTGTGCTTGTATTGCAAGCCTAGGGGGCTGCATTAAGCTGAAGCGACAGAGGGGGATCTTTAAGATGTCTTCCAAAGTTTGCTATTGAGGGAGATCTTATCTCTGAGCCCCACAAACAGCCTGGGAGAGGAGAGACGAGCCGAGGCTTAAGACAGTGAAGGAAAAACAGAGTCCAGGTAGCAGCACAGCTAAACAAGATATGTGTGATGATTTTACTCGTCAGCTACTGGTTATCTTGTAAGTTTTAAGACTGAAACTGGGATCAAGTCATTCACTGCCGTAAAAATACACACCAATAGAGCATTTATTACAGGTTTACTATAGTCACTAATGATGCAGTCAACTACGTCAGTTATTGATCACACAGATATAACCCGGGTGATTAAATCAGTCAGGTTACTACTTTGATCCAGCACCAGAGGACCAAGTGTGTTTGGCATGTAGAGTGATGGGTAATTTCAGCAAAGAGTCCGTTCAGTTCAGAATTCGGATTAAAATCAGCAGGAATTTATTTAATAATTGAAATGCTGAATTGTTCTTGTTCTGCCCCTGTCATCAAACAGCCAATCAGCAATAGGATGGAAAAAAGAAGCATTGTTGTCCCACTGCATTTGGACAGCTAAAGTTCCCCAGTGTTTATTGGCACACAAATTTTTAATCTCCAAGTCTGTGGTTATCATAATGAGTAAGTAGACAAGTGTAGTCATTGTATTTCTTGGCTAGTCTTAGCCACAATGTGAATTAGCCTGGCACTGGCTCCAGGCTCTGGTGGGTTAAGCCAGACAGGAAGATCATGTCAACACATTAAGAAAAAGCCTTAGTGTTATGAAAATGTGCCCACATGAAAAACTAACTTGCGGTGAAGAAAAAGATTCTTACAACCTATTTTGCCACACAAAGCATATTTTATCAAATACAGCAGGGTTTGAAAAACTAGGCAGCAACCTCTGGGGCTAAAGAACGGACTGTACTGGACTCATTTATAGGTATAAGCATTTCAAACTGCCAATAAAAATAAAGAAATATAAAAGAGTCAGGAGAAACACCCTTCAATCATGTCGTGAGTGTTGATGTTGCACAGTTTGTCCACCAGAGGGCAAATTCTGTGCCGGCAGCACACGTTTGGGATGCAAAAAACAACAACCAGCTGATCTGGTTTTTATGTCCATGTGCTCTCTAAAATAACTAAACTGCTATATGCCCTGTTGGAAGTTCCATGAATAGCCACTCGAGGCTAGCTCCAAACTTGGACAGTTTAATAGATCGATGTCACCCACTGGTTAGTAAAGTCCTATTATGAAGCTCCAGTTGAATGTTTTCGCTGTTGTCATTTTGTTGTGATGGCCTAGACCAGATCTGTTTGTGAAACCACGTTCTCATTGGCGAATTACTTCTTAGAATGACTATAATTTATAAAACTGACTTAATTTTTTAATCAATATAAGCAGAAATGAATGACTGAGGCCATAATCTCATCAGGAAACTGTTTACAGAGTTCAGAGCCAATGAAGGACTTCCTGCAGACTTCTGCAGGACTGGAAGTCGTTTTGGTCTCCATTAGATGAATGCTGAGTTAAGATACTTCTACGTTACCTTCAAACCTGGAAGCTTGGTCTTTGATAGTGTTTGTGTCTTCAAAAGAGGACTACTATTTAACTCAATACTGGATGCAATTTTAGTATTTTATTTGTATATTATTATTAGAAATGGTAGCAGAGGTTCTTTGTTTTAGCAGTCCTGTCCACAGTGGGACTGGAACATTTAATTAAGTGGTTATAAATGTCTGTCATTATTGACAGTTCATTTAAATTACATTTCAGTGATCCATTTCATTTGCCGCTTAACACATATACAGCCGAACTGCAACAGAACAGCACGATAGGGAAGGAGAAATGGAGAGAGTCTGTTAAAGAAACCCAAGCTGCTGCTACAGACAAACATATTATTTTATGATCACAACATTGTCAGATAAAATTAACTAAACTGCAGGTGTTGCCAATCCACAGACTGCATTTACGCTAGGCTGACACCTAATCATGCAAGCCAGACTTCCTCCAGATGTGCCACAGTACAAATTATGGTATTTCGGTTTACTGTGTATGCATTGATGCCCTCTATTAATATGTGTGTCCTTTAACCACAAAAATACATGTTTACTTATTTATGTGTTGTGTTTCAAAGCAGCTCCATCTTGGGTCAGCATGCTGACAACCAGTTAATTACATATTGTGACTGTGGCATCACTCATGATGATTTAAATTATGCTCAACTAAACACTTCTAATCACAAACTACATTGCTGCATCCACCTGAAACCCAAATAAATCTCCAATATCTTTGTGGATAGCGAGAACATGACAAACTGCTTGCATTATTGGGTTCTACTTTGTTTAACAATGCCAGCGCCCCCAAAACTCCAAGAGCTAATTAGTTTTTAGTTGTACCAGTAATTCCCAGCTGGTCTTTACTAGCTGAAACAAGTAGAGCCTGACTGGTTTATCTGTGAGCTGATATTATCAGCAGATATTAGCTATTTGCCCGTGTCATGATATCAGCATGTATAACTGCCAATGAATGAATGAATTGACAAGGGAAACACCCTTCAACCATTTTACAAGTTTTGATGTTGCATAGTTCGACCACCAGAGGGCAACACACATGTTTGGGCAGCCCGTTCTCACTCCCGACGCGTAACACACTGACGATTTGTCACATCCTGAGGCGTTCCATGGGAATAACTAACAGAAACAAAACAGAAAGAGATGCAGGGAGGCACGACAGACGGAGAGACGCAGACGAACCAGCAACGAGGACGAGGTAACACACACTATAAATACACACACCAGGAATCAAGGGATGGGAAACAGGAGGGGACCACACCTGGAAGACATCACAGCTGACGAGGCAGGGAAACATAAACAGAACGCACTGACATCAGACAGGGACCTTCAAAGTAAAACAGGAACACATACACGCAAAGACACAGACTAAGAAACGCGAACTAAACACGGAGACTAAAGGGGACACACAGGCAGGGATGACACCAACCAGAGGGAACACAACTAAACCCTGGGAAACCAAAACACAACAGTCATAATACATAAAACTATCAAAAGTAAAAGTACAACAATCAAAAACACTGACCCAGGACCATGACACCGTCTGCGTTCCTATGCTACGCGCCGAATTGTGGATGAAATCGAATAGAATGACGCTCCCGCGATAACACACGTTCCAGCCGTGTATTCCAGCCCTGACCCTGATTTTGTCCCTAACCGTAACCGCCACCTTAAATGTGTTAGATAGTGTTTTCCAAAGCGATTTAAGTAAAATAAACGCACATGTGTAGACTGATTCCTCATTTTTCCGAACTCGTAACATAAAGACATGTTGGGTGGCCGAAAGCGCAATATACCGACGATTTGTCACCTAGCGTAAAATGTTACGCTTTGGGAGTGAGAACGTGTTGGTTTGGGACGCCACGAGCAACAACCATCTGTTACCATAAGCGAGTAAAGCAAATAAGTAAAACAACTACACTGAATAAATGTTTCTTGTGCCTGAAAAAAAAAAGTCCTTTATTGGTCCATACAATAAACTGCAGGGAAAATTCTTATGGGGTCAAGAGTTTGAAATCAGTGCTAATTTTAACAGGATGCAACTGGGTAAAATGCAACTAAACCATAAAACACAACACACAAAAATGACTGGATTCAAGTAGTCTATAATTATTAACATAATATGTATGTTTGTTGGTTTTTGCTTATTTTAGGGTAACGTTTATCTAGTAGTTTGCTGTCTGAAATAAACTGGGAGTGCAACATAGTATATTTTTTAATTCCTCTGATTTCCTGTAGACGTATTTTCTCGTGATGTCAGGGTTGATTGGTGCTTATTTCCATGATTTCAGGCTTCTCTTGGTAACCCTGCATTTAATGTCACAACGCTGTGAACTGCAGCTAATTCCCCTATAGGCAAAGGCTGCACAAATTTGGACTTACAGAAAAGTGTGCATGAAAGGCTCAAAACGTCTGTGAGAGAGCCCCTCGTGCACTTGACAATTTCACAGTGGGACAGCCTTAAGTCCTCATGGTCTTAGCAGGAGTGCTCCTCAAAGTCTGCGAGTCCATGAGTGTGGAGATTGGGCCTAAGAGTTAAAGAAGATTTGTGGTTTTTAAGCGAAATCCAGCTACTTTTGAAGTGTTGCCACAGGTTACTTTTTTTGTCTGCTCGATGGGTAGAGCTGTTTTGCATACATATACATAAGCTGTAACTCATCACATTAGACTATTTTAGGACCAAGGTGAAAGTCTATACACGCATTGTCTGCTCTGGGACTGCAGACTGGAACGTAGCTGTGCACGGTCCCTGACAAATAAAGATTTGAACCGAGCTAAAGAGCTGTTTAGGGAATCTTGCATTTTTAGTGTTGCTTTGTTGATATTACAAGACATCTGGGATCCTGTCGGGCTTTAAAATCTGCATATATGGCTGGACAGAGACCGGTTTTGATAGCTCACTGCGGTGGTTTGGTCACAAAGACCTGGCAACCCTGCATTTCCACAGATGCCTCTTTTTGTTGTTGTTGTTGTAGTTTGACAAGAATTTCCTGTGTTCTTCAATTATATTTGCTTTCCTTATCTGCTTGTTCACATTATATACTTCCGAAATTATGAGATGACTTTAATATAATGACTCAGTTCTAGTAACTCACTGCGCTATTGTTAACACGCATTCAGACACACACGCAAGCTCGCAGACGCTGAGCAGCCTAGGAGCTATCCATCCATTCATGATACTTCATTCTTTAAATGGGGCTGCCATCTTTGCCTGTCTACCCAGAGGCTTTGGCCGGGCGGAGGGGTGGGTCAGCAATCATGTGGGTGACAGGAAACAGGCAGGCGTATTGGCTGTCAAATAGCCTCTTTATTTCCTCTCTCTGTGCTGCCTCTCCATGTGTGTTTCTCTGCTTTTCATCGTCTCTCTTTCTCCCCCCTCCTCCTCATCCCGTCTCTCCCTCAAGTCTGACAAGGAAAAGATTTTCTCTAAGTTCACAGAGGAAAAAAGAAGTGAGAGGGAGGTGTAAGAGTCTCCCCGTCTCCTTTTAACATTCCCTGTCTCTGTAGCCCTCTCGCACACATTCACGCGCGCACACTCCCAGCCTCACACGTCTGAAAGACAGCTAGCAGTGATTTGTCATTGTAACACTTTAGTGGACTGTGTTTCCAAATCATCCCGTACACTTTTTTCTTTCTTTTTTTTGCAGACATGCAGACACGTAACATTCCTCAGAAGACAGGTCGGGTTGAGAGAAGGAGAGAGAGAGTGAGAGAGACACGAAGTTGCATACTCTCTCTTTCCAAATGCAGCCGAGCGCTCCGCACGGATCGATAGTAATCCTCGGTGGGAGCCGTTTATTTTGGAATGTGTGTGAGGCCCAGCGGGTGACAGAATCCACATTCGCACTCACACATGCGTGCCACGTTATAAATCTCGCTGCAGCTGGAGTGGGCGCTCGCACACGTAAGCACAACACGGCGCGCACTGGTGCAGACAAACTGGCACGCCGACTTACACACAGCGACAAGTACACACTCAGCACGCTCAGGGCCTGACAAGCAAAGCCTCCCGTTGGGCTGAGCTCTCTCCTCTCCTCCAATAAGTAGAGCTCGCAGAGCTCCAGGCTGAAGGAGGGGACCCAGTGTGTCTCAACGCCGTCCCCTGCCAAACACTCAGTTCTTTGGGAATGGCAGCTCTCAGCAGCTGGCTAGGCCGGACCTCTGTACGCTGGTTGTCCACTCCTGCCAGGAATTTATAATTCTACCATCACAGCGGAACTTTTTCCCCTTCTTACAAATATTTAGACATGTGACAAATTAAAGGAAAATGGACTAGAAGGCGTTTTAATGTGCTGTGCTACCGTGCTCCTCCAGAACAGCTTTAGTGCAGTTTGGCATTTGAATCTCTGGTCTCTGAAACTCTGGCGGATCACCATTCTACCAAAATATGTTGGTGTGTTGAAAATAATGATGGAAAGCACTACAATAAGCTTTATTTATTGTCCTGTGCTGAATCTAACTTGGCACTTGCTCCACTCTGATGCCCATGTGTTGAGTTTATTTGAAACCGTGGAGACTGGAAGTAAACTTGTTGCTTCTATAGAAACTTACAGAAATTACAGAATCCTGGAATTTGTCTTATAGATACAATAAAGGCAATGAAAGACCATCCAGCACAGGCATGATCTTTGGACAAATCGTTACTCAAGCCAACCAATCACAGCAGCTTCGACAAAGTGTGGATTTACTGCACAGATAAAGCTTTAGACACAGGAACATGACCGTGTTACAACCACAGCACTTCTCAGCATGTTTTGCTACTCGCCAGCCATCTTATTAACACCCTGGAGCAGTTTTTGAAGTTAATAAGCTCAGTCCCGATTGATGATCACTGTCTGTGGCTTCTCCTACCAGAACTATCGATGCTAATTCATGTTATGGATGCTGGCTACAGTGGTAATGGGTCTATCTGTCTACCGCCACACAGATGAGCTAAGTGGAGCTTCAAGTTCCATTAAGTGACTTTTAATGCCTTTGGTTTAACATATATATATAATTATCAGGCTTAACAAATGCGTTTATAGTCTTCTGTAGGTTTTTAATTTCATTGAGATCTATTTCCTACGAGTGCTGTAACATGTGATTTACATTGTTTTGACACTACTCAAACTATTTGGTGACCCTTTGAGTGGGGGCATTTTCACCCTGGAACTGATGCTGAGGGTTGATCATCTATTCTTTCTTTTGACATTTAGAATCAAAAATCAAGACGGGACAAGAAGGAGACAGTGCAGGGATAACAACACAAAGAAAATGACCTGGAGTGGGCCTCAACCCAGGCCCTTGGAGCAGCCATAGGTGCCTAAGCTGTACAAATAGGTGTACAGCTTAGGAATAAATTGAATTATTAGTCCATTAGCACACAGAGAATCATATTGGCTAATAACTCAGACACATTAGAGTAAAAATATGAATTTGAATTGCTTTTGGAGAGCGATTGCAGCAGCAGCAGCTACTGGTTCCCCAGAAGTTGATGGTGCAACACCCTCAACCTCGGGGTACCTGCTTTAAGTTGCAAGGTTTTTGCACAGGTCACCACATACAAGGTTTGTAACAGTCTGAGTCTGTGGCGATGAGCCAAACTCATCTGCGACTTGTCTCTTTGTGGTATGGGACTCAGCTCAAATGGCTGCCAACTGGTTATATTCTGTTTCTACTCCTATGAAAAAGGTTGCCGAGTGCCTATTTTATTTTGCATTAAATCCAGGACCAGGTCCAAGGACCACTCACAACATTTGCAAGCAATGTTTCAAAGGCCACAAGTTTGCAAATTTGTGGTTGCAACATTATTGGTTTAGCTGCGGTTTCCAAACACTGTTAGTGTTACTCTTGCATAACATGGAGGTAAAACCATAGGTGTACATAAAAGTTAGACCTAGCCATTATGATGTCACCCCTTAGTTTGTAAAGGTTAAGTGTGATGGTTGGGGGTTGGGGGTTGTTTTACCCAGAAGTGACCACAGACTTCATAGACTGAGAGCTTCTTTTTTAATCAGAAATGGACTTAAATGTTCCAAAAAGCACCAAAAGCCCAAATACAGTCAAGGTTTCCAGTTTAGTGACTTGAGTCAGTGGAAGCGAGGCCTAGCGGTTAGCTAGCATCTATAACCTGTATCTCCATCCACCTGGCATTCAAAGTGGACAGGTGGTGCCCCAGGTAATGCATTCTTTTAGGCTACTCAATGAAATTTACCTCAGTCACTACATGTCCCTGCTTGTCTGGATATTTCTCAGAAGCTTTGTGGCTTTACATTCAACCACAATTTTTAAAAAATGTTTTAAAAATGACTGGAGGGTGTGCTTCAACGAAAGGGGGGGTTAAACTCCTCAGCCTCCCCATAAAGGTGTATGCTAGGGTGCTGGAGAGGAGAGTCCGTGCGTTAGTTGAACTTCGGATACAAGAAAAACAATACGGTTTTCACCCTGGTTGCGGAACACTCGACCAGTTCTTTACCCTCTCGGGGATACTTGAGGATGCATGGGAGTTTACATGTGCTTTGTGGACTTGGAGAAGACATTTGACCATGTTCCTCGGGGTGTGCTGTGGGACGTGCCTCGGGAATATGCCGCTGCAATGATGTGGGTGCTGCACTGGTCCATCGCGGTGAAGAGAGAGCTGAGCTGAAAAGTAGAGCTCTCATTTACTAGTCGAACTACGTCCCTACCCTCACCTATGTTCACAAGATTTGGGTAGTGACAGAAAGACCTGGCCTCCCCCTTTGAGATAGGGTGATGAGCTCCAGAGCCGCTGCTCCTCCACATCGAAAGGAGCCAGCTGAGGTGGTTCAGGCATCTGCCTCCTGGGTTCCTCATGGGGGGTGGTGGGGTGTACCAGGCATGCCCCACTGGGAGGAAACCCAAGGGCAGACCCACTGGAAAGACTATATCTCTTGGCTGGCCTGGGAACGCCTTGGTGTTACTCCGCACAAGCTGGAGGAGGTGGGTGGTGAGAGGGGGTCTGGGCTTAGGGTTAAACCTTCCCTGCTTAGGCTGCTGCCCCTGCGACCCAGCCCCAGATGAGTGGAAGAAAATACAAAGATTGATAAAATATTTCCTTTGATATTATCATCATTTATAATACTATTTGGTTAATTAATAGCTAACATTTTGTTAAGAATAACTGGACCATTTAACTGATGGTTCTAAAGTCTAATTTATAGTCATGCAAATGTGTTCATCTGCATATACGTTTCCATTCAGACGAGGTGGGAGAGGGGTCGTCCAACACTGTGCAGTCCTGACTGTGTGGAAATAGATGACGTGAGCGTCTGCTGAACGCTGAATGTTTGACTAGTGAGAACAGAGCAGGTAGCGACAAACTTGAATAAAATTAAGCATAAAAAGCACAGACAGTGCCTGCAGTGGACACTTCACTGTTTTTAACAGTCTTTGTTTTACTTCAGTTCTTTGTGTGTTATAACTTTGCTCTTCTCTGTGGTTGGCTGACAGACCAACAGCACAAGCAAGAGCGGCCCACATCCTTTGTACAGTGCCTCCATCAGACTACAGAGCTTTCTACAGGCAGGCAGGCCGTCCCCAGCAAATGTGCGCTTTCTCTAGTCAACCACAAATTTTGTGTAAGACGTTACACAGAGGGTAGCAACTTGTTAAGTAGACAGTTGAATTCAGTTTTTGAAGCTGGCAAATGGGAAGGAAAACCTCCCTTTTAACATGAAGAAAGCTTCCATAAAGCATACCTTGATGAACAGCCCATTTGGACACCTTAATTTACTAAATGAACTTCAGTTCAGAAACTAGCAACTAACACTATAAACCTATCAGGAAGGTGCTTACTGAGCTCAGTAAGCAAAGGACCTGAGGGCTGTTTTCTCAAGAGGACCTGCACAGAGCTATAAACCCTTCTGCAGCCAGAGTGTTGCCCCCTGCTGACCATTGGGGGAAAAAAATGCAAGTTTAAGGCATTGACTTCACTTTTCAGATGATGTCATACAGCCTGAGGTTCTAGTATATCCCTGGGCTATCGGAAACATGCTAGCACTAGCTCTGAGAAGACTTTGAGAAATGATTAAGTCATTTCTGATCCTCTGCAAGTGAGCCTAATTAGTTTTTTTAATCATTAACTAATTAACACCCAGCTTCTGCACATGACTTTAAAAAAAACTTCACTGCAAATCAGTTTTTACATTTTCAGATATGATGCTCCAAATCACTTTGATTTGTGTCTAATAATGACACCAAAAGCTCTAGAGTGTATGCCACTCTGTAAGGACTCGTCTGGGCTTGCTTTTACACCTTTTTGGGGGATCGGTTTGGATCTCTGGGTAGAAGCATTCCCCTCAGAGGCAGCAAGGCAGGCCCACAGCACACACAAACCTGGGCTCCGCCTGAGAGCATTGCATTATCTGAAGCAATCTAGCAGCAACCCAAACCCTGCTGCCCTGCGAGGCGGCATGATGGTCGTAAAAATGACCATCAGTGGAAAAGCTGTATAAAGTATATAACCCCCCTCACCTTCATTTTCAACATGAAATCAGAATGACACACTGCAGTTAAACACCGATGAGGAGAACGAGCTTTGCTACCATTATTTACTTTAGTTAAAGCTTCCACACTGAACGCACAGGGTTTAAAATAAAGCCCATTTTGGAAATTGACTGAAGCTCATTTAAAACCATCCTGTCAGAGAACTGCATCATTACATGACGGACACATCACCGTCAGGTCAATTTTAGACTGACGCACTCTCAATGTAATCAGAGAAGGGAGCTTTTTTTTATTATCAGATAGTATATTTAACTATGGAGCAAACCTAGTGCCCTTAAAATGTTCAGAAAGGATAGAACAGCAATGCAGTAGAGCCATATGCTGCGTGTAGCTCTACGGGCACATGGGACCTGACCACTCAACTATCTGTGGGCTTTGCAGCAGTCAGCAATACAGACATATCCTCAGCAATACAGCCAGCTCAATAGCGTGCCTCCTTCAATGCAGCATAATCGCCTCTTGTGACAACATTCCTAGCTCCCTGAGAGTCTATCTACTTTCTCAAATATCCCCACACCATAAGATAAAGACATTAGAGACCATGGGATTTGAAGAGAGTTTTGTCTGTGATGTGCAGTGATACAGACCAGGAATGCCTAGGAAGTTTGGGATCGCTCTAACAGATACCATCAAATGAGTAGAGTGGACCAGCGGGGACAAAGCTCAGCATGTTGCTGAGCTAGTTGGGAAGGAAAAGGCATTTTAAAGGAGAATACGGGAATGTTTAGGGAAATCATTTGTGAGACTTCACATGGGACCGGTGAGCCTCATCATGCATGTTTGGAGCCAATAAATGGCTGTGAATTACTTTTAGAGCGAAGAACACATTGGGATTTGCACAGCAGTGAAATTAAAGGTCAGTCAGGAGATGCTTTGCGCCATATGTCTTCTCTGTGAATCTATTAACTTGCTTTTGCCTCTCTGCCGTTGTGTCGCCGCTCACACTCTCCAATTCTTCTCCTCTCCCTTTCTCCTCCCTCACTCTCCCTCTGCCTCGCTCGCTCACTGTCCCTGGGTGGGATGAGTCATCGAAGAGAGAAAAGAAAGGAGAGGAGGTGTGTTCGCGTGTGCTGTATATGCATGTGTGTTTGTGTCATTCCTCCTGAGGTGCTGTGCCCTTCACACTCCTTCTCAGCTTCATGTCAACCTTGCTGTTAGGGTGTAGACATAAGCTCCATAGGTATGAACAGCGTACACACACACACACACACACACACACACACACACACACACACACACACACACACACACACACACACAACTTGACTCTGATGTCTCTATATGTTATGATAAGCATTAAAGTTCTACCTGAAACAGGCAGTGGGCGGGTCAAATAGGTATGTGTGTAGGTGTGTAGGTGTGTTATATACAAGTGATTTAAATCTTACTACTGTGTAAACATCTCTCATATGAGACGATGGAAACACCTACACTGTGACCACCTACATTTGTTCCTAGTAGACAAAAAAGTCACGCACAGGACTTTTACACTTGCTTTCCTAACAAACAAACCAGCATAGGTGAGGTATTTCTTTTATAACAACTTAAAAACAGTAAAGTGAGAGCAGATTTTGAAGTTCATAGCTGATGAAGTTTTGCTTAATTACCAAGGAGCTTTGGCTTTTCAGTATTTAAGCCAAGCTTTCACTAAAATATATATAAATAAAAAATATGCATATTTATTTTATCATTTTGGTTCCTCATATGTGCTGAATAAAATTCCTTCTTCGTTAAACTTATGCAAGATCGCTAAGCTGTGTACGCTGGTGTTTGCCACAGCCATAAACTGTAGTGAGGGTGGTGCCACCTATTTGTTTCTACTGTGTTTTGTCTGTTGTGGGTTATCGAAATCAGCAGTGACCAGATGATGGAATGTTAAGCTAATGCTAAGGCTGGCTAGCTAGTTTTGTCAGTGAGTTGCATGCATAGATGAGCGTGGACAAATATCACATATCACTCGGTGACTTGGTGAATAAGGTCTCACATAATGTGAGAATGCTAAACAACAACTGTTGTTGTTCAGCTGGTTCATTGTGTGCACATTTTTGCTGCTTTGGTTTTGCTTGCTTTTATAAACACTGTGTACTTTTATGCAGTTGTTATAAAAGAAGAAACACTGACCTTTCTTTGTGTGAGGGTGTACCCTTGTTTCTTCATGCTACAAAGGTTCGCATTTTACCTTGAAAGTCTTGTGGACTGTCTCGTTTTTGAAAGCAGCCTCAAGTGGCCACTTGTGGAACTGCAGTTTCTGTCACTTCCGTTCAGACTTCATTTTTCAGTCTCTGCTGCTTTCTCAAATTAGATGAGATGACAGATGATAAATCTAAATTTCTGATGATATTAGTAAAAACTGGAGCTCACAAAGCATTTTACTCAATTCACCTTAAAACTCTAATGAGTCTATATTATGCACCTATACAAGAATTACACAACATTTCTCTGACAAAGGTCCGTGCATGGTGATAAAATAACAGCACGTCTTGGTTAGATGTAACCACTTGTATATGTATTAGAAACATAATAAAAGACAGCAAAGCTTTTGTTGCTAATAGTAAACATGGGATATAATTGCTAACTAATTTTTCTATCCACATTCTATGAGCTAACATGTACTTAATAGTGTAATATTTTTATTTGCTTCTTCTATTTTTAATAGACTATAATGCTTTAGTGCATTTTTTTCATGACTTAACACCTTCACACACAGTACCAGCACTTTTTGTGTTATTGTGGGCGTCCTTTGGCATTAGACTGTACACCCGGAGCATCGCAGGTGCACAACCACTACACAAACAGGAGAGATAACATGCTTCATTAACCAAAGACCTTGAATACCGTCTGATGACATATGCACCCTCATTTTTAATGTGCCGCCTGTTTATTTCACTGTGCAACGGCGTTTCCTGTGCAGCTGTGGCTGCTGGAGTCGATTCAGTCCAAATACTCCAAAGCGATAGGAAGTCTGATCAGACTGGGCTGCCACAGAGCTGTCCAAAGAGACAGAAAGAATGGGTAGAGAAAGACATGGCCGCTCACTCTGGCTCTCTCTCCCTTTCTTTTTCTCCTTCCTCTCAGTGTTGCTCTCTCAGACAGTCAAAGTGGACTGGTTGGAGGATAGTTGACTTTCGTTTGCAGTGACAGGTCAGGGTCGGCGCTCTCTTGCCAAATGTGCAGAGCAGTCCAATGCAAGAGATATAGACACACAGAGAAATAAACAGTAATGACCACTGACGCAGGCTCGCACTCGCACACGCAAGCTGCCGAGTTCTTTTTTCCTGGTAGATGTGTACACATGCAACACACACACACCTTAAGCAACAAGCGAGCAGCGTGTAGCCGTCCAGAGTGCTGTCCTGTCATTTCCATAAATACTCCTAAAAGGTGCAGCCAAAACCATGGACGGGTGCGATTGCCTCGCGGCTAGAAATGCACAAAAAAGCTGTTTTCTCTTTCAAGAGACTGTAGGAGAGGATGACCCACTTAATCGAACAATTTGGAGCGCCTGCACATGTGTGAGTGTGTGTGTGTGTGTGTGTGTGTGTGTGTGTGCGCGCATGAGTAAAAAAGGCCTCCCAGTGCCTGGAGACTAACAATAAACAAAACCAACAAGCTTATGGTATTGCCGAGACACGGCATGACGACTGTCTTGCAAGAGTTACATGCTTGTGTGTGTGTGTGTGCAGAAGAGAACTGTGTTATGTACTCTGCATTTATGAGTCAAAGCTTTTATGTTTCCATCTACTGTAGAGGTTTGTGTAATGACTAAAGGTGGGGAAAAGATGCAGGGTGTGAGCCAAACATTTAATTTTCAGTAAAATCTCTGTGTGTGTGCATGTGTGTGTGTGTGTCTGTCATCCTCAGAACGACAGCAGTAATGAAGTCTTCCATCTGCCGTTTGGAGCCCGGTGAAGTGGAGTGGGGCTGGCATGGGGGCTGTGCCTGTGTGCACTATGAGTATGCATGCAAAGGTCAATCCTGGTTTAGCCTCCAATGTTTCCCGATGTCTACCAATTTGAAAAAACGTAGTTGCTCATGTTTCCTTCTACAAAACAGTTACTTAGCTGCAGAAGGTAATGGTCCACTTTCATTATCGGCTAATGAATATCGACAGCATCACGCTCAGGACGCCCCGCCGCCCTTAATCCCCTCATATTTTTTTGTTCTTTCCCATATCCCTCACGCTCCCCCCTCTCCCTTCCCGGCCATTGAGATCCACTTTCATCTCATTTTATAAAGCCATGAAACATCAGGCAGCAGCATAAATCTAACATGTGATTGCCGTAATGACCAGGAGCTGCACCATCCCATGACAAACGCATAGCAAGAGGATGGAGGGCTCACATCACACAGCGCACGCAGGGTCAAGGCTGTCCCATAGCGACAAACAACGTGCAGTAATGCAACACAGCCAGCTAGTTTGAAATGCGACTCATGCGCAGGCTTGTACATGCCATAGAGGGGCAAACCTTGCCCACTCAGATTGCACTGCATGTTCATCCGGAGATATATGCAGAATAAAACACTAATGGGATTTAATTTTCTTGGTCCTCTGGAAGCCTGACACGAGCCACAGCGCCTAACACAAATATCATTCACAGAGCGTACAACACAGAGAGCCATTGACAAGAGAGAGGACAATGAATGCAGGCACTTTAAACACCACATCTTCCTACACACTGTGCAGTTTCATGGAAACACAAGTACAAGCACAAGTGGGGCAACAACAGTGCAGCTCTAAGTCAGAGTTTCCACAGTAATATTTAGATCCCAACCCGACGCTATTGCTGCCGTTTGCTTTGGGTGGAAAAATTCTGTTTTAACACTGAAACCTAATGTCCCTAAACTGGATCATTGCTTGCATCTTCCAGAAACTTCTCATGATGATGTCATAGGGTTGCAACAAGCAGCAATTGAAAAACTCTTTGTAGGTCATTTGATCCATATTCATGAACAGTGGTTACACATAACTAATGTTCATATCAGTGAGTTCTCACAAGGCGTCTCTTGTTGGAGTGGCAATATTGAACAAACAAAGTCTATATCTTGGGGGTTGGGGGGTGATGGAGTAAGTCAAGTGTGGTCAGCAGTGGTCAGGAGTAAGTCAGGACACTACAATTTGCACAATCTGCATCCCCTTGGGGATTTTATTTGCGTTAAAATGTGTTTCTTGTGTCTTGCCTTATGCTATGCAGAGTCTAGCACTTGAAGTGGCTGGAGGTCCATCCATCCATCTTCTTCCACATGATCATAGTGATCATAGGTGAGGGTTCCCTTTTACGCTCAGCTCTCTCATGCACCACATACCGGTACAACATCTGCATCACTGCAGCCATGGCCCATATCTGTTTGTAAATCTCCCACTCTGCTCACTCATGACAGCACGCCACCCTTTCCGGACTGAGAACCACAGCTTCAGACTTGGAGGTGCTGATGATCTTTTTCCCTCTGCTTCACACTTGGCTGTGAACTATTCCAGTGTGAGCTGGAGGCCACCACCTGATGAAGGCAACAGAACCACATCATCTGCAAAAAGAAAAGAAATTCTGAGACCAACAATGCCTGGACTTCTGTCCATACAAATAATGAACAGAATTAGTGACAAAGGGCAACACTGAAGGAGTCCAACACTCACCGGAAATAAGTCAAACTTATTGGCAGCAATGCAGACCAAGCTCTTGCAATGGTTTTCAGGGACCAAAGGGATGGTAGTGTGGGACATCCCATACTACCATCGGATCCCCCACAGAATACCTCAAGGGACATGAATGAATGCCTTCTCAAATCCAGAAAACACAGGTAGACCTCCCACGCACACTAGTTATCCTTGAGAGGATAAAGAGAATGTCAGAAAACTAGAGAGGAACACTGGGGTGTGATTGACTGGCAGGAACTTTAAAAAAAACCTCAGTGTACATTGGCAACCATCCCCCTCATCTACTTACCTTTAGTTAGGCAAGTGAAGACATGGAGGGCAACCATCCTCAAAGCCCCATGCCTGTAGAGGACCCGAGGGTCCACTGATCCATTGTGTTTATTAGTTTAATTAGTTTATTTGTAAGCACTGATTTAATTAATTAACCACTTGTAGATTCCTGATTTCTGTCTTGTAGAGGTGCACTATGGATGGGTACCGGTATCCGGTGCCATTCTGACATAAACGGCAGTAACCAGACCGAAAAGCAGCGCACATTTCGGTGCTTTATTGTTCATGAGATGTCATACACTTTGGATTCCAGCCAATCATTTTACCTTTGCAAGCGTAGTAGGCGGGTCCAGGTACGTATGTTCTTTTAGAGCAGAGCTACAGATTAAAAATGCCCAAAGCGAAGCGGTCAAAGTCTGGCTGTACTTCACAGCAAAAGATGCAAACTCAGCAGCAACAAGTGCTTTAAGCTGATACTGTGATACTGTCAAAGGAGGTAACTCCTTGAATCTGATGAAACACCTGGCGACGCATAGCGTTTTTTTAAAAGCCGAGAAATGCGCCGTATTTGATAGCTTGCTGCGAGACCTCACACCAAGCACATCTACTGCGGGTGTGGTGCCTGTTATCGGACCCGGAGTTAGCAACATCCCCCAAGAACACGAAGAGGAGAGTCCTGGCCCCTAGCCCTGCCAGTGTAGCAGAAATGATGAGGATGATGATGCAGCAGCAGCCGTTCTTCTCTGCGTGAGTAGCTTCATGTTGTTCGTGTGTAATTTACGTTGAGTAGGCTAACCACGTTATTACATTAATGCACGTAAGGTGAACTAGCAAACACCATCATAGCTACATGCGGCTGTCTTCTTGTTTGATGGCAGATACTCCCTTCACCCTGGCCAAAAAGGCTAAAATGACCAAAGAAAAAGTGGAAAACAGCTAAACATGAGAGGTTTAGGACAAAGTTTGTGTTTTTTCCATTGTTTAAGCACTGCTTCCAGCCAAGAGTGATGCCATATATGCCCCATAGCTGCAGAAAAGGCTAACATTGTTATCTTTTTACAAAAAAACAGCTGAACATGAGAGGTTTTTGGACCAATTTTGTGTTCTCCATTCTTTAAGCACCGGCACCGTTTCAAAAGTACCGGTTTGGTACTGGTATACTGGTAAAACCAAAACTATACCCATCCCTAGGGTGCACTGCCCTTTACCTCATAATAAACAGCTGTTGTTTAAAAAGCTCTGTCTAATGGAACCAGTGCTAAAATTTACGCTTTATTTTCCCCAAACCAAAGGAAACCTTCCAGCTTTGCACTGAATGCTATTTCAAGAAACGCTAAAAAAAAAAGTGTTTCCTGCAAAATGCCATACCGCTGTTGGCTGTGTGAGTGTTAAGTGTGTCCACATGGAGACAGGCCTGACCCTGGCAGCAGTGCTGAGGGCCGTACATCGCTGTGACCTTTCTGATCACCGCTCCAGCCTGCTGCCTTTGTTCGCCTAATGTGTTCCACACAAAGCGACTTTTGACCAAGAACAGAGGAAGAAGCGGGGCAGAGATGGAAAGATAACGACAGAAGGGACGGAATTAATGGATAAAGGGACAGGCGTCGGCTGGAGGTCCGCGCTAATGGTCCCTACGCGTTTTGTAATTAGGAGCAGTGTCAAGAGACACAGGGGAGGAAGTGGGGGTGGTCAAACAACGGGCAAAGAGAAAACAGGCCGACGGGGAAAGGAAGATGGAGAGAAGACAGATATCCAAGCAGACAGATGGAATAAAGCCAGAGTAGAGAGGGGAAGAAAGAGAATACAGAAAGGAGAGATTAGAGGCCAATTACGTGGAAACCAAAGAGCTTGACTTCTAAAGAAAGCCAAGAGAAGGAGCCCCCATCATCTGATCAGCAATTGATCTTGTGCCTTCAGCATCAATGTGAGTGTGTGTGTGTTTGCATTGGGGTGGGGGTTTAAGAATGGACCTCTCATGCCAATAAACCTTTGAATAGCACTTTCTGAAGGGGAACTTAACAACTTCAGGGACAACAATGATAAGCAGAGCACATGTTTTGATGGGCTTATCAAGTGAAATTATTTTTGCAGCGCTGAAACGAAATGATCTCATGGTACCGGTACTTAAGAAGTTGGTTTGAAATTCAAGAGCAGATTTTGTGCTCTTTCTTAATCCGCCTTGTTGTTTATTACAGTAATAGTTGATGCTCCCTGATGATTTCTAATTCAGTTTTTCTTTCAAACCCTAATCATTATGTTTCTTAGCATATAGGGTTCATACCAAGGCCGCCAGTTTAATAATTTCAGCTTCTAAGAAATCATTTCAGTTTGTCAGTGCAGACGGGTTTAAATACCTCCCGGGGCACCAGGAGCTCCTCCCACTTCAGAACAAGCTCATGTTTGTAATTCAACACCATTTTCAATGTGTACATCAGGCAGAAATAGCAGCTGTCAGACCAGGCAACAGAAAGATTTGCCACTGTAAATAAACCTCACGTAAGGCTAATACATCTGACCACGACTGGCTAACGTTAGATTGAAGAGTAACAGCTTGGTATCCTACAGTGTCGTGTCTTTTTGTGTGTAGCATTGACTCCAACTGAGCAAAAAACTCCCCAAATGAAAAATTTTCCTTTCATTACTCCAAAGATTTGGTTTATCTCTGTACTATAGGAATGGGATCATGTAGTCATATATTGTTACTGTGAAAAAGTCAAATTTAAGCTAATTCTCCATGCAACCAGCTAGAAAATATATTCTTGTTTACTGTTTAGGAAAATTGAACATTTTGCACACCGCAAAAGTTGATTCTGTTCATCTGGATGTTTTCAGTGGGAGAAACGTTTCGTCACTCATCCAGGTGACTTCTTCAGTCTCAGCTGACTGCAGGTTTCCCCGATCTTACAAACAGTGCATTTGCACAATGACAGTTTTTCTTGAGCATGCATCAAGACATTTTGCGTGCAGTGCAGAAGTGCAGAGCCACCCCTAAGTAGGTGCTGTGATTTACTGAAACTTGTGCAAACATAAATCAAAATACAGTATGTTGGGAAAAAACAGAGTTTATACAGTCCAAACAAGATTAAAAGTCAGTGTTGATCACTTTTAATCTTCAACACAACTTGAACTCTCTTCGTCAAGCTTTGTGTCATTTCTTTAAGTAGTCTTCAGGAACAGTTCTCCAGGCTTCTTGAAGGACATTCAAAGCTTTTCATTGGATGTTTCTGCCTTTTGTTCTGTTCTTTGTAAAGATGATCCCACACTGCTTCAACAATGTTGATGTCTGTGAGGTCTGTTACTCCATGTGAGTCCTTGATTGCTGCACCTCTCTCCTGGTATCCTTTGTACATATTGATGACAATTTGAACCAAAAATGTCAAATTTGGATTCATCCCTCAGTAAGACCTGTTGCACTGATTTTCAGTTCTTGTGTAATTTGGCATCCCTCAACTTTTTCTCCCAGTTTCCTTTCTGTGAGAATAACTTAACAGCCATCCTTCCACTGAGACCATTTCAGTTGAGGTTTTGGCAAACAGCCCTGCCACTTCTTCTTCTTTTGTCCCTATTTGTCCGGTTTCCAAAAATGTTATAAAGACACATTGCACACCATGATGAGATATGCCAAGTTTTCTTTGGGACTCACCTTGGTGGTGCAAATTTATGACTGTGCTATCTTTGCCAGTCTTCAGAGATTCAACTAAAGAAATGATAACAAATCATGTGTTTTCAAGACGGGCTGCTGGTAGGAAAGTGCCTAAAGATAAAATTTTAAATTATTCTTTGCGATGTTCATCCCTTGAGATAGATTCCTTTTAAATGTCTGAATGATTCATAGGTCAGTGTTAAGTGTCTTAACAAACAAAAAAGATTCCTCTGAAAAAGATCAGGCACAGCTGTAGTTCCTGTGTCAGCTCCACTGTCAGCATCTATGCCCCTACATTTACTCTTTACCTGCATCCATATTGATGAGTTCACCAGGTCTACAGCTGACAACAATTTTCAGCCGTATTTTGTCTGTTTCTTTATGTCATTCTTTTTAATACTAATTATCCGCCCATTTTTAACATGGGATCCTATGGAGACTCGTATCCACCATAAAAAGCTATCTGCCTAGTGCTTAGCAGCTTTTGTGCTTCGTATCTTGCTGAATATCTGATAACACAAGACTACACAATTAAATACTTTTATATTGAAGATGATAATTAACAACAAAACCACATTTATGTGGTTGAAAAATCTCCCACAGCAAGCTAGTTAGAGAGCATTAGCATTGCTACAGGTTAGCTGTGCTCTTCCTGTGTTTGGTGTATTTCTGCCTAAACCATTATAAATCCTATTATTTCCTTTCCACTATACTTTAGAACACAGGGGCAACGGACTGGTACCGGTCCGTGAGTCGTTTGGTACCGGGCCGCGAGAGTTGAGGCTCGGGTGTGAAATTCATGGTTTTCAGGGGTTTTATCTGATTTTATTGTGATTTTTTTTTATTATTTTATCATTAACTGGGTTTCCCTGGATCTTTTTCCTGTGTGTTATGAATAAATCTTCTTTTTTTGGTAGCGGTACTGGTTTTATTTTCTTGTATTTATCCACAACACCTAAAGGCCGGCCTGCGAAAATATTGTCGGACATAAACTGATCTGTGGCGCAAAAAAGGCTGGAGACCGCTGATTTACAACCCATAGATTCTATGTAAGGCTTTCTACACATGCTCTAAACATGCCTATGCAGCTCCTTGTTCCCTGTGTGTGTGTATTAGCATGTATGAACACGTGGGTTTCCAACACATGTGATAAGGGATGGGCATCACCAGGGCAGCGCTACGAGTGAACGAGGCAGATCAGTCAAAGACTTAAAGCCCTGCTCCCCAGTGGAGGAAACAGACAGGCTTTGATGTTGATGTGAACAAATAAAAGGAAGCCAAAATGAGTGGAATGGACTATTATCTGCTGTGGAGAGGCCTCCCGTGGAAGGGAGACTGCCTGCCTGCTTTACTTGGAATCAAGAGGATGAAGAGAGGAACCGAGGAAGATGGAGAGAAAGATTTTGTGTGAGAGAGAAACACACACACAGAAAAACTGCAAGAATCCAAATGATTTCTCTTGAACTAAACACCAATACTGCAATATTTTACATTTCCTGTGTGTAAGGAGTCTGTGCGTACTCAATATCTACTTAAACACTATAAGAAGCCAAGTAAGGCTCATTGCCAGAGAATGCAGAAAATGGTCCTTGCTATATACGCTGTAGTCTGCTCAGATAAACAAATAAAAATATGATTTCTTAAGCAAGAGGGAACAGTGAATTTCTGTACTGGAATTAATTTTAGAGGCACTAATAATAAGACTTGGCATGTCCAGTTTAGTACTGCTAATGTTAACTCACAGAGAAAGGCACAAGGCCATTTGCCAAAGCCACAAATAGACTGAGTCCAACAATAAAATCTGCATTAGCTTCTTGCTGAAGCTGAAAGTGGAGAAATTGAATAACCATACCTACATTAACTGGTAACTAAGCAGAAGTAGGCCATCTAATTCAATTACTGTTGTATGTTTGTCATAGGCCAATTCAGAACCAGACTTTCCCCAAAGCAAAAACCAGCATGCAAAAAAGGTCATGTATTCTAGAAATGAATAGAGGAGCATTTAAAGGCACAGGGAACTTGTTTGCACAAGCTGACACATGTTAACTATCTTTTGTACTGGCTGGAAAAAGTAGGTCAGATGTACCGCCAGCAAGTGTACAGGGCTAACAACAGAAAGCAAACGAGACACAGAGAGGATTCGTGCAATGCTGACCCACTGAAGGTAGCTCTGTTTATTTTTAACAGATTCCACACACTGCAGGTTATAGTATTAGTACCAGAATGTAGCCATTAAAAAGTTTGGAGTCACTGAGAAATGTTACTGTTTCTGAAAGAAAAGGTTTCTCTTTACCGAGTATAACTGATCAAACTAAAGTGAATGGAAACTAATAATTAAAGAAGTGATACCAGGTTATATAATACATCTACATAGTTATACTTCTTACCGTTTAAAGCAGGGGAGGGGGAACTCCAGGCCTCAAGGGCCGGTGTCCTGCAGGTTTTAGACGTGTACTTGATCCAACACAGCTGATTTTAATGGCTAAATGACCTCCCCAGCAAGTCTTGAAGTTCTCCAGAGGCCTGGTAATGACCTAATCATTTGATTTAGGTGTGTTGACCCAGGTTGATAAACCTGCAGGACACTGATCCTTGAAGCCTGGAGTTCCCCACCTCTGGCTCCCTCAACAAATAACCTTCTGAAATAAAAGCTTTTTAAGTTCCCAAATATTTTGTTTTTCGTGCAGCTTTGCACAGTCTGACTCTTAAAGCTACCGTGTGAACAAGCAGCTAGTTACAGGCGTATGAGGTGTCTGTTTCTCAAACTAGAGACTTTGATGTACTTTGCACACTTGACCTCCCCCATGAAGGGAGTAGTACACGCTGTGTGGAGTTTAACTAAGAACATATTCAGGCAGTTTAATGTTATAATAGTTATAAAAACCACTATTTTCTTTATTAAAAACAAAAACATTTCTTTTTTTACATTAGTCTATATATTGCAGTGTACACATGCATTGACCCTGAACTAGATTATGAATATTATATTCCAGTTAGCAAGATGCCAAATGACACTGCAAATGAAACATCTGAGCAGAAAGTTAAAAGGCATCAGGTAGGAAGCTGTGCTGTATGGGATACACACATACTGCTTTTACCTTTTAAAAGCCTCACACACAGCAGAAAATAAGAAAACATCCAAAGGTTTACAAGAATAATAACACAGGTGGTTAAATGGCCCCTCATAAGAGCAACTAATATAATGCAGGAAATCCGATGATAGATTGTTGGCCCCTGCAAACCTACAACTTTGATGCAATTGATAATAAATAATTAAAAGTGGAGTTTTTACTTGGAGGATGATACACAGTCTAGTTCCTGCATAAGGCATGTGCTGAAGTGAAGAATGACTGGCTTTTACTTTTTACCGAGTTCTGGCATCTTTTAAACTTAGAAACGACTCAACTTCAGTTTTTTCTGTCGCAGAACTATGACAGTGAATGAAGGTTTGGGGGCGTCGGCTGCTAAAAGTTGTAATTAGTTTGCGGTGCCACATCTGCTGAAGGGCAGTCATCTTTAATGAACATCAGCAGCCCTAATGGAGCGTAAAATGACACTAGGAAATACAAGATGTCATGGTCAACGAGGGAACGGCTACATCAGTCAGACTCTTCATTTCCTTACACATACACTTTAGTTTAGAGAAGCAGCTCACTCACTTTTTAAATGTCTCAGGCTTTGGCACCAGAGTTATTCAGCAGAAGTTAAACATCCAAAGATGATTCATTCTAACTATTCTGCACGCTTAGTAAGCAATGCTCAGATGTTACACATCTTCTTTGCTTTGCTCCTTTTCCATCCTTTGTCTCCTTCTGTTTTATCTCTAAACATATTTCAGGTTTTTCTGTTGTGAAGTCGTGCTGTGGAACGCTGAGCTTGGCCAAGGTTTTGATTTATTCATGAGGTTCAATGAGGAAGGTCTTTGATGTCCATGAATTATTTAAAGACAACACTTTTTAAAATAATTCCTTACTTTGGGAATTACTTCCCAGCGCTACCCCACCAAATCTTTATCACTGGAGTGAGGAGAGATACCACGAAAGAAAAAGGCACCCATGACTGGCAACGCCTGAGACTGTGCTAGAATTCCTTTTTCCAAAGAGTTTGCACATTTTATCCATTAATACAAGTGTTTTATAAACTTTTGTTCTGTCCTTTAAGAGTGGGTGTCTCTTTTTATTTCCAAATGGTGGGCACAGTGTCTTGGAACAAAACACTTTTTACACAGTTGGTTGGTGCTGCTATCCAAGTACCTAAAGTAAGTTGTCTTCAAACACAAGTAATTCTCTGGTAGATTTTACAGCAGTTGCATTTGAAGTCCCAACCTGCTCTCTGTCAGTCACGTACTCTAGGGCTATTTTTGCATCTCAGAGACGACGTTAGGAAAGGAAAAAGTTTAGCCAATTGTATACATCCCAAAAGTCTTGAGCCACACCTCATTTCTTTATCTTTTGCTTCAAAGGTGGCAGACTTTGTTGTCACTGTAAATGTTGAGCGATGGTTCTTCAGACTTTCTGAATGCCATTCAAAGTTTTTCTTTGTCACTGCCGACTCTTTCACTCATTTTCAGTCCACAGGAATGTTTCTTTTTGCTTCTTAAGCCACTTAACGTTTGCCTATGAATTATTTAAGCATAAAAACACAAAGAATGAAACAATGTTTTGCCTGAATATTAAAAAAAACTAGCAAACACCCATTTTAAATGGTATCTTTAGGCACTTTGTTATTAGCAGCATGTCACAACAATACATCATTTGTTCTCAATCTACGAAAAAGCTGATGGCAAAGATACAATATAGGTATAAAGGATAATATAGTATCTTCGAACCAACGAGGTGATTTCAGCTGAAGCCTTGGCATATCTGGGCGTGGTGTGCTGTGTGTCCTTAAAACATTTGAGGAAACTGGACACACGAAGAAGTGGCAGGCTTAAAAACGATCTGCAGCAGATAAATGGCATCTGAAAGACCTGACACAGGACCTGAGAAATCCATCTGACCCTTCAGTTGATCCATCTACATCAGTGGGGGTCAAGAAGCCATTTTTAAGGAAGGGAGAAAAGGCTGAGGTATCCCATATCACACATGAACTGGGATGAAAATCACTGGCATCAGGTTTTATTGAGTGATAAATGCGAATTAGAACATTTTCGGTTCAAAACCTCATCAGAAGGTCTGTAGAGAGGTACAGCCATCTGTGAAACACGGGGAAGCTTCATTTCAGACAGAGCTGTCGTCAAAGTCCAAGGAACTACAAACAGAAAGATACCATCAGATTTTGATCCAGCATGCAGCACCATTTGGAAAGAAACAGCTTCATTTTTCAGCATGACAATGACCCCAAACACACTGCCAGTTCACAACCAGCATACCTGGGTGTAGAAACAGACAGTGGAACACCATCAGTCGTGCATCGGCCTCCCCAGAGCTCGGACCTCAACTTTACTGAAGCAGTGTGGGATCATGTTGACAGAGAACAGAGCAAAAGGCTTTAAATTTCCTCCAAGCAGCCTGGAGAACTCTTCCCGGAGACTACTTAAAGAAATTACGTGAAAGTGGTCACACCAAATATTGAGTTTCAAGAAAAATATAAAGAAACAAAGGGTGAGTCAAGACTTTTGCACAAGACTGTAGTTTGAAATTACACTGTAATTCATTCAGTGTCACCATAGGTTTATATTTAATGTTATAATTAACAAGCATGATTGTTTTTAAATTATGGCCATGTACAGAACTTTTGCTTCACAATAATCTAGACTCTGCAGAGCCATTTTCATGTCCCCCACACTTCTCCCAAAAAAAGAAAAATCTAATTATAGCTGAAATTATTGCCAGTAATTCTGACCCACTTTTCCTGAAACTGAACAATTTAAAATTCACTCTTTTTGTAGACATAAAAAATCGTTATTTTTTTGTTTTTTAAACCACAGCAGGTCCACTAGTTCAGACCCACGACGGACCCAGTATTTTAATTCCTTTACAAGTAAGAAATAAGAGATATGACTGATGTGTAAATGTTGCTTTACAGTTTTGTTCTTTTTAATAGTGCTGTCTAACCTTTAGGTGTTGCAATGTTACCTCCTCATCCCCAAAAGCTTGATTCTGTTCATCTGGACGTTTTCAGTGGGAGAAACGTTTCGTCCAGGTGACTTCTTCAGTCTCTGACTGCAGGTTTCTCCGATCTTTTAAACAGAATCCACTTTTGGGGATTTACTTACCTGGATGACTGAGCATGCATCAAGACGTCGCCTCATTTAGGTCATCACATACGTTTAGATTTACAAGCCCACTTTCTCTTTTTCCCTCCCCTTGTTTTGTTTAGTTGACAGCAGGACTGTGCTTCAGTCACCTAAACATAGCGCTCAATAATCTGTCTTAATACATCCCAAATGTGTCCACATATGGCTTTCTGTTTTTGACAGTTTAGTAGGATACTGACATGAATGAAATATGACAAATAATATATGTGTCATTTATCCTGGCTGGTGGACTACGCAACCTCATAGGAAGCTGTAGCATTGCTGCATGCACGCAGTTCAAACTCCTGGTGATTAGTGATAGCTGAGACCCCCTGCTGGTACCAATGTTAAGTCCGGTGAGTGCCCAACTAATCTCAGCTCGTCTCTCATTTGATTTGTCCACTGAGTAGTAACAGAGTGTGGTCTTTTATCACATTGTAAAACCACCCTTCTGTCATGTACAGTACTGCAGCAGCATTACTCTTTCTGCTCGGGCAGTTCTCCCTTTGTCTCAGTTTCTCGTTCACGTACCAGTGCAACGAGCGTGCAGGCACAAATTCCCCCTCCCTGCCCGCGTCCCCGTCTTTCCTCTTTCTTTGAATGCTGATATTATGCGATAGCATGGCATAATGTGGTGTAAGGGCAGCGGAGAGAGCAGAGTCTTGGATCTTCACCCAGCCGTGCTCGGCTGTTTTACCCCATGCGGTGGCACACAGCGCAAGCAGAAGTGATATAATTAGAATGGAAATTACAGAAAGTTACAGGCGAGCTAAATCCCCCCGCGCATCGCGTGGCTAAAAATGTCCCGGGCAACGCCAGTGGATGTATCACCATAGCAACAGCCTTCTTCTGCACTCTATTTTCAGACTGAAAAGGGAGAACCATCCAGAGAGAGAGAGAGAGAGGAAGAGGAAGAGAGAGGAAGAGAGAAATGCAAACATTGCCGTTTCTGTAGAAATTGATACATTATTCACGTAAGGAAAACATCTCAGAGTGAGTGCTGGGGGGGAGTCATGTGTGCCGGCTTGTCAGGGCTAAACTGAACTGTCTTTGGGGGCATCAGTGTGACGGTCGTACAAGGAGAATGGGGGGGCTGCAGGGTTGACTTACAAGACTGAGCAGAGGTCAGTGCTGAAATCCACACCAGCAACCAGAGATGTTAACATCAATGCAGCAGCGTGATGAGGCTGCACCCGCTTCTATTTTAATCAATCACACATCAAATGGTTAGAGGATGAAGTGGCGAGGAAAGTGACTCATCTCGTGGAGGAACCGGAGTCGTTCGGGCTTCAATGAACCTGAGTGGAAGCGAGCGTTTAAGTTCAAGGGCGAATCAAACATCTGATTTGTCGTGTGGCTCTGAAAAATTAGATTCATGATCAATTCGTGAAAAGAAATTATGAAAAAAAAAGAAGAAGCTCAATCCCGAAGCACTTAGTCTCTATGTCTCCCCTTTTCAGTTTGGTTCAATTTATTATAATTCACTTCAGTACAATGTGGTTCATTAGCATAGCGGTTGAAATGCCAAAGCAGTGAGACAAAAGATCCACATTTTCTCTCTTTCTCTGCTGGTCTAATCAGGCCTTAAATGAAAGCATGCTCTCTCTCAGCACACACACACACACACACACACACACACACACACACACACACACACACACACACACACACACACACGCACACACACACACACACACACACACACACACACACACACACGCCACTCTCTGTCCATCTTTCTGTCTCCTAATGTTTGGCTCACCCCCTGGGGGTCTGATTGAGCCGGCTGTGAGGCATGGATCTTTCTCTATTGATCCGCCTGCTGAATCACTTATCCCTTTTCCAATGGCCTTCATCACCACACTCAGGTTTTAGCACTCTCTGCATGCACAGATTTCCTTACTTGTACAGCCAAGATCCGGGGCTGGAAAGAAAATGGTTTACCCCGTGAAAGAAAAAAAAAAGAACAGAGTGACTGGATTGCAAAGAGCTCGCTAACCGCAGCGAATAACAGTTTCTTAGGAAAGCAACACACTTAATTACTCTGATCGGATAATAAATACCTCGAGGAATAAAAAGCGATGTCTATGATGAGCACTTTCCAGCAGCAATCATTAAGAGTAGTTGAGGCAACTGGGTCATTGTCATCTATAGAAACACAGGAGATCCCGAAAGCTTCAGATCCTGCCTTTTCTGGAAGGTCTCAAACTTAATTTTGAGGTCAAAGCAGCAAATGGACTCTCGTGACAAGATTTAAAGAGTCTACACAAGTATGTCCAGGGAGAAATGGGCAGAAAAAAAAGTCAATTTCCATAAAGTTCTGCACCTGGTTAATGCAGCAAAAAGAATGAGTAATGACTGTGTCATCACATGGAGCCACTCCGCAGAGTCTGTTTTTTTCTCTTTTTTTAATCGAGGTGAAATGCTAAGTGAGATCCTGTTCTCGTTTCCCACAGCGTTACTCGGTGACACAGTCCGCATTTAGTGCAATCTGCTCAAAGACAATGGGCTTTAATCTCCAAACAAAACATCTGAAAGCTTTTCAGCCGGACGTAGAAGAGGATCAAAAGAAAGCCTGGTCACGCATAAAATTCCATTATGTAAGTCAAAAGCATGAAAAAGCCGAGTATCTTAATGAAAGCCAGAAAAAAATGCCAAGAAAACACAGTTGTGATGCGAAAACAAATGGTAACATGTAATAAAAATTAAAGCCCATTACTGTTGAAGGAAACATTTGCAGCGTGTGCTCCCATATGGCCGCGAAACTATGCAGACCAGCAAGCATGCATTTAAACGGCTCGCTACAGCGTGTAGACTACTGGAGATCATTTGAATGCCACAGTGGCCTTATACAAACCCTACTATTATCACCATCCATCAAGTTGTCACGCATCGTTTTTTTTGGTTGTTTTTTTGCTTCTGGCGAACCGACAGGCTGAAGAGAAGAAACTCTCCCGAATGCTTGTAGGTTTGACTGTATAAATCAAAACATCCACGTGATTCATTCATCCGAGCGCAACGAGGAAAAGGAACTCCATCCAAATGCCCGGACTCTCCTGGATGTAGCGTATTGTGGGTATTTTTGGCTCGTTCTATTCGGCGGATAACTGTGGCGGTGTAGCCCGCTGTAAACATGTTTTCAAATCGGTGAGGTTTTTGGGGGGAAAGCTTGAAATGTTTCAACACCTGGAAAAACGAACACTAAAAATATGTTTTCTCTCCAATCCTGCTGGGAGTGCACAAAAACAACAACAAGACACAAAAAACATGTTGTTACCACTGGAGGCAACAAGGAAGAGGAGGCCAACGCTGTAAAGACCGGTCCCTAGTGGTCACACGGCTTTTTGCAGTGTCAACCTGTGGGCTCGTACAGCTGCTTTCTGAGCAGGACGCCACCATCTCTGCCTCTGTCCAGGAACAAAACAAATCCCTGCATCCCGGTAATATCTGCTCTCTCTGCTCTCTGACTCTGCTTCTTTTAATTCTGTAATTCGGGTCATCCCCTTGTGCTGTTTTTTTTAACTCGATCTTCGTCATCAACCATGCCGACCCCTCACTGTAGACATAATATGCTCTGGCCTCCGGTGCGCTCCATCATTTGAACCTTTGCCGTCATTCTGCTGGGAAGGACAATGTTGTGCTAAAACGTGATCATCTGCCAAAAGCGATTTTAAACTGTTATAAAAGACTCGTTGGCTCAAACATATCTCTCATGTGCAATAAAAGTGCAATACTCTTTTCTGACAAAGTTGTATTTTTACTCAGTTGCATATAGAATTTGTATTCTATTTTTATCCCATTGTATATTTTATTCTATTTTATTCTACTGTATATAGTATTGTATTTTATTCTATTCTGTTCAGTTGTGTACTGTATATTATTCGTATTGTATTCTAATTTTTGCTATATAACTTTTGCACAGTCCACTTCCTGCTGTGTCAAAACTAATTTCCCACGTGTGGGACTAATAAAGGTTATCTTATCTTATCTTATCATGAATGATATCAAATCATTCTGCGCTAGAAAGAACATTTGTATCACAAGGCACAAGCTGCAATCAGTTTTTAAGATAAGACAAGATAAGATAAGATAAGATAAGCTTTATTAGTCCCACGTGCGAGAAATTTGTTTTTGTGTGAATTTCAAATAAAACCTTTATTTATCTGGGTTAAAGGTGTCACTGACATTAAAAAATGTCCTTTTTAAAACAGATTTGACCAAAAACTGTAACAAATATAACATCACAGATCTATAAAGATACTTAAGTAGCCAAAAAGGACGGGGTTGACTGTAATTTGGCCCATTAAAGAAAACAGCTTGTTCTTTATTTTATATATAACCCTCTGATTAAAATGAGCTCTTCACTAAAGTCTATTTACTAATATAAGAAAAGATATTAGGCATAAATATACTGATGGCTGCCAGTGCCACTGCTAGTTATGGCATTCATAAGACTTTCAGAAAACTTGACCTTTGACCTTGACCTTGAAATTCGAAATTGCCTGAGATTTTTAGTAGCTGTACAGTGGTGTCAATTTCAAAATCCTACAGAGCTTCGTTCTCAAGTTATCGTACTCACAAACTCGGGTGTCCACGGTGCCCGCCCACCCAGCAGGGTGTTCAAAAACGCCCACACAGAAACATCAGACATCTCTTTTTGGACGCAGACAGACTGACAGACAGAATAACGATGAGCATTTCACACGAGGTTGAAATTTGTCTCAGAAATAAGGGCGACGGATCAAAATGAGATGAAAAACAAAGGCGAGAAAGAAAGTGGAATAAAACTGGCCGATTCCACCCCAAAATAGCAACCATCTGTAACAGCGCTGCAGCTACGACTGTCGTGTAGCGCAGACAAAACTGATGTAGGATCCTGCTAACTTGTGATGGCAGCTCCCACACATGCACACAGCGGGGTCATCGGAGCTATTCCTGGCCAGTAAAGATAAATGTATGGCAACACACGACTAACATATACACAAACACACACACAGAAATAGCGAATGCAATATGTGACTTCTCCTTAAACCCAACCTCTTTCTGTCAATTACAGATGCAAGTTAAATGCTTGACTCAGATGTGTAATAGCAGGCTGTGGTAACTGGGACTGTGAGAGTGAAGGAAGACAGGGAGAAAGGAGGATGAGGAAAGGAAGGAGGGGGAACAGGAATAACAGAGAAAGAGGCCTTAATGACAAAGTCAGTGTTAAAGTGTGAGGCAGGAGGCAGAATGGGAATCCTGGGAGAAGCAGGTTTCTTGCTGACAAACTCTAGAAGTGCTGCTGTAGGCCGGCTCCAATACCCAGAGTGTCTGTGTCAAGAAGATTATGATCCCCTTGTTGAGCAGGGTGAAGTACCTCCTTGTGCGTACCTCACGTAAAGAGGCATTTGGTTTTCCTTCAGAAGGAAGAAAAAGTTATTTTTATTTTTTTGAACGTTCACTGTTTTTGGAACTGGATGGAAACCAACACTGAGAGGGAGGGGGGAAAGGGAGGAACGGATAAACACACAACCTGCTTTTGCCAAGCTGTCTGTACCCTCAAACCAATATTTTTTTTGAGCCAACAACACTCTCAAACAATCAGAATGTTTTAGTGGCTCTTTTTGGGGTTTTTCCTAGACTAATTGTGTCTTCATGTGCTCCTCGTCAATTTGTTTTCGCAGATTAGGAAACTGTACAATATGCGTTCCAATGCCTAAACAAAAAATAAGCCAGATGGATGCAGTTGTTTCATTACTGCAGGCGAGCAGCGGAATATTTAGCAGCAGATTGAGGACGAGAGATGGCAATATGTAGATGCTAGAAACGCAGAAATCCATATTAATCCAGACATCTTTACTGAGAAATCCATAGTCAGGCAAAAAGATCTTGAGCAAACAGTCAGCGGCTCCTAAGTATGTTTGAGGCAATCACTTTATATCCTGGTTCAGTTTCCCTTCTCTAATTGTTTCAGACTACAATTTGGGATAATTTGGCCAGAGGATTTAAAGGGTTTTGGCAAAGCTATAGCAACCAGTTTATCTTTAGAGACTGCACCAGTCCGCATTTGTGAACCCCATCAAATGTTGACATGGGATTTCTGGAAAGCAGCATCTCAGTTTATAAGAATCACAGGAGAAATGAAGCTGTTTTATAAGTTGATATACCAAAGCAAAGGCAGGATTAAGACCAAGTCTACAAACTGCACTTATCTGAAGACAATAAATGAGTCATGTGAAAAAGAAAGCACACACTCCTTCAATTCTGCGGTTCTTATGTATCGATGACTTGTTTCTCAGCAGGGTCTGACATTTTTTAAATACAGTGTCAGATGAACAATAACACATGATGCACATCATGCCATTATTTTTTTTAACAAAAAAATACAGAAGCCGACCTGTCAGCAGCTACGTACAGCCCATGATTCAGTAGCTTAGCAGCAACAACTTTAAGTAACTGTTTTTATATGACTTTTATCACTGTTGAGGAGTTCTCACTCCTCTTTACAATGTTGCCACAGTTCACTGAGGTGGTCATTCATTTATGCACAGCTTTCTTTAGTCCCACAATCCGGTTGTTCAGTCTGACGTCACTAGCCGTCTCTGGGTCTAAACGCCGCTGCAGGTCCATATATCAAACGATCACTGTGGCATTACTGAGAGTTGAAAAACTGTCTAAAGTCTTTCATCTTTAATAAAATGATCAGCGTTCTGCTCTACCAGGTGTAACAATTGAGTTTAACATCCAGGCATCCATGAAAATGGAATTTATGACATTTAACGGAGTTAGAAGTTAGCAGGGAGTTAGCTCGCTAGCTTCTATCTAAATACAATATAGCATGTCCTGACTGCAGGGTTTTGGAAACAAATTAAAACGTACAGCTCTGTTATCACTTCCAGCATAAATGAAGACAGAAAACTAAACAGCAGTGACGTTTGTAGGGTTACTGAAGTTGGGCTAGCTGCTATATAATGATGTGCTACGTGACCACTAGCAACACAGCTATGTTAGCATAATATAAACAAGATAACTTTTTTTCCACTCGATAAAAGTTAACGTGAGTGTTCTCGGTGGTCAGGAACAAATGTAATCGCATGGCAGGATGCTGTAAAAGGACCAAACTTCAGCCAGGAGAACAACTGAGATAATCCATCCACAATACGAGGTTAGTCATTCATATACTGCTGCATGGGCTGGGCTGTAGTTACATCATAAGGTTTTAAAAATTGAGCTTAAATAAATGATTAGCAGTTATAAAAGCCGAGGGAGGTCAACAGAGATCACTGACTGTTTTAAATGGCCTGGTAAATGGCCTGCATTTGTATAGCGCTTTTCTAGTCCATAGGACCCCAAAGCGCTTTACACTACATTCAGTCATTCACCCATTCACACACACATTCACACACTGGCAATAGCAAGCTACATTGTAGCCACAGCTGCCCTGGGGCACACTGACAGAGGCGAGGCTGCCAGACACAGGCGCCACCGGGCCCTCTGACCACCACCAGTAGGCAAACACGGGGTTAGTATCTTGCCCAAGGATATTTGGCATACAGCCTGAGTGCCTGTGGCTGCAAAACAAGCCTAAATCATCACCCCTCTGCCGCCGTGCTTGGCAGTAGGTATGATATGTTGTTGCTCATGTGCTTTGTTTGGTTTTGCTGCACATTATAACCAAACAGCTCCACTTTGCTTTCATGTGAAAGTCTCCTTCTTTGTTTAGATTAAACCTAAGATGTGCTCTCGTGTCTTTTTTTTTGTCCAGGAGGCTTTCTCCTGGCAATCTGTCCAAACGAGTCATACTCATCCATCTTTTTCTGATTGTACGCTCAGAAACTTTAACCTTTAACATGCTAACTGAGGCCTGAGTCTGACATGGCACTCTCGGGTTTTTTGCTGTTTCTCTGAGTTTCCTGCTGTGACCTTTGGGTGAATTTGCTGGGACCACTCGAGGGAAGACTGGCATCTGTTTTGAATGTTTTCCATTCATGAATAACATTTCTCACTCTAGATGATGGACGTCAGATAGTTTGACCTTATATGGGGAGGATTATCCTCCCCATATTGATGGGCAGCAACAGTTGCTTCTCAGAGATCATTGCTATTGTCTTTTCTCCCCAGTATTGTATTTGATTACCTATAAAGACATAACCTTGGACATACCTTTTTTCATAAGTCCTATCATCAGACAGTAACGAGTATTTGGTTTAATCATCGGCTAAAACGTCTTTGTTGTGAGTGCCTGTCATTGTTTATGAATGTCAGAAGGCTACAGCTGCAGATGTAAAGGCCGATGGTTTTGACGCAAGTGCGATTTGTCAGTTGAAAAAAAGTCACCTGGGCCAGTTCTCAAATAGCCACTGGAGGATCACTTCTTAAAGACTACACTCCTTTGCTATAAATGGTGGATTTTACTTGTTTACAGCCTGATTAAAATACTATTTGATCTCTATAATTATAGATTAAAAACAAAATATTTATACATGACTAAGACATTTCGATTTTTGCCACATGTTTGGGATGCTGGTGCCTTTTGGACGATTTTTAATGGCATGAATCCAAAACTTTTGTGGTAAATTTTCACTGAGAGAAAAATCTATTTTTTAGTAGAAATCTATGTCTGTGGGTTCTACTGATACCTTATGGACATTTCTTGCAAGCTAAACCTACTAGCATTATCTAATATTGTAGCACCCCAGTCCCTTGCATACATAATCTCACTCCCAGCAGTAAAAAATCAAGACGGTGATGTCCATAAAGCTAAAGGCAAGACTGGGCTATGTCATGGTGGCTACAGCCATCTTTGATATACAGTCTTTGAAATATGCATATGTAGACATCTTTTTATTGAAATTATATCGAGTCCTTGTTGATTTTATGTTTTCAAAATCAACTTGTAAATGCTTTTGAATATCTTTTACTGTAACTCTGCTCAAGGAACAAAAACTCAAGCCTTTAGTGTGCATTTATTGTGAAAGAGCATTATTCTAATGTGAAGGAGCTTTTTCTTCCATCGGTACTTCCTGTGTTTATGCCGTAAACCTTTCCTGTCTGTCTAAATAAGTGCATGTTAAATCTCCCCACACTTTAAGCCTTTTTGAGAGTGATCGAAGCTTGTTCTTCGAAACAGGAGAAATCTACCTGCACTGGGACTGAACTGGACTATTCTGTTGTTGAGGAATGACTACACTGGTGCCAGCATCTGGTGCCAGCATCTTATTTTATAGGCAACTACATGGCAAAATAAACACTACAGAAAGTATTCAGCTTACAGTTTGCATGTTGCTCTGGATAAAAGCCGAGTGTAAGCAAATAAGATCAAAGAAGATTATTTTATGCTTTTTCTTTTTGCGAGCAGTAATCAGTGATTTGCAGTCGAGAACATTTTACACCAGACCTTTTTTCCATGCAGACATTTCAACTCGTCACAGGTGGCAGGATCTCCGCTTAATGGAATTGAGCCATCATTAATACGCCTGTGCTTTCTCTGCTGTGACAAGTCAAAATGTCAGCTGTGAAATCTATCACAGTTTCCCCGAGAAGCAGAGAAGTTCTTGCAATGAGCATGACGGAATTGCTGGAGGCTGACTGGCGAAAAAGAAGATGAATAAAAATCACTCCACAGTAACCAAAGCAGAGATTCGGGGTTCGTATTTGCTCCAAACAAATGTAAATGACAGTCTATCGTTATACCTCCACCGACTCTTATCATGTGTCAACCTGAAATATCAACAATAATAGAAGCAGGTTGTAAACTGCATTGGATTGACGGCACAACTGATCAGCCCGCACGAGGCCGATCGTGAGTTTCAATGGGAATCAACGAGCACGGCTCTTTTCCTTTTCACCAGTCTCTCATTAACATATGTGTGCCGAGCATAAACGTGCTCATGACGGCAAATTCACCCATGTACGCGGCGCAGCGAAGCGGATGCCTGACATGTAACTTTGCGATTAGAAGGAAGTGAGTGACACCTTTAGTCACGCAGAAAGACAACAAAGGAAGGGTGGATGTTGCAGAGGAGGGGGAGACAAATAAACGGCACGTCAGTCAGGCTGACGCTGTATTGACAGCAGAGGTCACGGTGGGAGATCGAGTCTCTGTAGTTTCGAGCATAGAGGGCAAAGAAAGGGGCCTTCGGTGTCAAAGAGAGGGCGTGCTGGGAGTTCACGTTACATGTTAACACGCGTTTCTATTAACCAATCTGCTGTTCCTAATTAGTCACGAGCCTGGAGGTCCTCCCTTTGCACACGGGCTAGTTAGCGCACACATAGCCTCCCCTCCACACCTCCTACACCCACACACATCACAACATATGATGTTGCCCCTGCCAACCTGCTGCTCTGTGTAACCTCTTGATTGGGCTCCCCGAGGACGGAACACGCCCACTCTAACAGACGCACTTTGGCAGCAGCAGATGACTTTAGATATGTAGGGATTTAATCCACGCCCGGGGTGCTGCAGAGGTATTATAGACAACAAAGGCCTGATAAAGATGCCATTCTAGTCCATTTAGCTCCGGGACACGATTAGTAACGTCTCAGACCAGGTGAGACGCCCGAGGCTACCGCGTCGCTATGACAATAATGAGAGAGGGAACGAGAGGAGAAGAAACAGAGTTTGAAGGAGAGTGAGAGTCTATGGGAAAAAGGGAGTGGTCACCTTGTCAGGAAATTAAACCCTCTTTTTATTTCTTTTGGGAGATGAGAATGAGAGACCAGCTTTCTGGTGATTATGGTGAAGCACGGTAATAAAAGAGATTACATAAAGGAAGAAACCACTGATAACAACAGATCATTATTCAATTAAAGCAGGCGGGAAAAAGTAAACCAAAATTTCAAGCTGAGGCCTACGGAAGGGAAGGAAACGAGGGAGGAAGGAGAATGACTGGGGCAAAGGGAGGAGACCGCGACAGCTCTCTGTCGGGCACAGCAGGTTAATTTGCTCTTGTCACAACCAGGGTTTTCCCTCTAGCCCTCCTTATCTTTGTTGTCCTCCTGGATGTTGGTGTCAAACCGAGAGGCTGTGCGGATCCCGCCTCTGCACTGTCACCTCGCCGGTTGCGGCACTGAAGTGACAGAGTAGCAGCTTTACACTGTAATCCTGTAATTATGTCAATTAAAGGGCTGAAGAATGGAGAGGGCCAGGAATCCAAATTCTTCTTGTAATGCGGAGAAAGTACAGGTACACACAATTACACGACAAAAAGAACCGGTGAAGGCAAAACGGAGCAGTGCTGACAAAGTGGATGTAGGCTTAGTTAATTATGCTTTAATGAGTTCGGATGATTTAATTGGTTAAAGGAAACCAATCAGTGTTGACGGCAACGCTGAGAGCAGCCAAAGAAAACACACAGAGAGAAAGAGAATAATGAAGAGGAGCTAAATGCAAATTCAGGATGAGTGTCATGCAAGAGGACTTAGGGAGCCTTAAAGTGTTCTACATTACCTCAAATAGGATTTACAGCAGTCATAGTGAGAGATTACACAATAACACAGAGTACACAGCCATGTACTAATCATGTATATGTCAGATCCCAAGGAAGACCACTGTTTGTGACTTGTTTTATAAATTTAACAGAGTCACAAGAGAAGGTGAAATACTTTGGAGTGCTGACCAACAACTACAGCTGAGACTGAGGCTAATTCACTCTTTACTTCTAGTATTTTCTCTGAGGCTTGACAAGGAGAAAACCAGAAAAAAGTAAGCAAAACTCAAAAGGTTTCTATGGCGGCCCAACGACGAGTATACACTCCAAAGACTGAAAATACGCACACGAAATAAATTTACTACAAGCAGCTAACTCTGAATATATGCACTTATACCAGAAGTTCTTATAGCGCGTGCTCACATGACCTAGAGCAGCGGTCCCCAACCTTTTTTGAGCCAAGGACCAGTTAATGTGTCGCAGATAAATACAAAAAAATAAAACAAGTACCGCTACCAAAAAAAGAAGATTTATTCATAACACGAGGGAAAAGACCAGGGAAACTGAGTTAACGAAAAAAAAACAATTAAAAAATAACGATAAAAACCCTGAAAACCATAAATTCTTGTGGCCCGGAACCAAACGACCCACGGACCGGCCCGGGGGGTTGGGGACCGCTGACCTAGAATAAAGCAGGGCCCTGTAATTGTGCATGGATGAGTAATATAATTTATGCTTGATATATGCACTATATAGTATTTTACATGTATTCAGTGTGGGGTTTTTTTTATGTATATGTGAAAAGACTATAATTGGTCACAAACATAGGCATTTAAAAAAAGTGGATGTAGCTTTCCAGTCAGAAATTTGAAGCCATTGTGGAAGTGCCTTAAAGATGAATTTTATCTGTAGGGCACCGGATGATGATAGCTGTGGTTCCAAAAATACTTCCAGTTCCATAGAAATCTATGGGAAAAGGCTCTTTCTCTGCTAACCTCTGTAAGCACATCGTTCATGATCTTGGTAACTCATTTTGAGTAACTTTTCACTTCTGCTCATAGAGTAGTTGGCTTTGTTTGGAGAAAATGCAGCGAATCGCAGCAACCTGCAGTGACCACCGCGTACCTCTGCCATCAACCTCTGCCAACCATTTGCCAATCGGTCAGGGAATATATGTCTGATATATATCGTGGTCGCTGGATGGTCTCCGTCCTGCTGCATCACACGTACAATGTGGCAGGCAAGTTATTGCCACGTGTTTAGAAATGATGTGATTATTGTTCATGTTACTTGAAAAATGCTGTTTTGGAATTGTCACGTAACATGTAGTGTTGACTGGTGAGACAGCTCCAGTAATTCATCCATGTTATGACAGTCATCATTGTTTTAGCTTGTGTGCAAAAGCCTGAACACAAGACATATACCTACTAGAGGTCACTCAAGGACTCGCTATTCTTGTAATCCATCCATGCTGAGACCTTTTATTGCTACAAACCTGTCCTTTCACTGCTAGGACGAGTCAAAACATTTAAACACATCAAGAAACATAAGAATCTTATGAGCTGTGGGCGATAGTATAGATATTAGTCATTACAAAACTGATTTATTGGATAAATAAAGTTGCCAGTGCCAGCTTTAGCGAGCCATTTGGCTTGGGTTTTGGCTGATATTTTTTTAATTTGGTAAATGTGGACTATTTCCATATTTCCATCATTTATTGTAACCATCTTAGTGACTTGTTCATTTGATTTAGGAAAAAAATGCTTTGGAGCAAACAGAGCTGCAAAAAACTGGCACATCAAGTCTGTTCAGTGAGCACCAAATTCAGTGTTTACAGTTTTCAGGTTGCGAGTGAGTTCGCTTGTATTTCAGGAGCTAAATGGAGGTTGATGATTTCAGTGTGACGTACAAGACACGTTATCTCTGTGAAGGGGATGTATAATGTCACAGCTTACTTAAAAAGAAAGAATATGGCCTGCAGGAGCAACAAAACTGTTTTATTTTCATGCTCTTATAATATCTTCCTTGCAGATTAGCTAGTCTCTGGTGAGCAGATATTCAGAGATCCCCTGGTTTTATTCAGAGCTGGAGGGCATACGAACCCTGCAGCTTCCCTGTCAGGACTTCTAGAGTAATGCATATATTCAGCAGAGCTGAGCAAGCTGCTCATCACGAGTAAGTAAATACTGCTTATTAAGGGCAGCATACACATTCACATGTGTTTTCACTTATTCTGGCTGATTAGACCTCTGCTCAGGTTGAAGGTGGGAAGCCTCGTAAGGTGGGTGTAATTTGTCCCCCCAAGGCTGGTGCGACAAAGCAAATAAGAGAGTGAACAAGATGTCAATCAAATACAGTCTTCACACTCCCACAAACCCGCAAGATGAGCTCCAATTATCCAAAAATAATGAAATCATATGTGTGGGTGTGCAGTGGTTTTGCAGGGAATTGCAATGAGACAAGAGTGTGGCAGCTTTGAGACGGCAAGAATTCAACTTTTGACACTACTGCGCTGAGTGAAAGAAAGCAATGTGACTGCTTCATTAATTGCTGCTTACATTAGTAACTGATTACATTTGCACATTATGTAATGTCCAAAACACTTTTACTATTATTATTGTGCTAACAACAGACCACATAATATGGACACAGCTTTCACGTCTTTAATGTCCACGAGGGGGTTACCTGTGGCTGCAAAAACAAGTCTATGGAAAAGTGACTCAGTAAACACTTTCTTGATGAGTTCAGGGGTCTTTCTCTCATTTTCAGTCGTATTAAAAAAGCACAAATGAAAAGCATTGAATCTATTTTGTGGCTGTACTGAACCCCAGAAGGAGGATTATCCTGAATATGCTCAGTGAGTGCAGTTTCACAGTTAGACCCACACCAAGCGAAAAAGGACTTCACTGAATCATGGCCGGGTCCTTCTTTTGTTAATGCAACTAACAAAGATCCCAGAAACCAAGCTCCTCATACTGAGTACAGATTCATGTTTATAGTTAATGTATTCTTTGGTTAATTTGTATTTATTAATATGACAATTAATGAGAATTGGAAAAAGACCAAACAGTGAAAAATATATTCCTATAAAGTTTTTTTTTTTTACCTTTATATGTGTGCTACATTCACTGACCTCAGTGGGAGTCTGCTGTGTTTTGCTCTCTTTAGTTTCCCTTAGTTACGCTGCAATGGGCCCGCACTGCTTCCCATGATGCACTGTGTGTTTCATTTCACCTCACAATTGTGTGTTTATACACCACTCTGAATTTAATCATTAGTTATTATTAATCTCTGTCTCTCTTCCACAGCATATCTTTATCCTGTCTTCCTTCTCTCACCCCAGCCGGTCGCAGCAGATGGCCCCGCCCCTCCCTGAGCCTGGTTCTGCCGGAGGTTTCTTCCTGTTAAAAGGGAGTTTTTCCTTCCCACTGTTGCCAAATGCTTGCTCATATTTTATTTTCCACATAAAATTGAATTGACCTGAACTGATTGGGCTGACCGTCCATATGGAGTGGACGAAACCTCCAACTGCAGATATATTTTAAATGAACATATTTACTTTTAGTATTTCCATGCACATTCTTCTTTTGTGTCTGTTTGATTCATTTTTGACTTGCATCAAATTTCCAAAACCTTTGGAGGTTTGTTTGTTACTGTTTTGTGTTTTGAGATGTTTCTGGATTTGGAGTGTTTTTTTGTTGCGTCTGTGTGTTGACTGGTGTGCATTTAGATGTGTAGTTATGGGTTTTGAGTCGTTTCTTCTAATATTCATTTTTTCCCATTGCTATGTCTTTTTTAATCTTATTGAAGTAAGCGGGCAAATGTTTACGTGAAAGTTTTTGCACATAAACATGGGATTTGAAAAAAGTTCCACACTTAAATCCATAAAGGGAAATAAGCAAGGGCATTTTCAGACCTAGCAGCAGCTGATGCACCATCATGCCATCAGCAATGGTCCCCCAGGAGACGTCCCTCGCTGATGACATCATCTCTCAGCGTGGGAAGTTGATGGATCCCTCGCCATTTTGGTGCCTGTGGTTTTGATGAAGTGGTGAGCAGGTAGCTGAGGGGAGGATGACTGCCAAAAACACCCATAGTGCTTTGTCAACGTCAGAGAGGTGCACACAGGGTCCCGGTGCAGCCCAGACAGAGATAAAGAGCAGGGAGAATAGTGGAAGCAGTGTGTGTGTGTTTATGTGTGTGCATGTTTGCGCCATCATCAGATATATCAGGTTATCTCACTACAGCGCCATCTATTATATAGTGAAATATTTCGCCATGACTCACTAGAGCAGTGGCTGGGATTTGAAGTCACACCGATTCCATCCAATCTTAAGTGAACTTTTAGCCTGAGAACCAGCGTAAGACAAAGAGTCATGGGGGGTTAGGGGGGAGTCAACAGAGGAGAGAAAAAAAGAGGGATAGATGGAGTATGTTGAGCTCAATGTGAATTTGTACAGTCTCTGTTCCTCAAACGGCTTCGTCTCACTTAAGTCTCGAGCTACAAAGAGGCCAGCAGGGGGCCGGGAAGCTCGCCACGAGCTCATACAGTTAAAATGTAATTTAACTGCATGTGTAGAGCATATGGATACGTGTGTGTGTGTGTGTGTGTGTGTGAAAATGACAGGTTTATATACTGTAGATGAGACAAGGACACGAGGAGATGCGAGGCCTGTAGCCGTATTTCTGTCAAGGGCAAATCAGACCTGTCAAAGCATCAAGCGTCGCTGCCATGGCAACGACGTTAACACCCGCGAAGGTCACAAGATGGAGTGTGTGTTTCCCCCCTGCTGGGCGGCTGTCATGAGTGGAACACAGCTAAAGCCACGTACACACACACACAAACTACCGGCTGCAATACTGTTTTATCACCGACTGTTTTTTATGGTTGAAGCAAAGCAGGCAGGATGTTGTTGTACAAAGGAAGACAGATGAGAGCAGTGATTCAGATAAAGTTGATTTCATTTTGTATTTGGGGAATATGAAGAGCTGGTTTTTGCAAACCATAAGAGATGCATCACTCTGAAAGGGTTCTATTTTTATTCAGTCTTGGGATAAGAATTACAGATTTGAAAACACAGGACTGTCTACACACCGCAGTAAACACACACACACAGGCGCTCACCACATCCTCGCACGTCCACACACATACAGACACACACACACTTCTCAGCAGGTTCACAGGCTCATTAGAGTTTTCCCAGCTGTCTGGAGAGGATCTGTGGGATGTCGCCATCACTTACCTCAACTACGCAGGGATCTAACACCATCAGCAACACACACACCTGCAGCATCGTGAGCAAATGCGAGCTCAAAGCAATGTGTATTGTCTTATCCGCAGGGCCGGCTGCTGGTTGGATGATGAATGCGCCGCTGTGCCGTGTGTCCTCCCTTTGTTAATAAAGTGATAGAGGCACAGTGGCACCCTGCGCTCGCCACCTCCCTCCCCTTAGCTGCACGCAGGAAGCGGTCATAAATAAGTGCATAAAGCCCTCGGTGTCTTAAACGGGTCAGAGAGCTTTGTAATTTTTCCGTCATTACAAAGCAGGGGCTGATTCTGAGCCACCAGCTCCTCGAGACAGTCTTTCTGTAAAGCTGGTTCACTTAGAAGAAAACAACCTAATGAGTAATGGTGACCTGACAAGCCTTACGCGGTGTGTGAAAAGATGATTGGTGCTGTACAAACTTCGCCCTCTGGGCCCTCGCAGTAAAAAGCTCTTAAATGATCACGGTAACACCCGGCTACCAGATGTAACTTTATGCCTTGAGGTAGGAAGTGTATCGTCAGCTCCGCCCTCCTCCTCATACTCAGTTGGCCAAGTTCGTACCCCAGCACCTGTCACTCATCTTGACGAGCTGTCGTCTTTAAAGCAGGATTTAGCCCGAGGCTGCAGGCTCAAGCTTCCGTGAAGCTGGCAACAGATGCTGAAGAAACAGGCTGTGTTTGAATGGCTGTCTACCAAAAACATTTCCATTCACAGTTCTGCTGTAACTTTTCTACCTCGGCGCGATGTTAACTGTCAGCCCACACTGATATGAAAAAAAGAAGAAGAAAAAACAGAAACGACAAGCAGAGTCGAGTATGCAACTCGGTCATCCTCCCATGTGCACTGATGCATGCATGCAGAGGGATACGTGCTAATGAAGCAAACTTTTCACTAGCTGCTGCATACAGTGGGGCAAAAAAGTATTTAGTCAGCCACCGATTGTGCAAGTTCCCCCACCTAAAATGATGACAGAGGTCAGTAATTTGCACCAGAGGTACACTTCAACTGTGAGAGACAGAATGTGAAAAAAAAATCCATGAATTCACATGGTAGGATTTGTAAAGAATTTATTCGTAAATCAGGGTGGAAAATAAGTATTTGGTCAATAACAAAAATACAACTCAATACTTTGTAACATAACCTTTGTTGGCAATAACAGAGGTCAAACGTTTACTATAGGTCTTTACCAGGTTTGCACACACAGTAGCTGGTATTTTGGCCCATTCCTCCATGCAGATCTTCTCGAGAGCAGTGATGTTTTGGGGCTGTCGCCGAGCAACACGGACTTTCAACTGCCGCCACAGATTTTCTATGGGGTTGAGGTCTGGAGACTGGCTAGGCCACTCCAGGACTTTCAAATGCTTCTTACGGAGCCACTCCTTTGTTGCCCGGGCGGTGTGTTTTGGATCATTGTCATGTTGGAAGACCCAGCCTCGTTTCATCTTCAAAGTTCTCACTGATGGAAGGAGGTTTTGGCTCAAAATCTCACCATACATGGCCCCATTCATTCTGTCCTTAACACGGATCAGTCGTCCTGTCCCCTTGGCAGAAAAACAGCCCCATAGCATGATGTTTCCACCCCCATGCTTCACAGTAGGTATGGTGTTCTTGGGATGCAACTCAGTATTCTTCTTCCTCCAAACACGACGAGTTGAGTTTATACCAAAAAGTTCTACTTTGGTTTCATCTGACCACATGACATTCTCCCAATCCTCTGCTGTATCATCCAGAGGTGGGACCAAGTCATTGCTTTGCAAGTCTCAAGTAAGTCTCAAGTCTTTATCCTCAAGTCTCAAGTCAAGTCTCAAGTAATGTCAGGCAAGTCAGAGTCGAGTCTCAAGTCACTGGTGTAAAAGTCCGAGTCAAGTCACAAGTCTGAAACTTTGAATTTCAAGTCCTTTCGAGTCTTAAAAAAAAAAAACGAAAAAATAATGTTGCAGTTATGCTAAATGTAAATATTAGACCATGTAATTTTAAAATCTGTGTTTTTCTCAACACATGACAAAATAGTGAACTTAGAAAATATACACAAATTGTGAAATTGCACCTCTTTAAAATGCAGCTCAATTAAACCTAGCTCCAAGAATAATTTTCACCGACAGTTCTGAGATACGCTGCATGTTATTCTTGGATGCGGTTGTAGGACCGGCCTTAAAATCGCATGACAAAAATATCATACACATTAAAAAAAACTGTATCACCAACGTAGCCTGGACAACATTTGCTAGTTAGATGAAGTCAGCTATCTCATCGTAGCATATTTATATGCATATTTATAATTATACGGTTCTTGGAGTGAGTGCACACACTCGTGAAGTTTAGTAACTTCCGGTCACTGCAACAAGCCCAGGTACAGTTTACCGACGGATGGGTGCAGGACCTTGAAATGCACCGTGTAGAACGAAAGACTATCGTACGTATCATAAGTTTACCAGTCTCACAAATCGTCGTCATAAATACACATTCCTTAACCGTTTATTAATATAACCTTTGAGCTCAACGGTAATTAATTAGCAGTGGAAATAATTTCTGGTAGCATCACAGAAATGTAGCAGTGACAATAATACTGTATGCTGTAATCGCACTGGGCAATTAGTGATACAAAACAACAGTTTTATCCTGTGAATAAAAGTATATGTTTTTGTCAATGTACCATAATAACAGAAGCGAAACGCAATATTGTGTCAGGACAATTCACTATTTATGCACAATAAGTAAAGGAGCATAGCGCGACAATTTCTGTTCAGCGCCAGACTTGCTTGTAACCTATATCACCAATTATGTTAAGAAAAATGACGTATTAACTACAACAGCAGACTGACCTGTGTGGAAATGCTTGGAGCAGACTAACCTGTGAGCTGGAGAGTTCTGGGACGTTATAATTGGTCTTTGAATGGCTGCAATCCAGTCGCCTCTTTATTACTTCGGAAACATGGCTCGAACAATTTCTCTTCAACGACATAATCCGATAACAACCGATCTCTTTACCCGTCGGCTTCCCGTGGCTGTCATGCGACCGGCTATTGCAGTTAATAATACAACAGCTTCTTGACATTTTTGTGTTTCTTTTTTATCGCTGTATAACTGATTTTAATTGAAAGCCTGCGTGAGCTAGTACCGCTTGCCACGAGTTCCCAGAATCCTTTGCGGTTCTACCCGTGAATGACGTCACATTTTCAATCTCTATATAATATGCATGTTAAATTTTATATTTTGGGTAAAATATCAAGTCTTTTCAAGTAAACCGGTTCAAGTCCAATTCAAGTCCCAAGTCATTGGTGTAAAAGTCCAAGTCAAGTCACAAGTCTTAGAACATTTTTTCAAGTCAAGTCTAAAGTCATAAAATTAATGACTCGAGTCTGACTCGAGTCCAAGTCATGTGACTCGAGTCCACACCTCTGGTATCATCCATGTGCTCTCTGGCAAACTTCAGACGGGCCTGGACATGCACTGGCTTCAGCAGCGGAACACGTCTGGCACTGCGGGATTTGATTCCCTGCCGTTGTAGTGTGTTACTGATGGTGACCTTTGTTACTTTGGTCCCAGCTCTCTGCAGGTCATTCACCAGGTCCCCCCGTGTGGTTCTGGGATCTTTGCTCACCGTTCTCATGATCATTTTGACCCCACGGGATGAGATCTTGCGTGGAGCCCCAGATCGAGGGAGATTATCAGTGGTCTTGTATGTCTTCCATTTTCTGATGATTGCTCCCACAGTGGATTTTTTCACACCAAGCTGCTTGCCTATTGTAGATTCACTCTTCCCAGTCTGGTGCAGGTCTACAATACTTTTCCTGGTGTCCTTCGAAAGCTCTTTGGTCTTGGCCATGGCGGAGTTTGGAGTCTGACTGTTTGAGGCTGTGGACAGGTGTCTTTTATACAGATGATGAGTTCAAACAGGTGCCATTCATACAGGTAACGAGTGGGGGACAGAAAAGCTTCTTACAGAAGACGTTACAGGTCTGTGAGAGCCAGAGATTTTCCTTGTTTGAGGTGACCAAATACTTATTTTCCACCCTGATTTACCAATAAATTCTTTACAAATCCTACCATGTGAATTCATGGATTTTTTTTTCACATTCTGTCTCTCACAGTTGAAGTGTACCTCTGGTGCATATTACTGACCTCTGTCATCATTTTAAATGGGGGAACTTGCACAATCGGTGGCTGACTAAATACTTTTTTGCCCCACTGTATGATGGAGTTTTAAACTGCAGCTTCTGTAATTGTAGCCTGTTTAACTCGGCCTGTTTGCTGGCACTTCATTGCTTTGCTGACTAAATTTTTCCAGATCAAGTTAGATTTTTTACCATTTGGCTACAAGTGCACTCACAGCCTAAAATAGACCCACCAGTACTCAATATACAAATAGTAAAATGATACTATTTCACCTCACACACAGAGCTGGTAAATCGGGTTTCTGAAATGATTTCCCAGCCTCCTCAGATGTGGTCCCAACTCTGTCAACAGGAGCTCAAACTGCTCCACTCACATCTCGAAACATGCACTAAAGAAGTTGTGAGCTTCACTCCTGCTCCGGGATCAAACCATGAAATTCTCCCTGCTGCTGGCTTCTCGCCTTGAGGCGATTGTTATTGTGATTTGGTGCTATATAAATAAAATTGAATTGAATTGAATCTTGGGAATTGGATGAACCCAGAATCTTGAGGCAGATGGCCCCGCCCCTCCCTGAGCCTGGTTCTGCTGGAGGTTTCTTCCTGTTAAAAGGGAGTTTTTCCTTCCCACTGTCGCCAAAGTGCTGCTCATAGGGGGTCATATGATTGTTGGGTTTTTCTCTCTATGTAGGGTCGACCTTACAATACAAAGCACCTTGAGGTGACTGTTGTGATTTGGTGCTGTATAAATAAAATTGAATTGAACTTGGACTACAGATGAAACCTAGGCTGTCAGAGTATCTCAAAAGAGGAAATGCAACAACTGGTGATGTTCATGAGTTCAAAGTAGTTTCATTTAAATATTAAAACAAATCTTATGTTTAAATTTATATTAGTTTGTCCCATTACTGTAAATGAGAGGACTTTGTACACAAAGGTTTATAATTCTTAAACAGTTTGTGCTGAAAACCCTGAAAAAAATTTCAGTCATATCTTAATTGTTTGATTAAAAATCCACTGGTGTGTTGCTCAGAGTAAATAGTTGTGTAAGGTTCTATGACGTGTCAAACCACCCACGCATACTGTATTTTCTGTAACACACCAGGCGGTGTTTTTTCTTTTCGTTTCGTGCGTCCCATTCTGTTCTCTCAGATTTATCGTCAGTAAGCCGCAGAGCTTTTTAAACAAACCCTTTGATGAGGATCACTAGTACCTCAAAAATGAAAATACAAAAGTAGTGGCGGTTGATGGTCGGTTCAGCTAAACACCCTACTTCACAGTAAGTAGAGGTTAGAGCTTATTTAGGACAAGCTGAAGCAGTAAACAAGGGTGATGTAAAACAGAGCAGAAACACGAGGCTTTACGCGATGAGTAGCTTCACATGAATGATTGTGCTTTTCTTTCTGTCTGTTTATATGAGGTGTCCAAAAAGCACCACAAGAGTGTTTTTCGAGCACGGTAAACTTACGGTGGTTACACAGGAGTGAGCGTCATCAAAGACTTGTTTGCCAAGGACTCGCTTCATACATCGGCTGCAGCGCATACAGGTATTAATAAGAAATGTCAATATATTTCTGTTTTCTACAGGTATTATAGCACCAGTGTTGTCAGCATGCTGCTTTTCTTTTCAAGCTGCATCGTCAGTTATGATCTTTTATCACCGTGGGTACCACGCTCTGTGTGTGTGTGTGACACACTTTCATCATGGTGTAGTTTAACTGTATTCCCTGTTGAACAAAACAAACCTCTGCCTCAGGGGTTTCTCGTGTCTAAATATAGACCTCAGAGGATCATTCTGAAAGACTGCCGAGTTCCCAAGGTGGTGCTTCAGTTCACTCGTGTTTCACTGTAAATGTATTGTCTGCGAGCCAGCCTGGCCATGCATAAAAGGAAGAATTCAAGTAAAATACGTGGCATTTGAATATAAATTAAAGTCATTTTCACTTTTTCTTTTTATTTGCTGTCGCTGTAAACACTGATAAGGGGATTGGAGTTTTCTCGGTATTTAACAGGGAAAAGCCCTCGGGCATGAGGCGGTAATGAATCTGCTGTTTCTCTGGAAGCAGCAAAAGTGGTTTGTTTGGAATAAATTGCAACACCGGGCACATAGCACCCGCCCTGGCTGGGCTCACAGAGAGTCAGTACCTGCTGCACAAGTGCACCAGCTGAAAATCAAGCATTGTTTGAACGGTGGAGACTCTGGTCTTCACACCAGAGTGTTGAAAATCTGCTCCTCTATTCAAGGACTTATAAAAAGAAAGAAAAGCCCGAGTTTGAGAAAGAACTGAGTGAAAGTGGAGAAGGGTTGATAAGGGTTCAAAGTATATTACACATACTATTTGATAAGAGGCAGGTTGAAGCTCATAAAAGTTGATGATTGATGATCAACACTATTATTGCTAGTTCTTCAAGATGGAAGGGCTTTCACTAAGTGATGGGGTGAGAATTCCAGTTATTCGGGAGGGTCTCAGAGTGCGGCGGCAACTCCGCCACATCTAAAGAAGCCCAGCTATAGCGGACGTCTTCTGGGTAACATGTTCTGACTTGCCAGGGTAGACCTGGACCCATTGGAGAACATGCATCTATCAGCTGGCCTGGCCTCTACATATGATAAGCTGCAGGAGGCTGGTGAGAGGGAGGTCTGAGCTTCCCTGCTTAGGTTGCTGCTCCCCGTGACCCAACTTAAGATAAGCATAAAAAAATGGATGGATGATTTATTCTTCTGTTATTTTAGATTTTAATTTTTATTGAAGTCGTTGTCATGAATCTTTGAACAGCGTGCAACATTCATAATGGACAATTTTTCTTCTTCGTTGTCTGGAGTATTACACGCAATGCTGACGATGCGATGAGCCGCGCAGCTCAGCGACGTGATTCATCATTGGACAAAGTGATTACTGCCTTTAAGTTTTTTGATGTTAAATTGTCTCAAATTTAACTTGATATCTGAGTAGGGCTGCCACAAACGATTATTTTGATAGTCGACTAATCAAATCATCATCCATTGGATGTAAAACGTACAGCTTATTGCACCAGCAGCATCTGCTCTTATATAACTATCATTAGCTTACAGCTTTAAGCTTTTAAGGTGCTAACTAAAAATAAAGACAAGATGATAGTTTATTAAATTTTAATGACGTTTGCAGATTGTTTCGGTGAAGTTTAATAAACTCCTTGCTATCTAAAATATAACAGGACACCGGAGTAAATTCTCGAGCATCTCACACTTCTGATAATCAGCTGTCTGCTTGATGTTTATTCAGCTGTGTAAAAACTTTAATCTCAGCCAAACAGATTTACTCAGGAACAAATAAAACACTAAAAAAAGCCAAACAATAACATTTTTAAGTTATCTAAGTGACTCATATATCATGTTTAAGCTGAGTAGCGAAAGACGGCGGTGGGTTTGAAAATGATTTGCCGGGAGTCCGGTGTTCTCACTAGTGTTGCCAACTCCTCAGTAAGGAAAATCGCTATTGGCTGTCCTAAAAGTCGCTAGAAGTCGCTAAATGACGTCATCGCCTAATTTGCATAATTGGTCATGCTAATCTAATTGTAACCTATGTTGTTGGAGAGAGAAATAACATCGTGGAAGAGACATAAAGTGAGTAAAAAACGTCCTAAATGCATTTAGAGTTTATTTAGAACTACAAATTAAATTTCTTTTAGCAATTATTGTTTTTTTAATGTCACAATTCCAACCCTGCTCCTTTACCCGGGCTTGGACCGGCAAAAGTGACCTGAAATAGGCGCTCTGGTGGAGTTACTTTGTGTGTGTGTTTATAAGTAGTTTTAAACCTTGTGATCCACAAAACAGCATAAGAGTAAAAGAAGAACTGACTGCGTTACAGCACCTGCTGCTTGTTGAGAGTAAAAGCGATACGCGCTTTCACGTCTTTTTTTAGCGACTTTTTTTTAGAAAAAAAGTCACTAAGGGGTCTGAAAACTCGCTAAATATAGCGACAAAGTCGCTAAGTTGGCAACACTGGTTCTCACGGCGCTAGTGACCTAGCCCCCGGCTAGCTATCGAGCTAGTGGGTAACAGACGTCTCCGAAAACGTCGGAGCGCTTTTGAAAATATGCGGTGTCTTGATAAACTGAGCAGATATTTGAGGTTTACACAGCTACATTCTCGCCTGAAAATATATTAAACGTTTATTCTGTGACCCAGAAAGAATAATAAGAGTAATATTAAAACTAACTAGCTGCCGCCATTGTTGGAAACTGAGCTGGGCTGCGCTATGAATTCTGGGACACAGCTTCTTCTTCTTCTTCTTCGGGGTTTAACGGCAGCTTGCTTGCTTGCAGCATCCTTGTACATGCAGTGCTGCCATCTTCTGTTTCAGTCCGTTATTACACTCTTAAATCCTGCTACTTATTCCTGCGTCTTTTGTGATCTTACAAAGCTTCAGACGACGCGTCGACTATTAAATCAGTCGTCGACGATTTTGATAGTCGACGTAATCGTGACTAGTCGACTAATCGTGGCAGCCCTATATCTGAGTGTTTCTTAGTTTTAGACCAGTCAGTCTAATTGTTTTCCACGTTTAGTTGACTAAGAAATTAGTCGTCAGGAACATCCCTGATACATACATATGCTGTGACCATTATAGTAAGATGTGGATTTCTTTGGACTGTGGGAGGAACATGCAGACTCCATTCTGGAGTTTTAACTAAGAATCTTCTTGCTGCTCTAAAAATACTACCCATCAGTTACACACAGAATACATTCAAATATATTCATCCACTAACGTAGAGGAGCTAAAGGCAATGTGGAAAAGAGGGACTGAGCAAAAAAGTTTAGGCACGTTAGATTTCCTGTATTCTTCCCTGATTTCAAACTCATGTGTTTCTCGGATTATGTGAGAAGATCAAAGAGGCTGAGACAAAGTAAATCCACAGAAAAACTCCAGCTTACCTTTGAGCTTCACAAGGAAATGAGTGGAAGTACTCAACGCCCTGTCCTTATTTTTGACACCTAAAACTTTACACTGATTATTTTCTTTAATTTTTATCATTTCTGATGAAAATGGAAACATTTAAAAAGCAGTGCCTGTATGTAGCCAAATGAACTATTACTACACTGACATGTTGTACACACAGTTCAAGAAATCTCTGCACATCCATTGATCAGTTACTGAACTGACAGGTGTGATGCTGAGCGGACCGGGGAAGTGCAGTATCAAGTTTGAGGTCGTTGGGATGAGTGATTGTCAGATTTTAAGCCGAGTGTGCCCCCTGTGGTCTAAGTCGTCAACTAGATCCCAACACTAAAATTGATTTTGTGTTTTTCCGCTGAAAAATAAATTTTGCTGGACTCCAGAAAACATGGCTAGGTCAGGATTCATCACTGATGATTTCTTTGATGATTGAAGATGAACTATCCTGTATAAATGTTACCCCAAACCTAACTAACCCTCACAATAAAGTAAACCTACTTTTGGAGAAACAAAGAAATGGATCTTTTGGAAAATATATGTGTCAATTAGAAGGATTCTTTTATTTGTTCCCTGTTATTCACCAAAGGTTTGGGAGAACAATTGAATAAAAACAGAAATGACATGTTCTGTTTGCCTGGGATTTCAGTTATGGTTGGACTTGTTACGATGATGTTGAAATTTTAGACCTCAAACTGAGTCTTAAAAGTCTTGAAAAAGATATAAAAACGTTCTATGGTCTTTAATGCTCACAAAGACAGCTGGACATGGACACATTTTTTGTTTATCATTATCAGATTGTAATTATTTTTAGTGCTCATTTCTTTACCAAGCACCTGCCCTGTGGGTCGTGTTTTTGCAGACGTGTACGCTAGTTTATGACGTTATTCTTTTGATCTTTACTTGGGGTTATAAGTCCTGTGCCTGTGCCGGCTGCTCATTTTGAAATTGTCGCTATAAGAAATAACTCGAGTAACGCGCTCTGTTAACAGGCATGTTTGATTCATGTCTCAGTAGAAAACTGTCAGGCTGCTATTTATAGTGTCCTTATATATTTAAGTGGAGGGTCATCAGCTGCTGTCAGCCCAGTGATGTCAGAGTAATAGTGACACTGGACTGAAGTGATTGGTGGGCAGACCAGTGAAAAACACCGCAGAGGTGATCGTTTAGCACCGACATGTTGCCAGAACAAGAAGAAAAAAAATCACAGATTATCACTTCAGCACATGGTGCTGGAGGCCTGCGACACCCTTCAAGCCAGCTGATGGCTAAGCTTTTCTGGATCAAGGTTTCTTGTATCTGGTCCCTCGTGTTCGCTTAGCGTTCAAGGCTTTGGCCTGATCTCTCTACCGGGAACAGGGGAAGATTTAGAGTAAGACACATCGCTCAAAGAGCATGAAAACAAATACAAATGAAAGATGTAATGCCTCTCAGCGAGTATCAAGAGTTACCAACCTGTGCAAGCTTGGTTTTTTTTTCTTGTTTGGCTCCACTTTGTAACCTTTAGATTGCCCCCCTTCACCCACCCACCCACCTCTTTTTTTAAAACTCCTGTCACTTTCAACAGAAGTGCAATTTAGAAAAGCAGAAGCACCAGAAAAAAACAACAACCCCATAACAGCAAGGGAAGGAGAGCTTTTCAAAGCTGTGATGTTTGACCTAGAAAAAATGCCTACGAATCCTCTTTGAATTAGCGTTTGGAATTAGTGGCAGCAGCGCACGCTCTCACTTCAAAAACAAACGGATAACAGTCAGGTTTCGATTTCCAGGGTCAGGCCGCAGCTTTATTTGCTCGAGCTGCTACATCATTGTCTTTGGTATTTGGTACATTCTCATTAATGGCACTGGTGGATGTTTGAATAGCTATTTGATGTTTATCGGCTTTGATGATAGGAAACCGCTACCATCGTGGACCCTCAGGAGCGAGCGCGCACATTCACGTGCTGATTATGGCTTCATTCATCTACCATCGAATCCATGCTCAAAAGCACAAACACATAACCCCGAGCAGTTTGTTATTAGTGCAGTTCTAGGCAGGTATAGAGCTGCCTGTATAGGAGCCTGTGCTGCAAAGTGCTTTGAGAGGCGCGCATAAACATACGCACACACATTCACAGTCACACTACGTTGTGACTGATAAAATGATCAAACAGCAGCAGAGTGCTGATTACAAGGAGTGATTCACCGTCAACAGATGTTGTGTGATCATAAACAAGAGGATTTTTGTCAGAGCCATGAATCAAACCGCCTGCCCTAATGCTGCAGTGTGCCGCACAGAGCCTCATCAAGGTGCTATTATTATTCCAGGCAAACTTGGATTTCAACTCTGAGGAGAGAACAAGTGGCTAAACTAAAGCTCGGGTTGAGTCACTCTGCCTCTTTGATCACAAGCAAGAGATTCAAAGTTTCTTCAGGAGCTCACAAGTCCAACACTCTTCTTCTGTCTTCATCACGCTGCTTTTGTCAACTTGTTCTGCTAAGACTAAAACACTGGATACCACTACGACTGCACTGCAATCACTAAGGCTCACTCACTTATAAGACTAATATTGTCTGCCTTCTGTTGTATTTACTGATGTGATGTGGACAGATGTTTATCAACAGCTTTTCTTGGCCCTACACTAAAAAGTAGTTCAGTAGTGTCTCATGTTTAGATGAAATTATATATATTCTGTATTAACTAGAATACTAACATTAAACTGGTGTTTAAAACAGCCTCTGTGTGAGATAAATAGTCATAATTCTTCAAGTTACTCGCTTGTGGGCTTGGTCAACCCACTGGTATTTTCTTCTGCAGCAATTTCTATTTGACAGTATGGCACACATGGAAAGCTGGAGAAAGCAGCAATACCTGGCACAAAACCGATCGCACATCCATGAGAGAAAATATGACATTCGCTGAATCAGAAACGGCATGAACAGAGGAGCTGGAGTGGAAGGGGGTTGCAAAGTGGTTTGCAGAAATAGCTAGCCCTACTTGAGATGTTCCGATTGGACGTCTAGCTTAGCAACTGAATTAAAAGCTTTGTCTCATTATTTTCGCTTATTTGCTAGACAGGTGGTTCATATCTTTTAAAAAAAAACTTGCCGTGGTTCTCATGTGGTTTCAGGCTTTCTGAGTATCCTCCATGTTGTCCCAGACTGATGGAATTTCAGGACTCGTTCTTCCATGTACGATGGTGTATGTCAGCAGTTCCCAACCCCCCGGGCCACAGAGCGACACCAGTCCGTGAGTCGTTTGGTACCGGGCCATGAGAGGCTTGGGTGTGAAATTTATGGTCTTCAGGGTTTTTCGTTTTTATGGTTAACTGGGTTTCCCTGGGTCTTTTCCTGTGTGTCATGAATATATCTTCTTTTTTTTTGGTACTGGTTTTATTTTGTTGTATTTATTCGCGACACCTTAAAGGCCGGTCCGTGGAAATATTGTCGGGCATAAACCGGTCCGTGGTGCAAAAAAGGTTGGGAACTGCTGGTGTATGTTGTTGTTCTACGAAAAAAAACAAAAAACTGATGACAATGAGTGACGGATAAAAAACTCTACATTTTTGCACAGCAGCTCCATGATTGGTGGCTTATTAAATGCACTGGGAAAGCAAAGTTTATCCAAAGAGAACTGGGGTTTGTCTGCAAATTCTGGGTTTCTCCACTAGTGATTTATGCAGTTATGCATTAATCCAGTTGTGTTTTTTTTTAAAAAGATGTTCATCTATGCTGGCTGCCCTTCAGGAAATTTTGAACCTAGAGAATCCAGCTATAGTTGACCTGTAAGATCCTTGGATGCTATGTCCCAGAAAATAAGAGCTGTGCATTCGGCTGTGTGTGCAGAGCACATCCGACAGCTACTGGGGACCACCTCATTAAGGTGTTAATTGGGTTGGCTACCTGCACTGTCCCTCACTGCCCTGGGCAGTGTGTGTGTGTGTGTGTGTATCTGTATGTGAAGATGTGTGTTCATGTTCATCTGTTTAATTTTTGCACTGTTAAGATACGATATGGGCTCTAGTCAGAAGCCCAAAGAAGGGTGATGGAGATGAAATCTGGGGAGTCCCGTGGATCTCTTGGGGGCAAGGGGGAATCAAAAACAGACAGGGGGTTTGATGAGATGTTATTTGATTTGTGATTGATACAAGACCCTCTCTAATTGGTCTGTGCTGTGAGAAAGATGGCTCGCAGGCACAGCTGTCACTCGATCAGATGTGTGCTGATGTGTCCCCGCATCATCAATGACCTTTTTGAAAATGAAGGGCCCGTGGAACCGAAATCTGTCATGTTGAACAGAGTAAGAGACGACGTTGGGGTTGCAGAAATCAAGTTACCAACCTGATTCCACTTGTCACAATTTATTGTCCTTGACAAATTGGTTCTTTATTAAAACGTGGCACAGAGGAATGCAGCCATTTGAACCAGCACAATAATTATAAATATCCACTTTACATTTGCTCGCCTGTCTATGCTTGTACACATCATTACTGGCTCAGTAAGGGTGGGATCAATGTATGTTGTGCTGTGCCAGAGACTTTTATGAGGGAACAAAAAGCTGCGCTTTGTTTCTTTGGAAAACACTAAAAGAATGGGATGTCTTATATAAGCTTCAGCATTACAACCTTTTTCTTTTTCTGATATGTTTAAGCTGAACTCAATAGTTAGGAATCAAAGCATCATTATTTTAATCAAGGTGTGCAAATTCATCATTTCTTCATTATACACAGAAATACTGGATCTGACTCTTTATGGGAGACATTAATTTAAAAAAAAAGATTAAGATTGGGATTTAGCCACAAAACATTTGCCCCAGACACTGATCAGAACAATCTCGTGAAATATTTCTGAAAAAACACAAGAGTTTGCTGTCAGATTAGCAGCCATGCTAACAGCCACAAAGGCACTTTAAGCTACATGCTAAGGCAGCGGTCCCCAACCTTTTTTGCGCCACGGACCGGTTTATGCCCGACAATATTTTCGCAGACCGGCCTTTAAGGTGTCGCGGATAAATACAACAAAATAAAACTAGTACCGGTACCGGAAAAAAGAAGATTTATTCATAACACACGTGAAAAGACCCAGGAAAACAGAGTTAACGATAAAAACGATAAGAAAATAATGCTAAAAACCTTGAAAACCATACATTTCACACCTGAGCCTCAACTCTCGTGGCCCGGTACCAAACGAATCACGGACCGGTACCGGTCTGAGGCCCGGGGGTTGGGGACCGCTGTGCTAAGGGACATGTCACAGGTGACGTGGATAACACTGATTATATCTACTATCTACACATGATAGTGAGTGGGAGGGTGAAAGTGAACATTTTGTCCTCAAAGTTGAAGCAGGAAAAATGGACAAAGATAAGGATTTGAGTGAGTTTGATGAGGGCCAAATTGCAAAGGCTAGAGGTGTTGTGGGGTGTTCCCAGTTTGGAAGAAAGGAACAGCAGTGAACCAGTGAAACTGGACAAACAAGTCTGATCCTTGGAGGCTCCACACCACAACATACAGGACTGTTGCTAACATCCTAGTGCCAGATCCCACAGCACAGCTTCAGGGGTCTGTCCATGCCACAATGTGTCATTTTACAGCAAAAGAAGGACCAACACAATATTAGGAAGCTGATCATGTTTTGCTTAATTGGTGTATATTTGTATGATTGCTTATTAGGGCCACTGAACTGTTCTATATTACCTTAAATATCACAGAGTGTGGTGTCATGGTCCTAGCCTACATGTTTTTTGCGTTCTAGCATTGCTTTCTCGTCTGTTCTCCACTTGCCCACCCATTGCCAGAATGGATACCCTGTTTTCCTGAATTCCTGTTTCCGTGAGGAATTTAACAGACACTTCCGGTTATACCTGAGCATTCCAGCTGGTCAGTACGCTTGTAAAGGATAACACTTGCCTGTTACTCACCTGCCTGCCTACTCTTCACCAAATCTCTTTCTGCCATTTTGGAATTCCACCCGCCTGCCAGCTGCCACTCAAGATACAAACAGGTAAGGTCTCAGAATGAAACTGAGAACATCACAGGAGTCTGTGAAACCCACCTTGGCAATCGTTTTATCTCCTCTCTGGCAGAAACTCCGGTTCCACTCCTGTATAAAAAACACCCACCAGCACGACTCACCTGTTCTTTGAACGCTCGTTACATTTTTACATTAAAACTCCTGTTAGCTTCTTGATTACAGCTTTTGGCAAATAATGACACAAAATCACTTCACACATCAGCGGTATCCTGTTGATCGTGCTACAGGTCTGAAAGAAGGCGATCATAATCATTTGAAGGAGATTTTTTTAAATTATCCAATAATGTCAAACTAATAAAGCGAACATTTGATAGTATTTCAATATTTTAATTTAGAGAATCTCTCCTAAGTTTACAACTTAAAGGCCACACATTATTTCTTTACATTTTCTATGAATATGGAAAATAGGCAGAGTCAATTGAAATGTACAAACATTTCTACAAAGAGCCTGATTTTCTTATAATTTTTTTAAAGTAGTCTTCAGATTAGTTCTCCAGGCGTCTTGAAGGACATTCAAAGCTCCTCTTTGGATGTTTCTGCCTTTTGTTCTGTTGCACTGCTTCGATAATGTTTATGTCCGGGCTCAGGGGAGGCCAATCCATGACTGAAGCTTTACCATCTACAGATGGTTGTAGACACTGTAGACATCTCCTGAACCCTTTTGTATATATTTGCAATCATTTGAACCAAAAATGTCCCCTTTGACAGCCACACATCCACTGACAGTATTTATAAGGAGATTTCAGCAAACAGTTGCTGATCAACTGAACAACCAGATTCTTCTCTCGGGTCTTGTCAGGTCTTTGCTGGATTCTTTTTCCTATTTCTTAAGGACATGACTTTCAAATACTGTTTAACTGCTCTAGATAGTCTTTTAGGTCTGCAGCTTCTTCTTTGGTCCTCTTGTTCAGTTTTGTGAAGTTAGAATACAACTTGGTGAAACTGGACAAGTGGAGGAGTATCCGATTGTTCAGTCTGACGTCACTAGCCGTGTTGAAAAACTGTCTAAAGTCTTTCATCTTTAATAAAATGATCAGCGTTCTGCTCTACTAGGTGTAACAACTGAGTTTAACATCCAGGCATCCATGAAAACGGAATTTATGACATTTAAGGGAGTTAGAAGTTAGCAGGGAGTTAGCTCGCTAGCTTCTATCTAAATACAATATAGCATGTCCTGACTGCAGGGTTTTGGAAACAAATTAAAACGTACAGCTCTGTTATCACTTCCAACATAAATGAAGACAGAAAACTAAACAGCAGTGACGTTCGTAGGGTTACTGAAGTTTGGCTAGCTGTGCTACGTGACCACTAGCAACACAGCTATATTAGCATAATATAAACAAGATAACTTTTTTTCCACTCGATAAAAGTTAACGTGAGTGTTCTCGGTGGTCAGGAACAAATGTAATCGCATGGCAGGATGCTGTAAAAGGACCAAACTTCAGCCAGGAGAACAACTGAGATAATCCATCCACAATACGAGGTTAGTCATTCATATACTGCTGCATGGGCTGGGCTGTAGTTACATCCTAAGGTTTTAAAAACTGAGCTTAAATAAATGATTAGCGGTAATAAAAGCCGAGGGAGGTCAACAGTGATCACTGACTGTTTTAGGAGCTTTTTGAGATCAAATAGAAGAAAATACAAAACATTAAACATGTTAACAACACAAAAGCCATATTAAACGCAGACTACTTTAGGCCCGGTAGTAGGATTCGTCACGTCATCACTTAACAACTGGATTACTTTATTGTCCCTCATTGGGGAAATTTAGTTGTTCAAGCAGCAAAGTGACAGATTCAAAAACAAATTAACGACATAAGGGAAGAAATATTGTACAGTTATTAAGTATTTAAGAACAGAAAAAAGACTAAAACAGAAAATTAGAACACTGCAGCAATAGAAACAACTATAATATAATTATAATATTAACAACTTATTGCATTTGTTGGGAGCAGTGATGGTTAAGTCTAAAATTTGCTGAGAGTAACAACATGCGATAACACTCCTTTGTGCATCTAGGATGCAGCAGTCTGTCACTGAAGGAGCTCTCCAGTTCTGCAATAGCTTCATGCATGGGGTGGGAGACATTGTCCAAGAGTGATGTTATTTTTACCAAAGTTATTCTGTCTCTGACCACCTGCACTGGCGTCCTAGGACACAGCTGGCCTTCCTAATGAGCTCTTCCTCTCAGCTGTAGATAAACTGCTGTTCCAACAGCCCAAAAGAAGATGGCTGACGTCACCATAGAGTTAAAAAAGGTCTTCAAGAGCGCCTGCTGCACTTCAAAAGATTTCAGTCTCCTCAGAGGGTAGACTCTGCTCCGACCCTACCTGTAAAGAGCATTAGTGTTGTGACTCTAGTTCAGTTTATTGTTCGGGTGAAAACTCAGGTAGTTACAGTATAAGAGTTCACCTTCTCAGTGTCACCTGTGTTCACGTGTGCCAGTGTGGTGGGTCTGAGTCATCCTCACCTGTAATGAGGCCAACTATGGCAGAGTCATCAGAGAATTTTGTAGCCTGGGTAGTTGATGGAGAAGTCTGCAGTGTAGAGGCTGAACGGTGCCAGGACAGTTCCCTGCAGGGCCTCCATACTGCAGACCAGCCTGTGGGCGGCCAGTGAGGTGGTCCAGTATCCACTGGGAAAGTGGTGGGCCACTCCTGATAGCTCCACCTGACCAGACCTGAAATTGTCTTCAGCCTCTTCCAAACCACACTGATGTTGTTCTGCTGTAGTTGGTCCTTCATCTTCTTCCTATAAATGTTTCTTCCATCCCTGAGCCTCCTTCTCAGTTCCTTCTGCACTGCTCTAATCTCCTCCTCATTCCTGATCTAGAGGCTCTCTTCTTCTCCTTGAGGAGAGCCTTGAGGAGATGAGCTTTATGCCTCCTTGGTGTTGGTCTACAATAAGTCCAGCGTTTTATTGTGTCTGGTGTGGCAGGTAACATATTGGGTAAAAGTGGGCAGAGTGGAGAACATGGAGATTATTAAATTTCATGGGGACGCTGTGTTTGGAGTCTGCTGGTAACAGTATGGATAACATTACAGGCTATTGCTGCAGCCTGCAATGTTATCCATTACAGGCTGCAGCAACAGCCTGGGGGGGCATACATGTGTAAACTCCTGCGGTAGATAATACGACCTCATGCTAACAGCTAGCAGCTCAATGTCCTCACTGCAAAGTGTCTCTGTGATAGTTAAGTGCCCATCTGTCATTCACAAACACAGCCTAACCCCTTCCTCTCTTAACGCTCTCCTTGGTTCTGTCAGCCCAGAGTAGATAAAAACCATCTATGTTTATGTGTGTCCGAAGCTAGTAATGTCTCAGAAAGAATCATTAAGCTGCTCTCTCTTTATTTTGTGTAGTTAAGGATACACGTACCATATCGCCTTTATTGTATCCTACACTAGCCCAAATATGCAGTCATGTATTCATGTATCAAATCTAATATTAGATTTAGCTGTATTGCATATTCAAGGGGGTTATTTTAGTATCCTATGTATGAATGCTAATGTTAGCTAAGGTGTTAGCTAGCTACTGTAGCTAGCTAAAGCGCTTAAATGCTTTATTAATTGCAGCTTTCTAATTGAAACACATTTCACTGACATACAAGCTGTAGTACAAGCTACACACTGTCTCTTACTTACTCTTCAGCTTAAATATCAAAAGTATGAGACCTAAAACTGACATTACGATATCTGGGTTACTGACTGCTATCAGTTTCTCAATCTTTCTGCTGGTATCTAGTTTTTTGACCTGATGAAAGACTCAATTCAGCAGCTTAAAAATAAAAAATAAAACGAACAAAACTTGAATCTTGGATCATATACCCGTTAGGCATTTCTCACTCTTTTCTTGTTTTTTCTACCACAGGGAATTGTCAAGAAGGCACCTTCACATCATACAAAGTTAATGAAGTGCCATGAATTATTTCCCCCTCTAGAGCCAAACAGATTGCTGTAATCAGCTTATAAAATACTGACTATGCATTACATTTTCATGTAAACACTAAATAACACAATAAAAACAAGCAAGCAAACAACAACCAAAAACAACAACAACAGAAAATATGATTGCAGGGTCTACAGGGGCACTTATACTTCTCAGCAATATTTTTGCTAGCTGCAGTCAAGTCAGACCTTTGCCGATTCAAACACAAATGTCAGGTTCAGCCTCAGGTGAAAATGTCAGTGTCGACTCTGTACTGTCCAGCTGCTTGGAACTGGCTCATTCACCAAATCCATTGATTTTCCTGAGACCAATTACCCAGGCGTCAGAGATCTCACTCACAAGTTCCGGGCGGCAGTGGGATTCTCTGACTTTAATCACACATCAATGCTAGCCCCTCAGAGCAATCTTCACTGTTTATCCCAGGCCCCAGCCCTTTGCCAGCTATTTATCGATTACTACCCAGCTTTAGCCCTGTACTGTGATTCGTCGCTCTCTGTGCCCGTCCTCCGGCTGTCCCCCTGACTCTAGTCATTGCAGAATAAAAACAGCCAGAAGGGACTCAGGCAGTGGAGAACAGAAAGAAAGAGAGATGATTTCCGCATGAAACAGTCATCGATTTTGAGACTTTCTGATGCCATTTCTTTCTCTGTTAAGAGAGAGAGTGAGCCAATGGTCTGGTTTTAACAGAACAGTACTGGTATGTAAAACTGTGAAAGCTTTCGATGAGCGGGGTGCAGCATCAGCGGGTGATTCACAGCGAGGCAGGTAGATTGTAGTACTGTTTGGTGATTTACTCACACTGTAAATGAGTTTTGTTTTCAGTCAGAGGTGTGGAATGGCATTTCACGGTTTAAACAAAAGTAGAGGGTAAGCACTCGTGTAAACTGATAACATCCATTACAATCCAAAACCCCATGAGCTCAAAGGCAGAAGCTTAATGGAGCAGAGCCATTGTTAATGTTTGTACAGTGTAGAGCTTTTTGTGCAGTACAATTACCTGAAAACTGTACTTTACTTGAGTTTCTTCATCTAGTATAGTGGTGCTCAATTTCAGATTCAAGAATAAGCTATTTATGTGACAGCTGGACTTACTAATTGTTCTGTAAACTGTCTTCTTACCTGTTCGGATGGTCTTTTTAGGGGTTGCCACAGCAGATCACCTGCCTCCACCCTTTCCCTGGTATGCTCTTCTGTCACACCAACCTTCTGCATGTCTTTTCTAACTAAATCTATGAACCTCCTTAGAGGTTCCTGTTTTCCTCCTGCCTGGAGGATCCATCCTTTGTCCAGTATATTCACCCTCCCTCCTCTGCACACATCCAAACCATCTCTGCCTTACCTCTGACTTTGTCTGCAAACCGCTCAACCTGAGCTGTCCCTCTGATATACTAATTTCTAATCCTGTACATTTTGGTCACTTCCACTGAATATGTAAGCATCTTTATTTGCTACGGAGCCCCGCAGGGGACATGGGAGAAAAAAAAATTAAGACGGACTAACTCGTGATCTCGCAAAAGTTTTAGCCGCATTCTTCGGCCTTCGACCTCCGGTTAGCTCGAAGCTAACCGGAGGTTGAAGGCCAAAGAAGGTCGAGACCTACTACAGCCGGGAGGAACACCGCTTTCCCGGCACATCGTGCCTCGACCTCCCGGTCGGCTTCGAGGCGGCGTCCGAAGAATGCAGCTAAAACTTTTGCGAGATCCCGAGTTTGTTTTGCGAGATCTTGCAAAAGTTTTGCGAGATCCCGAGTTTGTTTTGTACGGAGCCCCGCAGGGGACATGGGAGAAAAAAAAATTAAGACGGACTTTTGCGAGATCTCGCAAAAGTTTTGCGAGATTTCGCAAAACAAACTCGGGAAAACGAGATCTCGCAAAACTTTTAGCCGCATTCTTCGGACACCGGCTCGAAGCCGACCGGGAGGTCGAGGCACGATGTGCCGGGAAAGCGGTGTTCCTCCCGGCTGTAGTAGGTCTCGACCTCCCGTTAGCTTCGAGCTAACGGGAAGAATGCGGCTAAAACCTTTGTGATCCCGAGTTTGTTTTGCGAGATCTCGCAAAAGTCCGTCTTAATTTTTTTTCTCCCATGTCCCCTGCGGGGCTCCGTAGTTTTGCGAGATTGCGAGATCTCGCAAAAGTTTTGCGAGATCCCGAGTTTGTTTTGCGAGATCTCGCAAAAGTCCGTCTTAATTTTTTTTTCTCCCATGTCCCCTGCGGGGCTCCGTAGTTTTGCGAGATTGCGGGATCTCGCAAAAGTTTTGCGAGATCCCGAGTTACTTTTGCGAGATCTCGCAAGAGTGACAAGGGTAGGGATGTCGAGCATGCTACAGATCAGGACTGTGAGTTGACTTTTGCGAGATCTCGCAAAAGTCCGTCTTAATTTTTTTTTCTCCCATGTCCCCTGCGGGGCTCCGCAGCTCAGCCTCCTGTTTTTTGTTGATATGTCACCATCTCTATACCAAACATCAGAGCTGGTCTCACTACCATGTTGCAAACATTCCCTTTTACTCTTCCTGCCATCCTTCTGTCACAAATTGCCCCTGACACTTGTCTCCTGCCCGGCCTGCACTCTCTTCTTCGCCTCCCGTGTGCACTGTCTGTTACTTTGGGTGGTTAACCCCAGGTATTTAAACTCATGTACCTTCACTAGTTCTACATCTTGCATGTTCACCTTGCGTCTACTGTCTTTCATTCGAACTGTGATTGTTTTAAAAGAAATAAACATATAAACCAATTACCTGACAGTTTATAAAGTGGAAATAAATGAACGCCACCTTTCTTTTCCCCTCTTTCTTCAACGTGATATAAAGAACTTCCTAGCAAACAGCTGCTTATTTAAACACTATTCTTTGTACTTTGAAAATTGTTAAATAGAAAGAGGAGATTTCTAACAAACACCTTGTGTTAGAACAGTGTGTATTTGATCCTAAATCGTAATCTTTTCTCAGTGATATTCTGTCAGAGCAAGCAAGGCTGGCAGTGCTTTCCCAGTGAAATTGTCACGCTTCTGGGTCATTTTGAACCAGCATCTTGAGTTCTTATGTTTTGGTTTGATTTTGTATTATGGGATGTATTCTGCCTGCAACAGACTGGCGACCTGTCCAGGGTGTGCCCCACCTCTCGCCCTATGACAGCTGGGATAGGCTCCAGCGCCCCTCGCGACCCTGAAAAGGATAAGAGGAAGCGAATGGATGGATAGGTGGGTTGTATTCTGATTCTCTTGTTATGCTTTGTTGATCATTATTATAAATCTATGTTTCAGTTTATTCTGGTCAAGGGTTTCGTTTTTAGGTGTAGTTCAGTTACAAGTCTGCGTCTTTGTGAATTGTTTCTTGTTTCCTGTTTTATTTTGAAGGTTTGTCTTACATCAGTGTTTCTAGCTTCACATCTGTCTCGTTAGGTCTTGTTTCTCCCGGCTGTGTTCCTACCTGTTCCTACCTCGTGTCGTACCCTCAATAAGCTGTGTGCTTTGCTTCCGTGCTCCCAGTCTCTCATCTCCAGGGTTTTCCTAGTGTTTTTTTTATTAGCCTTGTGTTTTCAGTTTAGGTTTGTTCTTGTGAGTTTATGTTTGGAGTTTCTGCCACAGCGCAATAAAGCTGCCTCTTCCTGCGTTTGGGTCCTCTTCTCCTGCCTGCACACAGCACACCATGACAGAAATCTAAAAAGAGTCAACGTGAAAGTGCTCTCTCACTTCCATTTGAAACACCATTCTTTTAGTCACACACTGGAATTACTCCACTGTTTGAAAAGTAGATGCTATTGTTAGCTAATGTTAGCATTAACCAGAAAGATATTCCTATGTAACTCACTTAATGTAAACAGTTTATTGCTATAACAAACTCATGCAGGCATTAATTTGTAATCTATTTTTGGATATCTTGTCTGCCTGATTTCAAATGAGGCAGTTGTAGGTGACCATGTATTAAAGGGAAACAATGGAGGATGCTCCCAAGATCATGAGAGAGGCAGTGCATAAAGGATGGAAAGTGTAACCTCTTTGATAGCGTGGCTAACTAGGTTAACATTTGGTCTACATTTTGAAGTTAGAGCCAACTAATAAGTTTTCTTGCAAAAGATACCCGATAAATCACAGATTTTGACTTATAAAATTTATAATATAGAAGCCCCTCAAACATTGCTTTGTTTTAGCATATTATAAAAAAAGGTAAGCAAATAGAAGGTTACCTCAGCAGAGGACATATTGTCTATTTTCTGCTTGTGCCAATCTCCACTGATTTATGATGATACCTTTGAAGCAACTGACTCAAGAGGGCGTTATTTAAGCTAGGGAAATGTGCCATTATCCTGTTATTGCAACTTGTGCCCACAATTTAGAGCACAACAGTAGGCTACAAATGACATTACAGGTGCAGTGATCTGGCACCATTTCCTGTCATTGAGCTGCAACAAATACTCACCCTGGCTACAGATTTGGATCACAAGCTGCATTTTAGCAGCAAACTCTCTCTAACCTAAGATGTGAGATTGTTTGCTGCAAACATCACTCTGATTACTTCATCGTAATTTAATTCAATGGCATCGGTCGACCATCGGGGAGACGATGTGGCTGGTGTGTGTGTATGTTTCTATGTGAATGTGTGGCTTAAAAAAAGTGTATTTAATCATGCTTGTCTGAATATGAGTGTGTCACATTATTTTTGGAGTGTATGGGTTCCAACAGAGGTGTGTGTGCGCATGTGTGTGTTTTGGCTGAGTCACTGTGGTTCTGGCAGGGTCGAGGCAGGCTGGGCTGCGATGGGTTGAATTTGGACGAAGTGGAGGAGCGGACGTGGGAACCCTCTCTCCTGTTCTCCCATCTGTTCTGCTCGACGGAGGTGCAAGAGGTGATAGAGGTGCTGAGCGTGTGTGTGTGAATGTTACAGGGACGCAAAAATGACAAATCAAGCAAGAATGTACAAACACGCACAGGTGTGTAAAGAGATTCAAATATCCAGAAAAACACATTTAAAAATGTAACATTAAAACAAGCACTGGTAACATATATGTTTATGAACGCAGCATAAATTACTTGATATTACCTCGCCGCAAAAGTTGCTTAAACTAATTCTGTTGTATGCACAAATAACACATTCCTGTACTCACATATGCCACACACACCCCTGAGCCACAGATGGCAGAGTGAAGGGGTTAGGGCTTCCTGAGGTCTGCGGCTGAGCATCCTGTGGGCAACATCTCTAGAGCCAAATTTTATCTTCCTCGTCCTCCTCTTCTCCTCCTCTAGTTCCCCTTCCCTGATGACATGACACTCATTCATCACCCGCAGACAGGGATTCTGCTTTACAGCCATTAGGATGCAGGCGGTGCATCATTCTAACCTTGGCCGAAGGTCCGACTCCCTCAGTGGTGCTTCATCACCATTGAGGATTTGATCAGGCAGTGGGCACATCTCACTCTGGCATTTTCAACTGTTTTCACTTTTTTAAAGCTTAGAGTTCTAGTTTTTCACAATTTAGGGTTTATCCTATTTTGGGGGGAATGGTTTATATTGGTCACGATCATTTAAAAGCTAGCCAAATTAGCTTCTTAAAAGCAGACAATGGAGTCCCACAGGGCAACAGTTTAGCCAAATTATCTAAACTGATGAATTGTCTAAAGCCGAATTCTACAACCTCAAAACTACAACTTCTGTCTATTTATCTTCCTGGAAAGTCAAGAAACATTACCAGTGGAGAAGCATTAATACTTAGTAGTTGGTGCCTGCAATAAGCATTTATATCATTAAGTGATTTACATGTGTTTGACAGAGGAATAGGAAACTGTAATCTATGTCACAGGTTTTCTTAGATGCAATTATTTATTATAATATTATTTGAGCTTCTGGACTTTCAGTGGTAGAGTTTAAGTCAAAAAGTGAATTCATTTGCGCAATATAATATATTCAAGCAAGGTTTTCCTGGGTCTTTTCACGTGTGTTATAAATCTTCTTTTTTTTTCAGTACCGGTACTAGTTTTATTTTGTTGTATTTGTCCGTGACACATTAAAGGCCGGTCCGTGAAAATATTGTCGGGCATAAACCGGTCCGTGGCGCAAAAAAGGTTGGGGACCGCTGGCTTAGAGTACTAATCAGGTGGAACCAGATAATCTCCCACGGCACACCTGATCATTTCTCACGGCACACCTATGTGCCGCGGCACAGTGGTTGGGAAACACTGGCCTGGAGTCTATCACAGCTGCTATAGGGCAAGTGTCTGTTGCAAGACACAGCACTTCAGTCAGTTCTGATCTGGACTTTGACTGGACCTTTGCAACATCTTGATTCTTTTCTCTTTTTTTTTTTCAAATTTGCTGATGTGCCCGGGGTCATTGTCCTGTTGAGCCCATTTCAACCAAGTTTTAGCTGTCACTCCAAGGTGCTCAGGTATTGTGGCTGTAAAACAAGCCTAAACCATCACTCCACCATTAAAGCAGTGTGCAGCTGGTATGAGGTGTTTGTCCTGATATGCAGCGTTTTCGTCTGGTGTGTATTAAAGCCAAACACCTTAGTCTGTCCAGACGACATTGCTCAAAAGTCTTGTGTTTTGTTCAGATTCAGCTTTGCAAATCTAAGCTGTACTGAAGTGTACTCTATAGAGAAAATAAGTCTTCTTCTGGCAACCCTTCCAAAGTAGCCATACTTGTTCAAGCGTTTTCTAGTTGCACTGTCATGAACATGTAACCTGCTAACCAAGGCTCTGAGGTTTTCTGTGTCTCTGAGCATTGCCCGGTCGGGCCTTGGGATTCATTCTTGGGATGAAGCTGCTGGGATGTCCACTCTTAGGAAGATTGCTGCATGGCGTTAACACAGCAGGATGCTGCAGCAAACTGCCAGAGCTTTAGTTTTAATGAAAGTGCTCACACTTGACGATGATGAGTTAATCATGTACATTTTATTAGCAGCACTTGGCTGCTGCCTATTCTCTTAATTCATGTGGAAGCAGTAAGTGTGCACAGTCCTGTAAAAATCCTTCTTTTTCCACATCTTTACAAATTATATACACCATTTTATAACAAGTTTTAATTTTTAAAATCTATTTATTGTTGCAATGGTAGATGCTCATAAAGCTTCAAAGCACAAACACAAACAAATAACTGATAAGACATAAACATAGTTGGCAAATAGGTGGTGAACACAGTTGAACATTTAGCAGATTAGCAGAAGATCAAAATGGAAACCAAAAACAGAGCTTAAGGAAAGAGAGTACTTAAAAAACCCTAAAACACCTCATGTTGCTCCATAGCTCCTGGATAGGTAATATATAATATACAGTGTAAAATACCATCTGTGTCCTCTGCATTTTCTCTGTCCACTGCATTCATGGTTATACTAGACGTAGAAACGTTCTTAAAACGCCTCGTTCTCATTCATCATTTATACTGCTCATGCATATATGCACAAGTATAGCTATTCATAAAATATGCAAAATAACATTTATGACTTAATATTTTAATCATGTACCTAAATCAAATAATAAAGGCTGATTTGTATTAAATTCATGATTAAGGCAAGAACAAAGTGTGAGTCTAAACTGAGTGTAAAATTGAAAATGGGGGGTGGTATCAAAGTAGCATTTAGCCAGACACCAATATTAAAAAGAAAAAACAAGAACAGTTGTGTATGTAGAGAAGAAGTTCAGATGAAAATGAAACTGGTCTGTGCATAAAAGGAGGTTATTGGTGGCTTTTCGTACACGCACTTTTTAGGCAGTTTTAACAGCTCAGCAGATTCCCATTTATCTCTTTTCTTTTTACATCCATGCATCAGCCTATCCCTAATCTTCGGCACGAACAACATAGATTCTAATGCACATTTAACCGAAAACAACATCATGTAAAACGGGGGGACTCTAATCAGATATGATTAAGTCCTCCCAGAAGCTGGTAGTGCTATCTTGTAGTCATCTGTCCATTTCCTGCAGACATTCGATTAGATGAAACTTTCTGAGTTGTTGCAGCAGCAAAGATTTGGTTACTGTTTAAAAATAGAACAAATTCAGATAATTGAAGTCAGTGTATGAAAGAACTGCAAAAAATACAATAAATTAAAGGATGCTGCATCTTCTTTTCTCCTCAGGGAGTCTATTTATGATGAATGTATACATTGCTAAGTTGGCAGCTATACTAACTCACATTAAACACACATACATGTGTTCTGTGACTAGACTGGATGAGAGAACACATTGTCTTGAGAAATTCACTTTCATACCTCCTCTCTCAAACACGCACACACATACATGCTTCCCCATAATCCCACCTCCCCTGAGTCTCTACAAACAGGTGACATCCTGTGCTGTTCCTGGTTTGAAATAATCTCATACAACAGATGGGTCTTTTTCCCCTAGCCTGCCAGCCAGCCCCGCACGGCACCGCAGGCACTCATGGCAGTGAAAATACAAATGCTACCCACGCCAGCAGAGCGGTCCAATTCTCTGCCCACCATCACGGCAAACCACCGCATGCACTGCTTCGCCGGTACAGGTTTCTTTTCCTGAAAGGCCGGTGAACGTTTATTTCACTTCCTGTACCCTTTGTGGTGAGACGTTAATGCCCGCAACTGTGATATTTAAATGTGGAATGGCCAGAGAAGCGCAGAATTGGTAAGAGTGAAGCTGCAGCGACAGGTAGGTGGCCACAATAGCACAATGTATAAGTGGGCAAAAGGCCAGCAGCAGGAAGGGGACTGCACACAGGAATGTATGAGAAACACAGGTCTTTGAGGTGCTTGTTTCAGCTTCCCTCTCAAGTTTCCCCAGTCAGCAAAGCCCCAGTCTGCCTTACAACAAAAGCTGCTAACATGTAAATGGAGCCATGGAAGCTTTTAAAGACAGATTTAACAGAGTGGTTTGATAAATTATGAAATCTATCATATTCATTTTCTGTCTGTATGAATGGGTAAGCATGTCCAAAACTGTTACTGTATATATATCTTCTTGCTAAGAGTTAGATACCATTTAGCACCATCAAACATAAAGCTAAGGTCAGGGTGCTAGTTTAGCTTAGCATGAAAACTGCTGCTAGCTTGGCTCTGTGGAAAAGGTTAAGAATGCATATATTGACAGCTAATGGAGGTAGCAGGGAGTTTGGTTTGGTAATCCCCAGCAGGATGTTAAAGGACATGTACCTGCTAAATGTGTTGTTAGCTATGGCGGTGCGGTCAGTGAAGATGACATTGAGCTCTATTAGAGTTGTGAATATTTGGATTAGCTCTTAAAGATGTGACTGTTAGCATGTTGATGGTAAAGTTAGCTGTGTGTAATAGAGATGTGCACAACTTGTTGGTTTTAGAAATACTAGTTTGGTTAAATATATTATTCTTATTTTATTAATTCACAGTTAATTAATGTGCTAATTAAGGTGCTTTGCCATAGACTTTTATAGGTGGGAGTCTGCCAGTGGACAATGGAAAAAATGGAGGTTTAAGGCCTTTCCACGTTGGCTTTGCTTTTTTAGACATGGAAGTTTTGACCATCTTTTATACTCTACACTCATGTTCTGGTCTGCTTCTGAACAGGCTAGCAGATCTTTTTTACCTAACCTAAGCTAACCACGTACGCTCTGTACCTTCATGTGTAACAGACAGATACTGTGACAGAGCGGTATAAATCAGCTCATCTTGATTTTGATATAAACACCATGTTGACTGTAGGTACAGCTGTGACCTTTTGATAAGCCTATCCCGAAGTTTTCATTGTATCAGGCTGATACCCAGCTCTGAGAGCAGGTTGATATTTGGCTTAAAAGGCCATCTTTCTACAAGTACTACATCCATTCAGATCCTGATGTGTGAGATTGTGCGTGTAAGCATGCTGACCAAAAAAGAGCTCGCTGCATCCTAAATGAATCACGCTGCTTTAACATCTATGTGTTGTCTGCTGAGCCAGCTCTAAAGTTAGGAGTGAGTGTGAGAGAAAGAAGAGGAATGCTAAGCAGCTTCCCAAACAAGCATCACAAGAGAAACTTTGAGCATTCACTTCTTTTATATCCGTCTTTGCTCCATGAACCATCGCCTCTCTCCACCTGCCTCACTTCCCCACCTGACCAACTTTTATATTTCTCTATCAGTCCCCTGTCCTCCTCCTCTTCATATCCCATCTCTGTTACCACATTAATATTATCACAAGTCATCCCTCCTTCCCAATATTTTCCCCCACGTCCTCTTCCTCCAGTTCTTTTCTTACTCCCCCTTCCTCCGCCTGCGTCCTCCCCCATCGATGCCCTCTGAGCTCTGTTCTGTAACGGCTCAGCTGGTGACGGCGTGCCAGGAGACTGCTCCTTTTGTGCCCTGCTGAAAGGGACTCGTAGCCTGTGAGAGCAAGTGGGAGAGAGAAAGTGTGTGTGTGCGTGTGAGCGTGAAGTGGGTGAGTGGGTCAGAACGATTGACATGGACATCCATCAACGGCAAGCGTGCAGCCCTGCCTTTCGCTATCACCGAGATTTCAGTCGAGCTTGTCCGCATCAATTATCTGTGGTAGATAACTACACACACACACACACACACCGTTACCCTCTCCCACGCCAAATACCACCAACCAAACACTCCTAAAATTGTATTGATGCCAGCCCTCCTTTAACCACACACACACACACACACACACACATAAAAAGCTAAACAACCTCAAACTCATCTCTCTTTCAGCGAGACACAAAAGAGGGGTGCATGTTTTGAAGCTCAGTAGAGCATGACGCTGGATAGAAGAAGTAGCCTTGTTAAAAGCTCGAGCAACTCTGTCTTCTTCTGTGTCTCCCACTAATGGATGGGTAAATTTAGAAATATAGTCAAAAGGGAAGACAAGAGAAGGGCGGAAATGGTTTCAGCCTAAGGAAAATTCTTTTTTTTCAGTGGAGGATTGTAAAGAGCTTTCTTTAATACGCTGAAAAGGGGTTTAAAGACAACAACAATGCAACCAACCTGCACAAGGTTTTTTAATCCATAGCCAAAAAAAAAGAAAAAAAAAACTCAATAGGGCATTTTCTTTTGTCAGGTCAAGAACAAAGTACCGGTAAGTTAAAAAGCATTTGGCAAAATGGTGTTGTGGTGGTTAGCCATAAAATATGATAGGTTGAAAATGGCAGAAGAAAGAGAGGACCTGTGGGGGATGATATCATCATAATGACATTCATCCTAATGCACCATCTGGAGTAATGGCTTTGGGATGCTTCTTTGACCAAGTCTCAGGCTACAATGATTTAATGAGTTATTGACAGTAGTATGCCTTAAGGATATGCAGCTGAATAAAAGCGTGTAATCACGTCATTTTAAAATCATTATAATGTCGGTGGCTTGACTAGAATAGGTGGCACAAAAACTCCAAATGTCAATTTAGGGTTGTCAGACTGTTTTATAATCCTTGTTGGCCGTCCTTTATAACTTGGGCAGCGTATTGGTGTATTTTTGTCATGGTCCTGGGCCATGTTGGCCCAGTGTTCTTAGTTTCCTTGTATGTTTGTATTTTATTCCATGCTTCCCCTGCCCTTTATGTCTAAGTTCTCCCCGTGCTCTCTCTTCCCCCTGTGTGCCCTCTATGTATTTATGAGCCCTCGTCCCCTTTCGTGTTTATTCCATGTCTCCCCTGCCTGTTACGTTGGTGTTCTACTCGTGCTCTCTCTCCTCCTGTACTTCCTGTTTCACCTCTCCCGTCAGTGTTCAGTTCACCCCGCCCTGTCTCGTTATGATTATCAGTGTCACCTGTGTTCCCCGTGTGTTCCCACTTCCCTCGTTAACCCTCTGTGTATTTCTGTCTGCGTCTCCCTCTGTTCAGTGTGACGTCGTCCCTCATGCTGCGTGGATTTCCCTGTGTCTCGCCCTCCGAGTGTGAGTTTACTTTTCCCAGTTTAGTTTTGTATTTCCTATGTTCTGCCTCTTCAGCAATAAAGCTGCCTTTTGAGTTCATCCCCATTTGTGTGAGTTTTGCATTTTGGGTCCTCCTCCTGCCTGCCACACAGCCGAGCCTTGACAATTTTTATTTAGTATTTTATATTAATTCATTTATCCTGGTCAATAAATTAGGGTGGTACTTTAGGGTGGTTAACTCAATATCAATTCAAATTTTTTAAATTTTCTTTTTAATATTCACAATATAAAAAAGAGTGAATTCAAAACAAATATATGCAGTGAAAATGCAACTATTTCAGCAGGATTAGGCCTCAGTCACACGGGTCTCGAGGCCACTCACTGACCCCGGGGCATCTACAGGTCATGAAGGAAAAATCTGTTTTCCCTGAGTGGTTGCTGGAGTTTGCTGGCTGTCGCTGGGAGATATCAGACGGTGCTGCACCGAAAACATTCTTGCGTTTGCTTTGGTCACTAGCAGATTTACATGGGCACCCATCATTTGCGTACAAGACACCAGTTTTCATGCAAACATCAACTAGGAAACAGAGTTGAGGTGAAACTTGAGAAAGTGCTACACAAACCAGAAATCGAGACCGTTTACATTCAAAGTTAAGGCGTCCCTTTTGAAATGTGTTGGTTTCAGACAAGGCACAGCTTTTACTCTGAAGGTGAGCATTCTCCGCTTCCAGTTTGCTTTGCACTCCTCACAGTTTCACAACCACTTAGCTGAAGTTCTCCAGAGGCCTGGTAACGAACTAATCATGTGATTCAGGTGTGTTGACCCAAGGTGAGATCTAAAACCTGCAGGACACCGGCCCTCGAGGCCTGGAATTGCCCACCCCTGTTATAGTCAATCCGGTTGTTAAGTCTGACGTCACTAGCCGTGTCTGGGCCTAAACTCTGCTGCAGGTCCATATATCAAACGATCACTATGACTAGGGATGGGTATCGTTTAGGTTTTTTCCAATACCCGTGCCAAACCGGTACTTTTGAAACGGTGCTCAAACCGGTGCTTAAAGAATGGAGAACACAAAATTGGTCCAAAAACCTCTCATGTTCAGCTGTTTTTTTTTTTGTAAAAAGATAACAATGTTAGCCTTTTCTGCAGCTATGGGGCATATATGGTATCAATCTTGGCTGGAAGCAGTGCTTAAACAATGGAAAAAAAAATCAAACTTTGTCCAAAAACCTCTCATGTTTAGCTGTTTTCCACTTTTTCTTTGGTCATTTTAGCCTTTTTGGCCAGGGTGAAGGGAGCATCTGCCATCAAACAAGAAGACAGCCGCATGTAGCTATGATGATGTTTGCTAGTTCACCTTACATGCATTAATGTAATAACGTGGTTAGCCTACTCAACGTAAATTACACACGAACAACATGAAGCTACTCACGCAGAGAAGAACGGCTGCTGCTGCATCATCATCCTCATCATTTCTGCTACACTGGCAGGGCTAGGGGCCAGGACTCTCCTCTTCGTGTTCTTGGGGGATGTTGCTAACTCCGGGTCTGATAACAGGCACCACACCCGCAGTAGATGTGCTTGGTGTGAGGTCTCGCAACAAGCTATCAAATACGGCGCATTTCTCGGCTTTTAGAAAAACGCTATGCATCGCCAGGTGTTTCATCAGATTTGAGGTGTTACCTCATTTGACAGTATCACAGTATCAGCTTAAAGCACTTGTTGCAGGCTGCTGAGTTTGCATCTTTTGCTGTGAAGTACAGCCAGACTTTTGACCGCTTTGCCTTGGTCATTTTTAATCTGTAGCTCTGCTCTAAAGTACCTGGACCCGCCTACTATCCTCGGAAGTGTAAAATGATTGGCTAGAATCTAAAGAGTATCACAGCTCAGGAAAAAAAAGCACCGAAAAAAAGCACCGAAATGTGCGCTGCTTTTCGGTCTGGTTACTACCGTTTATGGCACCGGATACCGGTACCCATCCCTAATTATGGCATTACTGAGAGTTGAAAAACTGTCTAAAGTCTTTCATCTTTAATAAAATGATCAGCGTTCTGCTCTACCAGGTGTAACTGTAATTGAGTTTAGCATCCAGGCATCCATGAAAACGGAATTTATGACATTTAATGGAGTTAGAAGTTAGCAGGGAGTTAGCTCGCTAGCTTCTATCTAAATACAATATAGCAGAGGTGGGACCAAGTCATTGTTTTGCAAGTCTCAAGTAAGTCTCAAGTCTTTATCCTCAAGTCTCAAGTCAAGTCTCAAGTAATGTCAGGCAAGTCAGAGTCGAGTCTCAAGTCACTGGTGTAAAAGTCCGAGTCAAGTCACAAGTCTGAAACTTTGAATTTCAAGTCCTTTCGAGTCTTTAAAAAAAAAACAACGAAAAAATAATGTTGCAGTTATGCTAAATGTAAATATTAGACCATGTAATTTTAAAATCTGTGTTTTTCTCAACACATGACAAAATAGTGAACTTAGAAAATATACACAAATTGTGAAATTGCACCTCTTTAAAATGCAGCTCAATTAAACCTAGCTCCAAGAATAATTTTCACCGACAGTTCTGAGATAAGCTGCATGTTATTCTTGGATGCGGTTGTAGGACCGACTTTAAAATCGCATGACAAAAATATCATACACATTAAAAAAAACTGTATCACCAACGTAGCCTGGACAACATTTGCTAGTTAGATGAAGTCAGCTATCTCATCGTAGCATATTTATATGCATATTTATAATCATACGGTTCTTGGAGTGAGTGCATACACTCATGAAGTTTAGTAACTTCCGGTCACTGCAACAAGCCCAGGTACAGTTTACCGCCGGATGGGTGCAGGACCTTGAAATGCACCGTGTAGAACGAAAGACCATCGTACGTATCATAAGTTTACCAGTCTCACAAATCGTCGTCATAAATACACATACGTTAACCGTTTATTAATAGGACCTTTGAGCTCAACGGTAATTAATTAGTAGTGGAAATAATTTCTGGTACGAGTTACAGAAATGTAGCAGTGACAATAATATTGTATGCTGTAATCGTACTGGGCAATTAGTGATACAAAAAACCTGTTTTATCCTGTGAATAAAAGTATGTTTTTGTCAATGTACCATAATAACAGAAGCGAAACGCAATATTGTGTCAGGACAATTCACTATTTATGCACAATAAATAAAGGAGCATAGCGCGACAATTTCTGTTCAGCGCCAGACTTGCTTGTAACCTATATCACCAATTATGTTATGAAAATGACGCATTAACTACAACAGCAGACTGACCTTCGTGTAAATGCTTGGAGCAGACTAACCTGTGAGCTGGAGTGTTCTGGGACGTTATATTTGATCTTTGAATGGCTGCAATCCAGTCGCGTCTTTGTTACTTCGGAAACATGGCTCGAACAATTTCTCTTCAACGACGTAATCCGATAACAACCGATCTCTTTACCCGTCGGCTTCCCGTGGCTGTCATGCGACCGGCTATTGCAGTTAATAATACAACAGCTTCTTGACATTTTTGTGTTTCTTTTTATCGCTGTATAACTGATTTTAATTGAAAGCCTGCGTGCGCTAGTACCGCTTGCCACGAGTTCCCAGAATCCTTTGCGGTTCTACCCGTGAATGACGTCACATTTTCAATCTCTATATAATATGCATGTCAAATTTTATATTTGGGGTAAAATATCAAGTCTTTTCAAGTAAACCGGTTCAAGTCCAATTCAAGTCCCAAGTCATTGGTGTAAAAGTCCAAGTCAAGTCACAAGTCTTAGAACATTTTTTCAAGTCAAGTCTAAAGTCATAAAATTAATGACTCGAGTCTGACTCGAGTCCAAGTCATGTGACTCGAGTCCACACCTCTGCAATATAGCATGTCCTGACTGCGGGGTTTTGGAAACAAATTAAAATGTACAGCTCTGTTATCACTTCCAACATAAATGAAGACAGAAAACTAAACAGCAGTGACGTTACTGAAGTTTGGCTAGCTGGTATATAATGATGTGCTACGTGACCGCTAGCAACACAGCTATGTTAGCATAATATAAACAAGATAACTTTTTTTCCACTCGATAAAAGTTAACGTGAGTGTTCTCGGTGGTCAGGGACAAATGTAATCGCATGGCAGGATGCTGTAAAAGGACCAAACTTCAGCCAGGAGAACAACTGAGATAATCCATCCACAATACGAGGTTAGTCATTCATATACTGCTGCATGGGCTGGGCTGTAGTTACATCATAAGGTTTTAAAAATTGAGCTTAAATAAATGATTAGCAGTTATAAAAGCCGAGGGAGGTCAACAGAGATCACTGACTGTTTTAAATGGCCTGGTAAATGGCCTGCATTTGTATAGCGCTTTTCTAGTCCATAGGACCCCAAAGCGCTTTACACTACATTCAGTCATTCACCCATTCACCCATTCACACACTGGCGATAGCAAGCTACATTGTAGCCACAGCTGCCCTGGGGTGCACTGACAGAGGCGAGGCTGCCAGACACAGGCGCCACCGGGCCCTCTGACCACCACCAGTAGGCAAACACGGGGTTAGTATCTTGCCCAAGGATATTTGGCATACAGCCAGGGATCGAACCACCGACCTTCTGATTAGTGGCTGACCTGCTCTGCCACCTGAGCTACAGCCACCCCCCGAGCTTTTTGAGATTAAATAGAAGAAAATACAAAACATTAAACATGTTAACAACACAAAAGCCATATTAAACGCAGACTACTTTAGGCCCGGAAGTAGGATTCGTCACGTCATCACTTAACAACCGGATAGTAGTTGCCGGGTGGTTACCAACCAGTCTTGTGCCCTGTGTGACTGATTAGCTCTTGGCTAATCTGATTGATTTTTGAGTTTGTTTTGGTGTTTTAGTTTGCTAATTTGGTGGTCTGGACCAGTGAGGAGTCCACGTCCTGAATAATAAATTTGTGTAAACCAGTTTTTGTTACTCTAAGCTAAAGTTTAGAGTTATACAGTGACAGTGAGGTTGATTCTTATTCATATGACTGGTGATTGGTTCGTGGACTGGAGACCTGAAACTGCATGGTCCACATGTTGCTTCCAGTCTCATAGAGAAGGCCCTAGTCTATCTTTAAGTAGAGCTGAATTTAAATCGTCAGTTAACCACAGGGAATCTGGGACTTTCAGCTTGTAAAACTTGGCCCAGCTGTTTAATTTGCCCTCACCCTCTTTGGTTTTTCAGCCTTACATAAATCATTTTTGAATCTGTTCGCGTACCTTGAGCCACATTGTGTCACATTCTGTAGAACTAAGGACCAGTGTGGGTGGGTCTGTAGTTAAGTATCCCTTGTTGGACGGATGGTTGCTGGTTGGAAAATTTTAATGTGACCTCCATATCGATGCTTAAGCAAACCATATTCTGTGATAACAAAGACAATTTTGGTAAAGGATGCTTACGAGTAAATGCGTTTACTGTCAGAACAGCACAAGCTCAGCAACTTATAATGGAAGATACCTGCCACTCAAATCACGGGAAATCATTGAAAATTAGAGTTACTTGAGCCTCTTTGCTCATTGATTGAGGGCTGCGTAGCAGCATGGGTTCCATTCAAGGTGTGAACAGACCTCTCTCTGTCTGAGCAAATTGTGTTTTTGTCAATTTACACCTCCCTGACATCAGTTTCTGCACCAAAAATGAGTAGTTTAAGATTTTGTGAAATTAACTCACTCAGACTCAGATGAAGGGATCATTTTCTTGTCGGTGCGTGCAGCCTAGAAACGCTCTGAATCAAAACTCAACAGTGATCATTTTATATCTTATTTGTCAATTTATGAAGAATTACAAACATATGTTGTGATTCTGTAGAAATTATTATCTGACTTTCTTAGCTAAAAGAAATACCTTCTCAGGAAGTAACTGTTGTTAGCCAAAGGATAGCGCTTTTACACCACACACTGCCGCTGAGGTCTTCAGAAAAGCTGTATTCTTGACATTTTTCCTTCATTAGGCTTTGATATTTGGTATATACTTCAAATAAACAGAGTATTGGTTTAGAAGTTTCTAGAAAGACTGCTAGTGTGGGATTTTAAAGTTCAATTCAATTCAATTTTATGTATATAGCGCCAAATCGCAACAGCAGTCACCTCAAGGCGCTTTATATTGTACAGTAGATCGTACAATAATAGATACAGAGAAAAACCCAACAGTCATATGACCCCCTATGAGCAAGCACTTTGGCGACAGTGGGAAGGAAAAACTCCCTTTTAACAGGAAGAAACCTCCAGCAGAACCAGGCTCAGGGAGGGGCGGGGCGGGGCCAATCAGGGGGTGATTGGTTGGGGTGAGAGAAGGAAGACAGGATAAAGACATGCTGTGGAAGAGAGACAGAGATTAATAACAAGTGTGATTCAATGCAGAGAGGTCTGTTAGCACATAGTGAGTGAGAAAGGTGACTGGAAAGGAAAAACTCAATGCATCATGGGAATCCTCCGGCAGCCTACGTCTATTGCAGCATAACTAAGGGAGGATCCAGGGTCACCTGGTCCAGCCCTAACTATATGCTTTAGCAAAAAGGAAAGTTTGAAGCCTAATCTTGAAAGTAGAGATAGTGTCTGTCTCCTGAATCCAAACTGGAAGCTGGTTCCACAGAAGAGGGGCCTGAAAACTGAAGGCTCTGCCTCCCATTCTACTTTTAAATACTCTAGGAACAACAAGTAGGCCTGCAGAGCAAGAGCGAAGTGCTCTAATAGGGTGATATGGTACTACAAGGTCATTAAGATAAGATGGGGCCTGATTATTTAAGACCTTGTATGTGAGGAGCAGGATTTTGAATTTAACAGGAAGCCAATGAAAAGAAGCCAAAACAGGAGAAATCTGCTCTCTCTTTCTAGTCCCTGTCAGGACTCTTGCTGCAGCATTTTGGATCAGCTGAAGGCTTTTCAGCGAGTTTTTAGGACTTCCTGATAATAATGAATTACAGTCGTCCAGCCTGGTCTCAGTGAGTAACTGAAAATACCAGACGTAGAAGTGGAATAAAACTCCTCAAGCTACAATAGAGCAGTCCAAACTTTTCAGAAGCAATCTTATGAAGAAAAAGTGCACGGTTTGTCTGGCTGGGAGAAAAAAAATCATTGAACATATTCTGTCCACACAGAAACTCTTAAATGAAGTGCATGAGCTGAGAACTGCTACAATGGAGTTGCTTGAAGTCCATGGGGGCTGCAGCAGTTCCCAGGTGTGCTTAGTTCTGCCACTGAATATGCAGGACATGCTGAAAAAGAGCAGATGTGTTGTGCAAATGCACTGCAGGTTAACAGAGGCTTGAACAAGATGCCGTTTGGGCATTTAGAGCACGTTTTCCACACTGTTTAGAAATCTGAAAAACAAGGCTGCCCTTTGTGTACTCAATGCAAAAACTAAAAGATGTCACATCTCTGGAAAAGGTAAACGTGGCGTGTTTCAAATCATGCCCAATGAAATGTTCCAGTGCAATTGCTATGGTTTCAGCAACAGCCTGCGTGCACGTCTCCTGCCTGCCATAAGACACTCAGGCACAAAGACACACGCCACAGCCATGCAAACAGGATTTTTACACTCTCAGACAAAATGAGATTATTTTTTGCCATTGAGATTATTCCAGGCAGGCACGCGTGTTGTGTCTCAGCCCCGCTCGAGCGTACAGCACACTTCTGCACATCTAAGAAAAAAGAAGGGGATAATATAATAAGAACAGGAGTCAATTGCCTGGTTTCACCTACGGGGCTGAACGGGCTGGGCCAGGACTCGCTCATTATTCACATCATTCATCCTCCGCAGCAGAAATGAATTGTCTGATGGGCTTTAGTTTAAAATAAGCGAGCGGCTCTTTCAATTCTAAGTCGGAATGGTAAGCCCGGGCAATGGCCACTTAAGCCTGTGGTTGATAAGTGTTTATTGTGGGCTGAGATTGTGAATCAGAGGAGAAAACATCCCATCTTACCCAACCCCATCATAAACGCCACAATTCATCATCTTAACATCCCTCCTGTTGGGCACGACTAAATTAACCACAGAGTGCTGTATGCTTTAACTTTGTTAACCTTTTTTCCCTCTTCATTATGTTTCCTGCACAGATTAAATCTCACACACTTTGCATTTTAACTCTTGAGATGCATCAATTGCCACCGCGGGCGCTGTTGCAGACAGAAACACATTCTCAGCATGGTTGTCAGAAAATTGAAGTGTCAAAGTCTGGAAGCAAAATATAGTTCTGTGATTCTAAACTCTTTGATCTACGCTTTCTTTGGGCTGCTCTAATTAAAAGATCAACATCTAACAGGTATGCCTGGTGCAGACAGCAGCGCAGACACTGTAGTAGTTAATTTCCCATACCACTCCTGTGTGGCTTCAAATTGCAGCAATTGGATTTTAATCTGTGTACCACTGATTAGTCATTTGGCTCCCCAGCCGCTGTGTAATTTGTTCCACAACAGAGAGCGGAACAGGGACGTGCACACACACGCACGCACGCACACTGTACACGCAATCACCGGAGACCCAGACGCAGGCAGGCAGGCAAGCATGCAAAGTAACACACGTGCAAAGAGAATGGCGGACACATGACAGAAGCAAAAAAGAAGTGAGAGAAAAACAAAGAGAAAAAAAGAAGGCTGGGGGGGCAAGAAAGAGCGCCACGGTAGTTTGTTCTGAGGGATTCGAGAGGATCTCAGCTCCCTCTCATGGCCGTGCAGCGCACCACACGAGGTTCAAAGATCTGACTGATTTGTCTACAGCGAGCGAGCGTACAGACGTCCAGAGGGGATGGACAAGGTCGCTCACTTGAGTCAATCCGTTTGGACTGTCACAGTGAAGCTGGGCCTCCTCCAGCCATAGGTCAAGAGCATCGCAGGGAGAGGAGGGAAGAGAGTCATTTTCACCTGACAGGTAATGAGCGTGGACCGTGTGTGTGACGGCCAGCACAGCTGTTGTCCTTTTCCTTCTCCCTGGGAAGGTTATCAAACCATGCGGTGACTTTTCACTTCAAAGTTACAGCATGCTATATATGATATCTTTTTTTTTCTTTCAGCTTTTATTTTTGCAAACAGAACTTTATCACAACCTGAAAGTTTTCAATTTTCTCCATCCAAAGTACCAGTTAAAAAAACAAACAAAAAACTTGTTTTCTGGAAAGTGAAACTTTCTTTTAATGCTTTTTTTTGCACTAAATTGTTTTGAAATTCTTCTAGAAGCTCTGAGAATAACTCATAACATGATCCCACAACCTGTTGAAGTGTGGTGCCATTATTGCACAGAGACTTGACTTTCAGCGACGCAGGAGATGCATCATATATTTAAAATATAATCTTCTTTTTAGTGACGGACGAGTGTTGGGTTTCACTTCATTTCTTCTTCTGATTTTTTTCTTTTGGCTTCTCCCTGTAGTGGTCACCACACAAGGTGCCACCATGCCACCTTTATGCCTAGCATGCTCTTCTGTCATGCCTTTGTGACCTCTCTAGCTTTGTCTCCAAACTGCTTAGCCTGAGCTGTCACTCTGCTGTCCTCATGTCTAATCTTGTCCATTCTTGTTTCTAGAGGATTTTGTTCCTCTTCTCTCCTGGGCACATCTCCACCTCTCTAGGCTCTCTTCCACCTGCTCCCTACTCTACCCTAACAGACTTAAAAACTCCTTTGTCCCACACGCCATCAAACTGTTTAACTCCTCTCTGGAGGGGAGAGGGAGGGGAAACAGGAGGACAAAGGAGGGGGGAACAACTAAGCTGTAGTGCCTCTTCACCTCACTGTACAATACCTTGTGCAATACTTTTTGTAAATAGTCAACAGTGCAATAGACTCAATACTTGAAATGTGCAATTCACTTGTATTTTTATTTTTTATTCCTATTTATTCTATTTATCCCCTTTGTATATTTTATTTATATTTGTCTCTGTATTTATATATGTGTGTGTGTATATATATATATATATATATATATATATATATATATATATATATATATATATATATATAACAATTCTGTAACTGTAACTTCTGTCGGTGCTGTGCTTTTTGGAAGTCGAATTTCCCAGAGGAACCCACCCGAGGGATTAATAAAGTTCTATCTTATCTTATCTTATCTTATCTTATCTTACTCTCACTAAAGATCACAAAAAGCAGACAACATCGTCCAAAGAACCTGCTGCACATCCTTTCCAGCTCTCTGTCTAGCCAATCGAGACAAGTTTTTATTTCTCCTTCCTTAACATCCAGCCTCATACGTATCTCACCTTTGCCTTTGCCACCTGTCTCCTTGCTTTTTGCCTGCCCTCCTGTTCTCTTGTCTACTTTCTTTGTCTCTCTGCCGTTCCCCATTTTATCTTTGCCAACCTCTAGTATTAAATCCTGTATTTGTCTGCTTCCTTGTTCTGCTACCAACTCTCCTCTGTCCATAGGATACACCAAATTTAATGGATGCATTATTAATACTATTAGAAAAAATTATAGCTAAAAGCAGAGGATTTCTATTCAATATATCATAACTGAAGGGGAATTTAGGCAATTATTATGAGTGTACTATACACCATATTCCACTAGATGGCAAGAGTAAACTGATAACTCTTGTCCTGTGCTGATTCACAGAAGGAAAGTGTTTGAGCTTTTCTGCTCACAGCTGCTGACAAGCGTTATAATACAGACTCAGTTCCAAGGCTGAAACAAACCTAACCTCTCTTCGGGTTATACAATGAACATGACAGTTAAAAGGAAAAGGAACACAGACTACACTGGCAGGTATTTAGAGTTGTTTCTCTCTGTTCTGGTCGTCACTAAATCCTAATCGAAATTTCGATGAATTGCTCACTATTTTCACCTGCTGCCTGCCAATTCTGACTGTGTGTTATTTGGTGTTAGGCTACAAAATCGTTGATTTGTAGATATGTCTGTGAAGGTTCTCAGTCATCCAGGTCATCGTAGTCAAAGGAGCTTGCAAAGAAAAGCGTCTGGACTTCTTTAAGTTGCTTGAAGACGTTTCACCTCTCATCCGAGAAGCTTCTTCAGTTCTAAGGTCAAATGGTGGAGAGTCCCAGATTTAAACCTAGTGGGAGTGACCCCCCACAGAGGGACAAAAGGACCCCTGATGATCCTCTAATCGCCTGAGCCAAGGTGGGAAACTGGGTGTGGGTCCCAATCAGCCAGAGTTTCGGGTGTGTTCATTGTGAAACCTGGCCCCACCTTATCATGCGAATTCCTGAGGTCAGATGGCCCAGGATGTGAGTGGGCGTTAAGGCGTCTGGGAAGGATCTCAAAACTGGATTATAGATGGCAGAGAGTTGGTGTCGTAAACCCCGCCTCTGTTCAAAGATGGTCGCTCACAGTGGACATAGATGCTTCTTTCACTCCTCTTTCAAACCATCTGTCCTCTCTGTCCAAAATGTGAACATTGGCATCCTCAACGAGTGACCTTTATCCTTAAGATGCAGATGGACTGCTGAGTCTTGTCCTGTGGAGGTGGCTCTTCTGTGTTGTGCCATGCGCTTGTGAAGTGGCTGTTTGGTCTCTCCAATGTAGAGGTCTGAGCATTCCTCGCTGCACTGTACAGCATACACCACATTGTGGTGTATGAAAGAGGAGTGAAAGAAGCCATCTATGTCCACTGTGAGCGACCATCTTTGAACAGAGGCGGGGTTTATGACACCAACTCTCTGCCATCTATAATCCAGTTTTGAGATCCTTCCCAGACGCCTTAACGCCCACTCACATCCTGGGCCATCTGACCTCAGGACATCACATGATAAGGTGGGGCCAGGTTTCACAATGAACACACCCGAAACTCTGGCTGATTGGGACCCACGCCCAGTTTCACACCTTGGCTCAGGCGATTAGAGGATCATCAGGGGTCCTTTTGTCCCTCTGTGGGGGGTCACTCCCACTAGGTTTATATCTGGGACTCTCCACCATTTGACCTTAGAACTGAAGAAGCTTCTCGGATGAGAGGTGAAACGTCTTCAAGCAACTTAAAGAAGTCCAGACGCTTTTCTTTGCAAGCTCCTTTGACTACGTTGATTTGTAGAGTTTTTCCCTAAAAATGTGGCAGCTGTAAACAATAAGAGACAAAACAAACAAGAAAACTAAACTAAACACCTAATCAGTGAAGCTGTAAAAGCAGAATCATGAAAGGAGCCGACACGTGGTGTGACTGCAGGATCCTACCCAGCTGGACGATCTGTGCCTGTGGGTTTATCACAACAGCTAAGCATTTTGCAGTGTTTGTTAATATAAGAATACGGAGCAGCTAATAATAAGGATCGTTTTAATTTTTGGATAGATGAGAATCCTTTTCCATCTATGACTACCTGACATCATATCGTCTGTGTAGGTTCTCAGTCATCCAGGTTGTGCTAATCTGAGAAGCTTGGAAAGAAAAGTGACTGCACTTCTTGTTTCTTGAGGACGTTTCGCCTCTCCTCCCCAAAACTTCTTTAGTTCTAAAACCAAATGGTGGTCTCAGGTATTTTAGGCCCCAGTGGGAGTTTTCCCTTAAGGTGGTCGTTGACCTCCTATTGATCATGTGTCTCATCACATGAAAAAGGGTGTGGGTCATATTCAGCAGAGGTTTAGGTTGAAACCATTGCGAGACCTTGCTTCACCGTATCTTCTTGAGATCAACTGATGCAATATGTGAGTGGGCCTTAAGGCACCTGGGAAAGGAGCTCAAACTGGATAATAGGTGGCAGACAGTTGGTGTCGTGAGCCACAGCCACAGTAGACATAGATGGCTTCTTTCACTCGTACATCATGCACTTCAAACACAGCCACACACTCACTCAAACACTGGTTCATCCCAAGTCCTGCTATGAGCTGTTTCTCACCTTCTCTGTACTTTTTCTTACCATCATTTTGGTACAAGCTCATCTTACTTTCATCTTTCCAAAGTTTTCTCTGGCAAGAGCTGTGCAGGCTCTTTAAGATGTTTTCTGGCTAATCAGCTCTTCCTCATCTTGAGTGCAGCCAGTGGTTTGCATCTCATTGTAAACTCTGTATTTCCATTCCTGAAGGTGTCTCTTGATTGTAGACTTTGGTGATGATGCGCATGGTTGGATGTTGAGGGAAAGAATTATGGCCAGTGCATTCCTTTCTTTTTTGGTGTACCAGATTGGAGCTCATAAAGCTTTCTGTCTGAAAGATTCATTTGGGGGTTTTCAGCCTAATAATACAAGTTCAAAACTTGTCATTGGTCACAAAATAATACTACTTAAAAATGGGGTACTTAGTGTAAAAACAGCTGTAATTCCAAAACAGTTAATGCAATCCTTCTGTTAAAATCCTCAATTAACGTTATAAGTCTCTACTTTGATCAGAGAAAAGCAAAAGTACAAAAACATTACCATAGTCCAAAAACTTATGGACCTGCTTATGTGCAGTAAAGTAAAATCCAAAGACTTCAGTTTAAGAACAGCTTGGGTTTCAGAGTGGCAGGCAGCTCTTTGCGCTGGTGTGTGTGTGTGTGTGTGTGTGTGTGTGTGTGTGTGTGTGTGTGTGTGTGTGTGTGTGAATTAGAGACACGTTGTAAAGTGCTTTGTACAGCCTAGATACAGGTTAAAAGTCACAATGTAAGTGCAGACCATTTACCATTTCGCCAGTCATGTGTTTCTAAGGAACATTAGAACAACATCAGCAGCTGTACTGTGTTTAATTATTGTCAGAACTAGATAAGGCACCATTAGTGTGAATGAATGAAGCTCTATTCAGCAGCCCTGCCACAGTGAGAACAAAGTCACTGATGACCGTTTAGTGTGTGTATCGCTTAGCTGCACTACACTATTATTAATTGTCTCTGTCACAGAAGCTGCCTAATATTCTGACTCATGTGGGAGTTACTAGTCGATTATAACAAGAGAGATCCTCATCATTGTTTAGCTCAAGGACGTCAAATAAGCATTGGAGACGAGGGATATCCTCACTGAACTGATGAGGCCATCAGCAGACATATTCAACTGTGGATATTAATTTCCTCTATATTAAAGAGAGTTTCTGGTGGATGTTTCAGACATGGAAGTTGAACTTCACCAGGAATGAACACAAAATTCATCCATCCAGCTTTCATCCCAGCTGAACTTATTATTAAGAGTTTATTGTCATTTAAAGATTTCAAATTTGCCAAAAAAGCACAACTTCCATCAAGTTTCATTGGAATTGGGAACAGTGGTACCTTGAAGCACATTTGACTTTACAATTTTGACCTTTAATTGCACAGCCATCATTAGGTATGTGTGAGGGAGCAAGTTTTTTTTGTCAGTCAGCGTTTGATGGGAAATTGGGCATTTTCAAAGATAGAGAATTTGACCTTTAGTTATGGTGCACTGGCATTTTTAAAAGGCTGGAACACTTTACACTATAGGGTACAGGCTATCATTTTGGCCAAATACAGGGTGACCACAGATGTGAAGGACAGACTGAGCCTGATAAACAAGTATCGCACAAATAATATATTACATATTATTTATATATTATTATTTTATAATAATATATTCTTTTCAGATTGTTTATCCCTCTAATGCGGCCTAAAATCATAGCAGCAGAAATGCTGAAGAATCTCCTCAAAAGTCTGTAATTGTTCTTTCCTCCAGTTCTTCACATGTCTGTATGAATATATTTTGTATGTAATTTCCCCAGAGCCTCTAAGATGGCTCACCTCTTGCTCTCTGTGATTGTTGAACGCTTGGCATTGATCCCCAGGTCTTATAACCGATAGCCTGTGGTACCTACTTAACATGTTCCCCATGAGCCACCAGTGATCACATATCATATCTCTGCTGAACTGGTAACATCAGTCTTTGTTGAAGCTAATCAATACACAGAAGCTGACACAAGCTGTGTCCCAAAACGTCGGCTGCATCCTTCGGAGGACCTGGCCTTCGCGGTCTACGTAAAAATCCCGGAGGAACCCACCCGATGGATTAATAAAGTTTTATTTAATCTAATAATATAATAACTTTGATCTCAGCCAAACCGATTTACTCCGGAATAAGTAAAACACAGAAAAAAGCCAAATAATTACATGACTTATATATCATGTTTAACCTGAGTAGCGAAAGACAGCGGGGCTCTGAAAATGATGAAGCCGGGAGTCCGCTGCTCTCGCCGGCTCGAGTGACCATTGAACCCCCCGGCTAACTATCGAGCTGGTGGGTAACAGACGTCTCCGAAAACTTCGGAGCACTTTTGCAAATATGCGATGTCTTGATAAACCAAGCAGATATTTGAAGTTTACACAGCTACTTTCTCATCTGGAAATATGTTAAAAGTTTATTTTGTGACCCAGAAAGATTAATAAGAGTAATATTAAAACTTAGTAGCGGTCGACATTGTTGGAAACGGGAATTCTGACTTTTTTCTCAGAAGAAAAAAAAAGAAGAAAAAAAAGACGTGCCCAATCCTCTTTCTTAAAAAATGGAGGCTTGCCAAAACAATGACACATTTTAATCATATGATGCAGTCACGTGACCAATTCAACTAAGATGGCGGATGGCATTGTACAGCTGTTGTTTTGTTTGCTCTCAATTCTGACAGCCCTATTAAAGATTAATATCAGTTTGTACTCTTGCAGCAACAACATTGTCAGTCCATTTAAAAAACTTGGTGCTTTTCCTCAACGTTTTGCCGCGATGTTTCAAAGAAAGTAAATAAATGGCAGATGGAAATGACGCAGGTCAAATCGTCTTACGCTTCACGCAAGTGTTTTCAGTGTGGATGAAAACGACTGAAAACGATAGTGTGGATGTGAAGTGTTTTTAGACGAAAACATCGTTTTCAAATTTATCCAGATTAGTGTAACTTTTAGATCGAGATTTGTTACAGTTGGTACGAAGATTTCAATTTGCAACCTTTTAGACACACCTAATCCACACGGTCACGCTCACTTGCCGAACAAAGGCGTTAAAGACAGAATACAATCAGTCACCACTGCCCGTTATTTGAGTATCTTCAAAGATCTGTGGAGACACTTCAGACCCTGCGAGCCAATCATAAGCCTTGTTTTTCTCCCACAATGTGACAAGAAGATGTTAATGAGGCAGGCGGTTGAGATGGATGCCTAAAAATAGCACTGGCATGGTGACACCGCTGACAAAATGTGCTGAACTCCTTCAGGAATAGAAATACAGGCTTCTAGGGGGGGAAGAAGAGCTAAATTGCACTTGTGGCTGGAATGTGAGCTGCTTTAAACAGTGCAATCACTCTCTCTCACTCACACACACACACATATTTCCATCTGCAATTTTTGGTCCTTGAGGGGCAGACTCATTTCTCCTGTATGGGAGTCATTTGTGCCAGCCTCTAAGCTCTCACTCTCTCATAACGATCACTTGTCATCTTTTGAAATTGGTTTCTCTTCATCTTGTTATCAGTTCTGTTTCTTCTCAGCTCGTTGCTAAATTTCCACTTTGAGTCCCGTAGTGCTCCGCAACTTACCGAACTGTTGAAGGTAACAAGCCAGCTGATGGATATTGCCAAAGAGCCAATTTATGTCTCACTGAGGCAAATTGATGGCAGCGGGAGTGGCAGGCATAAGCTTTTTTTCTGAACTAAAGGTATTACTTAACTGTGGAGCTGGGATTCAATTTAATATTCTTTCACATTCTTGGCACTTTCCTGCTCACCTGGCTTTACCCTAAAAGCCGCTGGCCACGATATCACTCCTACTTACACACAGATGCGTCTTCACCTCAGCTCGACCCCATCTTCGGCCCCTCCGTGGCTGCCGAACCTTCTACCCCAAGGTTGCCAGGGAACGGTGTCCCCTTGAATTTGCATAGTGGGTGGATGCATGGACGAGTGGAGCAGTGGATGGAGGAAGATGTGTGGGGTAGGGGAAGATTAAGGGCCTCCAGAATGCTACTCTTTACGCTACTTTTCTTTTTGATCTTCTAACTGTCCCTCTTGGCAGGCCGACGCTGTTTGAGCCCAATTAGACTGTTACAAATGCTGCTCTCGCATGTCTTTGTTCCCCCTTTTTGTTTTGTTCTATGCACCACTACAGACACTAATGTTTCTCTTTGTACATATTCATGCTCTACTGAAGAGAATGGAGTTAATGAGTCACTTGGTGTATTGGCTGCGTCAGATTAAAAAAAAAGAGAAAAAACTATGAAAGTATAAATAGTCTTGTTTATGTGAAGTCAGCAGAAGTGACCTGTCTGAAAACAGTCCTTGCTGAGCACTATTTAAATATACAGGCAATATTTTTTTTTTTTTACAAAGCTTTCCATCATGACCTTGGATGATATCCCACATAGCAGACAGGTGTGGCCCAGATCTGGTGTCAATCCAGCACTGCTTGCTGACTTCTGGCATGGTAAGTGGTATGTCGTCCAGATATGGGCCAGGCCCGGTATAGATGGCACTGTCTATGTGATGGCATGGCATATCTGGCCAGTGAACAACGGTGGCAAGAAATCATCACCAAAGAATAAGATGGTGACTAAAGTGCCACAAAATTTCCTAAAGAGCTGAATTACATTTATAAACTTGCATGTTTTAAGGCGTCCTGCTGGTTTACATGCTAACAGTATTATACCGTAATTCTTTTGGTGAGGTAAGTGGAAAACGGTAGAGATCTGTGTGAATGGAAGGAGGGGGTTCTACTGGAAAAGAAGAGCTCACAGCATCTCCAAAAATGTTAGGAACGTGACTAAAAACTGAAACAGCAGCACTCACCTCTCTGTTTGCATAAGGCTTATCCATGAAACATTCGATGTGCCTTACTGTTCAAGTTCCTAAGCAAAAAGGATGAGCACGCTGAATCGACAACCAAGAGACACAGACTTAAAACAAGGGGAAGCAGGTAGTTTGGCTCTGCCCAAAGTTCAACACAATCCCCCAAGGCTCCCTAACTGACATGTTATATCTTGTTTGTTGCATCAGTACACAAAGTCTCTGCTGCTGGTTGCCAGGCTACCAGACTATCAGACTCCTGGAAGTTCCCAACATGTAACTCGACCCTGAAAAACACAATTTATTTTCACGTGTTAAATAAATGAGATAAAGTGTAATAGAGTGAGGACATTTACAGCTTAATCGCTTATAACTATATTGGGATGACAGTGCATTCACCCTCCTATCAAACTGTCTGCAACAATAGGGAGTAGAATATTTCCCAAGTGTCACAGAAATCACTAATAGCAGCTGGACGATTACATCCATGAAATACTATATAAGTAACCTGTGATGTCACATTGTGGAAGTTACGTTTTTCAGATGTAAAGACACTAAACACCCCCCCACACCCACTCAAAAAAGTAGATCTTTTGTTTCAGTCGTTTCCACTGCACAAACATGTCCAAATGTAACTGTGAAAGAGGTGACACACGGTGGCAATAAAAGCAAAAGACGCAAATTGTCATGACTACACAGCCTCCCCACCCCTCTTTTCAATATCAGTCCAATAGCTTTAGATCCCCAGGTCCCTGACAAGGTTTATTAGAGTGCGGTGCTGCTGGCTAACTGCTGAGAGGCTGAATGAGGAAGGGAAAAGTGTTAATTTACAGCTGTTGCAGTGACAGCATAATCACTGAGGCTGGGGGGGCACGGATTGCTTCTTTACCAGCTGGATGGGGTGATGATGGTTGGTTGGTTAGTTAGCGTGTGTAAAGTTAATAATACAGCTTGGCAGTGTAATTGATTTGTTGTTCGTTAATTAGTTGTTTATCATTCAGAAAGATGCCGTCTGAAGCAGAGCCAATCCGCTGTGAGCGCTGCTGCTTCGGCTAATAGGTCATTACCAGTACAGTGTTTTCAGGCAATCTCATTTAACATGCATGGATGTTCTATTTCAAACAAAGCTTGTTTTTCTGCTTTCTGTTCAGTTATGACTTGCTTTGCAATATGAAAGCAGGGCACATACCATTCAAACCATTAGCGTATTTGTGTTTGACATCAAACGCACATCTTTGTGGACTCTGAGCACTTTCACCTCATCCAGTCTGTAGGAGATGACCGCAAGGCTATTATGCTGACCTGCTGATTCCTGGCAGTCTGGGAAAGTATATCAAGTCTTTTTTATCACTGTGCTTTGAAAAGAGAGCAGAAAGGAGTGGGCTGGGTTATTTAAAAAAATGGCCCTTGTGGAGCATTAGCGGATTTTATCCAGAAATCCCATTTGAGCAAGTAGTTGGTGACAATAGAGAGAAAGGGCTCCCCGTTAACTGGGGGGGAAACAAACTTGAGCAGAACCAGACCCAGGACAGGCCAAGGGGAGGGGGTAAGGGTGGAGAAAGACCAGAGTGAGTATAAAAAGATAGGAAACATCACACAGCCTGACAACAAACACCACAGGAAAGTAACGTGCAGAGTCTGGACCCTAAGAAGAAAAAACCCAGCATGTAGTGTTCACATAGAAATGCAAAGAGACTGAAGAATGGAGGACAGGTTCCCTTTGGATTACAGGAGCTCCAACTGTGTTCACTGAGGCTGTTATTTCTTTTTCTCATGTGTTGTAATGCTTTGTATCTGGTTTTATTTAACATAATCAAACCCTTAAAAATATCAGTGGTCATTTTCGGCTTCCTTCATGTGCATCGCCTCTTTAAGGTCAGTTTTTAAAACCTTGTGATGTCCCTCCAGCCTATGTGCTCACATTTTTCCAGACAACGAAATTTTGGAAAGCTTTAGAAAAAGAATCACTCTGATGTAAACTAAGATTTCCAAGGACACATGAAGATGAGGGTCAGGAATTTTTCATAGCAAGTCATCCAAACTTACCTCATGCTGTGGATGAATCATCTCACGTGTTCTCTTGACTTAAGCCTACAAGGTTTTCAGCATCATTTCACTGCCATGTGATTGCACTTATTTCTGTCACACTGACTTAAAGTTATGCTAACGTGTTTACAATATTCTAACCATTTGCTCTTTAGCTAGACATCACTATATGTCAGTTAGCCCAACTTTAATAACCTCCAAACATCGCTGCTGTTTAGTTTTTTATTTGATTCATGTCTGTGTTTTGGCTTTTTATAAATCCAACATGGTTTAACATCATTAGGTGGGAACTAGCACAAGCTAACCTCCTGCTACCTTCAAATTCTGTTAAACTTCATAAATCCTCTTTTTCATGGATGCCTGGGTATAAAACTTTATTGTAACACCTGGGAAAGCAGCAGCACTGACCATTTTATTAAAGATGAAAGAATTTGGCTATTTTTCAACTTTCAGTAAGAGATGGTTTATTATCACCTGACGCTGTCGCCGTGGCTACGTGCTTGAATGTGGGAAATACACTATAAAGATCGCGCATCAGCTTGTGCAGCCTGAAATCATGACCCTACCAGAAAGGTTATGAATGTACATGCAAAAAGTGGTTCATGTAGTTTGGCCCCAGTCACACATGCTCAGAAGCCAGTTAGCGGAAACCAGTCATCGGGTATGTCAATCTGGCTGCAACCAAACTTATCCCAAAAAGGTTTTTTGGTGAAGCTCTTTGCGAATGAATTCAGCAATCAGTTGTCAGCTGATCAAGTTGACAAGTGGTGGTTGGCAGGGGGTTGCTGATCAGTCTCTAAGACTAGAAAAGCTCTATTATATACCAGTGATTTCGATGCAGTCTGCTATGCAATGATTTACCCAATGAGCCATTATTATTGGTACAAACGTTTGTGTCCACATCTGTCATCATTTAAAGGATATACCTTTTGGTGTGTTGCATGTAGAAATCACATCACCATTTGCCCTCCGGGGTGACGTTATCACATCCACCCACTGTGTATCCCACCATGTAGTTGTTGCTTAAACTGGTGGATCAATCAAACACGAAGTATAAGTAAACAAATTATATTAATTTGTGTAATAATAAAAATTGCACTGATAAATGTGATGCATATGTCACTAACATATGCATGACATATGCATATCAGATCCATAGACGCACACACATACAAGAATGCAATGTGCACACACACTGGTGGGCTGCTCTAATAAAGTGTCTGATTTCCACGCTGCTTAGTGGAAAAAGAACCATCTGCTACCTCTGAATCATCAGAAAACGAAGAGCATCTGTTTTTAACACTTCCTCTGAAAAACAGCAACTTTTCAACACCTCCTACTGTGCATGAGCTTCAGCTTGAAACCATGGTGATGGTATTTATTATTAGGATGCTGGGTGAAGTGTTAGACTACAGTGGCATAAATGCTGCTAATCTAGTACTTTCTATTTCTTTTGATACTTAGTTTTCCTCTCTTAATCTGAACACAACTATTCATTCATCTTCACTTAAACACAGTTCTACCTGCAACACGGATGTGAAAGGTTGAACAGAGGCTAAGCAAGGCCTGACTTCCTACTTCCTACTGTTCTATTTGGGAGGCAACTTGTCTTCTAGTTTGCTTAACTAAACACACATGTGCATGAAAGTGGTTTAAAAGGTGCATCGCTGCCATATCGATAAGAACCTGTGTTGGAGTCACAGGGCAGGGTGGTACAGCACGGGTAGGAAAAGCTGCAATGATACATCAAAGGGCCCGTTACTGGAAATAGCCATGACAACCAGTGTGCATCACCATGACATCCCCACAGAGGGCAAAAACACCGTGCGTGGCCTTTCGGATTTTTCTCCTGCTACGTCTGATTCACTGGAACAGAGGAAAGATAAGAAAGAAGAAGAAAGTATTTGATATGTGTCCCTTTGAATTTGCAAGATCATTTGATCAAATGGACGGCAGGTAATAAATACGCAGCCCTGCTGAAACATGATCCGCTTTATCTGTGCAAAAATGTGCATCAGTAAAGATACTTCAGTCTAGCAGTTTCTGTCACAGTCTTCAGGTAACAAACACAGTTCTCACAGCCAGTACTAGTATTTTCAAATCGCACTGATAGAGCTGAATGCACATAACAGCAGAATAAAGAGAATCTTTCGTGAAACGGCAAAAAAATAGTGTCTGCAGAAAAAGGACTGCTGCACAAATGTGCAAATCAGAAATGCTGTGGCTGCGTTAATCACTGAGAGGACAGCAGAATAATGTTCAAGGTCAAGGCAGATGTTAGAAATTGATTGGCTTCACTCTTTTTATGAAGTTGAGTGAGCGATAACTACTAACTGAGTTTTTTAAGAAACTGGAAAACTTCAAGCTAACAAGGACATCTCACACTTGAGGGTTGGCTATTGGTAAAATTCAGATTCCGACTACAAAGTCAGTCTGAAGTAGTGAAGTCATTATGACACGGATCAAGGAATGCCAGATTTCTATTGTATTTTTTCAGTTGCTCTGAATACGATTGCCTGTCAGCATTCACGCAGGCCTCCGAACATCGCTGAGCCATTAAGTTATACAGTGTAATTGCCTCATTATGTGCTTATCGCCACATAATGACTCGTGCACGTTGCCCCAAATGTTAAAAAATGAGCCCGCCACGTGTTGAGCAAACATCTCCGATGTGTTTGGATCTTTGCTGACCAGCAGCTACAGTAAAATCCCAGAGGGGCAAAAACAAATCAACCTAGCAGCAGTGCAACACTGATCTGTGGCTGCTGCTTTTTTGCCATCTTGGCAAATTGGGATCCTGCTGTAGAAAAACCACAGAGGCACGTTTTGAGCATCTTGACAGGTGGTTAAATAACTGTTTCCTCATATGAACTCTTAATCTGTCGTAGTGAATAGCAGCAGATACTCTGCTTTACAGGCGCTCTCACTACAGGAAAACTGTGATTGGTGTAGGCGAGGCTGCTGCCAGCGTAGAGCTCGCAGGAGGCAGGGTTACCCTTAAAGGTAGGTTTTTACATCCTTTACTGACCTATGATGCAGGGCGGGTTCAAGGTTTATTTTAAGTGTGGTGGCACGTTCCCATCTGCCTTATCTGTAACTATCCAACAAAGGCAAAAAGGTCAGTAAATGTTCCCGTTCATAGTTGATACCTGGTGTTGTGTCTGCTGCAGCAGTCCATCTGCTTCAGGTTTGATGTGTTGTGCATTCACAGAAGCACTTCTGCATACGTTGGTTGTAACGGGTGGTTATCTGACATACTGTTGCCCTTCTACCAGCTCAGAACAGGTGTTCATTTTCAATCAAGAAGGTATTTTCACCTGGATGTTCACTTTTTCAGACCATTCTCTGTGAACTCCATGGATGGTTGTGTGGGAAAGTCCCAGTAGATCAGCTCTTACTGCTACACTCAGACTAACCTCTGACCTCTAACAAGACTGATTCTGTGAGAAATACACAATTTTAAAAAAACATCAAAAATTTGATGACATTCAAAGAAAAGTGGAGCAATCTCTAAAATCACTGCTGACACGTTGTCGTGCACAGACCCACGCTGGTAGTTTGTCAAACAGCCGTATTCAATTCCCACATGAGTAGCCTAAAGCTGATGAATAGCTCTAGCAATATTGCAGTTGCTGCTATATACTGTCTGTGTTTGTGATAATTACCAGCTCATAATGCACACGTGCGCTCTTTGCTTTAGAAATGAAAAGAAGAAAAGGCAACAGGGCAAAAAAAAAAGGCAATACAGGTGGGAGAGGTTTCATCGCTATTACAGACCACTAATAAGCTGCCATCACCTTTCTCGCTCATGAATGATGAATCATTTCATTGACACTGGTTATATCAAAGAACCAGTTTGAAGGGCAGCTCTCTGCGAGTCAGTCAAAGTTTCCCTTTTTCTGTGGCCGGCGATACCTCCGCAAATTGAGCAAGTTCATTATCCGTGCCCGAGCAGTTACGCCGGGCTTGTGAAGCCGCGGACTCTACTGGCTGCTGATTGTCACGTGCCACAGTGTGAACCCCCCCCCTTACAAAAGAGAGAAAAAAGCTGTGAGCATCAAAGGCATTGGAGATGAAGGCCTTTTACACTAATACCCAGAGTTGCACACAGTCACACAGACTCCCTCAAAGAAAACGTCTCATGGATACACAAACTAATTGGCTCGACAACTAATCCCAGCTCTGCGTGGCTGCTGATACAACTCCTGTGCAGTAAGAACATGAAGTGAGCAGGCCAGGAAACAGGGATGCAACCCTGAAGAACAACACATTCAGGCATTTACACGAGCAAAGGTGAAAATTTAATAAACCTAGTTATTTCTTTTTATATGAACTTTGTGCGAGTGTGATTTCAGCTGGTTTTTAGATGAATGCAGATTTATTTAATTATTTTTAAAAACAAAGCTTTAGCACTTCTTAGAGGATCTGAGGCGTAACAAATGAGTCTGGCAACATTTTGTTTCTGTCTGTCCAAAAGATGAAAAGACTAAAACCAGCTGGGTTTGATGGCCTTTGATACATTGATTCCTTCAACAGAGTAAATCTTTAATCATTCAGTTTTGTTTTGTTTATTCTTTTATGAAGAGACTGTGAGCAAACATCACGCAGACAATAAAGACAGAGAGAGACATGGTTACACTATGGAAAACTACATTGATTGACACCCTTCATGCTGAATGAAGAAACATATTACTGAGTGTAAAGACATGTTTCAAATTAAGCAGTTTAAAAAGGTCATAGTATTGTATCCCTCCACAAAAGCACTTTTCCTTCACTCTGCTGCTTTTCTTGTGTTTCCTGGAGTGTTTAGAGGTAGAATGGGAGGCAGAGCCTTCAGCTTTCATGCCCCTCTCCTGTGCGACCAGCTCCCAGTTTGGCCTTCCCAGTTTAACAGACACCCTCTCTACTTTTAAGATTAGATCATCCCCAACTGGTTGCAGCAATATAAAGTGCCTTGAGTGCTGTTGTTGTGATTTGGTGCTTATTAAAGTTGAAGAAGAACTGAAAATGATGAAGTGCGGCCCAGTTCCCACAGGCCTGTCGCTAAGGAAAAAAAAGAGTGTTCCCCAATCGGCTTTAAGTAATTGCTGGTAGCTGCTAGCATGAAATTGGTCACAAACAGACATACAGTGCTGCAGTGAAAACCTCCATGCAATTGTTTTGTTCAATAACAGGTTGTTGTAGTCACCTGTAGTTTGCATGGACGACATCAACTTGTGTGCAGTGACTCACAAACTACAAATAATGAAAGCAGAGAAGATTCGTCTTCAAAGTAAAAGTTGTGCTGTTTAAAATGTGACGGTAAGATACAGCTTTTACTTTTGCAGACAAACATTTCAGCTTTGAGACTAAACAGCAAGTCTGTGCAGATAGGTCAATATAGTTTATGCAAACTATAGATGATTGTGGAAATCTGCCAGCAACCAAAGCACCTGCAAGTGCAGCTTCTTCTTCTTCTTCTTCTTCTTCTTCTTCTTCTTCTTCTTCACTATCTGAAACAAGCTGTTTGTTGCAGTTTGAAAACAAACAAAACTGACAATAGAGATGGTCATCTATCTGTGGAGAGGATAGATAGATCTGTCTCAAAAATTTGAACAAACTAAAGGACTAAAGATTAAATCACACAATGCATCATTTTCCTGAAAATGATGAACTATGAATTCAAATCAAAAATGTCACTTTTTATATTGGACGTTTTTAAATCATATTCCTGATGATGTATCAACTTGTTTATTGGTTGACCAGCACTCCCCCACCCAGCACCAGGAAGTCACTGAATATTGTTTCCTGGGCTTAATCTGGTTAGTCAGTCACATCCATTTTACATCTAAATTTGAAAGATGAAAAGTGGTGTTTTCGGGCCATTATAACGACTACAATGTAACCAATTTCTCACTGAGTAATTTTCCCTTGATTAAAAGTCTAAAAAGCATCTAGGTGATACACAGCAGTCAAGGTCAAAATCAGATTATCTTTGAAACAGAAAATGTATTTCTATATAAAATGTAAACGTGTTTTCTGTGCGTCTGGATTTTAAATACATTTGATTTGGTTGTAAAAGATGTTCAGATCAGCCGTCTCACAAAAGCTGCCTTCAGTGTCTGAGTTTTTGCAGATTAGATTTAATCTACAAAGCGCTCACCCTGGTGATTTCCATACAGTATTTACTGTAGCTTCTGTACAGGCAGACTGCCTCATGTTTCTTTAAAAAGCTTTGCAGCCAGAGATGCTGTAATATGTGAAAGTGAGTCAGACGGTGAATAAAGACAAAGCCAGACACACATCCTGACAAAGATTTCTATTGACTGATGTGAGGCAGTGCGCTCTACGCTCCTGTGCACTCTACTGTTGTTTATATACTGTACTTTATAACCTAGTTTCTAGTTACTATGGTTACCTCATGCTCAGTGCATAGATGTCTCACTCCAGAGCGATCGAGTGAAAGAGAGAGAGAGAGAGAGAGGGAGTTGGTTTGTGTCTGTGCTCAGCAAATTTCACCTTAATTTAGTAATTTAGCCAAAACGGAATAAAGATTGTTCATTTGCCGTGTTGTCACTGGCTTAAAATTAAAGTCCAGAGACATAATTATTCAAATGCAGATGTTAAAGCTCTGCAAGTAGTACTCAATATCCAGCTAAAAGTGATTTTATGATTATTTCTATGATTAAATTATAAACAGATTTTATGTGCTGAGGACTCTAAAGAAGAAAATGATTGTTATATTTATATATATATGTATATATATATATACACACACACATATATTTATTTATTTATTTATTTATTTATTTTTTCTCTGTTTTCTGTTTGCATCAGACTAATTCTATTATCACTTAAGGGTTTATTAACAAGTGTTTGCAGACAAATTGGTGTCTTTCATGCAAACTACCACTGACTGCAATAATCTGCTTGCAGCCAAAGCAACCACACGGGTATTTTGGTGCAGCAGCCTTTACGTATGGCACTGATTTCATCCACCAGCAATCTCGAGCAACTATTCTCCAGCCAGAAAGATAATGCATATTTTTTCCTGGTAATGTGAGGTTGCCAGGGGGGTTGTTAACTGGTCTCTATGCCTGTGTGACTAAATCCTCAGTAGTTCAGCTTCTTGCTAACCTGATTTTTTTACTCTTATTTTGCTACACAGTGAGGTCAAAGGTCAGGATCAGCTAAATAAGAGCAGCTACCCTGGAGCAGCTCGAAATGTTTAGATCTTCGCTCAGAGATATTTCAACGATGCAAATGAGTGTGGACCCACAGGAGCTTAAATTAGAGCTGTGTGTGTTTGTGTAGCAGTTATTAGCACACTAGCCTAATGATGCGGCTTTTAAACTGGGGCGAAATAAGGCGAAGTGGCCACTTAGAGCTCGAGAGATGATGACAAATGGCTCTGACCTTGCCAAATTACAGCGTTGCTAATGTTGGAGTCAAAGTAAAGCTTCAAGGGTGTCATCGTGTCAACTTGTAAAAAACAAAAACAACAACAAAAAAGGAAAACCTGGACTCGTGCACTTTTACACTTTAAACAAATGTTTTGTGATTAAAAAAATGACAAAGAAGGTTGTTATTAGGATGGAGCAGGTCTGTTGCTGTGGTTACAAAATGTCGTAACGCTCATGAATAACCAGTTTGAATATTCCCAATTTCCATGGAAACAGATCTCATTCCTACCACAAAATAACAACAACAGTAAATTACATGAAGTAATTGCATGCTTGTGGATATGTTAATTATATAAATTAATAAAGCCCACAAACACATCTCGCAGGTTAATTCTTCTTCTCCTTCTTCTTCTGAATTTATACATACACACACACGGCCATAACAACGACATCAGAAATTTTAAAAAAATTATATTCAAAATATATCTCATATGAATGAAACCATTATGTCTAAATTATTCTGCTGTGTGTCTAAAACTATCATTTGAGTCGTTCGTCCGTCTTCGTGCTGAATGTAAAACAGGTTTTGATGCTTCAGTAGCCAAGTTTATACTCAAATGATTCCTGAAAATTGGCCAAGGAAAATACAAATTAATTTCTCTTCATGTTCACTTGCTATGAAGGAATATCAGGATTTGAGTGCATCGAGATAAACAGCAGGTTCATTCACTGCAAGCCAAATCTCAGCGGGTAGAGGACCTGATGAAACATGACGGAAATACAGCAGATTTTGTTTTAAATTTTCAATAATTTGTTTTTCACAAACTCAAAGTGTGCAAAAGAAATCTAATAAACTAAGTTACACTAACTAAAAACTCAAATACTTTATAAAGTGTCTCTGTAAATATAAAGTAACGTATTTTCTCACAGTTTAGAACAGGCTACATTAAAGATTTGCGATCTTGGAAACAGTTACATTTTTGCAGTGACTTTGTTTTTCCCATGACTACATAAAGCTCGATTTTTCAGACTTTCCAGAAAATAATAAATAAAGTGGTATCCTAGCTCACTACCACATGTGCAGCTTTGTAGCATGTCCTGTCAAAGGATCAATTTTTCCGCATATTGTAATGCTTGCTTTAAGCTAACCAAGTAGATTTGTTGGCTAAAACTAACCAAACACATGTTAAAACAAAAGGCTACACAGTACTTGGACCAGTTAGCCTCCATCCATCAATCTCATCTTCCAGTTGTCCAGTTCAAAGTCACATATAGTTACATAAATGTGATGTACGTGATATCTGATGTAAATCTACATGATATGTGATATATCATGTAGATCATACAGAGTTACATATAGTCATATAAATGAATACATCACATATCATAGAGAGTCATATATGTACTGTATCAGATCTATCTCAGATGTGCCATGTTTTAGAGCATGGGTGGGCAATTCCAGGCCCCGAGGGCCGGTGTCCTGCACCTTGGGTCAACACACCTGAATCACATGATGAGTTCGTTACCAGGCCTCTGGAGAACTGCAGGAGCTAATTTAGCCATTTAAATCAGCTGTGTTGGTTCAAGGACACATCTAAAACCTGCAGGGACACCGGCCCTCGAGGCCTGGAGTTGCCCACCCCTGTTTTAGAGCCATGTTTTAATTCAATTCACAACATTTGGAGCTTTGTGACAACATATTATGCCGTCTTTCAGTCACAAGCGCACAACAGTGTTTAAGTTTTGTCCTGAAAGTCCCATCATGCCCACTGATGTAGAATATGCGAGTTTAATTACACTCACATGATAAATATATAAATTCATAACAAACTGACTTTTTAATGAAAGAGTATGACAGACACCAAAAAAAAACACATCACAGAAAAACCCATAAAAAATTAATTGTCTAAACGGCAACACAAGATGCTTGAAAGACATTTAGGGAGCATTATTTAAAAAAACTTTATTGAGAAGTCGTCATTCAGTCCAACTGGAAATTAAACCTTTTCTCTTTTCCCTGAGAAAATTCTTCTTCCCATCGCTTTGGCTGGTCTAATTGCTTCTGTTCCTATAAAAACAGAGATGAAATGTGATGTTGCTTTTAATTTAAATGTCTTGCAACAGGACTGGTTGCATCATTCCTCTTAATGGAGCTCCTGTGCTCACTCCAGAGATACGAAGCAAGCATATCACGACCTACAGAGCTCACATAGTTTGGTATTTTGCACAATTTACACAGACGCAGGTTCAGTCTTTCTATCTGCTAGCCTGAATAAAAGACTTTTTGCTCCTGCTAAGCATTAAAAGCAGTTGGCAAATTTTCTAAAATGCTGAAAAGCTGCTGTAAAAGTGCCAGCTGCTTGTGTCAGCGCTGCTCTACCTGTTAAAAGTAAGACAGTATTCACGCAAGTAGCAGAATTGCGACCCTTAAAGCTTGAGTCTTAATGACATGGTACTAAATGTCAAAAGAGTGGTCCAAGCAATCCATCCAATCATCTAAATTCAAATTCAAATCAAATTCAAATTCAAATTTTATTTGTCATGTACACAGTCATACACAGTACGATATGTAGTGAAATGCTTGGACAACTGCTCGTGACCTAAAGAAAACAAAAAAGGAAAAGGCTATGAATAAGATAGGAAATAAATATGAAAAATTAAAAAGGGTAAATTTAACTAGGAAGGAATAAAATATAAATTAAGGTTAAAAATGAAATAACTGTACAACACAAATTAGAATGAAGGGTAAATTTAACTGGGAAGAATAAGATAAAATATATAAATTAAAGTTGAAAATAAAATAACTGTACAACAAAATACACAATATAGAACTATATAAGAATGTATGAAGAAATCTAAATATAAATAAATATATACACAATAACAGCAGCTGTACAAGTATTAACTGGAAATGAAGAATATAGTGACCAGTGTTGTGCAAAACCAAAGTCCAGAAAGTCCAGTGTGTGTGTAAGAACTGTATGTGTGGGTCAGTACTGTGTGGTGGTGTGATTGAGAGACCGTATCGCCTGCGGGAAGAAGCTCCTCCTCAGTCTCTCTGTGTTGGTCTTCAGGGAGCGGAATCGCTTTCCTGACCTCAACAGAGAGAACAGTCTGTTGTTGGGATGGCTGAGGTCCTTCACGATCTTCCTGGCCTTGGTCCAGCACCGCCTGCTGTAGATTGAGTGCAGGTCAGGGAGCTCGGAGCGGATGGTGCGCTCAGCTGACCGCACAACCCTCTGTAGAGCTCGTCTGTCCTGCATGGTGCTGTTCCCGAACCAGGTTAAGATGTTTCCCGCCAGGATGCTCTCTATGGTGCAGGAGTAAAAGTTCCTGAGCCAAACCTAATGCCAAACCATCTCAACTGGCTCCTCTCAGTGTTGAGGAGCAGCGGCTCTGTACTCTGAGCCTGTCTCGAATGACTGTACTCTTCACTTTATCCCTGATTGAGAGGCCAGCTCATTTGTGTCTTTCAGTCACAACCCAAAGCTAGCATCCATGGTTAAGGTTGGGGACATAGATCGACTGATCATAAGCTTCCAAAACAAAACACACAAAAAATGATGGTCTTTTCTACACATGGGGCTATTTTTTAAGTAAATATTGACTGTGACAGTGACACGGTCAGAGTCTTACAAGGCGGTCAGGTCTTTGCATTTAAAAATATCAAATGCACATCCATAACGTGCTAGACCAGGCTAGGTCACAAATGACCGCCTCTAATCGAGGCCATAAAAGCACAAACAGGAGAATATAGATGCAAAGTCCTGTTAGTAAAGCTGCTGTTTGGAAAATCTACATTATAACATTTACATTTCATTTACAGTGGGGAGAAGGGTGGCTGATCATGCCTCTTCCAGTAATGGAGTGCTAATGAAACATTTACTGCTTGAACTAATATGCAGCGACTCCTGTCTGAACCCAGAATTAAGGGGAAGATTTTCAAATGTGATGTTGGTTCACTGGACTCTACTGTGATTTATATTATTCATTAATCCACCATCGCTCTGCTATTCTTCCATGCTTCATGAAACAAGACCAGAATGGTTAAATGAATCTAATTTTATTTATGCAGCAGCTGTCTGTTAGTGCTGCAAAATCAGAGTCACTAAAAAGTATTTAAAAGGAAATGAAAGTGTTCTGGAAGAACAAGATTTGAGTTGCACAAGCATAAATGTGGGCGAGGAGCAAAGGAAATTGCAGCTGAGAGCATTTTTCAGATTTTCATCTAAATTGTACAGCTTTGAATTGTTACTAGATAGCCTTCATTTTCTGCTTTTTTAGCACTTGGCAAATTGCTGGAGCGAGACAGTCAGTTTGCCGTCTCTGCAAGGAACTACGGCTACTTTTGCAAAAGCAGACTTTGCTTTGATTCAGAGGAAGACGTGGAGAAGCACAGCTCCTGACAGCTCCTGCAGCAAGTTATGTAAAACATAAATGTTTAGGGGTAATAAATCATATTTATTATCCCGGTCCCTGGGGTGCAAAGTCATAGAATAATTAACAGCACGCACTTTAGTGTGAAGGGAGCTTCAGCTGTTATATTTCACTGTGAGAAACAAGATACGACACAGATTTCATTAAATCAGAACCAAACATATGCAAACAGAGTTGATCAGTATTAAAGTTTAATTTTAGGTTGTCAGTTCAGTGCAGCATGGTTTAGCATAGTGAATAGTAGACTGTAATAAAATGTATATATTTTCTATTTATACATAGGGGATGTAGTCTAGTTTAATCATTAATAAATTGAGGAATGTTTGTATGTGCTCTCGTCTTTCTCACCGGTCTCAACATCTGTTTATCCTGCTTACTTCAGACTTGGCAGGTGTCGTGCTGGATACATGAATATGAAAAGCACAAAACTGAAGTTTTTCGGATGATTGGTGTTTTCATTTGCTGTCTGTTCCCTGTTGGAATGACTGGCTGGAGTCAAACTAATCCTGTCATGTGATAATGTGATCAGGTGTGTTGTAGCATTTAATGGTTGGAAGCTTCCAGAGGATGTCACAGAAACATCTGCCAGGGAACTAGAAGATCTGACTCACACGAATGCATAAGATTTACTTTATTTATCGCAGATTTGATCAATTATATTATCCACAAAGCAGTCCTCTTCATAAGAGTAAGTGTTATCACTTGGCAGCCACCTTGAAACTCCCACAGGTGCTTGTGTTGTTGTTGCTGTTATCTTCGAAATCTGTTTTTAAAACTTAAAGGTTTTGCTGATGTTGCCTCGCTGGAATTTATACTTCTAACACAATCTCTGCTGCTGTTGCATTCTCCCACAGATTTTAGCTCAGCTTTCTTTAAGTGTCTCGACCTTGTATCAGTTGTCCTGTCTTTACTAGTTTGATGTTACTACTAAAGAAATGAATCTCTGTATGTGTGCTTGTTGCTACTGATGTCAAAGCACTGACCTTAACATTTACCTTTACTGATGCGGGCAGCGTTAGTGCTGTATAGTATAATATGCCCGACTATACTTTAGTGTAGCGCAGTATAGTGTAGACTTTCTGTGTGGAGTCTGCATGTTACCTGTGCTGTGTGGGTTCTCTCCCACAGTCATGCATGCTAGGTTAATTTGTGGGTGTAAATGGTTGTCAGTCTCTCCGTGTCATCCCTGTGATGGACCAGCGATCAGTCTGAGGTGTACCCCTCATCCAGTAATAGCTGTGATAGGTTCCAGGCGCCTTAGGATGCTACTGGATAAGTGGTTACAAACAAAAAAAAAACAGATGGATGGTAAAGTATTTGTCAATAGAAAACACGGTGTTTCAACCCTGAGTGTGAAGAATTGCAATTCGTATTTTGTCTCAGTGACCTAAGTGCTTATTTATCACTTGTCGATTTCAGATCCATGTCAGCTTCTATGAGTGAAGAACCTCTTGTCAACACTAATCTCCAAATAATTGCCTGTGAAACATCAATAATTTGCTGTGTGTTATGGATTCAAAACTAACAGCGCGTAATGATGCTGTGAGTCGTGCATACACGTAAAGATTCAAGTACATAATATTCAGTTCTGTTTGTTTTATTTCAGGTGTCTCTAGAATGTTTTCGAATATTTAAAAAAAATATTTAAACAAACATTAATATTAATTCGAAGCAGCTCTTAGTTGCTGCGCATGTTAAAAGTTAAGATCGAGGCATTTAGGGAGCGATGCTGCTCTGTCCGTGGTTCTGAAACGGCCTCGACTCGTCCTCATTTTGTTGAATTCCCAATTTTACAGAAATAGCTCCTTTGTTGTCCCTGTGATCCTGAATTATTTATTTCAGACCGTCTTTCCGCTGTGACATTTGCTCACATCGTCCCCGGGTAAGCATGTGCGGGAGCGTGAATCCCTCGTCAGAATTCGGAAATGTCAAGTGATTGATTTCACTATGCAAACACGCTCTATATTGTCAGGATCAAACCTCCAAAGTTACGGATCGGGTGGAACATGACAGGTGACATCGGGGCTCGTTGTGAGTGTTTGCTCTCGACATGCAAACTGAACGGACAGCTGTTTTAAGTTTACGCACATGTAAGTGGCCGATCCGTGATGCGTAAAAGGTGCGCTCCGGGGTGGAGACTTTCTCTGGAGAGGCAGCGGTAGAGAGCGCAACAGCACGACTCTCTGCATCCACAGGTTGCATCTCTCCTCTTCTCTGAACATCTTAGCAACCCGCTGCAGAGTGCAGTCACAGGACATGAAGTCATTTGAGCACGCGCCGGGCTGAGCACTCCGGACCCGGGCTGCAAACAGAAGCTCGCGAGCACGATGCCAAACCCAGGAAGAACTGCAAGACCTGATTCATCAATTTAAAAACGCATCTTTCTGATTTAACCGGTTGTCATGTGAGCGTCTCCTCCGAGGACTGCGCGTTGTGTTCGAGAGCACCATGCTACGGGTCCCTCACTGCAGCGGCACCACGGAGACAACGGCGGCATAATGGCATGCAGGAGCGGCTGCTGCTGCGGCTCCGGTCCGATAAACGAGGATAACGCGCGGTTCCTGCTGCTGGCGCTGTTCATCGTTGTCTATCTCCTGTGCGGGGCCGCCGTCTTCTCTGCGCTGGAACACCCAAAGGAGAGAGAAGCGAAGGAGCGCTGGGCGCAGAGGTTCGAACATTTCAGCCAGAAGTACAACCTGAGTAAGAAAGAGCTGAATAACTTCCTGAGGAACTACGAGGAGGCGAACGTGGCGGGGATCCGCGTGGACGCAATCAGACCTCGATGGGACTTCACGGGCGCTTTTTACTTCGTAGGAACTGTGGTGTCAACCATCGGTGAGATGAAGATGCTGGCCTCTGCAAACTCAGTCAGATACATCACTTTTTCGTTCTTTTACATAATCAGTTTCTGGCTTTTTGTTTCGTGACTCTGTGCTTTTGGTGGATGCAAATAGCAAACTCCCACATCAATGCGTCTCTTCATCACTTTATATTCCTTTCTCCCGGGAATGTAAAGACTGGCCAGGTTCAGTTTGATCAAACTTTTATACAGGCCAAATGAAACGCAGTAGTAGTCTTTACTGAAAAGTAGGCAGATCCACTTCAGCATCAGTTTAGAGAGTTGACTCAGTGCTTACAGTGTGGTTCAGTGGGTTCAACAGAACTACACACCCTCTCTCACACACAAACCTTTTAATGCCTACTTCAGAGATTTGTCCTTGACTGTTATTTCTCCATTTCAGGACTGGCTGCCCGTTTGAGAGCATTCAAGTCTTTAGTGTCAGTGAGGCAGACAAAAACACAGCCATCACTCACCGTTCTGCAGCTGATCCTTTTTTTTTTTGTCAAAACTGCTCCTCTGATTTGTGCTTTTTAAGTCTTTTCAGATTTTTTCATGTTGTGGACAGGTCATGTTTGCAGCCATTATAACAACTTGATTGGAGTTAATTTGTTTGTAATGACTGTAACTGGCTTGCCCGTGGCAGTTTAAATGAGTGGACTAGCTGAACATATTTTATATAGAAGTACTCTCCTTATACAGCTTAATTCTTTGGGTTTTCAAGTGAAAGTGCCTCAAAAACAGACCTGAAACCACACTTTCCTCTGCTCGAGTGTCAGCCGTTGTGCACTTTTCCCTCTGACAGTGCACAACAGCTTTATTTAAACAGACATTTAATCCCACCTTAGTTTAGCTTCTAAGGATTAAAAAAACAAAACAGGATTGTCTTTTTGAGGTATGACTTCACAGTTATTCATGATACAAGCGCAGGGGGAAACAGCACCTTTGATCATGTTATAAGTAACAAGAGACGATCTCTGATCTTACAAATGACCTTAAAGTAATTTGATGGTATATTAATCGCTGTGTCCAGCCACTTCAAAACAATCATATGTAAATTGTTATAATATTTAATTCTTCCCCAGTTTCATCAGTCCCTCCTCATCTTTATTTCCAACAATCACCTCTCAGTGTTTGCCAGGGAAAGCCCCGTTAGGAACACATCATCATTTTGCATCTTCTCTGAGAGCACTGTGTGTATCACAGCTTGGATGAATGTGTCTCGATTATCAAAGAACAGCAGCCTGAGTGTATGCGTAGGCACAAGAAGTCTATTTCAAAGGCATCTCGTATGTGTGCTGAGGAAACCAAGTATAATTCATTATGTTTAGAGGTCGACTTCACCGAGTAGACTGGTGAAAAAAATCCCTTCTCTTCAGTATTTGAGTATTTTTATTACAGATATGTAATAATGTCGTCTGTTGACTGGTTAACTGTCAAATTTAAAGCATCACTGCGACGTTTAAGACAGCGGATCTATTATTTGATGGAAAACTAGATGACAGTTTCAAATCTATATTAAACAAACTTATGAGGTGCTTTAGACTGTCAGGGGGAACTGTAAAAAAAAAAAAGGTAAAAAAGAGCATAAACATTATGAACAATTTATGAGCACAACACATTAAAAACTGGGTAAGAAAAAACAAGTGTATCCAGAAAGGAGGCCGTTACAGCTGAGTAACTGCAGGCTTAATAATGTAGCAAACATCCAATCGCAGTTTAAATTTGAATCCTGAGTCGAATTTACAAATGTAGAAGAAGTGATGTGATGTTGGACTCCACTGTGGCAGGACTCCCACAAATTAGTGGCTTCACTGTAAGACTTTGTCATATTTTATATCCTCTGCAGTAACACTGGTATAATCACTAAAACACATTCATAAAGATCCTATTTTTACATTTCTGTTTTTCTATTTGTAAAAAAAAACTTGCCAACTACGCTAAAGGGTTGTTTCATGCTGCGTACATCCTGTAAAGACACAATCGAGTTATTATTTAATGATTATTATTGATCAAGAAGCAAATAATCACCCAAAAAAGACAAACTTTAGCTGTGCAACCCCAAATAACCCCGACTGTGTCCTGAGAGCGCTGTAATGGCGCTGAAATTTTACCTTTTTTCTTTGAAGCGCCGCATATCTTGTTCACAGGACTCATCAACATCAAATTTACAAAACAAGTGGAAAGAAATACACATCTATAAAATCCAGGCCATTTGGCTTTATTGTTGCATTTGGATGAAATCTCTGTTTCAATTAGCACCTTGAGATCCTTTCTGAATGTGAAGGCAATCAAACCCTCCACAAGACGCCTGCCTCTGGCATGGAGGCAGCTAGTCACGCTGCACCGTGTGTTTTTCCTGAGTGGATACAGTCATGTTTAACTTTGTTTTTAGTAAAAAGGACAATCATATTGTTAAACAATAATTTGTCGCACGAGCGTGTATAACTATGACGTTTCCACTCTAAAATAAAAGCCAGAGTTCGATTTTTCAACAATTGGTCAAGAAGAAGAAGAAGAGCAGCAGAGAGACAGACGGCACTTCATGAGCTTTAGTGTTAAATGAGGGATGAAAAGACATCAGTGAGAGTGGTGCAGCTGAAAGACCTCATGTTCTGACTCCCATTTTCTTCATCTGCCAGTTCAGAAGAGACAAAGTCAGTCACAGAAAAACATCTTCAGATCCCGTTGGAATAAAAATCTGCAAAATCTGTTTGACCTTTAAAAATCTGGAGAAAAAAAAGCTACACCTGAGGCGTGGGGTGTCTCCACTGCGTCTTTCATTTGCCAAAATAGTGTGGAAAAAAATACAGTGAAATGTGAGACTGGAACACCTCGGCTCTCAAACTGAGTGTTGCTGCACAGAGAGACAAAGCGAGAGAGGGTTAGCATGTCACCAATGGCAACCCTGTGGAGGAAAGCAGTCGCATGAGCACGTTTTTCACTTAGTAGGAGTAGAGAGTTGTAATTGGCCGTCTTTGTTGATGGCAGATAGGAAGAGAGCTTGATTTAAAAGATAAAGCAGCTGCAGGTTGGTAGCCACTTTTCTCTAGTTTGCTTGTGTGTAAGAAAAAACCCAGAAGTTATGGGCAGGACTCGCATTTTCAAGTGAAGGTGACGTTTTAACGTACGAGAACTCTTTTAGTCTGTCCTTTCATTCAAAGATGATCCGTACAAGCTGAGGATTTAAAGTTCTCTCATTAATCATTTTTCCTCTGACTTTGTCCTTTTTTACATGTAGCACAGTGTAGCGACAGCATGATGCTGCTTTGAGAGTGTAAGGAAGGAAACAAAATAGCCTCATACAGTTTTAAACTAGTTTCATGAAGTAGACGTGTGGTATGCAGCCTTGGTTATACTCTGCTAACACAGCCAGCAGCCTGACAGCAAAGCAGTCCTTCCTCTTTAGTCTCAGTTACACTTTCCGTGTCCGTGATTTCGCTTCGGTCCAAATGTTGTTATCAGATGGAGAGTGTCAGGGTCTGTGTGCATGACCTCACAGGTCTGACCACACAGAGTTTAGATTACAATACCCCAACTACACATGCTCCCCAGTCAGGTGGCAGACTTCAAACTGGGCGCCAGCAGAGTTGGCGAGCTTAGCTCCTAGCATCGTTGCAGACATGGCAAGTAAAATCGAGAGTCCACAGATGGGACAAGCCACAGCTCAGTCATCAACGCCTTTGGTAAAAAGAAAAAAAAGAAGCTTGATGTTTGTGAAAATGTGCATCAAACCAAATTCTTTTAAGGTTTCTGTCTTGATTTTAGTTGCTGATGATGATGAGGATGATTTTCCTCTAAGAGTGACCATAAAGTAATCTTATCACATCAAACCATTATCTTTTCCTAAACGTCTTCAAACAGATTTGGTGTCTAAAAGTAACAATAGTGTAACATCCATCAACCTTCACCTTAAGGCAGTGGGGGAGACTATCCTGGAGGACATTAGGTGAAAAGCTAGATCAGACTCTGTTGGTCTTTATATGACCTCTGGCTTCTGTTAGTCTATTTTAAAAGGCTTTTGTCAGACGGTCTTTCTGCTAAAAAGCACTGAAGGCAGACTTCTACCGCTACAATCTTTGTCAGTGTAGCTACAAAGCTCACATCACAACACTGAGAGTGTTCGGTTGTAGTACTAGAGAGGGTAAAGACCAATAAATGTGAGCTTCCACTGCTATTGTCATCTTATAATGATAGCAGTAACACTGTGTAAATTTACTCTCACTACGTGATCTATTTCTCTGTGTGTGAACGTCAGGGTTTGGGATGACAACCCCGGCCACCATTGGAGGAAAAGTCTTCCTGATGTTTTATGGCCTGCTCGGCTGTGCGGCTACCATCCTGTTCTTCAACCTCTTCCTGGAGCGTGTCATCACCGTCATTGCCTTTGTCCTTAAGTCGTGCTACGAAAGACGTCATAACAAGGCTGTGCTGCCACAAAACGGACGTCAAGTCTCTGAGGGAAACAGAGCAAGTGGAGCCGGGGAGGAACTTGCAGGCTGGAAGCCCTCAGTCTACTGCGTTATGCTCATTTTAGGAGCGGCAGCCGTTTTGGTGTCTTGCTGCGCCTCGCTGATGTACTCCGCAGCGGAGGGTTGGGGCTACCTGGACTCGCTTTACTTCTGCTTTGTAGCCTTCAGCACCATTGGGTTTGGAGATATGGTTAGCAGTCAGCGAGTCGCCTACGAAGGCCACGCTACGGTTGCGTACAGGCTGGGCAACTTCTTCTTCATCCTGACCGGCGTCTGCTGCATCTACTCCCTCTTCAATGTCATCTCCATCGTCATCAAGCAGGTACTCAACTGGCTGCTGAGGAGGCTGGAGGCCCCCTGTCGCTGCTGTTTCCCCAGGAGGGGTCACCACCCGCACCGGCATCCCCGTCGGAATGTGGTGGCCCCGGGCCACCTCCGTGCCCGCAGAGACCCATCCATCGAGACAGACGCCATTAATGAGAGCGAGACCGACACTGGACGCAGGTTGTCTGGGGAAATGATTTCCATGAGGGACTTCTTAGCAGCCAACAAGGTGAGAGTAGACTGACCACTCGTGTGACTCTGCACCTGATGAATGAAATCACACCTGTCTTTACAAGCAAGCAGTTCATTCTTAGAGTAATCTGATGACTGACGCGAGTAGTGGAGGGAAAACTCCTTTGTCCTGCTGCTGTCAGATGTCTCTTTATGAGCCATAACCTCCACGTGATTACCGGTGCATATATGTTCTTATTAAAACTGATCAAAATATTTGTATTCGCTGTACATATGTGTGAAAAAATACGGGGGAGAATTCCTATTTTGATACAAGCTTATGCTTCATATTCAGTGTCTTATGTTTGGCTGCTGAACTGCTGGGCTGCATGCATATGCAGCGTCAAAGTTCTTTGAATATCAACAGCTAAGCAACCACCGGCACTGCTTATTCAGCAGCTCTTGTGGCCCCTCAGGAGTGTCAGTTGTCCATACATTTCCATATCTACTACTCCACCATGTAGACAAGACTAATGAGCAGTGTGAGCTACAATTAAATGTCAAAAGTGTGCGCCCTTCTGCACTGGATCAGAAATCCTTCTTAGATCTTTCTTTACAGGTCCTGGAAGTCCTGACTGAGAAAATTAGAAGGCCGAATGGTTTAATTCTGCTGAACTGACACAACCAAGAATAAGTCTTGTGTTGTGTTAGGATTGTTAGTGAAATATAAGATGAATGAAATTTTGTACAGTTCAGGAAACTGAGTTTAATCGTCTGATTCAGCCTCAGAACAAGCTGATGACATCAGAAACCTGTGTGAATACTTTTTATCAAGCTGTAGGAACTCATGTCTTTGTGTGTTGGTTGATGGTAAAATTTATTGCAAATTATGATATTTCCCTGTTAGAGTGAAGCACGGTTTCTAACCTCTGAAGCACCACATGTTCATTTGCGCTTCTTTTTTACGTAAAACATAATAATTTATGGGTAATTGATGGTAATCGATTTCACTCTGAAAATGTGAGCCTGGAATTTCACTGGAGCACCTGCTAAATCTGAGAGACCGACCACCTTTGAATGTTATGTACTGCTAATACAACAATAACAGAGAGAAAAGGGGCGGGGGGGATATATCACAGAAATCAGCAACTTATAACAAAACTTATAACCTTCTTTACAAGTACAAACACTTTATAGTAATCTCCACTGCACAGTTAAAATAACTTAGCACTACCAAAGGCTTTAACTCTTTATTAAGGTGGAAATGCTGTTTGCACGATAAACCTGCAGCAGAATAATGGGCAGAGTTTGCTTTTCGGCCGGTTCCCTGTAAGCTCTGCTTTCATTATAAGATAAGATAAGATAAGATAAGATAAGATAAGATAAGATAAGATAAGATAAGATAAGATAAGATAAGATAAGATAAGATAAGATAAGATAAGATAAGATAGAACTTTATTAATCCCTCGGGTGGGTTCCTCTGGGAAATTCGACTTCCAAAAAGCACAGCAACGACCGAAGTTACAGTTACAGAATTGTTATATATATATATATACACACACACACACACACACACACACACACACACACACACACACACACACACACACACACACACACACATATATAAATACAGAGACAAATATAATATATATATATATATATGACAGTCCGTCTACCACTGTGTGCCCGTCTCAGGGGAAAGCAAAGGCTTAATTGTGAAACCAAAACAGGAAGAGGACAGTGCGTTTGTGTTCCCTGGTGTCTATCTGTAGCTTTCCCCAGCTAGCTAAAACGGTGGATGCTGGAGCAGTTGGAGTAGCTGTGAAAAGTCTACGAGATAAAAGAGAAAGAGTTGAGGTAAACAAGGTGAAGTGAGCGAGTGATGGTTTAATAAGGCTGTACCCCAGATGGGTATTCATTCATGGAGAAAGATCTGATGGTTTAGAGGGTTCAAAAGCTCTGGTGGCGTGACTTCCACGAGCTCATTAAGTTACAAAAGCTCTGTACTTATTAACCTGATACAACTGGGCGTTTAAAAACTGTGAGGTCTCTGAGACAGCAGCGAAGGGGGTGTGTGTGTGTGTGTGTGTGTCTAAGGCATGTTAATGTAAGTCTGTCCGTTCCACATCAAAGCGTTGCTTTCACTAACAGCAAAGGAACAAGAAGGGAGGTTGAGGCTTGGAAATTCAGCTAGAAATATGTACATTTGCAACATTTTTCCAAATTTCAAAGGACGACTTTGTATCCAGGTTAGGAGGTGGCTGATGTAACTTGTAGTTGGTAACACAAACGAGCTTTTGCTTTGGGGTGAATATTTCAAGGAACGAACACCGTCCACCATCTGTGAACCATACATGACAGCAGGCCTCACTACACTCGTCTCCACCCACTCCACCCTACCTGTGCTCTCTTGCTTTCCATGGTTGATCTCAGGCATTTAAACACATCTACCTTCACTATCTCTACTCCCTCCATGTTCAACTTTCCACCTGTCTCCCTCTAATCCACAGTCTTGTATTCTGTCTTGCCTCTACTGCCCTTCATTCCTCTTTTCTCCGGAGCATACCTCCACCTCGCCATACTCTCGTCCACCTGCTCCCTACTCTACAGATCAAAGTGTTATCTGCAAACATTATAGTCCACGTCTGCCTGGCCTCATCTGTCAGTCTGTCCATCAATTTTCAATTCAATTCAATTCAATTTATATAGCGCCAAATCACAACAAAAGTCGCCTCAAGGCGCTTCATAGATACAGAGAAAAGCCCAACAATCATATGACCCCCTATGAGCAAGCACTTTGGCAACAGTGGGAAGGAAAAACTCCCTTTTAACAGGAAGAAACCTCCGGCAGAACCAGGCTCAGGGAGGGGCGGGGCCATCTGCTGCGACCGGTTGGGGTGAGAGAAGGAAGACAGGATAAAGACATCACCACTGCAAACAACAAGGTGCTGATGGAATCCACTTGTTACTCCTACCTCACCACTTTCTTGTCCTGCACCACCCTCACATACTTCTCTGCACCTCCTGACTTCCTCATACAATGCCACAGTTCCTCTTTTGGTACCTATCGTATAGTTTCTCTAGTTCCATAGAGGCAGAGTGAAGTTTTTACTGACCTCTATACTTCTCCATCAACACTCTCAAAGCAAACATTGCATCTGCTCTTTCTCAGATTAAAGCAATACTGCAGCTCACTGATTGTCACCTCCCTTCTCAGTGTAGCTTCAACAACTATTTCACACGTCTTCATGGTGTGTCTGATCGGTTTTATCCCTCTGTAGTTACTGCAGCTCTTCCTATCATCCTTGTTCTTGTAAACTGGTACCAGTACACATCTTCTCCATCCTCTCATTCTCCTCATAATAAACCATGATGTGCCAAAACAAACAAAACAGTCTAAAAATTGTGCCTCAATTTGGATCATCTGCAGGAGCGGCCACATTTTTGTAAACATTTGCAGCTTTCTAACCTCCGCGCTAGCTTACGCACTCACAATATATCCTCTTTCTGCTTGCTGAAAAATGTATCCTTTGATTGGCCTCTTGATTTCTGCTATAAAGCCAAAATGGCAAGCAACGGGCGTCAGAGGTGTGTGGTGTTTCAAGTGTTTGTGGTGCACTTATTCACCCAAAACAGTATGGAGGTGAACCGTGTGCCAGGTTTGCCAAAGTCAGCAGATACACTGTATTCACTCACTCATCCAATTCATTGAATTCAGGTGTTCCAATCACTTCCATGGCCACAGGTAAAATAAAGCAGCTGGGAATGGAGAAAGCAAAGTCCTTAAAACCATAAAGTCCTGACCTGACAGTGGATACATTTACACCCGATTATATACAAAACAAGCCTGTTGCATTTTCTGCTCTTTGTTGTGCAGAAAAAAAATCAAAGGTAAAAGTTGCTGAGTGGCAAAAGTTAAATCACTGACACTCGCGTCAATACTTTTCACCTTTGTTTGCTTAAAGCAGCCCACTAAAGAAGAAATACCATCTGGCAGCTTTTTAATGCACCTGTGAAATCAGATGCTGCCGTTCGATCTGTGTTTGTTTGCCAAGACTTTATAGCTTGAATGTACCACTTCACTTTCCCCAGTTTTCTGCAGTTTCCGTTTCCTCTTGTGATGATTTTTTTTAATCTCTTCCTCTAGGTGAACTTGGCCATTATGCAAAAGCAGCTTTCGGAGATGGCAGTCGGGAACCAGCGCCAGTCCAGCTCCAGTTCACGTCAGAACGGCTTCTCGGGAGGGGTGGGTGCACTGGGCATCATGAACAACCGCCTGGCAGAGACTAGTGTGGACAGATAGGGAGAAACAGCGCGAGATCCTTTTAAAGGAAACAAAAGACACACGAGAAAGAGTATGACACTTACACTGAGCGCCGCCTCCCCGAGGAAGAAGAAGCTTTGATGTTGGAGGAGGAAGGCTGACCCCAGCAGCTACTGCTTAGACGGAAACCATCTCAGCCCAGCTTCTTGCCAAGAACTTGGCAAGATGAAAGATGCACGATAGCGTGCTGGATTTCCACATCTGGACCAGGCGTGCTGGAATGTTCCCCTGTGAGGAATCCAGTTTCCATGGTGATAAATAAAAGCCTGCCTAAAGCCTGTATCTAAGCTTTAAAGCCTGATGCACTACGTGCTGCTTCACATAGACCTGCAACTTTCACTCATTCACAGCACTTCACAACACTTACTACGACTCTGCCCGGTCCATGAAAGGTATTATTGTCAGAGAAGTAGCTTTAATAAAGGTGGTGTTTCTTCAGTCTCACAGCAGTCATTGCACAAAGCCCTGTGTCATGTTTGGAAAGTTAAAAAAGACGGGAAAACATGACTAACTAAAAAGATTTTAGTTCTACGCTCACAGCATTTGTGGTAAATGTTTCACAGCCATGTTGTTACACTATTCAGTGGCTCGCATCCATTCATTAAAACAACAAATAGCAACAACAAAGACAGAATCTCCCTCATTACAACCCTGAGCAGCCCTGCCCTCTGCAGAATCAGAGAGCCTGCACTGATCCCCATTATGTAGGATTTCTGTTTACTCCGAGTTTGTTTCACATTAGTCAAGCACAAATACAGAAATTATGGCATTTTCATATTTTGTTGTGACACAGGCCTGCTGGTGTTTGGTACTGATACAAATGAGGTAAAAACATGTAGTTCCAGGGCTCATTATTACATTTTGGCTCAGTGCTGCTTGCTGTTTCTTTTTTCTGTTAGTCTGGATCCACACGACAAGTGCAGTAAACAATTAGAAGAATATTCGAGGAGCCAAAGCCAATCCTTGTGTTGCAAATTTAAAACCAAAAGTGATCTGCAGCAACTCCAAAGTGTTTTACCTCCAATGTTTTACCTCCTCGCCAGGTTTCATGAAATTCGGCCTGATAGTTTTTGTCTAACCCGGCTGACAGACGACAGACTCTGTATCCTCAGCAGAGGAAAATAACTGAGGTAAATACTTCTGACTCGGCCTCAGGCACAGAGTGAGCATTGTCAGATCTGTTGTCAGAGGTTTGGGTTCTAAGGAGAATATTATGGATCCAAAATGTAGCCAAGCATACAGCATGGAATTATATCTGGGATATTTTCCCCATTGAGATCTGATGAGCTTTCAAAGTGCTCCTTTAATTTTTTTTAGCAGTTCATATTTTGACCATATTAAGATATTTTCCCCTTCAACATGTATTACAATAATGGTCTGGCTTTCTGCACTGAAATTACAGGGTTGTTATCCTCCGGGCTCCACCTCTGATAGTACCTGCTGTACATGTGACTTAAAGCGTGTAGAAGAGGCTCATCAGAAATGTTGATGACACGAATTCATTTAAATGTCAGTATTTTAAAATAGGCATGGCTTTCCCTGCAGCTCTCCCCACTACTTCACATGGGGTTCAAATCTCAGTCTCTCCAGGGAGACGTCCTGTACACGTTGCATCTACGGAGTTATTTTTTTCTCTTCATGCTTCTTTATACAGCTCATCTGATTTGTTCTGAAAAGACCTGTATTTTTTCACAGACTTTCTGCAGCTTGACGACAGAGCCGAGAAGGGGTGCAGGAGTGCAGTTCACTCTCAGACCACTTGAATTACAATATGCTGAAAGGTTATTATGGATGTTTTTGTCTGCCCCAGCTTTAAGTGCGTCTCATGACCGAAGATGAAGAGCAGAGAGAGAATACTCTTGAGTTTTGTCTTGATGAGATGACAGCCATGCAAACCTGCCAGGGAAGTAAGATCCCTGCATGTAGTATTAGTACAACACAAACTGCCAATTGTAGTTTTTTTTCTGTCTACTTCTCTTTGAAATAAAGAAAATACCCCAAATTTAATATGGTGCATCTACCATTGTACATGTTGGTTTTTGGGTGTCACTGGTTGCTTCAAAGAAAAGCTGTGGTCCTGACAGCAGACCACTGTGCTGAATTTCCCCACTGAATGCCACCTGATTTTAGCTTCACCACAGACTGAGTGAAAGCACAGAGAAGTGTGGGGGGGTGCAAAAAATTTAAAATGGTAAAACTGGGAGCACACACTTTTTTTTTAGAAACACAATCAAAGTTTGCAAAAAATGGCAGGTTGATCCTTTAGAAAGTTGGCTCGTTGTCAAAGTCAGCTGGCTCTGCTACTGCACGTTCATTATGAGCTGACAGAATGCCCGAGTGTTTCATGGACGAAGCCTGGAAAACTTTTCGCTGTAGAACAAACAAGGACATTTCTATATTTTCATCAAGTAAACTAACCTGAAAATACACATTTAGACTGATTCTTTGCTACGGACACACAAACGCAATCACAAACTGCAACACACACAAACTATTCAAACGGAGAAGAATTATGAATATGTCAATATGCCTACATGGATAATAACAGCTTTGAAGAAATGTGTGTTCCTGTTTGTGTGTCTCAGAGTGCACAGATACATTATGAGTGAGACAGCAGAGCCACGGGCAGATGTAGACACACAAAGACTCTTTGTCAAAGCTCTTTTTTTTTAAACAAGTCACGACACCACCCAGAGAGTGACTGATACCACTGTCATATCCACTCTGTTTGATACGCACTCTAATGGAGGAGCCACGTGGGATGTGACAATATAGTTGATTCCACACTGCTGCACGGGTGGCCTCAGTGTGCTCCACCTTTCATGCTTCACTGAGAATAAACCTAATAGGTGGCTATTTTATTATTATGCTTGCAACAGGTGATAAAACGTTGTGTACCAGGGTAAAAAAACCATCATGTGTGAATACAGCAATTTTGGGAATAACTGAAAGTGGCTGTAGTTATCAGACTACAGAAAATGCAAATGATACTAAAGAAAGTCAATAAAGCCTCAGCGTTATACAGGTACTGTAAAGGACAGCAGCTGCCACGCGGTGACTTTACACATGTTTGACTACAGGGATTAGCAAAACAGTACAGCTAATTACCTTAAACTTTTTAATAAACTTTTTAAAGCATATGCATCGTCAGTGTGCACATAACTCTTCATACGTCATGTGCCTGAGTGTGTCAGGGGAGAGTAAACAGCAAATCAGCCAATTAAATAGTGTCTGTGAACACCGAGGCTGTGAGATTCAGCTGGTGCTACCTAAACATATGCAGAGTGAACGCTGGATGTTCACAAGCAGCACCTTAGAAAGAGCGAAATCTCTGCAGCTCCCTCCAGTTGACTGCAAGGACGTTAATGCTTCTCTTAATGCCGTACATACATCAAAGTCTACTTTCTGTTTGTGTTCTTTGTACATCAACCAATAAATTGACTTTTTGTCTTTCTGCAAACACGGGACTCTACTCACTCTCTTGTCTATTTACGTGGCTCACAAGATTAATAATCAGCCACTCTACGCAGTAATGTGCGGTTAAACCTTGGAAGCACACGACATGTGATGTTCATTAAAGTTAATTTAATAAACAAAAGTGACACTTCATTAAATGAATATATTACAGCAGAGTGCAGTCAGTAACCAGCAGAAAGTCAAAGTAATGCTAATAATTACAGATTTAACAGTAAGATGTTTAATAATTAGAGGTTTGTGCTGCTGTTTAAAGTCAACTAATGGTCAAAGAGTCATATGGAGTTACATATACATATACACAGATCAGGTATAATATGATAACCACCTGCCTCATACTGAGTTTGTCCCATGGACTCCATTAGACCGCTGATTGTGCTCTGGTATAGTCCAGAGCATAATCAGCATAATGAGTGGTGATGTGGGGCCTCCATGGATGGGACTTGTTTTTCAGGCACATCCCACAGATGCTTGATTGCATTGAGGTCTGGGGAATTTGGAGGCCAAATCAACACCTCAAACTCGTTGTTGTGCTCCTCAAACCATTCCTGAACCACTTTTGCTTTGTAGAAGTGCGATTTCTGCTGCTGAAAGAGACCTCAGCCACGAGGGAATACTGTTTCCATGAAAGGGTGTACATGGTCAGCAACAATGTTTTGGTAGGTGGTACACGTCAAAGTAAGACCCAAGGTTTCACAGCAGAACATTTCCAAAAGCATCACACCTGCTGGTTTTCTTCCCATAGTTCATCCTTGTGCCAGGTGTTCTCCAGGTATGCACATGCACCTGGAGAACAAACAAACACATGATGTACAACAAACCGTGATTCCTCAGAGCAGACTAATTACTTCCATTGCTCCATGGTCCACTCTGATGATCAGGTAGCCATTGTTGGTGCTTTCAGCAGTGGACTGGAGTCAGGATGGGCACTCTGACTGGTCTCAGGCTCGGCAGCCACACACACAAGAAACTGCGCTGCTCGGTGTATTCTAGCACAGTTTTGGTATCAGAACTAGTGTTAACTTTGTGAACAATTTAAACTACAGTAGCTCAAGTGTTGGATCGGACCACACAAGCCAGCTTTCATTCTCTATGTGCATCAGTGAGCCTTGACCCTCCATGCTTTAGAGACTTATTTGCCTTACTGATTATTGCTTTTAGAAATTAATGTGAACAAAATACCTTGCACAACAACAAAAACAATAAAACTGAACATGTTTATGCTAGAAAGATTACCATAAAGAAAGTATGTTTGTAAAAACCATAATTCGTTTCCCTATAATTATAATACACTTGGAGGTATTCATAACACTTTCTGGTGGTAAGTGTTGTCAGGAGGTCCAGCAGGTCAGCTACTAAATCAGAAGGTTGGTGGTTCAATCCCTGGCTACTTCAGGCAAGGTACTAACCCCACTTTGCTCTCTGATGGGGTGTGAGTGTGTTTGAATGTTAGATAAAAAGCACTTACATAGAGAAGAACTGCTTGTGTGAACTGGTGAGTCAAGTGGTGCAAAACATTTTGAGTAGTCAGGTAGAGTAGAAAAGCACTATATTTACAATTCCACATACTTCACTTCTTCCACATTTGTCATGTTACAGCATTATTTCAAAATGAATTCAATTAATTTTTCACCTCAATACTCTACACAAAATAAACAAATAAAAATTAAAAATAAAATACAAAAATATAACATGTACAGTATTCACAGCCATGACAGTCAAAATTGCATGGAGTTTGCCAAAAGTCACCTGAAGGACTCTCAGACCATTAGAAACAAAATCTCTGCTCTGATGAAACAAAGATTGGCATCATTGGCCTGAATGCCAGGCCTCATGTCTGGAAGAAACCAGGCACCACTCATCACCTGGCCAGTACCATCCCTACAGTAAAGCATGGTGGTGGCATGTATCATGCTGTGGGGATGTTTTTGTGCAGCAGGAACTGGGAGACGAGTCAGGGTTGAGAAAAAGATGAATGCATCAATGTACGGAGATGTCCTTGATCATAACTTACTCCAGAGCACTCTGGAACTCAGATGGAGCAAAGGTTCATCTTCTAAAGGGCAATGACCCAAAGCACACAGCCAAGATAACAAAGCAGTGACTTTGCTACCACTCTGTGAATGTTCTTGAGTGGTCCAGCAAAATCCCAGACTTAAAACTGATTCAAGATCTCTGGAGAGATCTGAAAAGGGCTGCACAGCTCCCATCCAGCCTGATGGAGCTTGACTTGTTCTGCAAAGAAAAATGGAAGAAACTGCCCCAAAACTTTTAGCGTCATACTCAAAAATGGACTGTAATTGCTGCAAAACATTCTTCAACAAAGTATTGAGCAAATGACACGTGGGACTTGTTTTTTAAAGTGGTTTTGAACAAAATGTGGAAGAAGTGAAGCACTGTGAATTCTTACCAGATCCACTGTATGTAATACCACTTAAATTAGATGATGTGTTTGGCAAAGATGTTCAAAATTTGGACTGGAGTCTGCAAACATCTCTATCCCTAAAATGAATTGTGAACAAAAAATATCTGTGTCCTTATTAAAATGTACTAAATTGGTGACTTACTTTCTCTACTTATCAACTGCTAAGTATTCACTTTAAGTATTTCCATGCTAATCAATAAAAGAAGGACCAGTTGTTTTTTGTTTTATTCCACAGTAACTACATAATAATGTTTAATATCACGTTCACGGCTTTGGTCGATAACCTTACACAGAACGTTAAATAAAACATAGAGGTTTTTGCCAACTCACTTCTCCATGCAGTGAAACTCTTCCGGCTGACACATTTTTGTCCTGGAGTGTTGCCGTACTGTGACGTCACTCGATAGCGACGAGCAACAATGGTAAGTGAGCAAGCAATTTTCTCTACGGCTCTTAAAATTAAAATATTGAAACCTATTATTTGCTACTTAAACTTTATTCTTCTCATTTTAAACTCCAGTATACGCGCTGCCACGTTCTTTCAGACTATTTTATGTATAACATGTGGAGTAAAAATGGAATTAAACATAAACATCAGTCTGCTAGCGAAAGGAAAGGCTAGCGACATTTGCTTTTTTCCTCGGGTGCCGTTGTCAAAGCTCTCAGCCATCTAAGCCATTCATATTTTCGATCGATGATTTCATCTATTTTTCTAATGTTAGTAATGTTTTAAAAAGCACAACGGGTTCTCTGTTAAAGTTTGTTTTTCCCGTGGTGTAAAATAAAGGGCTAGCACTTTCCAGTTGCCTGTGAGGCGCTAAATATATCGCTGAGCTAACTGGTGATTTTGGCTTACAGATATAATCGTCTGTAAGAGACAAAGTGAACTCGTTCTTTAATTTCTACTGTGTTAACACAAGTGTGTTTTTCTTCTAGGGACAAAGCCAGAGTGGAGGCCACGGTCCAGGAGGAGGCAAGAAGGATGACAAGGTGAGAATGCCAGCTGATTGTTTTGGTAGCAAAGGTTTATCTTTACAGTGACGTCTGAACAAGTACCTCGTACCTTCTTGTCACTATTTTTTATTTCCAATACTGTGCAAAGGTTTTCATGCCACATTTTACTCCTAATGAGCCAGACTTGTTTTTTTAATGTGGCATGGTAATGAACCCAACACAACCAACACAGTAAAAGCATTTGTGGATAGAATATTACGCAATGGAACACCATCAGTCAAGGATTGGCCTCCACAGAGCCTGGACTTAAAATATTATTTAAACTCTGTGGGATAATCTTGAAAGAACAGAAAAAATATGTGCATTTTTCTCCATGACTGTACAACAGACGAGTGCCAAATGAAAGACATGAAACTGAATTCTTACCTCTAAAGTGAGGGGATCTGGTGGCTTCCTTACATAGTGGGTTGCATTTTGCTGGCGTCATGGTTTGAGGAAATGGATTGTATGTATTGGTATGTATTCAAAGGTCCTACATAATAGGCTGATAGGATGTGTTTATGTTGTTACATAAGTAGTTTGAGCTTTGAAACTGTATATAATGTTTCCCACTGTTAATTTGTTCTTTTTCTGCTAAATGAAGGATAAGAAAAAGAAGTATGAGCCTCCAATACCCACCAGAGTTGGCAAGAAAAAGAAGAAGACCAAGGGACCAGATGCTGCAAGCAAACTACCATTGGGTAAAGGAGTGAAAAGCTTTGCACTGGGAACAAAAATCTCTGCTGCCAGCTTGTTTTCCTGTAGATCAGAAAATTGACATTCATAATTACATTTTATTCCATGCTTTTATTCGATATTCTGTGTGAATTCATTGGATGCATCCCTGGACACTTTGTTTTTACTCAAGATATCATGGATAATTGGCAGTTTCTAAAGTTGAAATCTTTTCCTTTGTGTGACATAATATTTGTGGTTGTATCAACTGGGTTATATGCTGTGCATCTTTTTGACGTTCTGCTTGTTTGCTTTCAGTTACACCTCACACTCAGTGCCGCCTGAAGCTGCTGAAGCAGGAACGGATCAAAGACTACCTGCTTATGGAGGAAGAGTTTATCAGGAACCAGGAGCAGATGAAGCCCCTGGAAGAGAAACAGGAGGTCAGCATTTGCACCTCAAATACCACACTTCTTTCTGTGTTGCAGGTCTGGGTGAAATGAAGTTACCAAAAACAAAACAGTAGTGTTGGGGATCTTGTCAAAATTAATTATTAATTTAACTAATTTAATTAATTATGACCTCAGAATTCAAATTCATCATGCAGTACCACCTGAATAGCATCTGACTTCCAATGACTTCCTTTTTCAAAATGACAATGATCCCAAACACATTGCTGTGCAGTAAAAGCATATCTGGGTTAAAAACACACAGTGGAGCTTTAATTATGCTGAGGTCTGGCTTGTTTTTGTAACCCAGATACCTCAGCATAATTAAAGCAGCGTGGGATCATCTTGACAGTATTTGTACCTGACTTCATTTTGTGCTCCATGTCTGGATCAAATGAAGTTATTCCAGTGCTGTTTGTGTTTACAGGAGGAAAGGTCAAAGGTAGATGACCTGCGGGGGACCCCCATGTCTGTAGGCACTCTGGAAGAAATCATAGATGACAACCATGCCATTGTGTCCACCTCAGTGGGATCAGAGCACTACGTTAGTATCCTGTCCTTTGTGGATAAGGATCTTCTGGAGCCAGGCTGCTCTGTCCTGCTCAACCACAAGGTAATATTAATATTTTCTTATTTGGATTAGATTAGATTAGATAGAACTAGGGCTGCTCGATTATGGCAAAAATGATAATCACGATTATTTTCACTGAAATTGAGATCACGATTATTTGACGATATTTATTTAACCCTTTAAGACCTACCATAGAACCAAGTCCACCAGAGCTTATATTATTATTTTTTTTACATGCTGTAGTGCCATTTGTGGGAGCATTTCAAGTTGCTATACATCAATACAACTGTTATAGCCCATATTTTAATAATATGTATGCATTAAGTCCATAGTAATTACATAAATTGCAAAAAAGTGCAATAAACTACAAAAAAAATTGAAAATCGCTTTTGTTTTGTTTACATATATTTCTACTTGGAGAAATTTAAGAGGTTTATCCCTCAAAACTTTAAATACAATAAAGTTGCAAAAAAATAGTTTCCCACCACAGGAAATTTATTTTGAGTGTCTTCATAGTTTTATTTTGGAGATACAGCAATTTTTATATACTGCAGGAAAAACAAAAAACAATCCTATGATGCAAATTTGCAAAGAAAACAGCACGTGCATCATTTCACTGTGGGAAGTGTTACGAACAGCTGATAGGAACGGCAAAACGTGTTTCTGGAATATTATGTTTTTGTTCCTGCAAGCGCTTTTTATGCAATTTTTGCAAAGCTATATGTGGAAGGAAACCGTGACCGAGGACAAGCTGATGGCATCAGATGTAAGTACAACTCCTCCGGTTTCATATGCAAAACAAATTATTGCGCTAGCTTACACGGTTCAGATTCTACAGGGATTTAAAAATAGTTACGCAAAACGGAGCGTGCTGCTCTGACCGGCTTTAAAGGGTTAACAATGACTTTAAAAAATAATATAAAATAGTGTGCAACACCACTGAAGTTTTTTTTTTAAACTCTCTTTTCAACCAACGGCAGTCACTCTCCAAATAACTTCTGCTTAGCTTTCCGAGCTTCCCTCGGGTCCTCTTAATCAGCGGTCTCCACCCTTTTTTGCGCCACGGACGGTTTATGCCCGACAATATTTTCACGGACCGGCCTTTAAGGTGTCGCGGATAAATGAGGGAGGGGCTAATAATCGGCTCAGTCATTTTTAATGATCGTTGAAAGCCCAGATCGTAATCGTGATTAAAATTCGATTAATTGAGCAGCCCTAGATAGAACTTTATTAATCCCTCGGGTGGGTTCCTCTGGGAAATTCGATTTCCAAAAAAGCACAGCACCGACAGAAGTTACAGAGTTACAGAATATTATATATATATATATATATATATATATATATATATATACACACACACACACACACACACACACACACACACACACACACACACACACATATATATATATATATATATATATATATATATATATATATATATATATATATATATAAATACAGAGACAATATAAATAAAATATACGAAGGGGATAAATAGAATAAATAGGAATAAAAAATAAAAATACAAGTGAATTGCACATTTCAAGTATTGAGTCTATTGCACCGTTGACTATTTACAAAAGTATTGCACAAAAGGTATTGCACAGTGAGGTGAAGAGGCACTACAGCTTAGTTGTTCCCCCCTCCTTTGTCCTCCTGTTTAGAGGACCAGTGAAGACCAAAAAAAAAAAGTGTTAATGAACTTCCCAGCAGTGTTTTTGACCCAACTCCACCACCTAACTTAATACTCATTGACCTTGGGTCAGTGAGTATTAATCAATTCCCCAAAACTGAATTTAGCTGACCTCAAAAATTCACACTAGTTGTCTTGTGTTTGTATATTATTGTAGGTTCATGCTGTGATTGGGGTACTGATGGATGACACTGACCCCTTGGTGACGGTGATGAAGGTGGAAAAAGCCCCACAAGAAACCTATGCTGACATCGGAGGACTGGACAATCAGATCCAGGAGATTAAGGTACACTATGACAAGAAGCCAGAAGCCAAACTGACGTCTTATAGTGAAGTGCTTCTTTTTAGAGATTAACTGCATTTTTAAACAAATTTCTAACAGGAGTCAGTGGAGCTGCCTCTTACACATCCAGAGTATTATGAAGAGATGGGCATTAAGCCTCCCAAAGGAGTCATCTTATATGGACCACCTGGCACAGGTAAGTCTCTGAACTGTGGGTTTAGGCTCTTAAAATTTTTTTCTCCTGCCAACAAACATTAGTGTCCACACTGATATTAGTCATGCTGTAGGGAAATAATAACCTATGAAATCATTTTAGTGGTTTTGTGTCATCTCTCCATTCATCCTACTTCTTAGAAGTTTTAAGATCCTTTTCAGATCTAACCTTTAAATATTAATACTTTTCTGTAATTTTCAAACTCCACTATAAGGCACTATAATATGATATTCAGTGTGAAAGAAAGAAAAACTCTGCCATCAGTTCTTTTTAAGAAAGTGTCCAAAGATCAGTTTCTGCCTTTAAAAAGAAGTGATAGTCCTGTTTACTGTTGTTGTTGTGGTGGTGATTGGTTGTACAGTGAACTCCACCACAAGTGTTTATAATATTTTAATCGCTTAATGTCTGCTCAGAAATCACACGACACTGTTTGAATATCTCATTTTATGAGTTTACATAAAATCTGTTCTTGACTGAAGACGATGTCAGCAGCATGTCCCAGCACAATGACTGGGACATGCATTGTGCTTTGACTTAGCTGTAAATTTCACTGTCGTGTCTGGAGCTCGCTGGTGTTTTTTATGAGGCGCTGCATGTCATTGCCGTTTCACGTAGAAAGATGCTTTGGGCTGCTTTCCCGCCACGAGGGGCGTCGCCACAGCAGACAGCTCTGCATATTTGATCTGGGAGAGTTATACGCCAGATGCTCCTCCTGACACCTCCCCAGTGGGGCTTTGTCTCTCCTGCTAGAATTGAACCAGAGATGTTGAAAAACACAAAGCTAGAGCAGGGCGATGTGACCAAAAATATTTATCACGATATACATTTGAAAATTTGCGATAACGATATAATTGACGATATAATTGACACTAGACAAAATACTTTACAACTCCGCAACTTTATTAGTGCAAAAAAAAAAACCCCATCAATGTATTTGCACTTAAACAAGCAGCTGTTTTTTATGTGCATTTAAGTTATATAAAAATGTAACAGTGAAAATGCAAATTCCTCGCTGACAGTTTAACCAAAAAACATTTCCAGTGGAAACTGGCCGACATATCCTCAGCATAACCATGTATAACATCCACAAAACTTAAAAAGAGGTTACACACACACAATACCGTAATATTATGTTGAAGCACAGTACATATCACTCCGCGAGGCTCCGCCTACAATAGCCGTAACGCTCCGACAATCCATCAAGCGGTGCGGCTTCGTAGCTTAGCAAAGTCGTACTGAAACATTTAACAGATTTTCGAGCGCCGTGCACATAAAATCGTTTCGAGGTCAGTAAACACAACCAGAGTTCAGACATAAGGCGCACGGGATTATAAGGGGCTCTGTCGATTTTCAGAAAAATCAAAGGATTGATTTTAAGTGTGACGTATTTTCCAAAAACACGGTAATAACGACGGCCCGCTAGCATGCGCTACCAGAAATAGTGCTTTGTTGTGTATCTGACGGACGAAAGCTGAACCAGTTCCACACCAGTGAAGCTGCAGCATTTTTACAAACCAGTTCTGGTTCATGTTTCATTTAACGATCTGCTTTCACCGCCATGCTTTTTCCGACGTGTGCGCATGCGCGTTTTACCCATATTCTATCGCGATATTTCATTTTTCTATCATTGCCCAAAATTATACTGGTATTCCCGTGAACGGTATGATATAGCCCAGCCCTACACAAAGCTATGTATTTTGGTACACTTCATATGTTTGGCTATCTATTCTGTAATTTTCAAGGGCGTCCAAACAAACATAGCAACATAGTTTCACAATTTCACTCTAAAAATGGTTGTCTTGAGGGGATTTTGAGAAATATCTTAAACAGAAAAATAATAGTACGGCGACTGCAGAAAGTTGACTTTCTTTCAGTGAAGGTATTTTTGTGTGAAGGCCATCGTGTCTGTGAACTGTGCAGATGATTGAGTTCCTAATTTAGCTGCTCAGTGTTTAATATTTTATCTTCAGAGTTCATAAAATCCTTTTAACGTCTAATAAAACATTTCCAGTAATGTTAAATACATAATGCATGGAAAGCGATAAAGCTAAGTGAGTAATACAAGCGAGTTAGCTGTGATTATGTTATGGAAAGCTGTGTAACTCTTTCCCCTATAAAGATTCCATCTGATGATCTCCCGTCTACCCGTAATGATGGGTTCTGACGCCTCAGTATAAATCAATAAAAACTTTGTTTGAGGACAATTAGAATAGAAAATTTACAAAAAAAAATTTTTCAAGGGTAGCTGCGTCGGCAGAGATCACCCTCACTAACTTCTGATGCAAAGCCAGTCGTTGTGTTCTGTAAGCAGGCCTGAAATATGACACAAACTGCACAAAGCTTAAAGCATTACTTTTAGGAGGCTTCCATAGGGGTAAAGGGTTAAGCCTTCTTAGAAACTGTAGCTGGTGATCTTTCTGTCAGCAGCCACAGGAAATGACATTTGTGTAATGAGCTCTTTGCGACGCCATTTTTACTGGAAATGTCCGCAATTGAATGCAGGCTCATGGTCACAGACTAACTGTTCTTCATGTTGCATTGAAATGAAAGATTAAGGTTCAAGTGAAACAGAGTCCAGTCCTACGCTGGACTCTGTTTCACTTGGATTAAACTATACTCTTTTAGGGAGTTATATAGACGTGTGGCAGGTATGTTTTACGCTTTCCTCTGTTATGCATGTACCAGGTAAGACACTACTTGCCAAGGCTGTAGCCAATCAGACATCAGCCACCTTCCTGCGTGTGGTGGGCTCAGAGCTGATCCAGAAGTATCTGGGAGATGGGCCCAAGCTGGTGCGAGAACTCTTCAGGGTAGCAGAGGAGCACGCCCCTTCAATTGTCTTCATCGATGAGATTGACGCCATCGGCACAAAGAGGTAAAAAGAAGCTCTGAAAGCATCGGCACAGTGATGCTTTACCTGTGCTGCTGAGGAGCTGGAAGGGGACGCCAAGGTGTTGATTAGTATGTGTGATAAATGGCGGCGTTTTTTTTTTATATACTTTCACAGCACATTAACAGTGCAAGGTGATGTGCTGCTGCAGGGTTTTCGTCATCTCAAGTACAGGATGCTGAGTTTATCAGTTACACTGCACAGTCCTTTCTTACACGTTTTACACTTCATTTTGCCTCTCACCCTGCTGCAGGTTGTAATAGTTCAGGGTGTAGTCTTTGCAATAGGAAATGTGTTTCTGTGACCACAGGCAGCTTGCACAAAGTGGTGGCTGCACAGTGTAGTGCTGCTAGGAAAATATGGCACTACTTGACATTAAAAGCTGCTCAGTTCCCTGATTTGTTTGTAAAAACTTTAAAGGATAAAACAATTCTGAGCAGTGTGTGTCACTGTTCCCATCCTCTGCCCATGTGTCTATTGTAACTGTTTTCTTTTTCTTTGCTTGCTGCATGTGCTGCTCTTGTTGAGCGCTGTGAGATCACTGCAACAAACAGACTTTGTTGTATGAACCTCAGACTGCAGGTTACTAGGCTGCACTATGATTTCGACAGTCAGTGCACCTCCTCCTCCTTTTCTCCTCGATGAAGGTCTACATTTTGTCCAGCACATTCTCCAGTTTTTATCTTGATTAATTCTCAGCCTTCACTTTAAGCTGAATAAAAGGTGCCACACAAATGAAGCCTGTTTGATGGAGGACCATAAGCAAGCCCATGACGGGAGACAGTGTAGGGGATGCCTTTGCTTTTCACGTGGTGTGTTCACTGCCTGTGTTGTGTAGGTACGACTCTAACTCCGGCGGTGAGAGGGAGATCCAGAGGACCATGCTGGAGCTGCTCAACCAGCTGGACGGCTTCGACTCGCGGGGAGACGTTAAAGTTATCATGGCCACCAACCGGATAGAAACGCTCGATCCAGCTCTCATCAGACCCGGTCAGTACCAGTGTGACTGTCACCGGCCTTCCATCTTTATTCACATCCACAGTACTGTAAACTAGACTGACATTCAGGACATGGCTGCATTTTGTTGAGTCACTGCAGCGCTGCTTTTGGAAGTGACTGTTCATATTTTGTTCTAATCAGCCACGAGCAGTAAAATGTTCTTCCTCAGTGTTTTTCCAGAAAAGACTCAGTGCTGTCTAAGCTTTAGCAAACACTGCTCCAAGTCCTGCTTACGAAAAGTGTTGGGAGTGTCATGAGAAAAGTAGCTCCATAAATATCTTCCCTGCATTATTAATGTATGATTGATCACCTGAGTTTGATTAACAAGACGGTTTTTGAGTGAGACTCATTGATCTGCTGAAGACTAACAGACTCGTGGCAGAACAGAGTCACAGTCAGTTTGTGATGTTTTGTTTTCTGTCGTACTCCTCAGGGAGAATCGACCGTAAGATTGAGTTTCCCCTTCCCGATGAGAAGACCAAAAGAAGGATCTTCCAGATCCACACCAGCCGTATGACAGTAGCAGATGATGTCACCCTCGATGACCTCATCCTGGCAAAGGATGACCTGTCGGGAGCAGACATCAAGGTAAGAGAAGACTACAGGCTTTTTTCTCTCTCTTTGGCACTCACACCTTTTTCTTCAGAGTACAAAGAAGCACAAAAAACAATAACTGAAGACAGAAACTGACACATTCTAGCTCAGCACAAGTTTTTCCCTCCCAGTCCTCCAGCTGTGATGGTTTGACCAAGTGAATGCTGTGAGGCTGAACTCGAACTGTATTGAATTTTCTGCTCAATGCAAACTTCAGTTTGCTCATTTTTTCCCTTCCATGCAGACTCTGCCGAACAGGAAATCCATTTTTAATTCACAGGGAAAATAATTTTTCACATTAAAACTATTTTTTTAAACTTTAAAAATTAGTAAACAAATAAAACTACCATGAAATGACTTGTTCAGTGTTAAGAAATTACCCCACAAAGTTTGCTGTTCACTTCCAAAAGCTGAAACTGTGGCTGTACTTGTAGACCTGACAGTTTTAGCTACCAGTCTATTAACCACTTTACTGCTTTAGCATTAGCTAACACCAAGCTCAAATTGTCTGCCAAAGCATTTAGATGGTTTTTAAATGTTTCACCCCATTAAATTTTTTTGTGCATTTGTGTGAAAAATAGAAATCGATAAAGATGCTCAACCTGAAATCTGAATTGGCGTAGGGATCTCTGCTGGACTGTTTAAAACATGAGTGAAATACGAAGCATGTCCAGCCTCTTTGCATCCTAGCAGAGGAGCTGTGTCCTGCTTTCTTCATTTGCTCCGGCCTCGCTCTGATGCTGCAGCCATCTATTGATTGTGTGAGGGCTTGGCGGCGAGCCAGTTCACACTGTGGCTCAGCAAAACGGGGAATAAAATGAGCAGAAAAGGCTGCTTGAAGGAAAGCAAGCGGGGGTTGATTTTCTAAATGATTTTCACATCAACACTTAATTAACTTTATTAAGTTCCCCGTTAAAAAAAGACCTGGCCCAAAGTGTTCGGATCACTCACACAGCTTTGCTGCCCTCGTGTGGAGCGTGGCAGAATGACACATGGAGATTTCTTGGATGACATTTAAATGGAAATGTTTGGGAAGCAAACAATGAGTTTGAATATTAGGGATGTCCTTTCTTTCCTCAGACAAACATTAAACATTAAGGCTCTGTCTGACTCTGACTGACATGACTGTTCATGGTCAGTTTGACATCAAGTCAAGCCACAAACAACCGGCTGTTTATTTATTATAGCTCGTACCGCTTTGTCACATATTTGTATCGAATTCCTTCAAGTAAGCCGTTTTCACGTTCTATTTAGATGTTCGTAGGTTTTGCCTGAGATTATTCAATGAAGCATTTATCCAGGAAGATAAACTTAAGAATCTAAATAACAGCACAAATCAGAGCTGTTATCACAACCAGTCTACGTTATTTTTAGACTGTGTAACGTGCTTGTTTTTCCTCCAGTTTGACTCTTGTTGCTCTCCCTGTGTTTCCTCCTTTCATCCTCCAGGCCATCTGCACAGAAGCAGGCCTCATGGCTTTGCGAGAGCGCCGAATGAAAGTCACCAACGAAGACTTCAAAAAGTCCAAGGAGAACGTTCTGTACAAGAAGCAGGAGGGCACGCCAGAGGGGCTTTACCTCTAACCTTGAAACATTTTTGTTTTCTCTCATCCTCCCCACCCCATCACTATCTATCGCTGTGTGAAAGAGAGGAGGCAGCAGCTGAGTCGCCTCCTCAGAGAGTTTGATATATTTTGTGCATGTCATGTCTGGCTTATCCCGCTCTCCTTTAACCGTTACGTGTTAAAACAATAAATGACAAAATATAATATCTAATCACTGCGTGTTCTCATCACTTTTTCTTTCACTTTGCTGCAGCAGCATCTGCTTCCTTTTCACTTCCTGTAGTCTTCATTGGTTGGCTACAACATTTTGAGATATTCACATGAATTATGAGACTTCTCCCGTTGACCCGAGTGTCATAAATAGTCCTGTTAATACACAAAGTCTTGTTTTGTGTGTTCCCCATACGCAGCACAGCACACTGGCTATTTAGAGATTCTCAGAATGTTTGGGATGAAACGCCCTGATTGTGATGTTTCACTCAGCCGTCACCTCCAGGAGCTGCATAATGTCACTGCACTAATGCCCAACTTTTTAAGTGTTTAGAGAATGCAGAGTGGGTTTTGGTACATGTTTATGTTTGTGCGCACAACCCCCTCCCCTATTTAAATCAGCCTCCAAGTTAAGTAAATCCAGCTAAGCTGCCCTTGCTGCAGTGTGACACACGGAGAGCGGCAGCGTTGATTTAATTCCTCTTGATGTGGAGCCATGTGCAACTCGCTGCTCAGCAGAAAGTGGCCCCATGCAGCACGGGCATCAAACCACTCACCGGGCTCCAGTGAGGACCGAGCTGCTGCTGCTGTTCTGCAGCCCCCTCCTCGCAAGCTCTCTCGCCTTATTAAATCAGTCACGCATTTCAACTGCAGCTCATTCAGCAAATGGAAGAATTGAAGGGGGTAAAAAAAGAAAAACATTTAAATCAAGCGCAGCGCGTTTGGGTGCCGGCAGATGGGTGCCGTGTTTTATAATGAGACATTTGCCCTGTCAGCTCAAGGCTGGGGTTGGGTATTAACAGCCCCCGTGAGCGCGTGCACACACACGCACCAATATGAGCTGATGCAGCTGGGTGTCGACACACTTTGATAGTTTCCATTTAATGCGCTCTCCCAAAAAAACAACAAAACCCCTGAAGTTCCCCCGTATTAGAGAAAAAAAAGAACAAAGTGCTGTATCAGAAATGCCTTTAATTGTCTTTGTGTTGGTTGGAATATTTAAATACTTATTTGCCTTGCAAATCTTGTATCAATGTATTTGTATATTTTAAACAGCTCAAAGTCTTTCCTAATGGCTGACTAATCATTCTCTGATACTGTCTCAGGTAAGCCCCACATATCCCCCGCCCCCCTTAATTTTTTTAAGAACATAAAGGTTTAAGGTGAGAAAAGGGGATCGTAAGGCATACATACAAAACAGCAATATTATGTTTCATATGCCATTTGTGCTGGAAAATAACCAGCAGAGCTCATGCTTTCGCCTCTGTGATTCTGCAAAGAGCAAACAATTTAAAGAAAAGACACAAATGTGTGAGAGAGAGTCGGAGAGATGCAAAGCAATAGCAGGAAAAATGTATATCTGCTTATGTAATGGCCATTTCTCCCGTTAAACAGGGCGAAACACTGAACAAATTCAGTAAGAAGTCACGATTAGTTCCAGCAGATTAACAAATGAAACGGCTCAACTTGAGTTAGTTACTCGACCTGATGAGAGGGCTGCGAGGAGCCCGGCTGGAACACATAGACGCACTATGCCGGGCTAAAGCTTCCACTAAGATATCTAAGAAGATATTTAAAGGATGATCTGTCTTGGTGACCAGTTCCACTGCTACTCTGTAACTGTAGATATATTAATCATATCTAATTATAAATACAGTCATAATGACTGTTGCATCATATGTTTTTTTTATTTATTTTTTTTGGGGGGGGGATTGTATGGAGAAGAGTCGTAATGTTCAAAGTTCTGCTGTTAAAATAGCTTTGACTGTGATTTAAAACATTTTGGGGCCTTGTATCAGTTTAGTCTCAGGATACCAAAGGTCTTCTCTCTAAGATCAAGGTTGAGAAACAAAGCTGCGACTGATGAAACATTTCAGCAACCCACACGCTGTCATCTCACTGTTAGAAATGGTTTATGAAGGATTCATACCCTTCATACGAGGCATTTTTTGTCCTTATGAAGTGTGTGGCGTCCTCCTGTTACCCGCTTGGCTGCTGTAAACAAGCGTCCAAAATTTCTCCACTTTGTCCGCTGGGTGGTGCTTTGTTGTCGGGCACGCTTCACACTCTGTGGCGGGGGTCTTGGTGGTGTGTGTGCGGACTCTTGTGACAGCACTGCGATGCCGTCTGCTCTGCCAAATTCTGCACCGTCATTCCCACCTGCCCAAGTCACAGTGTTATACCCAGGAGTCAGCCACTGTTATTACTAAGAGTAATAACACAGGACGGCTCATTTTTAAACCCACTCCCCTTTTCTCGTCTGCGACCGAAAACAAGCAGCTAGCAACCCCGCCGTGCTTTACTGTTAATTTCGCGCAGGCCTTCCAAACCTTTGTGGCAGCCAATAGCAAATGTGCGCACTTCCTATATCGAGCCTATTAAATGTTTACCCCTCGCCAATGAAAAGCCGTCGCTTCTCCTCTCGCCCCAGTCAAATTTATTATTATACAAAATAAATAATTGCTTAAACTCCTCAAACAGCGAAAGCGAGGCTCTGAAAGGCGCGTTGTTTTTAAGTTTTATGTATTTGTACTTATTCTGTTTCCATCAAGTGCCACTGCCTGGTGCAATGCAGGTCCCGTGTAGCCAATCGATGGTGCCGACACATGGAGTATAATATTGCAGGTCTGCAGCGGCCAATCAGAAGCGACCTCACACACCGGCACAGCAAATCTCCGGCGTCAACCGGGCTTCCTACACTGGCGGTATCCTTCCGCGACTGCAAACTAGTACCCATATTAGTAAAACATACCTGCCCCTAGAATAATAATAACAATGTAAATCCTGAGCTATAGCTGGTAGCGTCAAAATTTCTTGTAATTTTTACTTTACAACTCGTTATTTTATAAACCCAGTGAAGTTGCCAGACTTCAACTGTTCCGATCTCTTTTTAATTTAAAGACACAGTATGTTTTTTACCACCACATCGTGAGTTTTGAACATTGAATGCTAAACTTGTTACCAATAATAAAATAAACTTTTGGCTAACGCTAATTATCAAACTGTAGGAAAGGTTTTTACAGTGTTTCCAGATAAGTATTAATCACTGGAGTTCGGTCAAACAATTTACTAGTGCATCCTATCCTCTGAAATGTGGCCTCATCTTATTCTTGATAAAGATGAAGGTGTTAATGGTTTGCTTCACACTCCTTCTTTTCTACTTAAAGTTAATTATGGTCTTTATATGCATCTTAATGGCTCCATAAATAGTTGGGCTTAACTTTAATGTGCTGCTTTACTGCTGCTTCATTCAGTTATTGCCTAAAAGCTCCCGAGGGGAACTAACCATGTAAATCTATAAGCAATATTAGTCTGCATTAGTCAGCAAACATCCAAGTGAATAAAAAGTAACATCTAGAAATATTTATTCAGATCATGTTTACTAGCAGGCTCAGAATTTCAACAACATGGGCAGCGGTGTTTGTCTGCATCAAAAAGAAAAACAACAACACAAAACGTAGAATAATGTGTAAAATAACTGCATGTCTGCCACATCCCAAGTTGTGTAGTTTGACACGAGTGCAGGGACGCTCTCTCCATGTACTGCAGGCGTTTTGGCCCCAGTGATTGACGTGTCCACTGCTGGAGGCCCGCGTCGCTGTTGCTGCTGCAACAGCCCTGAATTGAAAATAAGGAAGTGAGTGATCAGTGCTAGTGTGGCGGAGGGATACACGAGGCAATCCCCATTCTAACCACGGCCAATACACTCACTCCTAACCCGCCAGTGGAACTCCATCTAAGGAACGACTACACTCCTAGTCTGCCTCCACAGACCAACAAGCACACAACCCATCCAACATGGTATGTATTGTCATTCATTCCGTTTAGTAGGGCAATGTGTTTTAAACGTAGGGAAAGCCTGCTTATTAGAAGCGCAAACCTACCATACGTGTATGTTTACTGTTTAGTCATTGATTCCTCTTATCAGCTATCCGGTTTGCGCGGAGGAGGCGGAAAACGCCCGCCAGGCGCATTTTTTAAGCTAGTGCATGGGGCAATATGAAGTACACTATTATGTGTTTTGTCTGTCCGTTTTAGTGACTTTCTAAATGGAAATACTGTCCACTTCCAAATGGGTTTGCTTTATGCTTCATAACTGCGCAATTCACACAGCATTATTGGCTATTCGGCTATATGGGGTCAAGTAGCCGCTTCACGGCTGCACGGTGCATATCGAATTAATTCTTGGACTAGTTTAACGGTGTAACTAGCAAGCTATTCTGGGTTATTACGGCATAATTCTGGAGCCACGGGTGAGTTAGGGTGCGTTTTTACAATCCGCCTGAGGAGCACACCTTACCGAGAAGCACACCTATCGTTCGGAGAAACGTAGCCGAGCCATAAAGCGCTGTTTCCCCAGCCGGGAGAAGCGTGTTTGAACAGAGAAGCGCGGTAAATTTCGCAACGTGAACGCAGCACTGGTAATTAGAAGGAAAACGAACCGGCTGCGTTTGCTTCTCCCTCCCTCCATTTTTCTTTCTTTCTTTCTTTTTTTTAGGTTGCACCACCTTGTTGGTCGAGCCGAGCCGTGTCATGATGGGGAACGGTTGTTGTATCTCGTCAGTGTTCCGCAACGGAAACTGACCATATTTATGTAATTGCAAGGTTATGGCTACATTATACGTGTCATCCCGGCCTGTAAACAACCACTAATAGACGCAATTCCACCTTTAATGCATGCAGCCTTTACTGGTGGTTTATCGTAAGCGGGGTTATCTATTTGTGTTATGGTGGCTGATTTGCTTGGCTCTTTGCAAATTTTTCTCGATGTTATGCAAATGTGGTGCCTGTGTGAGTTGTCCAAGAAGCTCTTTGTGGCGCTTGGTCACCGCAAAAAAAAAAAGAAAAAAAGGCATCAGCAGCTGGAGAGTTCAGTCGACTTTTTCCAAAACCAGATGTTGCGAATTATGGGAAGTGGCAGGCTTGCACTACAGAATGCAGTAACCTGAATTCTGTGAGGGGGGGGCAACTAACAATTTTCACCAGATCCCTGAAGCCACACACACTCTTGACATCTGCAACCAGCTAACGAGGCAGAGCCTCTCTGCTGGCTGTGAGGAGAAGTTAACAAGTGGAAATGATCTGGATGTGGAAAAGAGGCCTTCGAGCTTAATCCATTGATTATCGGGCTTGATAGCTCATTAATGGCTCAAGGAGGTCAAGAAGCTGTAGACCTCCTCCAGCCCCTTTGCTGCAATCAAATACCCCATATATGGTAACAAGCTGTGATGCAGTTTCATGTTGCAGCGCAGTGCAGTAATTGGAGTGTAAAGGGGAATAGTTGTCCCCGTGTATCAGCCGCTCTGAAAAGTTTAATCCACGGCCGTAAGCCCCCTTGTCTGCATCAATACATGCGCTGAAGTGGAAACAGACTCCCCCATTGAGGTGGACGTATCGAATATGTAGCGGGACCGGGCTAAGGCCCTATCCTGTTCCTGTTACGCGCTTGCTTGCTGATGCATGTTTAGTAACTCAGTTGACATCCTATCCAGTGCAGTGAATAATTTATACGCTTGCCGACAACACCTAGCCAGGTCCCGTGTTCCCAGTGTTTGGCGGAAATGAAGTACAATGGAGTACCCGGTCACCTGCCACCACCAGCCATATGGTGAACGGGCGCCCCCATTGCAGGATGTTGGGAGCCTGGTGTTGTTTACACCATCCTCACTCCCATTAGACACAGCTCGGCCCTGAGGCCTCGCTGTTCTTTTTCTCTTCTTTTTTTTGTCCAGCCTCAAAGAGAAGAGGTGTTAAATGCGCTGTGGAGCTCAGTGCTACTATAGAACAGGACCGTGTGTGTGTGTGTGTGTGTGTGTGTGTGTGTGTGTGTGTGTGTGTGTCATACCCATCTGTCAGACTGACAGCTGGTTCTGCACCTTTCACTTGGTGAATGCAGAGATGCTAGCTCAGGAATTGTTAGGGCACCTCGGTGACAGATGAGCAGCAGCAGAGAAAAAAAATGCACATTAAACATTGATAACAGGCTGTTAAAGAAGAAGATGATAGTTGATGGTGTTCTCTTGCGCTATTTTGCATCCCCTATCTAATTAAATCAAGTATGAACATAGGCGAATGCAGTGTTTGTACAAGCCTGATATGGAAGGAAGTGAGAGCTAAAAGCTATTTTACGCTGGCCCAGGGAACTGTCTCCTGCCTCCCGCAGTCCTGTTTGGAGTGCATAGCTAGGGCTGACTGCCCAGGCAACAGTGGGAGTGGTTGACCCACTCGTGCCAGTGAATTATTGCCAGCAGAGCACACTCCATCCCCAAACAAGCCATTTTTAACACCGGAAGCCTGGCAGCAAACATGGCTGTCCATAAGACAGTGAGGATGGTGAATCATTGGGAGTTTCCTCTCAACAGTATGCCACATATGGAGAGAGAAGAAGGGACAGACAGAGGAGAAAAGGTCTGAAGGAGGAAATATTGGCAGAGGTACAAGTGCCAGGGAGAGGAGGAAGGACAGGAAGAGATGGGTCAGTAGTGAGCCCAGTGGTGCTGCGGCACCATAAGGCCCCGACAGCTTGGGCCTAAGCCAGGAGAGGTTCCATAGTACTGAGTCACCAGTGCCCACACCCTGTCCGCTTAGAGAGACAGCAAGAGACAGCACAAGCAACACAGCTTGACAAAGAGGGTGACTAAGGGAGGACTGGAAGGTGGAGTCATGAACACAGTGAGAAATTCACACAGGGGTTAATAAGGGACGAAAAATGTAAAGAGGAAGAGAGCAGCAGCAGAACTCAAATACAAAGATGAGACTGAGAATATCGGTCGACCCAAGTGGCACGTCAGCGTCGGGGAGGTTGCTTTTGTCTCTTGACATTTCCTATTCCATCAGATGGAAGTGGAGACAGGAGGAGGGCAGAGGCAGGGAGGAAAAAAGCAGAAAGAAAGAAAGAAAGAAACGTGTTCAGAGCAGGTTATTGAGTCAGGTCAGCTAATTGTACGAGTGCTCGCGAGGTTCTTCGTGAACCCCTTGCTGACTGAATCGATCCATCCCCAGCCTGCTGCTACTGCTCAAGCCGTGAGGCTTCTTTCTTTGGTGAAAAGTTAAAGGTCATCTGGCAGCACATTGTGTGGTGATCTGCTAAATCGTATCCAGTCAGAGCAAATGTATGAAGCAAATTTGATTTACTGGTTTAACTGAGAAAAACAAGATACTCTCACTCCCAAATGTGAACTTCACAAGGGTCAAATCGCCATAGCTACGGCGTATAGGTACGACCTGGAGGGCGTGTTTGTCTGTACCCAATGCAAAATTACATGTGCAAACACATAAACACACTGATGGGCTGCAGGAATTCGCTTTGAGGCATAACCGGCTACTCTGACTAATTCACAGGAAACATGGGGGTGGAAAGTATTGGTGTTGAGGAAGAATGCTATTAAAAGGGACTCTGTGTATGTGTGCGCCCTAGCTTACTCTTCCATGTTTGTCTGTGTGTGTTCCTTCCTTGCTGCCAAGCACAATGATGTCAGAGCGTTCTGTTAACAATACTAATAAAAAACCCAAAATCATGTTTTATAAGGCAGAGATTGGAGTGTACCGGTGGGAGTTATCTGCACCAGTAGCTTTGTATTCATACTTTTACAGCTGAAGGTGTTTGTTTGAAATCGCTGGCTCTTTTTACAAGCAAGCTTAATAAATCTATGTAAAAGGCGTGGTGGTGGATGCTCGGTTTCAAGCCATTTAAAGTATGTGTGAGTCACTCTGAGCTATTAAGACAGCTCCAGCTGGCACAGCGAGCAGGGCTGGGAGGGCAACCAAGCCGGGCCAACCCGCCAGGCCATTATTCTTGTTACTACGGTTATGGAAAACACGCCGGCACTGATATGTCCTGAAACAACCCCGCCTAAACTTTGACTCCTGGTCTGGAGGCAGCACTTAATCAAATTTATTGCAGTATCTTGTTACCCAGCAGTCCTCCTTGTGAGCACTGCTATGGTGTAGCCTACTTTTATACACGAGGACGTCAGTCTTAGGGAGCCACTCTTCGGCTGGAAATTACATTTCATACATCACCTTCATGTAGTGCTTTTATGTGTTAGCTCTGTGCCAGTCTTACAAATACAACCTTGACGGTATGACGGTAAGCCTCCGCTCTCACTGTGAGCAAAACCTGATTACTAGCTTTTAGCGTCAATTTTATAGCATTACATTTGAGACTTACTGCCATGTAATTGGCAGTTAACTATTATATGAGAGAACAAAACACTATTTTGATAAGAAATATAAGGAAACCCATTTGGAGTATTGTTGTGGGTAGGTTTTGGCAGCCCCAACAGGAGCTCCTAGCTGAAGCCAGCCAACCCCAGAACACTGTGGCCAGTGTTTAGCTGTGTGGTGGTTGCACGGTGGGGATGATGAGGAATGTAATGACAAAACTACTTGGGATTTGCAATCTTTGCCCTGTGACTAAGACTTGTTTGTTTGTGACAATAACATTCCATTCTCCCCCCCAACCACACAGGCTGACCAGCTAACAGAGGAGCAGATTGCAGGTAAGAACAAGCAGGTTTTCCCTACTTCCCCTTTTCTCTTGGTGCGATGTCCCCTGTGTACTAGTGGATCACTTACATGCTGTAAAGTTCCAGAACTGAGTAAGGAAATGTCTCCCATTAGCTGTTCTGGCAGTTTCCATGTTGCTTATAGGGAACATGAAGTGAAAGAACATTGAAAGATTCGGCACCCGCCCTCCCTCAGCAGATCATTATCATTTCAAAATGAACAGGACATAAGGGGAAGAACTATTTGCAGCAATCATAAGTCAAGGCTGAAACCCATGCAGCACATAGACGGTTTTAAAGCCAAGCTTAGGAACAGTTTCAATCACTGAGGCACCTTGATATTCTTAATAATAAATGATGGGAAAAAAGTGAAAGCTGCACAGTTTCTTCTCACTCAAAGCCCCTCTGTGGCTAATTAGCTTGTGTTAAGCCTCAAGGCTGATGCTCACTATTGCCTATTTTCAATCTCTGGATGGGTTTTTATGGCCTGTAGTTAAGAAGCCTGCTTGTTCAAAAGATAAAAACAGACACGCTGGCTTTTTCCCACTTCCAGTCTTCTGAGTCTTATAAGACTTCTTTGTGCAGTCAGAGCTCGGCACACGTGTGCATTAGCTTTGCAGGTTAGTTGAGAATCAGTTGACCTTTCTAGACCTGACCGCAGCGTCCCAACACAACCTATTCTCTAACTGCACAGCAACAGCAATCTAACTGGCGCTCTCACCTCCAACCCCCACAGAGTTCAAGGAGGCTTTCTCCTTATTTGACAAGGATGGTGACGGCACCATCACCACCAAAGAGCTCGGCACCGTCATGAGGTCGCTGGGCCAGAACCCCACAGAGGCTGAGCTGCAGGACATGATCAACGAGGTGGATGCTGATGGTCAGTATACTCACGCTTCATTTCTTGGCATTAGACTAACAAAACTGTGTAAAGTTACTCATTACAATTATGATTTGTCAGTTCAGTACATGCCTAGGTGCCATATAAGGCAGTGAAGTTTTCTTGATTGGTTGAAAAAGTACTACCCTAACTTTATGTTGACGATTATCACTTTTATTGAGAACATTTTTTTAACCCCGTCTTTGTGCCATAAGGTGAAGAGTTTGTGTTTGATGTGATAATTGAACAATAACGTTTTCCAAATCCAAAAACAATATAGGCGACTAGAATCAGGGATGCACGTGGATGTTATTTGTGGTACGGTGCATCCAGGCTACAAAAACAAGACTTACGTTCTAAACCAGGGAGATGGGTTTGAACATTTGGGTTAATATGATCCTTTCCTGTAACGGCCCCACTTTTAATCAACAAAATGACCGGCAGCTGTCATTCCCAACAGAGAAGCAGCAAAAATTACACAACTGCGACTCATTTGCCTAAATACAGTTGGACATAATTTAACTGATTTTCAGGAGTGGGACTTCACCTCCATGCAGACCCCTTCTGGTTCTGTCTATATGTGGACCCCACCCCCACGCTGCACGCTGTTCGTTGTTGTTTTGGTGGCCCACCCACACACCCACCCTCTGTTTTTCAATTCATTCACTTCTTGTCAGTACATGGGGATCTGCATCCAGTCCCCAGACTGCAGCCTCAATTCATGTTCACGCCATCTGCCATTCTGTACTAGAAACACTATCAAACCTAAATGAGGATGTGGTCCCAGCTAGGGAAAAGAGGACTAACTGTTTGGAGATTTGTCTGTTAATTTGATTGGATGGTCTAATGGGGTGGGTGGGACTTTAATTTCTAGTTAACATTTCATTGCGTGACTTTAGCGATAAAACCTCTGTTACAAATGGACGAGGGATTAGTTCGACCATCCATTACGGCCCTTTCTCGAAACACATCAGCGGTGCTGTTGCCCACGTCCCTCCCTTTTCTGCCAACTGTCAACCAACTGTCCAAGCCAACTGTCCGGCCAGCCTTATCTTTAGATGACGTATCCTCTCTGTGTCAGCAGTTTAGTCACCGTGCGTTCAGCTCCATCACAGTTGTCAGTGTCACGCATATGGATGTGCACGAGGAGTGTTCAGTGCTGGTGAGTGCTGTGTGTCGAAGGCTCAGCGTTACCGAGCCCATGTTGAACCACCGTCGGCTGACATAATTCTCTTCTCCTGTGCATCCGTCCCTGCGCTGCAGTGTGAAACAGACATAGTGAGACAGCAAACTGAGTTAGAGGACAGGAATCCAAGTTGTTGGCTAGTAGCTCAAAAGTTGGCCGTCCTTGAGCTGCACAGGATGTTAGCTTTCAGTGGGGCCTTTACCTCAGTGCTGCTCTGTCAGCTTATAGGATTTCGTAAATGGGAGCACATTGATCAGGAGAAATCAATTGCGTCGCAGCTTGGCTGCCCCTTTATTGAAACGTCCTCCCACAATCCTTGATGCCCTCCCCTTCTCTTACACCCAAGAACGAACACGAACACACACACACACACACACACACACACACACACACACACACACACACACACACACACACACACACACACACACACACACACTAACATCCCCTGATGCAATCTAGGTCAGACAGCAGTGAAGCTAGTAATGGAAAATAAAAGTGGTTACATAAGGCCTCTCTGCGCTTTGCACATCCAGTACCCACATCAGCAGCCATGGGATGTCAGCTGGCCCATTGAAAATCAGCTTTATTTACCAAACAAGGAGGCTGGGGTAAAGAATTACAACAAATGGAGACAGGATGGAAGGCTTTAGCTAGAGACGGCACTGTGTCGGTGTGGTATCAGATAGAAATGCTGGTTTTTAATTCGCCACCGCACAGAGTTGAGCACGAAAGCATAACCACACATGCTGTAAAACACCCGGGAGCTATTATATTCCTCAGCCTAAAAGAAGATCACATCATGTTTAAGACAGGATAAAAAACAAGCGTAATTATGAATTAAAATACAAGCTTTAGCTGCAGCACATCACTCGTCATCATTACACAACCCGACCCTTCCTTCCCGGCTCTGGGATGGACGCTGGCTTTATGATGCAGGAAAATCCAATGACCACACACAAGTGTCGAGATGCCTCAGCCTTCTATAGTTTGCGTCAGCACCTCTTATGTGTAATCGCACCATCTCCCACTCGGTTCACTCCTTACATTCTCTCCTCTTCACATCTCCCTCATCTCCAGCTCCCTCTCTGCCACCCACTCACTCCCTCCCTCTCTTTTTTTCTCTCTCTTTATCTTACCACCCTTTTCTCTTCCTCTTCCCATCTGCCTTCCTCCCTATCTTCATCCATCTGCTTCTACCGTTCTTCCTCATTTGCTGTTGCAGCTGGCCTGAGGTGCAGCTGTACAGATATCGCTCAAGGGCTACCTCTCTTGTTATTTTCCCCCTTGGATTGTGGTCCCCCCCCCAATATCCATCTCTCCCAACCCCCCAGTGGCAGCATGTGTTTTCCCTTCGGTGCTGCTTGATGTCTCTGTGTTAGATAACAGGTCCTTAGACTGCTACCGCAGGCCATGAGATCGCCATCTGCCCCATCACATTACGACATTCCTTTTTTGATATACACGTCCATCCTCTTGTTCACTCTTTAGCTCTCCCTCTAAGGCATGCTCTGCCATTGGTTAATCTGCCCACAATCCCACCCCAGGGCTAATCCTCATGGTTACTTTGCCCTTGGTGTCCCTGACCTTCATTTCAATTCCCTCATAAATTTCTGGGTATTTTTTGTCACTTGTTAATGAAAATACATTTCCCATAGTTCTTACTGATTCTTCAGATCTTGTAATAGATCTGGAGATCTGTTACGTCCCCCACCAGCTTTCCCAGCCTCCTTCTTATGGTGTTATTGGTGAGCCACTAAGCTCCCCATAGAGCCTTGCACTGTCAGGAATGTCTGATCCTTTGGTAATCCTGTCTTGACAACACCTACATGGATATTGATCGATTTGCACACACATGCATGTGTCACTAGCATAGCAGCTACCATTAGCACCATCTGGAAAGCCATCGCTGGTTCACGTGTGCCAGATATTGCACTTTTTCTGCAAACAAAATAGTAGATATTTTACAGGGAACAGGAGCAACAAAGATGGATAGGAGGGACGGAGCATCCAGACCTTTTCTCGTTCTCCCTCCAGCCTCAGTTTGTGACTGTGGGGCCACAAGAGATCTTTCGATACATGCAGGCTCCTTGAAGGCAAAGCTGCACAGTACACTAAATGTCTGCATTATGGATGACTGCCCATGGGTCCCCTCACTGCAATCCTGCTGCGTTGCTTATAACATACGCAACATTTTCCAAGGGCTTCCCCTAAGGAAGAAAAGGAAGCACATACATACACAGAGTCACCCTCACACATACCCCCCTCCTCCTCCTCCTCCTCCTCCTCCCAGCCTTCAGTAGATATGTTTAGCACAGCAGTAAAGGTGTATGATAAATTATTTTTGAACTGTTCAGCCTCAAGCTTCACTGTCAAAAACATCTTTGAAGAGCAGACGTGGCCTAAATGCTAATATAAATGTTTCTGTAATACACAGCAGCAGCAGAAGGACATAAATGAGTATTTTTGTGCTTTTCATCAGCTAAATGCTGCGTTGTATTATGTCTACTTATCAGTGTTTGCTTTTACGTAATTGCAGTTTTTTGCTGATTAAACACGCCCCGTTGATCACCCATTGCAGGTAATGGAACCATTGACTTCCCAGAGTTCCTGACCATGATGGCCAGAAAAATGAAGGACACAGACAGCGAGGAGGAGATCCGCGAGGCTTTCCGGGTATTCGACAAGGTAAATAAGCTTTTAAGAGCATCATTAAGGAATTACAGCACAGCGTCCGTGCTTTCCAAGCTGAAGTTTTGGTTTTGGTGGAACAAGAGGTCGACGGATTGTTAAATAAATGGTAAATGGCCTGTATTTGTATAGCGCTTTACTTGGTCCCTAAGGACCCCAAAGCACTTTACACATAATAACAAATAAGCCCGATAATTCAGAGCAGGGAGAGCTTTTTGTTTTCTTTGCCTTTTTAAGATTAGTTTTAGAGGGGGAAGAAATGCAGCAAATGCTTTGGTAACGCAGGGACTAAATGGCATTTGGATGCATGTGGTATGCGCCTTAACCTCTTGGTTATTAAGTTGCATGATAATGTAAATTTATTACAGCAGGCCAGGCTAATGTTCAATTAAAGCAGAGCTATTCTATTCATTTCCAGCTCAGTGGTTTTTATTTTGGACTCTACTACAGTAGCGTTAGACAATCCACACAATAATCCTTAGTTGTCTCGTTCTTGGCCGTTGTGAAGCCCCTCAGTTTCTCCTCTGTGTGGAACAAGCTGCCTTTCTTCCTCCTTTATGTCAGCCTTCTTCTGATTGGCTGCCCTTCCTAAACAGAGTTTGAACAGCAGGTGGGTCAAACTTTTTTGAGATGACCATATTGGGAATATCCTATTTCTTTGACATGAAGATCCAAGAATTGAAGACGAGCATCTCCCGTTGTAACAGTAGACTGTATGTGACAGAAAGTAGACCTGATGCAAAGAAAAGTCGTCTGTTCGTTTACTTCCTGCTTGCGTAACACCTTCTCCTTACTTACTTACTCCATTTTTACCTGAGCAGTTGTCAGCCTGCAGGGTATTTGTTTTACCGCTTGATGCGATTGTTCCCGTGCTCCGTTTCTAGGACGGAAATGGCTACATTAGCGCCGCAGAGCTGCGTCACGTCATGACGAACCTGGGAGAGAAGCTAACGGACGAGGAGGTGGACGAGATGATCAGAGAAGCAGACATCGACGGAGACGGACAGGTCAACTACGAAGGTAAAAGACTGTGACGAGCGCGAAGGAAAGTGCATGCTAAAATGTCACGCTACACAAATAGCTTTAGTTTCTAGGCCAGGGTGCGAGCTTTTATTAAACAGGGAGAACGGAGCGCTTCATTTGCCAAACTGTATTTCTCTGAGGGCGACCGCAAGACAAGCCAGCCGCACATTATATTAGTTATTAGATGGGGGGTATAGATGGAGCCTGCTGAAACAGAGATAGGAGAAAGCCATCCTCCTGAATTATCATCAGTGCGCCAGGAGCCTTTTCACTCTTTCTCCCTCGTCCTCCCTTCCTCCCACTGTTGGTCCCCTGGCACATTACACGAGAGACTGCGCTCATTTTCTAGAAGGCTGTTGATATATTATGAACAGTCCATAAGTCCTGGCTGCAAAGTGCCCTACTTCTACACTCCGACCGGATACACGAAAACCTCCTTTTATTTGTTCACTCTTGTCAGTTTCACCATCACATTTCTCCCCAGCTGTAAGCACAACGCTCGAGCTTTTTAATCAAACGGGTTTAATGAGATGAACACGGAAGCTGTTTGGAAAGGGGACACTAATTAGTATGTGTGTTCTGAACCTGCTCAAGTTGATTAAAAAATTAATAAAGCATTGAACAATTTAGCAGGTGACTGCTCTTACTGGCTGTGCCAAAGCCGCACACCCAATGTCCTCATTGTCTCTTGTCCCCTCTCTCTCTGTTTGCAGAGTTTGTACAGATGATGACTGCAAAGTGAAGCTTGCCTGCCCCGTCCTGCCCCCTCTTAGAAGAAAAACAAACAAAAAAAGGATAAAAAAAAAAATCAAAATGTTTTACTTACCTCTTGGAAAAAATGTTCATTTATTCATACTGTTTCTGTATAGAAAATAATTGAATGTTGAAATAAAATATCCTTCTGTCCACACAGGAAAAATATAAAAACATACAAAAAATATCTGCATGAAAATGGTTAGTGATCCTGTCCCCTCCCCCCCGGAGATCAGTTTAGCATCAGTACTTAACAAGTAAAAATAATAACGACAAACCCTGTAACTCCCTTCAGACTAAAGCAGCAGCATTTGGTGAACTCCTTCCAGTTCCATTTGCTAGTGGTAAAGTCTGGGCTGGCCATCTCTTCTTTCTCTCTGTTTTCTGTTCTTCATGCATGCAGCTTGAGACCGGAGCACTAACCTAACCCTCCGACCCCTCCCTCACCTCCGCCCCTCCTCCGGGCTACCAGAGCGTGCTGATTCCACTATGAGCTGTCCTCTTGTTGGTTTGGTACAGTTTTTTGTATTTGGAGAGGAACTCTGTACTGTTAAGATGAGAGAATATAACAGGTTCTAACTCAAGCGTTAAAGTGGAACGGGACTTAATGTATGCTAGATAAAAAGTGGAAAAAACAAAACCCCACAATGTACAAAAAACATTTTCAAATGTTTGGCATGTTCTTTTGTTTTTGTTATGTTATTTGGACGGCCATCTTAGTAGTTGTGCGTCCCGCCCTTTGAAAGGAGGGGGGACTTAAAGAGTCTTACGGTGAGCTTTCTCATTTCTTTTTTCTTATCTTTCTTTTTTCTCGCTGAGATGCAGTGTCTGTCCTCTTTTCTTGCAAGAGAGAATCACTGGCCTTCACTTTTCTTCTTCTGTTTCTCGACTCAGATGTGAGCATAGTGAGGGGTGTACTGTGTTCGCAGCGCATGCTGTTAGGAGTGTCGGCACACCGGTCTTTGCAGATGTTCTTCTGAGTTCAGTTTACATTCATTCCAAGTTGTACATGCTAGTCTTTATTTCTTTTTTTCAAATAAAAGACCATGAACTTTATCGTGTCTTATGTCATTTTTCTTATGCTTGATTGTGAAAATGATCTATAAAGACAGCATAATGAGTCTGTATGTTGTTTACCGAGTAGACAAATGTGTCAACAATAAATAATTCTGATCATCCTCTCCTGTGCCGTGTCTTTGGGTGGTGCTGAGAAGGACCGGGTGGTGTGTGATACTCCTTTACATGGCGGTGAGGTTTACGGAGAGCGAGCGCTCGCAGGGGAGGGAGAGGCAGCAGGATGTGTTTGCTTTCCCGCTCAGCCGTGGATATACATACACATCCGTGACGCCTCTTCCCTCTCGAGACCCAGCTGGTTGCTAGGCAACAGGAGCATGCTGTAACTGGGATGTTGGGGGTTTTTGAAAAGGCAAGTGGGAGTTTGAATAAACCCTCCTGCTTTCTGCCAACGACTCCATGTTGGCTTGTCCTAGTAAGGCAAACCGGGCCACAGCTTTTTACACAACACGCACGGACAGAGGCAACGTAACAGGGAGCAAGCTCTGCCATGCCTCAGTGCTACCTAAAGGTCTGAAAGTAAAGCCAGACCTAAACTGTTTTACTATATTTGGACTGTAACGTCACCGTGTTTGGAAAGAGGAAAAGATGTGGCCGCTCTCCTCCCACCAGCATGCATGTCTGGCAAGCTCGAGCTTGATGTGAAGACTTGCCTTAGACATATACGTTGAAGAAAAAACACAGAGGGGTTGGAATCTGCTTTCAAAAGACAAAACACAGAATATTCTCTGCATACCTCACGTCATCATTATCTCTGCTGATCTGGTCTAAATTAGGTGGTATTTAGCTTCTGTGGACTTGCCTTGCACACGTTAATCAGATAAAAAAGGAAAGGGTGGGTAACAAGAAACAGCGCCACCCGACTACTGCCAGGAACTGGGAAGCCTATCTAATTACAGTCATGATGTTTTATTTGGAAGAAGACATAAACTCGGCTTTCCTGCTTTGCCCCTCCCTGCAGTATCAGATGAGCTAATAGCAACTGCTGCTCAGCTGATTGACAGCTGGGACCGTACCTCGGTTAGTCTGATGCTCCATCTGTGATTTTACTTTGAAAGGAAGATAAAAGAGGTCTTCATGAAGCCCATAGATCAATAAAATCATGAATGGTGGGATAAAATAATGAAAACAATGCGCTTTTGTGAAAGTCATCCTGCTGCTATAACATTAAAACTTTAGCATTAGTCTCACTTCTGTTACAAAAAATTTTTTTTCTTTAACTGAGCCGTAGTCTTTTTATTTCAACATGACATCCTTGGATGTGGAGCTCCTGTTTGCTACTATTATCAATTTCAACTATATACACATGTATATGTGTGTGTATATATATGTGTATATATATACACACACACATAGATATACATAGATATTCAGTTTTGTGTAATATTTATAATTAGAGCTATTTTGTTACATTTAGTACATTTAAAATATATTGTATTATTTAACTTCGTCTAGTTAGTTACTGTTCTTGGAGAAACTAATAATTTTCTCCTGGAATTAATAAATAAATAAATCTAATTTTGAAACTATGTTACTGTGTCTGCTTTAAGGAGACTCTTTGTGCCAAAAACATACAGCCAGATAACTGCTGCTTCTAACATGAGCTCTACAGTTTGATGCCCAGAAAAAAAATCCAGGCTCCTGTTAACCTGGTTTAATCAGCCTGATGTCAGAGGATAATGGCCAGACAGGCCATTCCTGTAACAGGAATAACCACTCCTTAGATGAGCAGAAGGGCACATCTGAATGCACAACACAGCAAATATTGAAGCAGACAGGCTACGGCAGCAGAAGACCGCACCAGGTGCCTCTACGGAAAACCGTGGTCTCAATTTTTGCTGCGACATTTAGATGCAGCGATCAGAGTTTAGTGTCAACAACATGAAAGAGCAGAGCCACCCTGCTTTCATGTTGTTTACTAACACGGAACGGTTTGGGCTACTGCTGGGGGTGTAATGTGTGGGGGATCTTTTCTTGGCACACTTTGGAGCCCCTCATCACCGACTGGGCCTAATGGCCTACACAGTCACCAGCTCTCAATCCAACACAGCACCTTTGGGACGTGGTGGAAAGGGAAAGTCACATCCTGGATGTGCAGCTGACAAATCTGCAGCAACTGTGATACTACCATGTCAGTATGGCCCAAAATCTCTGTTGAATGATAGTAGCAAGGCGTACCCAATGAAGTGGTTGGTGAGTGTATAATAGATTTATTTTCTTAAAAATAGTGAATACTAGGAAGTAACACAGTCTTGGAGCCAGTAGCTTGGTGACTGTAAGCTGTAAAGGTGTGCCTGCAGGTGCCTGTTCCCCCCCCAGCATCAATCAACACTTAAACGCTAGCAGACTGACAACAAACCGCCACACTGGCTTGTTTGCCTGTAAGCACTAACCAACCAATGAAGAAAAAGCAAGCACATCCTCTCAACCAATCCCAGAAGAACAGGGGTGTGGTTTCAGTGTGGAGGCTGCAGGTTCTCTGGAAAAGGCCTCTCCCCCGGCTCTTTGGGAGAGGAAGGGACACCTGAGCACCCCGGGGGTTAAATTAAGAACATCAATATTTCACGTGTAAATGAAGCAGCTCACTGCAGAGGCGGTAATGTGAGAGGGACTGACCGGGCACGGATATCAAGTATCAATGCTGCTGGAAAGAACGGGCACGCTTTTAAGACAGACCTATGACATACAGGATGAGTGTGTATCCTGTATTTAGTAATGTGTGTGTGTGTGTGTGTGTGTGTGTGTGTGTGTGTGTGTGTGTGTGTGTGTGTGTGTGTGTGTTGGAGGGCAGGGCATGGAGCTCTGCTGGTTGGTGTAACGTCCAGCTGTAGTAGCAAGTCAAGGAAGTGGATGAGCGGAGCTGACGGAGACGTGCAATCAACATGAGAAAGCTTCTAGTACTTTCTATAAGTACCCCTACACACACACACACACACACACACACACACACACACACACACACACACACACACACGTTTTCACATCTTAATCAGGCCTTCCCTGAAACCACATTTTGAGCCTCAAAATTCCACGAGTACAGTCCTCACAAAGACATTTAAACAAGTACACACGCGCACACACACAGTAACACAGGTCCATTTGCACCAGCGTAACGTGCTTCGGACTTTGCTATATCGACCTAAACAAGCATATTTGCCTTTGTGGTGGCTGGAAAGGTGGCAACGTTTTAAAGGCCCACCTGTCTCCAGAGTGAACGGCACAAAGCCACGAGGACTGTAATAAAGAAAGGCAGGCACGACCTTTCAGAGCGGTTTGATCTTTACCCCTCGCGCTCACGCTGTGTACGTACACACACACGAACACGCTAATCACTTGGAAACTTGTGTTTTGTGTGGAGACGTTACCTGCAGCAACACAAGGACCTTCCCCAGCTGTGTTTTATGTTTTGCCTTTAGAGCCGTCTTTACTTATTTCACTTCCTTTTGCTGTATTCATGGTAAAAAGGAAAGAGAGTAAAATGATGCTATTGCAGCCTCACTGCTTATTATGGGCCTTTGAGGGTCATTTTCACCGTGCTGCACTAATGACGACTACAGAGGTGCCGGAGCAAAGAGTGAGGGGGGGTTCGGCTGTTCTTGTGTCCTGGACTCTGCAATGCAGCGAGCTCTCCACCAGCACCATCCCACCAAACCCAGCTAAGCTTCCTCTGTAAATCAGTCCCGCTGCCTTTTCAATTACTGGGCCAGCGTCGGTCTCCGTCTCTCCAACTCTAACTCTTTCTCTCAACGTCTAATAGCTCCATCACTCTCATTTTTTTAATCCTCCGCCTTCTCACGTCTTGTCTTTTCTTACTGTCTCCCTCTCTTGTCCTCTCCCTCCCTCTTTCCCCCTCATTTACCTTGCTCCCTCATCTCTGCCTGCTCCATTTGTCTTACAGTGTATTTTTATGGACTCAATCACTCTTCTAGCATTTTTTCTGGTCCCTTCCTCTTCCAAGCTCCCCACCCACCCCCACCCCACTTTATAGCACGTCAGTGTCACCGTCACCATCTCTGGGTTCCTCCTCATTGGTGCCAGGCCTCCCTCTATTTACCTAGAAGAATAGGCTCATCCATCTTTGATTGTTGTGAAATATTATGGCGGTGTCACGACAACCAAGCCTCCCCGAACCTCATGCAATATTCAGAGGCGATGATATAAGATTCCTGCTAATGAAAAAAACAGCAGGCAATACAAACAGCCCTTTAATAACGGCCCGGCAGAACAGCAGGCTCCCTGTTGAGCTCAGGAGTTGTCTGAGACACAGAGACAGAGTGAGAGACCCTGTATATCAGTGCTAGGCCCCTAGGGTGGAGGCACCAGCACCCAGCACCCGTTTGCTCTAAAAACCCCACTTCATTAGTACCATGGACATATCTAGAACAAATGCATGCAAAATACTGTTTAACATGTATATAAAAAAGAAACATATGTAGCTACTTGTCATATTAAAATATTCCTCCATGTTTCTCAGATCGTTAGAGGAGAGCTTGTAATGATCTGCAGTTTGTTTGGGACGCTCCACTCCAGCAAAGCCTAAAGTAAAGCCTGCATGTTGATCCACTTTTCTAACCCTGTCACGCTAAATTGCACCAGTCCACCTGCTCCTAAATCTCCATAGCAACTCAGGCTGTCGATGGAGAGTGATTTCAAACTTAGATCAACGCCATTACATACTGTGTTAACCTGGCCGACACATTACCGACTCAACACTACTGCGCCAGAACTCTAGCCACCCTGAAACTAACCAGCTGATTAACTCTCACCTTTGCTTCACCAACAAAAAATATCTCATCCTTCGCCTCCAGAGCGGCAGCGCTGCAGCACATCAAGCTGAAATAAAACTCGTTACTTTTTTAAACTTTAATCCGAGCAGCAGTATAAAGGAGACAGATAGACCTTGCCAAAGTGGCGCTGCAGAAAGGATTTTTTCTGTAGTACTGCAGCTACACACAGCATACAAGTGTCCAAGAGCTTCAGTCTTTCAGGATATCTCTGTTTTTCCTTTACAAGTATTTGGGGCTTGAAACGAGATGATAAGATCACAGTCGGTGTGTTGGAACGGCGTTTCAAGATCCTGCAGGTGTATCACGCCGGTCACATGACTGAAAAATGTGAAGGAGTGACAGGCCTGGAGCGTGTATCCTTGTGTTGTGTAGAATTGTGTAGTACGGGGTTCAGCATTACTTCAAATATGCCAGACCACATTTTGCTTATTTATTACAGAAATATACTTAATAAGTAAGAGTTATTTATTACGTAGAAATAAATAATCTGTTTATTTATTGGATGGCGCCACAAAACGAGATCTGGTAGCATCAAGATGTCTGTTTTATCAAACGATGGACGCACATGTCGTTCCAGAAACTATATTTACATATTGTTCAGTATCAGTGGTGTTGGTCAGTGAATGAATTTCAAATTGTGACCACAAGATAGTTTTCCACTCCGCCTCAGTACGTCCTAAACGAGCCCTGGAACAGAGACGGTGGCTGTTTTTCACGATCATGTCAAAGAAATTTGGCACATCAACTCGTTTTCTGCAGTTTGACACTGAGAAATCTTCTCAAACAGTGAAATCACTGGCCCATGCAGACGTCCACTGAGCGGTGATCCACTTCCCTGAAAGCCTCGCAGAGTCGCTCCCTTTATTCCCACTTGCATTAGGATTCAGCTTCAGGTGTGATGTTCTACCAGTGTCTATGTTTTTTAGCACTGGACAACTTTTCCTGTCCTTTTTCTGCACTACCCCAATTTTGTTTCAACATGCTGCAGGCATCAAATTCAACATGCAGTAAATTGTCTGTGTCAACATTTTACTATCTTCAATTAAATACGAGGTCGATGGCGACAGCAGTTCTAACAGTGTCACACACACACACACACACACACACACACACACACACACACACACACACACACACACACACACACACACACACACACACACACACACACACGTTAAGTGTATGATCAAAAGGGAGGGGTTGGCTTAGTGGCAGTGCATTGCGTCAACAGCAGGGATAACCCTCGTTCCTTGTCCCAAATGCGCAGATCAATGCAGAGGCACCTATCCAAGCACGCAGCAAAGAGACGCACCAGTGGGAATAAGGAAAAGATGGGAGGGAAGGGAAAATGATGCAGAAAAATGGAGGGAGGAGGAGAGAGGTGTCAGGGAGAAAGTGCTGAGCTGGAATCCTCCAGCCAGGGATTTCCTTCCTCTGATGTACCCCCACCCAGACCTTGTCCTTTTTGTTTTCCCCCCTTTTTTCCTGCCGTAATCTTTCTGAAGTTTGCTGCTTATTCCCAGCAATACCCGGCCTGTATGCAGAGCAACTCACTGCCAAGTCTCTGCAGACAGGCACTACCCCGACGCTGGAGACAGTGATGATGATGTTAATGATGGTGAGGGGTTGGAGGGAAAGAAAAGGAGACATAAAAAGGGCAAGGGGAGATGAGAGAATGAAAAGGGGGCCAGTCTTGCAGAGGCAATGCAGAGGCAATACGATGCAAATGCAACATAATGCAGTGGTGCTGGGGGGAGGCACTGCAGATGAGACGGGGCAAGGGCGTCCAAGAGACGTCTGCTGCTGCTGAAGGCCCCGCCAGTGCTAGCAATGATCTTTGCAATGCACCCTTGACCTTGATACATATACTTTGTGAATTACATACTAGTACGCAATGGAAACGCGCGACAGCAGACGCAGACGAAAGCGAGAGCAGCCAGACATTGTCCCCTCCATCCCAGACGCCAGATTTGTTTGACACGGCATCAAATCCAAATTCCAGCCCTCCCCCCTCCCAGTGCACGCTTAAACATTCATCAACTCGTACGTGCGCTCTAATAACGATCCACGTACTCATGCCCGACTCTTCAATTATTCATTACCAATATACGCTCAGTCTGAGCAAAACACAAACAGCTCAAATGTACCTCGACACAAAAGAAGTCATTACTGCAGCCAGGCTGGGTTTAGGTAACGCAGACATGGCGATCTATGCTGACGCAGTACAAACTAATACAATTTTCACAAGTAATCTTGTTTCAAGTCTTGTTAGACTGCATACAGCCAGAGAATCACGATGCCGCTCCCTCTTCACTCGGGGTACAAGCCTGGAGAATGTTCCCTTAAATGTTAACATCCTCTTTTTTCCCCCCTGATTTAATAATTCAATAAAGCTAAACTTAAAATGGTCTGCGCTCTCTCAGCACTGCCAGGAACAATTCAATTAGCCAGACAACGTGTTGTGACAGCCCGGTTTACGCTTGGATCCCTTATTTGTTTGTCCCGTTTGTATAACCCCTCAGCCCCAACCACCTTTCTCTCCCTCCTCCTCTATCTCGCTCTTTCTGTCAGTTATTTCTGCATCGACAAGAAAGCTGAGGCAACTAGCCGACTCAGACTTTTTCTGTCCTACTCTGACGAGCCGCGGGCCACATTTGCTGTGGGGATAGGGGATAAAAAAAACCCTGCTGTCAAGGGGTAGCTGGAACAGTGGGGAGAAGTGTGATGGGGATGGCGACGTTCTGCATTTGTACAATGCTGTATGTGAAAGGTGCTGACGGGCGACAGTGTGGAAAGGGCACAGCATTTGTTCCCAGGATGGGACGGCCAGCCGCCCGTCAGTGCGGGCTAATCCGGAGCTGTGTTGATTGACAGAGAGTCAGCTGTCAGCAAGAGAAAAGCGCTTTGTTTTCCCAACACACAAAAGCGTTTCTATTCGACGGCAGCGCCCTGCATGGACACGTTCACCTCGGCCAACGGCAGAAAAAGGAGATGACTATTTAAAGGAAACGCTTTAAATGGTTAGGCATTAGATATTCTACAGAAAGGCCTCGATCGAGCACATGTCATTTTGCAGTTTGACACTGAGCAGCTACTACGTCATGACTCTTAAATCTATTTACATAGTGCCAAATCACCCTCTAAACTCTTCAGATCTCACAGGACCCAAAGTTTCCCAAATCAGGAGCCAAAGATTTGGAGTCTCCAAACTGGGAGAAGGTTTCACACAAGAAGGGCCTGAAGGCTCTGCGTCCCGTTCTACTTTTAAATATCTTATGAGCCACACCTAAATCTGCAGTCTGAGAGTGAAGTGCTGTGTTGGGATGATACAGTATTACGAGGTCTTTAAGACAAGAGGGGCCTTGTTGTATGTGAGGACAAGGATTATAAATTCAGTTCAGGATTTAACAGGGAGCCAATGAAGAAAAGCTAATGTGGGAGAAATCTGCTCTCTGTTTCTAGTCCCTGTCAGGACTCTCGCTGCAGCATTTTGGATCAACTGAAGGCTTTTCAGGGGCTCCTTAGGACATCCTGATAATAATGAATTACAGTAGTCCAGCCTAGAAGTAACGATTGCAGGATCACTCTGAAACAGGATATTTCTAATCTCAGAGTTGTTGCGCAACTGCTACCACTGAATTCTGAATGCAAGTGGCTGATGCAAATATCTGCTTACTGTGAATAAACAGAAATTTCATTCACAATAAACAAAGATTTGTGAGTTAGGCAAATTTATTATGTGATTAGGTTAATAGCTGTATTATCACAGACCACATGTAACTGCTACCTTGACCCATTCAACTGCAAACAGATAGTAGGCTCATAGCATGCTGACTCCATCTTATTTTATCATCATCTCGACGCACCAAACCTGCTTTAACAATGGAACGTGACTGCGAGGTGTTGTATGGCTGAAGCAAACAATTCAAAGTTCATTGCTCATCAATTCATTGATCATATCACAGTCTCCAACTGCTGTTCTCCCTAGTGTAACAGTAGCATCGGGTACTGCAGTCAGCAACAATATTATAGACAGGTTCAGACAGGTGAAGGAAATAAGATTAAACTCTCTTTCCCTTTGACAACTACCACCCACTGAGACACAAGCCCCAACCCACACAGGCGGATGCAGCGTCACATGCATATGGAAAATCTACGATGTTCAAACTCTCCAGATGTCACATGACTCAAAGACTCTATGTGACGCTCCCAGAGGTGCCTGCCTCGATCAGTTTGTTTTGGCAGTTTTCACCTCATCGGCATTATCTGGCTTTATGTGATGATTCAACTGTATGCACAAGTGTTTCCCATTAAACATCACCAAATGTTTTCCGTGTTTTATGTCTGAAGTGAGAAATGCAGTCAAGCATAATGCAACGTCACTGCTCGTGTTTGGCCTAATGAGTGAATGTCAAAGTCAGCTAGCAGTTCAGCTAATAGTTGTTGAGTTCATGTGGTCTGGACCAAAGTGGGCAGACTGACTGACAATAAGCCACACTGACAGCACAGCTAAAGAGCTGAGATATTGATTTAACTCTGTTGCAAAGTTGAGCATTTTACCATGCGAGTCTTTAGGGAGGAATGCACTTTTGGAAAGACGGTTAGTAGCAAAAGTGCATTGGCTTCATTTTTCTGCTCAGATGCACCAGACTGTGTTTACCTTTGTTTATATGAGCTCTTATTTGCACTTATACAAAGAAAAGACAAACAACTCTGAATAAAAAGAAACACAGAATCTAAACAAAACATGGGCTGCTTGGTCAAAGTCAATCTGGAACCTTTGTTTGCTCAGATGTATTTGACAAACTGAGGAAGAAAACGTGTTGTTTGCTTTAAATAGCAAAGAGCAATATTAAGCTTTCTGCATATATAAAAATGTGTCTGTAGGTAGAACCAGAGACAAGCCTGGAGAGCAGCAGTGTCTTCTCCGCCGTGTCCACCCACACAGGGGCCTAGTCACCAGGTGGGCGGCTGGCAAGTCCACTTCTATTGGCCAGCCGAGAATGCCTATCCAGTGGAAACTGCGAGAGCGCAATTTTTCCAGCCAAAAGACGACGATTTCCATCTCCTCATCTCCCCGCACGAACGTACCCCTGCCACAGTGATGAGCACGGCTGATTCAGAACAGAGAATTGCCTCGACTAAAATAGTTATGCCATCATCATCATCCTTCTTTGATAAGCACTTCTGTGAATTTAAAGCAACGCTTAAGAATTTTGAGACGTGTGTGTCATCATGAACTTGGGTGACCTGTCAGACCTTGGCTCATTCTTACATCGTTCAAATTAACAGAAACAGATGCGGATGATGTAAATGGAAGTCAGTGAGGGGAAAAACAATCACACAAGGCACCATTAAAACATTTTGCTGATGGGTTCACTTATATTAAAAAACTGCTTTTGGCTGGAAAGTGATTAATCAGACTGTTGAACACCTACAACACTAATTTGAAAACCAAAAAGCCTTACTGCAGAGTTGAAAATGCTTTCATAACTACTCATATGACTCTACGTAGTTAATGTATGACGTCTGCAGTACAGGGGAGTTTTGGAAATTTCAGGATTGTGGAAAAGTCTCAAGCCTCCCCTCATTTCTTTGTATTTTGCTTCCAAGTAGCCAGACTGTTGTTTTTTATTAAAATGGTCTCAGCGACAGTTTTTCAGGTTTTTGAAGGTCATTGGACATTGGCTTCTTTTTCATGTTTTTTAATCAACTTAACATTGGTCTCTAGATCATTCATAAATAAAAAGGATCCTAACTCAAGCAAAGAACCACATAGCATCTCTCTACAAAGAGCCTATTTTAAATTTTATACTTAGGCACTTTGTTACTAGCAGCCCGTCACCAAAGCACATAATTAGTTCCCATTTTTTAATTGAATATAGAAAAATGCTTGTGAGACATGAAATAGTATTTTTGCAACAATGTGATTCACAAAGAGCAACTGGCCTAAAGCATGGCAGGTCTCGGCACAGTGAGCAGTGTGTCCTCAAAAACAATCTTAAAGTGGAGAAGGAAAGGTAGGCCTAAAAAAACAACTTTGCAGATGAACAGTATCTAAAAGTCACGTCTTTAAGAAACATATCCACAGGATCTGAGAGCTGCATCTTCAGCTGGTTCATCTAATGTTTACTGAAGCTTCATCAGAAATGGTGTCAGTGGAAGAGTGGCTGTCAGAGAAAAAGTAGAGACAAATAACACAAAAATTCGAATGATTCATCCAGATTTCAAGTTTTTGGTTAAAAATGAGGAGGTCAGTAGAGAGTCATGGCAAAGGATGTCAGCTGCTACAGCTTTGGATGTTCTTCCAGCAACACGGAGAACTGTTCCTGAAACTTATTTGAAGAAATTACGATAAAGCTGTCCGAAGAAAGTTCTGATTTTAAAAAAAGGGTAAACGTGGTCATAGCCCTCAAATTTTGCGGTTTGTGCAGACTACTGCTGCAAGTTCTTGGACCAACCACTCTGGTCCATTCAATTCAATTCAGTTTTATTTATACAGCGCCAAATCACAACAACAGTCGCTTCAAGGCGCTTTATATTGTAAGGTCGACCCTACAATAATACATAAAGAGAAAACCCAACAATCATATGACCCCCTATGAGCAGCACTTTGGAGACAGTGGGAAGGAAAAACTCCCTTTTAACAGGAAGAAACCTCCAGCAGAACCAGGCTCAGGGAGGGGCGGGGCCATCTGCTGTGATTGGTTGGAGTGAGAGAAGGAAGACAGGATAAAGACATGCTGTGGAAGAGAGATAGAGATTTCTAACAAGTATGATTCAATGCAGAGAGTCTGTTAATACATAGTGAGTGAAGAAGAAACACCCAGTGCATCATAACTAAGGGAGGATTCAGGGTCACCTGGTCCAGCCCTAACTATATGCTTTAGCAAAAAGGAAAGTTTGAAGCCTGATCTTGAAAGTAGAGATAGTGTCTGTCTCCTGAATCCAAACTGGAAGCTGGTTCCACAAAAGAGGGGCCTGAAAACTGAAGGCTCTGCCTCCCATTCTACTTTTAAATACTCTAGGAACAACAAGTAGGCCTGCAGAGCGAGAGCGAAGTGCTCTAATAGGGTGATATGGTACTACAAGGTCATTAAGATAAGATGGGGCCTGATTATTTAAGACCTTGTATGTGAGGAGCAGGATTTTGAATTCTGGATTTAACAGGAAGCCAATGAAGGGAAGCCGAAACAGGAGAAATCTGCTCTCTCTTTCTAGTCCCTGTCAGGACTCTTGCTGCAGCATTTTGGATCAGCTGAAGGCTTTTCAGCGAGTTTTTAGGACTTCCTGATAATAATGAATTACAGTCGTCCAGCCTGGAAGTAATAAATGCATGAACTAGTTTTTCAGCGTCACTCTGAGACAGGATATTTCTAACTTTAGAGATGTTGCACAAATGGAAGAACGCAGTCTTACATATTTGTTTAATATGTGCATTGAAGGACATGTCCTGGTCAAAAATGACTCCAGACTAAAGCAAACCAACCATTCGGTGATTTGACGAAGACACAGCAAAAGAGAGAAGAATTAGCCGATTTTGCAATGTTGAAATATGATACAAAAAAATGTAGCAATCACTTTTATACCACTATTGCAACAACCATCATGTCACACTTGGGTATTTCCCAACTATTACACTATGTAGAACAGCCATTATAACTTCACTGATGTACAGTATAGTTTCCTGTGTTGAGCAAAGTCAGTTTCCTTTCACTTTTTTCTCTTCTCTCCATTTTCTCTCTAATTACTGCTTCACAGACTAATGAGGAGGATTCTTTCTTTAAATACAAACAGCACCCTGACCCTTAATGAGCAGCGTCTCTGGTTTTTGAAAACATTGTGGCACAGATAGGAATACAGCATCTAATAAAAGATGGATATAGAAACCCAATATTTTGTGGACTGCCTTCATGAAACTCCCGGATGAGCATTTTGGCTGTTGCCATTTTTATTTTTATTTTTTTTATTGTTGCTGATCACGTATGAAACAAAGAACCAACAATCATGACCATAAACTCATTAAGAAAATGTCCCAGTATCAAAATAAGACACATGTAGGCTCATTTTCTCTGCGAGCTTCACTGAATCTGAGAACTAGAGAAGTTGCTTGCTGGTGGATATTAGAAAGGATGAGCGTGTAAGGCACTGGCTACATCCATCTCCTACATACAGTCTGTGGGCACAGATATGTAACTGGAAAAAATGTTGCAACCTTATTGCAGCCTCTATCACATGACCCTTTTAAGAAACAAATCAACCACAGAAGCTCTGACCTTGTCTGTGCTAGCTGCTGTTATGCTGTTATTGTGGGAAGATAACATTTTTAATTAAAAGCTCTTTTCATCTTTTCAACAGATTGCTGGATCTTGGCAGATAAAAAATGCAGCTACTACTAAAGAGTGTGATGGTAAACCAGTACAGCATTCGAGTATTGTGGATGCGCTTTGCATTTTCTGGATGAAACAAATGGTTGTCTAATAATATATTTACTATTTATACGTTCCACTCATTTGCATATGTCAAGACCCCAATCTGAGCGAACAAATACTGAGCCAGTGAAGCCAGTATAGTGCTAATGGAGGGTCAGAGGCTAAACACAGAAGCCTACTGAACTGTGAATATTTCCTCATTCTACATTTGTTTTGGTGATTAAGACTTTAAATTCCAAGTACAATTCTCGCTCTTTCCTCATAAACACAGTGAGCAGGCACGGCGGATGCACCTTCATCCGCAGTTACCAAGAAGACCAGTGGTGGATTTGAAGATGAAAACCTGAGATGATGTCAGCAGTCTGCTGAAACTCACCACCATCGGCTAAGGTGTCTTCAGTTTCCAGAGCAGCACCTCATCCTCAACAAGAGCCAGTGCCAACGATTCTGTGCCGCCGGACTGGGAAACGACAGACGGCCAAGGATCAAACGGTCGAGCGAGGGCAGGAATATTTGAGGAAGATGAACTGACTGCTAATGAGACACTGGATCCTAAATGATAACAGAGTGTTTATGAGAGGTCACCTGAGATGGCTGATGAATAATAAAGGGACCGTAGCCGTGTGAGAGCAGGATAAACTCATTGGGCTGTGGTTAGAATCGGTGCAGCCACAGAACAACATTTAGGGACTCGTGCATGGCCTCAGCAGAGGCAACAAGTGAGCAGGGCAAGTAAAGGCCAACAGAGGGCAAGCAAAGGCAGCAGCGGGTCACAGAGTGACAGCAGGAGAACTGGAACCTCAATACACTCTCAGTACTGACTGAAATACTTTAAGAGCAAGTAAGCCTCCTAATTTATTATTTATTACTCTTATATATATATAAGAATACTTCTTCAAAAGCATTGTTTTTTCTGGCGCAGAGACACGTTCAAGCTCGAGGCATTACACAGAAAAAAGCTACTTCAGTCCTCTGCTCTGGTTTGGAGATGACGTAACCGTATATTCATTTATTAGTTTAAACTTTCTTCTCACTATGATGAATATTTGAATTATTGTCTGGTCTTCTTACCCAAGTACAGAGAGAACCATAGCATTTTTATTTGTTCTTTTTTAAGTATATATTTTTGTATTTAAATGCATTTTAAGATAAGATAAGATAAGATAAGACTTTGTTGATCCCACGACGGGGAAATTTTTGCGTCACCTCAGCTCAGGTACAGATATCAGAAGGAAATACAAAAATACAAATAAGTACAATCAATGAAAAAAAGTAAGTTAATACGCTATATACAATGGTAGCATACACAGTATGTGATTATGGATATGGTTGGAAATAAGACATAAACTATATACCTTGACATAACTATTGTACCACTACTATTCCTATGTATAGACATGTACACACTAAATATACATATGTATACATATACAGTGGGGCAAAAAAGTTTTTAGTCAGCCACCGATTGTGCAAGTTCCCCCACCTAAAATGATGACAGAGGTCAGTAATTTGCACCAGAGGTACACTTCAACTGTGAGAGACAGAATGTGAAAAAAAAATCCATGAATTCACATGGTAGGATTTGTAAAGAATTTATTCGTAAATCAGGGTGGAAAATAAGTATTTGGTCACCTCAAACAAGGAAAATCTCTGGCTCTCACAGACCTGTAACGTCTTCTGTAAGAAGCTTTTCTGTCCCCCACTCGTTACCTGTATGAATGGCACCTGTTTGAACTCATCATCTGTATAAAAGACACCTGTCCACAGCCTCAAACAGTCAGACTCCAAACTCCGCCATGGCCAAGACCAAAGAGCTTTCGAAGGACACCAGGAAAAGTATTGTAGACCTGCACCAGACTGGGAAGAGTGAATCTACAATAGGCAAGCAGCTTGGTGTGAAAAAATCAACTGTGGGAGCAATCATCAGAAAATTGAAGACATACAAGACCACTGATAATCTCCCTCGATCTGGGGCTCCACGCAAGATCTCATCCCGTGGGGTCAAAATGATCATGAGAACGGTGAGCAAAGATCCCAGAACCACACGGGGGGACCTGGTGAATGACCTGCAGAGAGCTGGGACCAAAGTAACAAAGGTCACCATCAGTAACACACTACAACGGCAGGGAATCAAATCCCGCAGTGCCAGACGTGTTCCGCTGCTGAAGCCAGTGCATGTCCAGGCCCGTCTGAAGTTTGCCAGAGAGCACATGGATGATACAGCAGAGGATTGGGAGAATGTCATGTGGTCAGATGAAACCAAAGTAGAACTTTTTGGTATAAACTCAACTCGTCGTGTTTGGAGGAAGAAGAATACTGAGTTGCATCCCAAGAACACCATACCTACTGTGAAGCATGGGGGTGGAAACATCATGCTATGGGGCTGTTTTTCTGCCAAGGGGACAGGACGACTGATCCGTGTTAAGGACAGAATGAATGGGGCCATGTATCGTGAGATTTTGAGCCAAAACCTCCTTCCATCAGTGAGAACTTTGAAGATGAAACGAGGCTGGGTCTTCCAACATGACAATGATCCAAAACACACCGCCCGGGCAACAAAGGAGTGGCTCCGTAAGAAGCATTTGAAAGTCCTGGAGTGGCCTAGCCAGTCTCCAGACCTCAACCCCATAGATATCTGTGGTGGGAGTTGAAAGTCCGTGTTGCTCGGCGACAGCCCCAAAACATCACTGCTCTCGAGAAGATCTGCATGGAGGAATGGGCCAAAATACCAGCTACTGTGTGTGCAAACCTGGTAAAGACCTATAGTAAACGTTTGACCTCTGTTATTGCCAACAAAGGTTATGTTACAAAGTATTGAGTTGTATTTTTGTTATTGACCAAATACTTATTTTCCACCCTAATTTACGAATAAATTCTTTACAAATCCTACCATGTGGATTCATGGATTTTTTTTTTCACATTCTGTCTCTCACAGTTGAAGTGTACCTCTGGTGCAAATTACTGACCTCTGTCATCATTTTAGGTGGGGGAACTTGCACAATCGGTGGCTGACTAAATACTTTTTTGCCCCACTGTACATACATATATACCTGTACATGTCCATACACATGGAAGGTCCATTATGCATGAAGTGGTGACCGTGGATGTCCACAGTGTCCAGTGACTTATGACACCGTGATTGAGGAGGGTTTTAAATGTATTTTTCAGATATATTGATGATTGATTCTATTCTATATTTTTACAGGCAAAGAGAGATCTTTAAACTTTTCATCATGCCCAAACAAAAGGCTAAAAGTGCCAGGGCAGTAAGTTACAAACTACTGCAGGTAGTCGACAATTCCCACTGGGACACTCTCAGCATCCGAATGTGAGGTCAGGGATTTATGAGTCGAGCCGGCCGGCCTGAATCCAACGCTGTTTGCTAAGTTCAAAAAACTGTAAAAGAAAAATGCACTCGAAAAAAAAGTGGAGACAGTTGCAGATGCAGGATCAAAGCAGCAGTAAATAGAGAGTCACTGACATTTTATTAGCCACACCTGTTCAACTGCTCGTTACTGTAAATATCTAATCAGTTAATCAGATGTCAGTGACAAAGGGCCAGACTGCTCCTTGCTGATGATCATTTGCTTCACCAAGGTATGCACAAGAGCATCTCTGAACACACACCATGCTGAACCCTGATGCAGCTACAGCAGCAAAAGAACACACTGGATGTCACTCCTGTCATCTAACAGCAGGAAACTGAGGCTTAGCAAAACTGGACGTCAGACTGTGTGTCGTCTCCTGTCATGCTTAGTGTCAGAGCATCAGCACAAATGGTGATGCTCTCCTGCTTGTTTGTGTACATTTTTTGTGTCTTCAAAACTGAGTTTTCCCATTACAGTGATATTAAACTTTGTTAGTCTACAACCAGTAAGCAATTTAATACAGTTCATTGAATTTATGTTTTCTCTGCATTACATTTCGTTCGCTTTCATTCACCTGAAATTTTGTTACACTGACACTCAAAAAATACACAATTTCACAATTGATCTCGTGTGCTGGACTGGAGTCTTTGGCAGTCTATTTCAGGTCCACGTCCCATCTTCAGAGCATCAATACAAAGTTGTTTTAGGTGATCCCTTTATGCAGCTCTCCACAGGGAGCTGTGTCTGTGTCTCCATCACTGTCGTCAAAAGATGGTTGTCCATCCGTCCAGCACAGTTCCAGAGATCTAGAGAATCAGTGCAAAGCTGTACTGAAGCTGCACCCCAACAACTCAGTCTGTTGATTTTTACTCTAATCTGTGATCAGTAATCATCAGTTCTGCAAACCGGCTCGTCTGTATAATGTAGACGGAAACCTGACACCCAGAGGAAGACAGGGAAAACATGCAAACTCGATCCAAGCAGGCTTCACACACAAAGGTTGCTGTAAGTTTACTTTGAACTCAGGAGGCTGCTTGATGTGAGACATGCTCGCAACACAGCTCGACTTTTTCATCATTTTTCCTGATGACAGTTATTTGCATGGATTGCTTTTTTTGGGCATTGCTGCTCCTAACCTTGGCCCAACGAGACATTAATGAGAACAGGTGTACTCTTAATGACCTAACTGGAAAATCTCACCGAGAACCGTTCACAATGAAGCACAGTTACATCATCTGTGTACAGTACTAATCGCCCCAGAATTCGTTGCTATTAAAAGCCTGTTGGAATTATTTGGACTTGAAAATGATTGGATGACGGTGAATTCCATTAGTGCGATCTCTCTTTTCTCTGCATCTGTGCAGCCTCCATCTCTCTAGCCCATTAAAAGATGCATCCATTTCACAATAAAAGCCTTTTTTTCTGCTCCGCAGCTCACTGCATTAGGCTGCTGACGGATAAAGAGAACAGAGTGTCTCCTTATGAAGAATATGCAGACACATCATCTATCCGCATGCAGATGGATAGATGCATGGACAGACCAGGTAGTCGGAACTGCTTTTGCTCTGAGGGCCTTCTGTCTTTATGTATGTTCCAGTGCACAGTCTGCGGGGCTTAACATGCACCCATGAGCATCACTGAGGCTCAGCGAAGCCAGCACATAAAGACGGATCGAGCCTGCTCGCTTCAGCTCGCCCTCCTTCTGAGGGTTACATAAGAATGGGAGATGCAGGCATACCGGCGCTGTTGCAGCTGGAGGTGAAAGTAGGCCTGTTAAGCCAAAGGGGTGATAAAAGTGTGTGAGTGTGTGCATGTTAGAGAGGACCATGTGAGGATGAGGGAAAAAAAAGACTGCTCGAAGCGGTGGGCTGGGCCGAGGCAAATGGAGCCACTGCTGGACACGAAATTCTATTTACTTATTCATAAATCTAGACCTCAAGGACTTGTTTTCTACACACTCACTGAGTAAGTGTGAGCCTTTTATTTTTTTTTAAATGTGAAGCAAGGAAACATATCAGCCAGTAGGTAAAATGCAGATATTACAGAGTATTAGTGTGTGGAGAATATAAACTTGCTGCAAAAATGCTTTGTCACAGTCACAGTCACGATCCATATGAACGCCACCAAATGCTACAGGACGAACCTGCAACTGACAAATAACCCAAGCTCTGCTTTACCCTACCTTTCTGACCCCCCCACCTAGCTCCACCCCCTTACCCCGAACCCTCTGTGGAACAACATGAAGCTTTTACCAAAGACAAGATGACCTCATGAATATTCATGTCGCAGACACTGCTGGAGACGCAACAGAATTCGCTGAGCTCAGCGCTGAGAAATCCCCGTTGTGTGGCAAACATGCATGGTGGGCCTCCCTCTCTTTGTCTTTCACTCCTGCTGACCCACCCGCCTGCCCCATCCTGGTGCTGAAAATATGTGCATTCATGTTTACATGGGCTGACTGGTGGATACTGGGGCCGACATGTTCTACATTTTTCCATCGAGGAGGCCTGTAGTTAAAAAACTTGGACAAAATACATGCCATCCTAAGAGAATGCATAACCTGTAAGGCTGACAGTAAAGTCATGAGGAAAGTTGTTACTCAGAGTAGCTGCGAGTTAAGAAAACACCAGTAAACAGAAAAAGCCTGAAATGGAAGTTGAATAAACCTCAAAGGAAGATGAATTTTTTTAAAAAACACATGTATCTACAGTATTATATGACACATGTGATTAAAACACATTAGCTGCATCTTTTTCCCCTCACAGCACTGCAGTGACCTTTACATGTTTTGGTTTCTGTTGTTAGTGGTCCCCAAAAAGGCTTTTGTCTTGTCTTGAGTTTTGCTTGAAGTCATATTCAGCTTTTAACAGTCTTTTGAAAATGAGTCAGAATACCTGGAGCCATACTAGTGAGTGATATCTGAGTTTTTCTTATATCTGCATATGCATTTGTGAAGATATGTTGTAAAATCCCTTATTTGGCAAAGGAAAATAATCCTTCTAAAAGTTCCCAAATCCACATCCAGGTCAATCACTTCTGAGACTGAGCCCCTCCCACCAGTTGGCTACAAATTTTCAGGTAAAACTTGCTAACAAACAGAAAAAAGTAACCAAACCAAATCAGTTGCATAAAGCAAGCATCTGTGGAAATGAGTTTAGATTATGTCTGTGAAGGTTCTCAGTCATCCAGGTCATCGTAGTCAAAGGAGCTTGCAAAGAAAAGCGTCTGGACTTCTTTAAGTTGCTTGAAGACGTTTCACCTCTCATCCGAGAAGCTTCTTCAGTTCTAAGGTCAAATGGTGGAGAGTCCCAGATAGTCCCAGAGTTTAGATTTTCTGCAATCCACATGTTGACAGTTGCTTCTCTTTCACATTACTAGCCATACAAACACACACAGATTTGTGCTGAGAATCGCAGCATTGGGACAGTTTCTCACTGTGGTCCCTCTGTCGTGTTCACGAGTCAGTGCTTTATCACGTCCTCCGATGGCTCTGCACCGCGTGCTCAACACCTGTCTTTCAACGTCTCAGTTGAGAGGAGCTTACAGTACCTTAGACTAGGGCTGCCACGATTACGTCGACTATCAAAATCGTCGACGACTGATTTAATAGTCGACGCGTCGTTTGAAGCTTTGTAAGATCCCAAAAGACGCAGGAATAATAGCAGGATTTAAGAGTGTAATAACGGACTGAAACAGAAGATGGCAGCACTGCATGTACAAGGATGCCAGCTGCCGTTAAACCCCGAAGAAGAAGAAGCTGTATCCCAGAATTCATAGCGCGGCCCAGCTCAGTTTCCAACAATGGCGGCAGCTAGTAAGTTTTAATATTACTCTTATTATTCTTTCTGGGTTACAAAATAAACGTTTAACATATTTTCAGGCCAGAATGTAGCTGTGTAAACCTCAAATATCGGCTCAGTTTATCAGGACACCACATATTTTCAAAAGCGCTCCGACGTTTTCGGAGACGTCTGTTACCCACTAGCTCGATAGCTAGCCGGGGGCTAGGCTCACTAGAGCCGTGAGAACACCGGACTCCTGGCAGATCGTTTTCAAACCCACCGCCGTCTTTCACTACTCAGGTTAAACATGATATATGAGTCACTTAGATAACTTAACAATGTTATTGTTTGGCTTTTTTTAGTATTTTATTTGTTCCTGAGTAAATCGGTTTGGCTGAGATTAAAGTTATAGTTTTTACACAGCTGAATAAACTCAAGCAGACAGCTGATTATCAGAAGTGTGAGATGCTGGAGAATATACTCCGGTGTCCTGTTATATTTTAGATAGCAAGGAGTTTATTAAACTTCACCGAAACAATCTGCAAATGTCATTAAAATTGAATAAACTATCATCTTGTCTTTATTTTTAGTTAGCACAGACCTGAAACACTTAAAGCTGTAAGCTAATGATAGTTATATAAGAGCAGATGCTGCTGGTGCAATAAGCTGTACGTTTTATGTCCAATGGATGATGATCTGATTAGTCGACTAATCGCAAAAATAATCGGTGACTAGTCGACTATCAAAATAATCGTTTGTGGCAGCCCTACCTTAGACAGAGCACAGGCAGACTCTTGATCATGAATGGAGATGACAGACAATCGGATGTCATCTTTGGAGATTTATGACAGGGCTAAGCCGAAGGCCCAAAACATTGACAAGTAACCTCATAATAGCGCTGTACTCTGTGATCCCCTGACAGTGCTGCTCAGCTCACAGCTGCACATTTCATATGAGTGACAGAGGAAAGTGATTTTGATTTAGTGATTTTGTAAACCCATGCACTGTGTGCATATTTCTTTTGTACTGAAAGACGTTTCTGAGAATGTGGCTCAGGGGACACGTTCAACTGGATGACTGGATACGACAGTAAATAAAAGTGCAATCTTTTACACCTGCTATTCTAAACAGTTAGCTTACTAGATCCTGGTACAGGAAATCTGTCAGATTTGATATATTTTCAACAGCTGTTAATATCATTCTACGTAAACAAAGAAAGGTTAAAGGTTAATCAGTAGCTGTTACTGTCAATAAAGCTAAGAGTCTACATCCACGCTAGCAGATTTCTGAGGCCATGTTAAGGCACTGCTGTGAATTGTCATCGTGATCACAGTGATGATAAATATGCATGCTGTTTAGAAGATGTAATGTCACAATTACATTGTCACAATCATTCGAGCTTAATATGTTAATATGCTAAGGGCTACAAGTACAGCTGAGGCTGATCATGTCTCTACTAACATCTCAGGTGAACTGGATAAATGATGACAAAGTTGAAGATCACAAAGTCCCACAAAACTGTTTGCTTGGTCTTCCAATAACACCTCAACACCCTACCGTCAAACTAGGATTCTTGTCTGTGAGGATCATGAACATGCTCGACTCATTTCTCTTATATTTTGCTTCCATGAAGACAGACTTTCGTGTCATTTTAAAGTGGTCTTGAGCAATATTGAGCACTAGTTCTCCAGGCGTTTTTGGAGGACTTCCAATGTTTTTCTTTGGACATTGGCTGCTTCTTCACTCATTTTCAGTGTATTTATACTTGACCATTTTGAGAAGAATATTTTTTATTTGTTAAGCCATCTAGTATTGACCTATTGATCATTTAAGCACACAATACAGACAGCTTTGACAAGTGCACACATTTGTTCCCAAATGTTACTTTAACACTAGGAAGGCCCAGGCTTCTACCTTTCTACCTTTAAAACCCGGAGAGCAGCCAAATGGCTGGTAGGCTTTTAGCTAAGCTTTAGCTTCAGGCAAGTGGAAGCTAAATTGGCTAGTCATTCATATGTAAATTGGGTTGTTACCTGGGAATTCTGGAGGGAGGGGAGTGGGGGTGTGTGGATGAGGGGGTGGGGGAGCTGCTAAAAGCGGTGAGCTTCCTTTTGTTTCATCTTGATGCATTCTCAATCATCCAGGGAAACAAATCTCCAAAAGTCACCAACTTGGAGTGTTTCAGTTTGCCATCTTAGGGAGAAATCAACACACATGGGTGTAGGTCCTTTGTTGCTGAGATTTATTGATAAAAACAGTACAAAAAATCAACCATTTGTACACATTTTTACAAATAATTATAAAAAGTGAGTGAGTACATTTCAACATTTTCAGCAATCACTCACAATCCTGGCACTGCCATGGTATCTGTAGTCTGCATTTACCACATGTGTATCTGTTGCAGTGAACACATCGCACAGTGGCATGATTGTTCTTGCAATTGTGTTTGACCTGACACATGGCTCTTTTTCCAGGGCTCGGTGTGGAGGGTTGTGTCAAAGGCAACTGTTCTTTTCTTGCCTTCTTCGCAGCTACATGAGAGTGAGCTAACTCCCTTGCAAGCTCCACCAGGAAGTCCACCCGTCTTTCCTTCGTCCCGGAGCATGCTTGATACAGCACATGTGCATTCAGTGCTGCCATGTCAATCATGTTATAAAACACGGCAACTGGCCAGCGCCGTGTTCCTCTGCGGACAGTGTACTCCCGAACCATCTGGTCCATCACATCCACGCCACACTTTGTTTTGTTGTAAAGGGTGACAGTGTTTGGCTTCCTTTTGGTAGTGTTATCAGTCTGAACCACGCCGTGCATGCTGCTAAGAATATAGACTGTCTTCTTCCGTTTGGCCGCATACGCCGTCAGCGTGGCAGCAGAGGTTGAAAACACCTAAGAAATAAGATAAATTGTTATTTCCATAGCACTTTTACACACAATGAAAGGGAGACAGGTCCCCACCTGTTCTTCACGCCACACTGTGCCATCTTTCGCTGTCTCAGTCCCCAAACAAGCTCTCTTTTTAGGTGGAGAAGCAGTCTCCTCATCTGCAGTGTGAACAAATTCAAATTGTGAGCAATGGGAAGGTCCAGTATCTCCTCCTTTTTCACATCGCTTTCACTTGCGCAAAAACTTCTTAGACGGAAAACCACCATCCTCGGCACAGTCAACAAGATTCGCAGGGAAATTCCTCAATCCACTAGACAGACAGATCGCAATGAATTCACCACTCAGGTATGTTGCAGGTCTTTTCTGGTTCTATGTTTATGTGTTTCATTGTGTGTAAAAGTGCTATGGAAATAACAATTTATCTTATTTCTTAGGTGTTTTCAACATCTGCTGCCACGCTGACGGCGTATGCGGCCAAATGGAAGAAGACAGTCTATATTCTTAGCAGCATGCACGGCGTGGTTCAGACTGATAACACTACCAAAAGGAAGCCAAACACTGTCACCCTTTACAACAAAACAAAGTGTGGCGTGGATGTGATGGACCAGATGGTTCGGGAGTACACTGTCCGCAGAGGAACACGGCGCTGGCCAGTTGCCGTGTTTTATAACATGATTGACATGGCAGCACTGAATGCACATGTGCTGTATCAAGCATGCTCCGGGACGAAGGAAAGACGGGTGGACTTCCTGGTGGAGCTTGCAAGGGAGTTAGCTCACTCTCATGTAGCTGCGAAGAAGGCAAGAAAAGAACAGTTGCCTTTGACACAACCCTCCACACCGAGCCCTGGAAAAAGAGCCATGTGTCAGGTCAAACACAATTGCAAGAACAATCATGCCACTGTGCGATGTGTTCACTGCAACAGATACACATGTGGTAAATGCAGACTACAGATACCATGGCAGTGCCAGGATTGTGAGTGATTGCTGAAAATGTTGAAATGTACTCACTCACTTTTTATAATTATTTGTAAAAATGTGTACAAATGGTTGATTTTTTGTACTGTTTTTATCAATAAATCTCAGCAACAAAGGACATACACCCATGTGTGTTGATTTCTCCCTAAGATGGCAAACTGAAACACTCCAAGTTGGTGACTTTTGGAGATTTGTTTCCCTGGATGATTGAGAATGCATCAAGATGAAACAAAAGGAAGCTCACCGCTTTTAGCAGCTCCCCCACCCCCTCATCCACACACCCCCACTCCCCTCCCTCCAGAATTCCCAGGTAACAACCCAATTTACATATGAATGACTAGCCAATTTAGCTTCCACTTGCCTGAAGCTAAAGCTTAGCTAAAAGCCTACCAGCCATTTGGCTGCTCTCCGGGTTTTAAAGGTAGAAAAGCCAAATGGCTGGGCTCTGGGCCTTCCTAGTGTTAAATTGATGGAAAATGCCATAAACAACACAGTTTGACAGGCATAAAAGTGTATTTTTGCATCAGCGAGGTGACTCCCACAGAACCTTTAGTGGAACAGCTAGCATATTTTGGAATGGCGTGCAGTATATCCTTAAAAAAAGTTGAGGAAACTGGACAAAAGAAGAAAAAGCTATCAAGAGCTGACAAACAGTAAAAAGTTACTTTCTTAAGAAACAGGAAAAATTCAGGAAAGACCTAACAGAAGACCCGAGAGAAGCATCTGGTCCTTCATTTGATCTATCATCAGAAATGGTCTCAGTGGAAGGATGGCTGTGAAGAAACCATAGTTAAGGAAAGAAACTGGGGAGAAGGTTGTGGTCGAGGTAAAGGTGGAGGCTATGTCATTGTTTGGGGCTGCATTTCAGTCGGTCGTGTTGGGGATTTAGCTAAAATTGATGGAAATATAAACACGGAAAATTATAGTCAGATTTGATCCACCATGCAATACCATCTGGAAAATGTCTGATTGGTAACAGCTTCATTGTGCGGCTTGACAATCATCCCAAACACACTGCTAATGTCATGCAAATCTACCTGGATAATAAAGGCGGTCATCCCATACATCGACGTTCAAACTTATCACATATATGCAAAATATTTTTGCATTATATTCTGTATTTCCACATAAGTGCAAGTTTCAACAAATCACTGCACCTATTTCCAATGTTCCTAGCAGAACACACATTTATGCACAGCACTGTGCAAACAGGGAAAATACAAGAGTATTGAAAGTAGCGAATTCTGGACACAACGTATTAACAAAGTAATACGCTGGAAACTAAACTCACGATATTTCGTGTTGGACTAAAGTTGTGGATCTCTCTGACTGACTTCATCATTCCATCACCCACTGTTTGATTTCTGAGCCACCGTGTAAAATATTACAGTTCCTCCTCTTGTTATTGGGACTCAAATTTCAATATGTGGGGTTTCTCAGCGGACAATCTATCTGTTAATGTCAGATAATAAAATCACAAGTATGGTCTTATATAAAAGCCCAGCCACAAACAGTGACCAGAGTAAGGGCAACTGAGGCCACAGCCTCTAGGAAATATGCAAAAATGGCAGATTCTAACATAAGCAGTGTGATCACAAGCCATTGCTGTCCTCCACTGCATATCTGTAGTCACATGTAGGCCACATGTTTTTGTAGAATGATAATAATTTCCCTTAGGGGAGAAAAACACAGTAATACCCTCTTTGGCACCAGCCTTTGTTAATGCACTTGTGGTAAACCCCAAATGTCTTCCCAGAATTCCAGTGTAAGGAAGACATTATAAACTCACATATTTAACGTCATTAGCTTACTACAATATATATTGTAGTAATATGGGAAGATGGCACACTGAGGACGGGTACAAATGTATTTGAAAATCACAAAAACGCTGCTCTCAAATGGGGAAAAACACAAGGGATCACAGATGTCACATGTTATTAGCTCACTTGGTTTGAACAGTTCTGGTGACAGAGCTTTATTAAAATTGGAACATCCTCTGAATATTTTAAAAAGCTATATTTAGTAACAGGAGGTGTGCTCTCAGCACTCTGAGTGTACTGAACTTTGGACCATCCTGTGTCCTCTAAGCCATTTTGTCTCCAAGTCATCCTGTCAGTCAGTGACTCATCTGAAGCAGGAAAAATAAAGACTCAAAAATTAAACCTCTCAATCTGTGAGCTGCTCTGTTATTACTGCTGTTTGCTGAGTCAGTAAATGGTTAGGAACAGAAAAATGTCTGTGAAGGTTCTCAGTCATCCAGGTCATCGTAGTCAAAGGGCGTAACACACAGAAGAGACTGTGCTTTAAAATGCGGGGTCATCCCCTGATGGCTCTGAAATTTGTCTGCCTTCCTTCCTGCACTCAGCCAAACAGCAGTTTCACCTTTTAAACTCTCCCTCCAGTTTAAGGGAATTAAGAACGCTTCAGCTCCTCTCAAAGCAGACGCTCCCACGGGCCTTACACATTAGTCTCCGGCTTTTTCTAGAGCATTCCCTGAAAGAAGTACGCAATTAACAATAATTCTGAGGCCATACGCCACAATGTTGATTATGATCATGACAAAACGTTATTTAAAAGCAGTGAAAGTCCTTTTTTCATTATACGCCAGTCGTCTTCTTGACTGAGCATAGATTTACTATAGCTGCTGTATTTCCTTGTCTTTGGCATCAAACCTGCTACAAATCACGTGAAACATCTGTAAAATATGCAGGAAAAAAACAATATGACAAAAACAAAAAACCCCCGGCACATTTCTGCATGTGGCACAGTAAAAACCATTTTATAAAAGTTTGATCTTATTTGACCTTGAAGAAGAGGTCACATGTGACACGATATTTAAAATCTATATAGGGTGCTAAGTTAGTGAGTTTCTAAGTTATAAGGCTTTTTGTCAATTTTCAACCAATTGAAAGTTGACTTTGAAGGCCTTGGTGGATGTAAGCCAAAGTTTAATGGATTGTTAAAATGACCCCACTCGACACCCCCCCCCCCCCCCCCCCCCCTCCGTGTTTATAGACAGAACGACGACACGCATACACGCAAACGCTACCAAAAGCATAAGCTCTACGGTAATAATGATGTTTTGTGTTTCTCTGTGGAGAAAATCCACACAGGCAAACTCCACCTGACCACACATATTGATCTACACACAGTTCCTGACACTTCACCTTTCGGCTGATTCTCACAGAGCCGAACTCCAACACTGTTTCCAGAAAACCTGCACTCTGCTCTTGGCAGAATGCTCGGCATTGTTGAGATAAACTGCACCTTTGTATACTGGAAGTGTTTAAGCTGCTGCCTGATGCTGCAGGAAACTTCAAGGAAAGACTTCTGGAAACAGCTGGAAGCAGCAAGCAAACTTTCATTAGTGGTCATTGAGTTGAAATGTCACAGACAGTGTTGCCAACTCCTCAGTAAGGAAAATCGCTATTGGTTGTCCTAAAAGTCGCTAGAAGTCGCTAAATGACATCATTGCCTAAATTGCATAATTGGTCATGCTAATCTAATTGTAACCTATGTTGTTGGAGAGAGAAATAACATCGTGGAAGAGACATAAAGTGAGTAAAAAATGTCCTAAATGCAGTTAGAGTTTATTTAGAACTACAAATTAAATTTCTTTTAGCAATTATTGTTTTTTTTAATGTCACAATTCCAACCCTGCACCTTTACCTGGGCTTGGACTGGCAAGTGACCCGAAATAGGCACTCTGGTGGAGTTACTTTGTGTGTGAGAGTGTGTGTTTATAAGTAGTTTTAAACCTTGTGATCCACAAAACAGCATAAGAGTAAAAGAAGAACTGACTGCGTTACAGCACCCGCTGCTTGTTGAGAGTAAAAGCGATACGCGCTTTCACGTCTTCTTTTAGCGACTTTCTTTAGAGAAAAAGTCGCTAAGGGGTCTGAAAACTCGCTAAATATAGCGACAAAGTCGCTAAGTTGGCAACACTGGTCACAGATTGCCTTCATTGTATTTTACAGAGATTTTAAAAGGGATGTGCAGGTGTGCAGCGTAGCGAACATGGGAAAAATGTGCTTTTAGAAATGTCTGAGAGTGAGAGTGCAAATTCTTGTGCAGGCCTATCTGCTGACTTTTTTTTAATTTTTGACTTTCAGGTTAGTGGAAAGGAGGTCTGAAAGGACTTGAGCCTGTTTTACCACAAAAATGGTGAACTATCACTTTGTGCACAAAACACCCCCAAAACAACAAAAAATCCCAACACTGCAAAAAATGTAAGAGCAGGAAATAGCTAGGAAAAATAATACAGGGTGATCCTGACGTAGCTGATGTTTCAGAACTACGACGCCCTGACGGCAAAAAGCACATCTCCTTTATTCTTGAGTCTTGACTGACAGATACGATGATGCCGAGTTATTCTTTCTGAACATACCTGACTGAATGCACTGTTACACCTCTGAAGTGAATACAGTGCGTGACATAACCTTACGCAAAATGTACACAGCGTGCACAGAAACCTTAAGGGGTCTCAGACTCAGTAAAGGTATTCATGAATGACAGGCAGAGTGAGAAAGAAGTGCCTTATATGCGAGCATTGTGACCCATCAAAATAAAGTGTTGGGTAAAAGCATCCCGAGGCGGCGAGCTGTCCCGTCTTTTGACATGCTTCATTTAAGATGTTGCTTATATCCCCTCCCTTTCTTCCGTTCTCACTGTGGTCTTTGCCGTCTATCAAAAGCTCTCTTGTGGGCATGTGTGTTCTTTAGAGTCAAGTATGCCATTATGATGAGTGGTACTCATATGTGAGCTCAGGATGTTGGGATGGGAAAATGTTTTCCTATATTTTAAAGTGCAAAGTCGATTAGCCATTTGCACCGGCATCGATATGCATGTATACCTTTGCCTGCTCATGCTAAACATAAAAAGGAATCCCTGTATATACACATACATATATGCAGACACTCAAAGGCCAACCAGGTCACCAAACAGTAAACCACAAGGCCCGACAAGCAGCACAGAATAGTCTCATTAAGGCTGGACTAACTCCAGGTTCCACATTCCCATTTTCTCTATCAGAACAACAGAAACAAAGGAAAAACGAGCTTTGTGACTTGTCAAAGGGCACCACTTCAGTGTTTTTAAGCTTAAAATGAGTAAAGCAGGAAAGTCCTCTGAGGAGATCTTTACAAAAACACAAAAGATGAAACAGAGAGGAAAAAGAGTACCTGTCTAAGCGATGTGCTCCGTCAGCATCCTGTCAACAGCACGCAGCCAATTAGGACTGCAGCCAAATGGCTGGGTGAGCTTTCTGTTTCTCACTCCACTGATCCTGTGTCCAGCACAAACATACACACTGAGATATTTATTTATTTATTTAGGACAGTGCATGTTAATGAACATAAATGTAAAAAAAAAATTACATGAATGTAAACATGCCAGATTATAGCCAAAGGCTAATTTCCATCTGTTGTCCTTAAACATAAAAAAATAGACATAATAATTCATAAAAATTCATCATTCATTCATAATAAAAACTCCATCACCAAACTTACACATACACACCATTCTGTTCCCAAATAAAACATTAAAACTATACATGCACAAACATGCAGGCGGTAAAGAAGTTCATGTGCACTTTTAGGCCAAATGTACACATATATATACATATATCTATATATACATATATATACATAGATATATATATATACACACACACACACAAACTGCAGTCACGGGTATGCGATAACTGGCAATGAGTCAATGTTGCCCTGAAAGAATTTTGCCCCGCTCATCTTTGCAGAGTTGTTGTAATTCAGCCACTTTGGAGGGTTTTTAAGCAGGAACTGCCTTTGTGAGGTCATGCCACAGCATCTCAATCAGATTCAGATCAGGATTTTGGCTAGGCCACTCCAAAGTCTTTATGTGTGTTGTGGATCATTATCCTTCTGCAGAACGCAAGTGCGCCTCAGCTTGAGATGGTCGGACACTCTCCTTCAGGATGTTTTGGTAGACGGCAGAATTCATGGTTCCATTTACCACAGCATGTCTTCCAGGTACTGAGGCAACAAGTAGCCCCAGCCCAACACACTAACACCACCATATTTTATTGTCGGTATGATGTTCCTTTTCTGAAATGCTGTGTTAGTTTTTTTCCAGACGTAACAGGACTCAAACTGTCCAAAAAGTTCAGCTTTTGTCTCGTCAGTCCACAGAGTATTTTCCCAAAAGTCTTGGGGATTATCGATACGTTGTTTGGCAAATGTGAGATGAGCCTCTGTGTTCTTTTTGGTCAGCAGGGGCTTTCTCCTCAAACTCTCCCATGGAGGCGATTTTTGCCCAGTTTCTTTCTCATTGTTGAATCATGAACTCTGACCTTAACTGAGACACGTGAAGCCTGTGGTTCTTTAATCTCGTTCTGGATTCTTCTGTGACGTCCTGGATGTGTTGACGATGTGCTCTTGGAGTAATTTTGGTAGGCCGGTCTCTCCTGGGAAGCTTCACCAGTTATACACAAAAGTTTTCTCCATTTGTGTATAATGGCTCTGTTTGATGATCTAAAACATGTAAGCATGACAAATACGCGAAACGCTAGGAAATCAGGAAGGGGGCAAACACTTTTTCACACCACTTTACATTTGCACAAGTGTGCCTTACAGGAAACGTATGTGAAAGAAAGGAAGGCTGTATGCAGCAAAGCTGCCTGTTCCAAGTCTATGTAGCCTCCAGCTGCTGATGCCAGTTGGCCATTTGACTACATTTTCATATTAAGGCCGAGTCTCCGAGAGGAGGATAAGACGTGTGTGTTTTATCTGTCTGAGCCAATGACGACAACCCGATAGCCTCTCCATGTAAAATCTTTGCTACAGTCCTGCCACCAGCTGGGAAACCTTCAAAACACAAAAATACAAACATAGAAGGACAAACACACACATCCTCTCTAATGTGCGCACACACACAAAGACAAACACCCTATCCCTGTCTGCCACTGCCATGCTACAGTAGTTCCCGAGGCTACTTTGCATATCAGACCTGACATAATGAGGAGATACTGTATGGTGTCTGAGGACAGACAGCGGGTGTGGATTTGAAAGGTGATACTGCCACCTCGTCTGGTCAGCTAAATAAACCTGACACTTACGAGCCCGGGAGCTTGTTGGAGCTCCTCAGTTTTGAGCTATCGAGTCGGAAGGAGGTATAACTTTGGAAATGAATTATCTCTGCGCTCTCACAGAACAAGAGCAGAGTCTCAAAGGAGGCTGAGGTACTTATTTTTAGGTAGAAAAGGGTCAATGAGGAATGCCACCAAAATCCACAAACAGGTTGCGTACACTCATCGAGCACTGGAAATACACCAGTGTTAGCCAGCTAAACTGACCATTTACAGCTGTGAACTCTGTGAGCTCCAAAAGCTTTGTCACTTGTTCTCATGCATCTGTACGTTTAAGATTTGCATAGAGGAAATTTTTCCAAGTACATTCACCTTTGGGCATAATCCAACAGGATGCAGTCTAAATGAAAATGGTGCACCAGTGCATGATACTGTTTTTTTGTAACTGCTGTAGGCGGCCTGGTTAGAGGAAATTTGTGCTAAGTCTCCTTAATCACAAACTTACAGATGTCCTGAACAGATGTTTCACTGAGAGAACCTGTTGCCGCCGCACTCCTTTGTTAAACCTACACAGCAAACACTGCAGCCCGAGGTTCCCATTGGACAGCCACTGGTAGCACCTGAGGTTTCTACTAGTAACTCTGCAACATGGAGAAAGGTCTGCTACTATTTTTCCATTTCTCTGTCCCCCGTAGAACTGCAGAGGAAAAGCACTGAAACTGAGCCGCTGTGCACCTAAACAACCTTTTACTATTTCTCGGCCAAGAGAGCAGATTCTGGCAGCACCTCCCCAAGACATCTCAACAAGGATGCAGTTTGGGTAGCACAAAACGACGCATGAATTATTCACCCTATTAGCTATTGTCAAAGTTTGATGGATAACGGCTTCAGAGGTACCCTCCCAATGGGTAAAAACTGGCAATTTCTACTGAGGGGCAGAGGAGTGAACCACAGGATGTAGTATGCTTTAGTCAAATTCAGTAGAGGGTGGCTAAAAATAAACTCTCCCCAAACCCCTCATGACAAGAACAGATCAGTGATGCATACACCTTAATAGTAGATTAAGTTCTCCCTTTCCTGTGACAGACAGGAAAGGGAGAACAGAGCAGATTGGGCCAGCTCCCTCTGTTCACACTGCCTCTGAAAGCCTGGCTGTTTTGCCTGTTAAAGAGGCAAACACTATTTCTTTCCCTCCACTGCTGGGGTCACGATGCATCCTGTTTATGTCGGAGTCTCAGATGAAGGGCACTCTTGCCCTTCATCTGTGAGGCCCCCATCTGTGTGCCTCAACCTAGTATGGAGGTGTCCACAGCTCAGCAAACATGTCTATTCCTAAGGTTAGATGACCCCGAGGTGACAGTGAATCTGTCAGAGCAGGACACCGATGAAGACCTGGCTATATCACTGCTGTCATGGATCATGTCTAGCTGATTTGAGATCAGCAAGAGAAGCTTGGGACTCAGTGACGGCTCCGACCTTCACCACAGCCTGTCATCTAGGAAGAAGTTCTGGAAACCTTTCATGCTACAACTCATTTGATCTCAAATACTGCTTAAATGGTAACCCATCTTCTCATCCTCGCTGCTTCATCCAGCAAATAGTGTTTACACACCATGTTAGGGACAGGCTGAAGATGCCAGGATACTGGATAAGACCCAGTTAGGCTTGTTTGTTCACGTTAAGTCTTGGAGCGTGGAGCTCCGTGTTCCTCATTACAAACACTGGTTCATTAAATGAGCAGGTAAATCGTGTAAAAACCATGTTTGTGCTTTGTAGGGCTTGATGGCAGCTGATATAAGTGCTGGTTGAGACTTCAGAGCCATCACAGATTGTTCCCATGGGTAGGAAGTAAGCCTACAAGCAAAGCTAGCAAACATCACGTGAAGCACAACTGCCTCATAAAATAGACCTTTGGGTAATCTCGAGGGGACTTGACATTATTTTCCTCTTCCAGCCAACCCTGGGCCAATTAAAGTTGACTAATGCTCTTTTTGTCCTTCACGATGTGCTGCTGGGTTTTAGACAGCATGAGTCTGACATTTTTCATCCACCAGCCTCATCCTCGAGTGTTTTTTATAGTTCACTTTTCAAAAAGCAAAAATGTAGAAAATAGAGAGACTTGTAATGGATTCCTTCTTACATAATGCTTTTCTACTGAATGGGGTTCAATATCTCACCAATGTAGACTGGAGCAGTCAGAGGCCGAACCATCAACTTTCCAATTAGTAGATGACCTCCTCTACTTCCTGAGCTCCCTACAGTAGTAGTAGTTGTACTGAGGGTAAAGACGCTTGATTACTTCCTGTTGTCATCCCACTGTTTTGAGCATGTGGCGGTCACCATCAAACATTTACAGAGATTGATCTTTTAGTTAGTACGGCATCAAGGGAAAAAAATCTGTAACAGCACATAAGGTCATTCAGATTTGCTTCCACGACTGAACGACAAGATAGAGAAACAGAGATAAACTGGGCGCTGATGGTGAATCCTTGCCCACTGCCAGCATTAGCCAGGCTCGTGTGGAGCGCAGGATGCGTGCTGCAGCCCTGTCCGTTTGAATCCACCTCACTCTCTGTCTCCCTCCACATCTATGCAGGTGATGCTTTATGCCTTTGATGGTAACTTATGGACGCGTGCATTTAACATTCTCTTACACAATCGCTAACAAAGCCGCGCGCCCACACACAGGCTCGGCACACAGCACATGCATGCATGCGCAGAGATGCACAATGCACAGCGTTGCTCTCCTGAAAACACATGGAGCACATACATCACACAAAGGGGCAGGGATATAAGTAATTTAGCACACTGTGACACTTTCACGGTCTAATTAGCCCCAGTGTTGCAGTAAACACGTCCCAATGACCCCGCAGTTCTGGTTACTCATTAAGTATAGATGGAGCTGAAGATGGCCCAACCTCTCTCGTCTGTCGGGACCTGACTCGTCATGGAGGCGGCTCCCCAGAACCATCCAGAACCTCAGGACCGACCGCAGGATTCAACAAGCACTTATACAAACACAATCAAGACACTAGAAACCCCTCGTTTTTCTTCTTCCAGTCGTGTGTGAAGCTAACAGCATCCATCCTTCCCTGACCACATTCATGCATGCTTTCATGTGCACATTGACAAGAAGACGTAAAGCAGATTCAAAGAAAGCTCTAGAGAGAGTGCTGCACGGCTTGTGCAGAGACAGACAGCACCGTGCTTGCTGCTGTTTCTGCCTTTGACGCGGTGATGGGGATTTTCCTCTCCCTTTCTCTCTGTTGCGGTAGCAGACGTGGCCAGCGAGCTGTGATCAAACTGTGCCTTCATCCCTCCTCTCCCTCTCATCAGCTGGAAGGCTTCAGCAGCAGGGTGCCCCAGATTAACAGGCCACCTCCCTCCTCCCATCTAGTGCAGATGATGCTTCCTCTATTGTGGAACACTACTGACACCTTCTGGTCAGACAAAGGACACAACGTGTGGCAGTTCGAACTGTGGGATTTTCTAAACTTCATGATGTTGACCTGGTATGACCATAGCAGTCATTTTCTTACAACCTCTTATTCGCCATTTCCACATTTTTACCATCAGACTGAAGAACAGCTGTGTATAAGTCGGAGTTCAACATCGTGCCTTATTCATCTTGGACTGGGCCTTCGTGCAGCTCCAGTGCAGCTTCATCTGAAACAAGCCGTTACCGCTCTGTTTGCCGTCTCTTCAACGCTACTTCTTCTTCTTCTTGTCCAATAGATGGGTGGGGCTTGTTTCAGTGACACCACACAGAGCCATGAGGAAAAAAAACCCTGAAACTGAGTGTTTACTCTGATCTTATTTGAATCTTAGGGCATGTTTAATGTGAGTATTCAGGATTGTAAGAGCATATACACCAATCACGCACAACATTATGACAACCCTCTTAATATTCTCTTCGTCCCCTTTTGCTGCAAAAACAGACCCTTTGGGGCATGGACTCCACCATCCCTGAAGGTGTGCTGTGATATCTGCACCAAGATGTTAGCAACAGATCCTTAAGTCCTGTGAGCTGTAAGGACCAGACTTGTTTGTCCAGCATATCCTACAAATGATTGATTGGATTGGATTTAGATCGAGGCAATTTGGAAGCAAAGTCAACACCTCAAACTTGTTGTGCTGGCAGGGTTTCCATGAAAGAGTACACATGGTCTACAACAATGCTTAGGTAGGTGGTACGTGTCAAAGTAACATCCACATGGATGGCAGGACCCAAGGTTTCCAGCAGAACATTGCCCCAAACATCACACTGCCTCTGCTGGCTTGTTTTCTTCCCATAGTGCTGCCAGGTGTTCCTCAGGTTAGTGACGCACATGCACCCGGCTATCTGCATGATATAAAAGAAAACGTGATTCATCAGACCAGACCAGCATGAGTCAGCATGGGCACCCTGACTGGTCTGCAGCATACAAACTGTGATGATTCTGACACCCTTCGATCAAAGCCAGCATTTATTTTTCCAGCAGCTTCGGAGATGCTCTGACCCAGTCATCTATCTGAACTCACTCAAATCCTTATGCTTGTCCATTTTTCCTGCTTCTAAGCACATGAACTTTGAAATAAAATGTTCACTTGCTTCCAAATATATCCCAGTCTTATTCAGATGTGCCAGTGGTCATAATGTTATACCCGATTGGTGCATATATGCCATAGAAAATATGGTAAATATTGATTTACAATGGTACCTTTGAATTCCAGGCTGCACTGCTGCATCTGATCAATACTCCCGATAGATCAATCAGAGGCTGCAGTGGTTTCTTGTATGTGGTAAGTGGTACATCAGCGCCAATTCTCAATCAATATCAGAATGTGGTGTTAATCTAGTGATTGGCCCTCTGGCAGAAACACATGACTGAGAGTTTGAACAGCACAGCAGAGCAAAGAGCCATTATCCAACAACACTAGATCAGCAAATACCTTCAAATTACGTTACTTTTTTCCCTCCATCACAGAGGAGCGTAGCCTGGCTCGCCGCACCTCAGAGGTCACTTTGGGTTGAGCACCGTCAGGGACTTTCTCTCTTTGTTCAGTGGCGTATTATGTAAGATTGTATCTGGGCTTTTTGTGCATGCTAGGCCAAATCTAATAGGATATAACAGTTCTATGCAAAGCTCAAATTTTTCTTTTTTCATCTAAAGCTGCAAAATCAAAAGAAGTTAGCTTGACTCAAGCTGAGCAGTGCACAGTGATACTGTAATCACTTCAAAGCACAGACGCTTTCCTTTTCCTTCTTCTTTAAAAGTATAGAAAGAACAGTGAAGCTAACACTAGCATATGAAGGTCAGGCCACGGTGATGTGAATGTGCAGATTAGACTCTTCAAATCAAATGACACAAAGTCTTTAATCAGTTGTACATGCATTGGCACAATATCACATTTTTATTTATTTTTCTTTTTAGCTGTGATGTGAAAAAAAGAACCGTGATGCATAAAAAGGTTAAAAACAAACAAATGAAAAACATGTACGCTGATGCGCCAGGACTACGCATACTTTTTTTCATCTTTTATGAATGTTGCAAGCACCTCTCTTTACAATACTGTTGGCAAGTCATCATTTAAAAACATGTTTGCAAAGATAAAAAACAAAGAGCACGGTAAACGCAATGCAAAGCAGGATCTCCTTCAGTTAATCGAACCTAATTTACACGTATGAAGGGACGTCTGATTGGATGGATCGTACACACGCATAAAAAAGAAAACCAAAATCACATCAAATACATCAATGCTGACAAACTGTTTTTTGTTTTTTACTTACAGCAAAGAAGAAGACAGTGGAATAAGGACAGAGGGGTGACATGAAGGACAAGAAGGGAGGACGGGGAACACAACATAAAAACTGCATGAAATGGAACGATTTACAGATTTGAGTCTTTTGTGACTCCACCAGCACATAAAAAAGCAGCTCGAACCTGGGAGGTGGAGGTTTCTTTCTTTTCTTTTTTAAACCTAAAGTCTGGAAGTTTGAGGCACTGTCAGAGAAATGGCAACATGACAGGAGGCAGACAGAAGAATCACAAACCACACAGACGTCTGTATGTACAGGGCAGCTCTCTTTGTCGTAAATTTAAACTGTCGTGTTTGCCTTGCTGATCGGTTTGGAGTAGGGCTGCCACGATTACGTCGACTATCAAAATCGTCGACGACTGATTTAATAGTCGACGCGTCGTTTGAAGCTTTGTAAGATCCCAAAAGACGCAGGAATAAGTAGCAGGATTTAAGAGTGTAATAACGGACTGAAACAGAAGATGGCAGCACTGCATGTACAAGGATGCCAGCTGCCATTAAACCCAGAAGAAGAAGAAGAAGCTGTGTCCCAGAATTCATAGCGCAGCCCAGCTCAGTTTCCAACAATGGCGGCAGCTAGTTAGTTTTAATATTACTCTTATTATTCTTTCTGGATCACAAAATAAACGTTTAACATATTTTCAGGCGGGAATGTAGCTGTGTAAACCTCAAATATCTGCTCAGTTTATCAGGACACCGCATATTTTCAAAAGCGCTCCGACGTTTTCGGAGACGTCTGTTACCCACTAGCTCGATAGCTAGCCGGGGGCTAGGCTAACTAGAGCCGTGAGAACACCGGACTCCCGGTAAATCGTTTTCAAACCCACCGCCGTCTTTCACTACTCAGGTTAAACATGATATATAAGTCACTTAGATAACTTAAAAATGTTATTGTTTGGCTTTTTTTTAATATTTTATTTGTTCCTGAGTAAATCGGTTTGGCTGAGATTAAAGTTATAGTTTTTACACAGCTGAATAAACATCAAGCAGACAGCTGATTATCAGAAGTGTGAGATGCTCGAGAATTTACTCCGGTGTCCTGTTATATTTTAGATAGCAAGGAGTTTATTAAACTTCACCGAAACAATCTGCAAATGTCATTAAAATTTAATAAACTATCATCTTGTCTTTATTTTTAGTTAGCACAGACCTGAAACACTTAAAGCTGTAAGCTAATGATAGTTATATAAGAGCAGATGCTGCTGGTGCAATAAGCTGTACGTTTTACATCCAATGGATGATGATCTGATTAGTGACTAATCGCAAAAATAATCGGTGACTAGTCGACTATCAAAATAATCGTTTGTGGCAGCCCTACTTTGGAGTTAAATAAAATGTAGTGCTGGAAAAAAAGATAATCCTAAAAGACCAAGAGTTTGTTTAGTACAGTGCCCTTCAATAAATCCTCTGGGGTGCTTTAATCTCATGGTGTTCATAATATAACTACTCACATAATATTGATTCTGTTACACTTTTTAAACTAAATTAAAGTTGGTCTGGGGTCCCTGGGGATCCCAATACAGATCTATCAGGCTCTGTACGAGCATGAAATTCAAGTGTAACTGGTGCGTCTGGAGAGGCAAATCAAACACACTGCTGATGGCGTTAGTGTTTCTCACTCACACATTCGCTGACCCGCTTCTTTTCTCCCGCTCCTGGTGCTAACCCAGTACAGAGTATGGCTTCACTGCGTTGATATTGTTCAGGACTTTCTGTCCCCCCCCCCAAAACCCCTCCATCAGCCGAGGCATTGTCTAGTCTCAGAAAGGCACGCGACTGAGCTCTGTGGTTCACAGTTTGCTAATGCTCTGGTTCTTCACCTTTCTGTTTAGCAGCACTTTGCATTGATCTCCGTTCCAGAGAAAATGACACTTTGTGACCTTGTCGATAAGATACATATACATATTTACAGAGAAGATCGTCTCCTTATAGCAGAAGGGTCAGTTTATGTATTTGCAACTTGTGCACAGAGGGAGTGAAATGAGATGTGTATGTGTGTTGCAGTAGTAGTAAAATGTACAAAAATACCACATGGAAAAGGACACTGAGAAAGACAAACGCAGCAGAGATGATGGTTTTTGTATGTGGCCGTGTTTTTCATTTACGAGTGTTTGATTGTGTATTTGCCTTTCTGCAGCTGGGAGATGTACAGCTTTGACTTGGTACCATCCAGTCGTTTGAACCACACCTCATCATTGTTGATGGTGGTGATGATGGCACTGCATGACACACAAAAAACAACAACAACAACAACGTCAGTGAACAATCGCCCCCCAGTCCTCTCAGATGCCAAAGACGTGTGTGATGACTGTGTGCAAACACACAGGAGGACGCAGCTACTAAGCAGGAAGCCAAAGTCAAACCTGCTCTGTAATGCTCAGCAGGCTTCTGGTTAGAAAACAATAAAGATTTAATAGATGCGTCCTAAACATGTTCTTGATTAGTTTATCAGTGTTTCACATTGTCGTTCAGGGTTTTTGGCCCTCGTCTTTACAACAGAGCCTCGTGGCCATTCGTTTATGCACAGCTGTCCTAAATATCCCGCCACAGCATATCAATCACTTTGATATAATCTCTGGACTTGTGACTGGGCAAACTGATTCCTTCCATCACACCTCCACCACTGTGCGTTTGGTATGAGGCATTTGTGCTGATATGTTGGACCTGTGCATTACGGTCAAACATCTCCACTTTGGTCTCATCTGTCCAAAGGAAATTGCTCCAGACGTCTTCGCACACCTAAACCCTGCTGCACAGTGAAAGTATCTAAACTGTTGGAGGCATCGTGGTAGCGCTCCATCTTTTAAATACAGTCTATAGTGCAGAAGTGACCTCACTTACTCTCCCTGAGCCGTTAGCTTGCACACTTTCTATAAGCAGAGAAAAAACACTAACACCAAAAAACACTGCTCTAATACAGACATTATACAATCAAGTGGACAGACGGGTTGAAACTAGGATGAGCAGGAGCGAGTAGATGAGCTTAATTGAAAAACAGCAACAAACCATTTCATATATTCCACTGAATGGCCATAGTTTCCTAAAGACAGTTATAAAAACACATTTTTATTTTGTTGTCATTGGGTTACTTCTGTGTTCCAATCATTGGCAAATAATAGTGAAGAATGAAGAAAACTGACCATAAAACTGGCAGAACAATTTAATAAGTAGTGGCCTAATTTGTGGTTTAATAAGTTTAATAATGAGTTCTAAATCTAAAATAACAAAGAGTGTACACAGATTTATAAATCTGAGACCGTGTGTCCACACTTTGGATCTCACAGATCTGAGCTGCAAACATACGAGCATTTCATACACCCAGCCTCAGGTGTCTACAGGTCATCCCTGATGCAGGAGAACAAAAATAACTGGATCATTGCGAGTCCAGAGCTGCACAGGAGGACTAAAACCTAAATAACAACATGAACATTTTATCCTTCTGATGTTTTGACCAGTTAATTAATAGCTGTCCAAGTATATCAGGTGTCTGTTGTTAGCAGTGTTGGTCATGTGAGCACTTCTCCTGGCTTTTATTTCAGCAGCTCATTTGCTGCTCTGACTGGCTCCTTGTTGCAGCATTACTGGAAACACGATTCATTCTACACATGGATGAAACTGCTTGTACTTCTGTCACTGTTGCAGTATCCTTTTACTGTACTACTGTTACATGAGATCTGGAAGTGGAATATACTGTAGATTAGTCATTTCTAACCCTGGTAAAGGGTTTAAAAAAGGACCAGATGTTTAACTGCTTGTAAATTGCTTCATCGTCCTTCTGTAAAACGTTTCATTCAGTCCTTTATTAGAAGAGCTTCCTCTACGACTGCAGTACAGCAGATATGTTGAGCACCTTTTCTGTGAAAGGCAGACACAGGAAGAATTTGTTCACACCTGCATAAAACAAATGAGTTTCTACTACAGACAAGGAAGTGATGTTCAGGTTCATTACTGAGCTGCTTCCACAGGAAGGATCTCATCACATGGTCAGAGCTACTCCAACTACACTGTCGTCCTCAGCCTGCTGAAGATGGTAGTTCAAGAGCACAGTGCTGGAACACATCTGCAGAAAACAGCTGCATTTGTTGTTACAGTTCTTAATACTTAACTTGGCCCCTGTGTATTTGTATAAGTTTAAGTACATTACCTGTAATAATTATAATAATGGATTGCATTTATATAGCGCGTTTCAAGGCACCCAAAGCACTTTACAATTTCACTATTCATTCACTCTCACATTCACACACTGGTGGAGGCAGCTACAGTCGTAGCCACAGCTGCCCTGGGGTATATTGTCTGGTGTGCATGGCTGCCATATCACAGCTCTAACTGCTCATAACAGCCACCTGCTTGTTTCGCCACTCAGTGGTGGCGGTAAAAGCGAGGGGGAGGTGATGTGGCATCATTGCGTGCCTTCAACTGACAGCGCATCCTTTCCAGACGGCACACAGGGCGCGACGCAGAATGTGCAGCCACATTCAGCCTCGTAGGCACATTGTCTCCCCAGCATGTGACTAGAGAGCCATTCAGTCACGTAGCCTTGCACAGTGTGTCACGAGCAGACGCACACACATTCAGAATTCATACTAGAAGCTGTTTCCAATAAACCCCCTTCCCACACACCTAGTTGGGTACTCGTCCTTCCTGTTGATACAGATGGCCTGTCCCCTGGAGTACCACTGGTTGTCATAGAAAAGTCGACCGTCCTCGGAGCGTGCCACGTGGTGATGTCTGTCAGGCTTTACTGCAGGCACTGGAGAAGGAGCAGGAAAGAGAGGAAGAGACGGAGAGGTTTCAAGACAAGCGACGGGGACAGAGTAAGGTTAAAAGAAATAAAAAGTCTTCTAAAAAAGGAGGGAGTCTCCTCTGAGCACAAAGTACTGAGTCAAAACCCCTCGTGTGTAAGTGCGGGTCGATCGCCACACTCAGCCAGGTATCGACTGTAACCAAGGACGAGGAGAAACTCTTAGCGTGTCAGGCTACATTTCACTGTGTGTTATACTTGTATAACTATGCATGTGACAAATAATAAAGAACCTTGAAGAACCTTGAACCTTACCATCCACCTTCACCCTGTGGGGCCCCAGTGATGCCATTGCCTGTGAGGGGAGGACACAGACACAACTTGAAAGGTTAAATCACAGCTTGGACACATTCAGCAGGTGACAAACTCTGCTTTCAGAAGAATACCTTTCTTATTGCAGTCCAGTCTTCAAGGATATCCAGGTCTTGCAGCATGTAAACAATATAAGGCCGTGATAGAAGTTGAGGAAAAAAACAGGAAAAACAAACAAAACATTGGTTTTAACAGCACGTCTGTGTGTGGAGATGAATGAGACAAGGACAGAACAGCAGCGAAGGATATCAGAAACAACAACGGGCTTCTTCTTCTTGACCGGGCAGAACGGGTCCTTTTTCTTGTTCTTCCGTGAGTGCAATCCATCATTCCACAACTCTGCAGAACGGAGAGAGAGCGGAAAACAGCTGTGCGTTTGACCACTTCCTTCTACACTGCTCAAAACAACACATCAGATTTCAACAAGGATCAAAATCATGCTGGATATCTATACTCATAAGAACAGGAAGGCTCCACCAGACAATGTCCATCCCTCAGGCCACCTGTGTAGGATCACCTACGAGCAGTGACACTGACCCCGGTCGAATGCAAAACTAGTGAAACAACAGTCCTGTTTTGGGGTTGTCTGTTTTGAAACAGTGTAGATTTAACTGACAATAAACTCATCCGATGTCATTACTTGGATTATAAATCAGATGAGCAGTGCAGCTGTGGGTCCCCGCAGGTCATCACGAGGATTGCAGAATTAAAGCTGTACCCGTCCATCTTTTATTTACAGTATAGTACAGCTAGGCAACCTAAATGTGAGTCACCATCAGTGTTGGTCAAGTTACTTGAAAAATAATGAGTAACTAATTACTGATTACGTCCCCCAAAAAGTAATCCTGTTACTTTACTGATTACTTATTTTCAAAAGTAATTAATTACTTAGTTACTTTGTAAAAACACGATTTACAACCTGAATAGGTGATAAAGCGATAGATCTTTCAGCCCAATTCTACTTTTTCTGCCTTGTTTTATTAGTTTTAATCTTTTAACTTTATGCATCAAGCAAAAATTTAATTATCTGCAACATTCTCTGACTGGAAGAAATTTGTTTAACATTTAAACCTATTTTCTGCACATTCCAGCTCATAAAATAAATGTTTTTTTTGTGTTTACACTCAGTCTTTCAAATAGATGCAAGTAAAACACAGCAGAACATAAATAAAGTCAAAGACTCAGCGGTCCTGTTGCTCTATTTTCACCTGTAAAGCAGGAGTGGGGCAGGCGGAGGTTTACCCTGGTGCAGGTGTGCAGCGGTCAGTGGAAGAATCCGCGAGTTTCTCTGTGAGTTTCCCATTACGTCGTAGCTACTCGGTGCTTGCTCGGAAGTTTAGACGTTTTCTTCCCACCCACAGCGGACACTAGTGTTTTTGTCACTTTTTATGGAATCAAACTCAAAGTAAGGTCAGTACTTCCACGCTTTAAACGCTGCACGCTCATACTCTCTCTGCACTCGATATATGATCCATTGTTGATCTGCACACAGCTGCTGTCACTAACATCGCACTCGCTTACGTCACTGTCGTGAGACATTCTCGCAATAAAATCACGGTTTTAGTAACGCAGTAACGGTAATCTAATTACTGTTTTTGCAATAGTAATCCCTTACGTTACTCATTACTTGAAAAAAGTAATCGGATTACAGGTAACGCGTTACTGCCCATCTCTGGTCACCATAGACCCAACTTCTGACAAATGTTTGGTAATTCCTGACTAAACTCTGGATAAATACCTGATAAAAATACAGAATAATAAAAAAGGATGTTCTTGTTGCTACCTGAGGTAATGTCGATACTGTGCCTGTCTTCCTCCAGTCTTCTGATCTTTTCCTCCAACTCACTCTGCACAGTATCAAACAGCAGCAACTTCTCACTCTAGAAGGCAGAAAACACACACACGCACACACACACACACACGCACACACAACAATACTGAGCAAAAATGGTCAAATAGCTTAAACTAGTAGGATTGAGTTGAATTTACTCCACAATTAAGCAAAACATCTCAAAAATCTAAAATTACAGACGTATTTGAAACTTCAAAAGAAAGAAAAAAGATAAAGAATTCTGTGTTTTTGAACAAGATGTATTTTAACTTGGCCTCTCACCTCCCAGTGCTGGCACGCTGCTTGGATCTCACACTCGTATTTGTTCTTTACTGACTCCAAGCACAGCTCCCTGTAGATCCCTGGAAAAAAATCATACAAATCTAATCTGCAGGAAGGACAAGATCCTTTTCTGTAGCTGAGAGTTGTACATAAAGGAGGTGATAGTATTTCAAAGTTTATATTCCCATTTAAAATGCCAAGAAAATATAGTGAACCCTTTAAATGATCAGGATCTCTACACATAAATCAAGATCGATACACACGTGCTTGAAGCACAGATGAAATCTGTGGAAATCTGAGAAGAAGCTACAGAAACGCTCTGATGGAGATTACTGCTGTTAAACAAGTTCACTTCAGGGATGCACCTAATTTCTCCAGCCTGCATGATTCAGTATTGTTCAGTCAGACCATCTTTGCTTGGACTTGTGACTTAGATGGAGGTCAGACCTTATTTTGTAAGTAATATTTGCAGAAATACTGTTAATCCAACTGGGTTCACAAACTACAATGTAAACTTTGTATGTCAAGGTCACAGTCAGACCTATACGTCTCCATGACAACTATAGACTCACCGGCCACTTTGGTCCTGATCTGCATGTTCTCCTGCAGGTTGGCTAAAGGTTCCAGATACTCTTGGGCACAACCGGCCATGACCTCCTGGAGCTTGATGTCCACCTGGCTCAAACGCTCCTTATACAACCTGAACGGCAGATAGTTGCATTTTAAAACTGTGTTGTAATGTCTGTTGTCAAACCCATTTTAGAACTGATGTATAAATGTGACTGGCATGGCCCGGCCCGGTGAATGACAGGTAGAAATCTCTCCAAATATGACATAAGTAAGTACCTGGACTGGACAGTAATAACCCAGGAATGACACAGAATCCAAAGGCACACTGGAGGTCTGTACTGTGAAGCAAGATTTGGGGCTTATTGATGCAAATCCAGGTTCACCCTTTGGGTTTTCAGTGTTACGAGGGTGTGTTATGACTCACTTCTTACTGGGGAATTATGCTTCAGCAGGAAATCTATGGCACAACCTGGTGTGAAATGTAGCACCTCTCTAGAAATGGAGCTACACGACCAGTTGAGGCAGCCCACAACTATTGCAACTGGCCTTCAGCACTGATTGCTGTTACTATCAGAAGGGCTGTGGGACAAAAGCAGTGGGAAAACTAGAGGGACAAATATGTTAACCCTGGAAAAACCGACCACAACAAAGAGCGGGGGACGACGGAGGGGAGAAAGGACATGGTAAATAGCATGTAATGCACTAGCACAAGCATGTTTCAATGACATCGGCCACTTGTATAGGTTACGTCGTAGGTTCAGCAAAGATCATGCACAGAAGTCCCAGTCAGGTCATGGCGGGGTACATTGCCATGGTAATCTACAACCTCCTCCAGAGCAGGTTATGTCAAACTATCGTGTGTGGATTTCAGTGTGCAGATAGTGAGCGAGTCTGCAGTGTTTATAGCTGTGTTTGAGCATCACTACGCTCATGTCTCCCCCTCCCTGTAACAGCTGGGATAGTTTCCAGATCTCGCTCCACAAACCTCTATGTTGGGGCAAACTGGTAGATGGCTGCGTGGGTATGTTGAACTTATTTTGTAGTATAGGCCTCTAGACTCACAGCCTCACAGCATACTGGAACACCATTTCAGAACCAGTACTTTATACAAACTGCCTGAAGGCAACAAGACAAATCCATGATATTGACCAGTAATACTGGCTAAAATGGACCAAGATCCACGGTCCATGTCACTGGGAATATCCCAGTGAATCTGACAAACACCTCAGAGTGTGAGTCCCAGATGTCAGAGCTGCTTTCAGTGTGAAACATGTCAGAGAGCTTACTGTTCCTTCAGGTCAGTGAACTGCTTCTCCAGTGTGGTCATCTCATCCAGGCACTCCATCCTCCTCCTCTCACAGTCTTCATCGTCCATCTCTGTTCACATACAGACATGACAGCTTTGACAACCCCTCCACACCACAACTGCTTTTTATCCTCATCCACATGACAACCCCACACTGCACTTCACACCCAAGCAACCTGTCAGCCCATTTTTAAGAGAAATCACGCGCACTGTTAAACATATAAATTACACTCGAGTATGTAACACGAGTTTAACTGTCGGTTGATGTTCAAGGCCTATTTTTCCCACCCGAGCTGTCTCCATCTTCAGACACGGACGAGCTAACGGTATCCTCCTCGTCTGTGGTGCTGCCGTCTTGCTCGGGAAAGTCCACCTCCATTTCTTCGTGGTTGCTTTCTTTCTTCTCCCGCGAGTGGACCGGCATTGCGACTGTCAGATAAGCCGGTGTTAACGGGGTGGCACGGCCTTTCTTCAATGTTTCACCCCGAAGAAAGAGCCAAATGCAGCGGTAGCTAACCGGCTAGCTAGCCCGCATCTACCAGCTGGAAATACAAACATGGCCACCGTCAACCAATCATAAGGCGCTTTACTGAGTTTGTCCAATCAAATGCTTCTGTGAACGAGCTTGCGACCGGAAGTTTGCAGGGATTTGTAGTCTTTAAAAAAAACTTTTTTCAAAACGTCTCTTTATATCAAGTCTGTTGTGAGGATTAATTCTTTATTTTGTCCATAGATTAATTATTGTACACTTAACTTAAACATTAACTCCTGACAGCAATTTAGAGACTCTCACAAATGCGTCTATATTTATATTTCATGACAAGCACCTTTTGTTAATATTACAAATCTTTAATTGATTTAGACAGGCTGGCACTGCAGTCTCTGGTGCTGATCAAAATCCATACCTTTAAAAAAATTGTATCCTTTTCATTTTCTATCTTTGGAGGTCATTTTTTTAACCCATCAATTTACTATAACTAGATGCTACTTGTAGTATCTAAGCTATACTGTTACTGTATTAGTTTTTCTTTCCTATTTTCTGTCTGATAGTTACACAGCCACATTTTCAGATAATAAGTTTAGTGTATCTGGACGTATTTGTGTAATCCCAGACTTCAGGCTTCTGTGAATGCACCAATACAGACAGTTTGTGATGGGCAGCCAACCAGAAGAAAGTTGGCTAAAGTAGCCCAAGGAAGGGAGAGTGGTTAACCAGCAGGCACATGGGCGGCCAAGGCTCGCTCATGACTGTAATCTAACAGATGAGCTAACTCAAATGACCAAAACAGTTAATGCAAGTGTCAGAATACACCGTGCAACAGTTTGTTGGGTCCTGCCATCCTTGTTGATGTTACTCTGACACGTATACCACCTACCTAAGCATTGTTGCAGACCATTAACATGGTTTCATGGAAACTGTATTCCCTGATGGCTGTGGCTTCTTTCAGCAGGAACAGCGCACTGCCACAGAGCAACAATGATCTAGGAAAGGTTTGTGGAGCACAACAATGACTTTGAGGTGTTGACTTGGCCTTCAAATTCTCCAGACCTCAATCCAGTCGACCATCGTTTGGATGCGATGGACAAACAAGTCTGATCCATGAAGGCCTCACCTCACAGCTTAAAGGATTTGCTGGTAAAATCTTGGTGCCAGATACAACAGCACACCTTCAGGTTTAGTGGGTCAGGGTTGTTGTGACATCTAAAGAGGGACCAATATTAGTCAGGTGGTCATAATGTTATACCTCATCAGTGTGTAAGTCAACTGTAGGGGTTTATAAGTTCCTCCAAATGGTTATTGTGTTGCCCCTTTTCTTTACTTCATAATGCAAATCATCTAAAAGAAACTTCTCAAACATCCTACGAGCTTTATTTATTTATTTTTTTTTTTTTTGGGTTGTATGGAAGCCCCAAACGCAATTTCATTGTTCTTGACAATGACAATAAATAAATAAATACTAAAATACTAAATACTATGAGCTGTTGGAAAAGTATTGTGGGAAGTGTTGTTAATGCTGATTTTATCTGTTGTCACGCTCTGTTTTGTAATTTTAACTTATTTTATGTATTTTATGACTATTGTTCCTTTTATTAATTGTGTCTTTTTTGTAAGGTGACCTTGGGTTTCTGAAAGGCGCCCTCAAATAAATGTATTATTATTATTATTATTATTATTATTATTATTATTATTATTATTATTATTATTATTATATAATATAAAAAGCATGTAATATAATATATTCAATAACTTGAACTCACTCAAAAGGCAAGATGACATTTTGGTTAGATCACGATTAACCTTTAAGGCTGTTATTTCCACCTTAAAGCTGTAAAAAACCCATCTCAACAGAAATGGATACTATTCATGTTTCTTTGTGTTGTTACTTGCACTTAAATAGTAAATACCACCTGAGTTATGGCTCTGTGAAGTGTTTTCACAGGAGTTTAAAGTAACTCACATCTGCAGGGAATATGAGAGCTGCAGGTGTGGAGCTCTAATGAACATGGAGACTGGAAGCACAGAGAAAGTCTCATCAGAGCTGACTCATGAATGACAGCGTGTTAGTCCTGCAGGTCTGGACCCTTTATTTGGCTCTGGAACCAGACAGGTTCCAAGCACCCGGTGCAGCTGCAGGAACACATTGCAGAGGTGTTAGAGAGCCTCTGCAAGCTGAGTGGCAGATGATTCAAGCACCTCGGGGTTCAAGCTGTCACGGCTCGACGCTTGACTCTATTCTCACTCACCTGGGTGGCAGTGATGGATGACTTGAGGAGCGAGAGGAGGCTGCAGTCGTGATGTTGTGTTGTGCGGTGATGGACAGTCGGAAGAATGAAAGTAGTGCATTTTCTTTCACTGGAGAAGATTGCAGCACTTCGGTAAAATAAAATCAGTACATGCCGAATGGTGTTCAATTTCACTGTTTAATATTTGCATATGCAGGGATAAGAGACAAACCCCATACAGGCTTTCATACAGATATTAAACTTAGGTATTTACAGAATAAGCACCATGAAATTGCAACCTTTAGAAGACAGAAACTAAGCCAGAAAATGTGATTACCTGACAAGAAGTTGCTTTTTAACGTAGTTTAATGATCCCTCACTTGTGATAGTCTTGTCTTTATTTTGAGCTCCTTCGGTTATTAATTTACTTGTTGCCAGGAGAGATCTGTGCACAGCTCTCTTTGACTATACAGTGATCCATTTGTTGGAAATGTAAACGCAGCTTTTTGATGTCTGATAAAATGGATTTTGGTGTCCTGTAATGAGGTAGTTTACGTTTTTTAAACATTTGCTTTCATGAAATGTACAATATTCGACTTAGTATAGTGCTGTACACATTATCCACTCAGAGCCCACAATCTTCACCTTTCAACCACACGAGGGCGATAGAGGCCTTTGACGGTGGTTCTCCAAAGCTCCTCTGTTCTTGAAATCACTCAAGTGAAAGAGAAACAATTAAGAATAATGATAAACTCAAACAAATAAAATAGTACACAATTTAACTACGAATAGCTGATTGCATTACACAATAGACAAATAAACTTAATATGCTTGCTGTTGGCTGCACAAATGGTACAAAAATATGAAACAGCAAAGCTTTACCCAAGACAGGGATTGTGAATTTCTTAACCCTTTAACAAAAGTCTCAGGATTAGGCAGGATTTTACCTGAGAGTACAGTCAAAAGCAGAGGTGTAACAACTCCACAGAAAGACGGTGATTTGTCTTTTGCCCTTCTCCCCCGTCCCTCTTCTCAGCTGTTTCTCTTTCCCTCTTTCTTTCTCCCCTTCTTTCCCCCAGTCAAGTCTGTCCCGTATTCAGTAAGTGAAAATAAAATAAACAATAAAAGGTGAATCAAATGGACCATTACGGCAAGGCTGGGATGGTCAGTTTGGTAAAGTAAATCCGTTGGGCATCTTTCTTTGCCTTTAGACAACAATTCTGATGGCAAAAGAGCCAAACGGGACAGGCCAAAAAAAAAAAAAAAAAAAAAGAACGACGGTGATACTTGTTTGGCTGTGTTGCACAAACCAATGAGAATTAGGATACAAAGAAATCCAGTAAGCTCATACCCTGAACAGTTCAATCTAATTCACCGAATTAATCAAAGTTCAAGAGTATTATCAGTAGTAACCATAAAATACATGGAAATATGTGAACGGCATGTCGCTGCGCTGGACCACTCCCTCCATGATCAGTATTTGGCATTTGATGACTTTCCTTCTTTATCATTTTCCATACATACATTCTGTTGTTGGCTCTTATTCAGCTGCCATATGTTGGGAGGCAGACTACACCCTAGACAGGTCGCCACTCTGCCGCAGGGCTAACACAGAGAGACAACCGTTACAGTCAACCTATGATTTAGAATCACCAATTAAATCAACCCCACTAACTGCATGTCTTTGGCCTGTGTGAAGGTGGAGAACCAACGCAGACACAGGAAGAACAACTCCAGAGAGAAAGGCCCCGGCCATATGGGGGATTTGAACCCAGGACCTTCTTTTTGTGAGGCAACCGTGCTAACTATTGCATCTTGTTCTGTACGTTAGGAGTAAAAAACCCCATTAGGTGCTCGTTGTGTTTGTAGGAGTAGCAATTTTTGTGAACTACAGATGAACCGGTGGGATGACGGATGTGTCACGGCGTGGGCTCGTCTGTCTTTAGGCCGGTTGAGCTAAAAATTACATTCTGTGTCTTTCCTCAGATTTTTTTTGTCCACAGTGGCGAAGGATGAGATCTCAGAGAGGACTCGGTAACACACGATCCGACTGCACTCACACCGCATTTTTATGTTTAGCCATCATGAATAAAGAGGGTCACCTGAATAACAATGTCTCACATCCATTTTTGCATTGTAAACAAGTGGATAGTGTGTCCCATTGTGGGATGGCATTATTGGCTTTCCTTTCATAAAGGTTGACCCAGTGTATCATATGCTCGGGGGGGATAAGAAGGAAGGCAGTGGGTGAGCTTTCAGGGAATTAAACCGGTTGTTTTCACAATCAGCTGACTATTAGGCCTCAAGGTGACGGCACATGGCTATTTTTAGGGGGCTAAAGAGGTGTGTTAAGTTCCCCATGTAGACATTTGTAACATTTCTGCACTATCAGGAAACAGACAAGAAAAACCTTTTAATTTTTAATGTTCTTTTAAAGTTACATTAAAGTCATTTAATGAGCTTTTATTCTCTGTGTGGTGGCTGCACATGCAGATCTACTAATAATGTCAAATAATACATACTGCTGCATTTTTTTAAAGGTAATTTTTGTACCGTCACATTCAGGCCCAGAAACTCAAGCCTGGCCTCCACGAGGTATAAATGTCAAGAGCACAATAAGAACCCTCTGATACGACCTGTAGAGGGTAAAGCCCCAGAGACAGGCTGCTGCCCATGTAACAGTACAATAAGCACATTAAGAGAGTGTTGATCCCTTTGGCTCAGTTCACTCTTTATCTGTGGAAAAAAGAAGAAAGAAAAGTAAGCAAAGATTTTTCTAATTTAATCTGGGCCTCGTCTTGAATCAGTGCATTTGTGTTCATAATCTATAAGCAGCTGTGATTTCAGTTGTTCCTGGCCCTCTGTGTCTATTAAGTCTTTCTTTGGAACTTCCAGTCCTTATCCACATCCACAGCATCCTCTACTGGCCACATTGCCATATTGGTCTTGGTGCTATAGTTGCTTTCATAGTGATAATAAATGATTAATCAAAACATTTAAATAACTGTAGATAAACAAGATTTCCCCCCTTCCTTTCCCCCCTTATCTCTTGAGTTTATCCTTTATAAATCATCTTAGTTTCTCCTTTATTTTTTAAGCCAGTTGTTCATGATTTCCACATCTCGGATGCAATCTGATCCATTCCATGCTTTCTAACTGCGTCTCCTGTTACTGCGTTACTGCAGCTAGACTGAAGGGGGAGGCTGTAGCAGATCACAAAGGTACTTTTTAGGTGGAGGCCAAAAATACGCTGTGGCTTTTCGGGTGGTCTGACACGCAGTAATGAATCCATTATGTGTCTGCTGGCTGCATTTGTTTTTCCTCTCTCCAAAAACACACAGAATGTTCCAGTCGTCTTACCAGCGACTGCTGATTCTCTGAACTCCTTTAACAGTACGGGTCATTCTAGCAGCACGAGCTAGTGCACGACACCAAAGCTGACAGGAGGCCTGCCTGATGTTCGGCAGATGCAGAAATATACGGGAGAGTGTTAGACGGTAAAAGATTTTGCTCAGTTGATTCGTGGCTTATCTTGTAGACTCACTATTTCCGTAGTGCGTAGCGCTTCACACGGCTCTAAGTGTGTCAGGAAACTTGGCTTGTTTAATTTGTATTTAGCGCAGTATAGTACTCAGGCAGAAAGTCTGAGCTGTCTTTGTGGTTTATTTCAGAACACTTGTAATGTTTTTTTTTGTTTCTCATAGTCTTATACAATGCTGGGTTGGCACAACAGACAATCAACGAGAAACTCGAGAGAAGAGAAAGAAAACTAAACAGAGAATCACAGTTTGTGGTCGGGCTGCATGTTTCCTAATTTCCTTCCAACTGTATTACTTAAAGCTTTGCTGGAAGAAGCTCACTGTCACCTGCTTTAACTGCTTTGCATGTCCAGTCACATGGCTGTCAGCACTGTGATAATAATGTGTAAAGCAAAGTAAATACATGAGCTCAGATCATACTTGTGTGCACAGGTCACTGCCCTGCCTATTTTCTGACATCATTAAAATGTGGCTGAAATCACCTGTAGTTGTAATTATGATCTATTCTTCACTTGAAGCGTTTTCTCTTCTGTCTCCTTTGAACCACTGGAGCTAATCGTCTCACTCTAAAGACAGTTTGAGTTCTTGGGCTCATTGTGCTGTGGGAAGCTTTGAAATGGTGTAAATCCCCTCCATTAGCATTCCTCCTCTGCTTAACACTTTGAAATTTTTATTACAATGTTAACTGCCGTTAGCCTGTTTCACTCACTACACGTGTAAAGGCAGAGCTCCAACAGCCCCACAGCTGTCTTAAGCTGAACTGCATGTTGGCATAACCAGTAGACTAGGATTCTACATGTTGTGTGAAAGTACACTAGGTTTTTATGTATTAGTACACAAAATAATTCATCCAAGGCCCAGCAGCGGCTGCACTTCCTCCGTGTCCTCTGCCATGCCTGGAGACAATCGCCAGCTCCTCCTGTCTCAGGAAAGCCAGGCCATCACAGGTGACCCTTGCACCCCGCCCACCACCTGTTTGACCTGCTGCCCTCTGGTCAGCGCCTCAGGTCAATCAGGTTCCACCCCTCCAGACTCTCAAACAGCTTCTTCCTCTGGGCCATTCGGACTGTTAACAAACACTATACACTCACACAAATATGCATGGTTATCCATCACGTTCGTATATATTTCTCTTGTTTGCTTTTTGCTCCTGCCGTCCATTATTTATATTTTATTCTGGCACAGCTGGTGTGGAGCACCCATAATTTCATTGTACAGATAAAATGATGCCTATTCTATTCTATTCTATTCTATTCTGGCCTTAGCAGGTTCTAAAATTATTTAAGTGACCTATTGAGCTATTGAATGTAGGAGTAGTGTGTGAAAAGTACACCCTTACATCTTCTGTGACAATTAAGAGGGTAAGTTAGAGCCAGGCTCTGCTAATCAAATGCACATGATAAAGTGATCATCAGTAAACGGGAGCACCTTTATAAAGCAGAGGTTTTGGTACTTTGCTGGTGTGGAGCATTCAGGTGTGTGCTAACATAGTACAGAGGACAAACGTGCAGTTATTGCTGCCCATCAATGTAGGTAGAGTTATAAGGCCATTTACAAACTATGTGGGATTATCATGAGTGGAAAATATTCAAGAGAGTTGCCCATTTTCAAAGGAGTGGATGTCGCAGCAAATCCAACCCAAGGTAAAAAAAACAACAACAAGAAGTACGTCTCAGACTCTATGAGCTTCAGTTAGCATGTTAAATGTCAAAGTTCGTGACAGTACAATAAGATAAAGACTGAACAAATACAGGTTGTTAGGAAGGGTTGCTGGGAGCGCGCCTCGGGCCTCAAAAAAAGGAACATGGCAGCGTAGATATGCAAAGTTGCATCTGGACAAAGCAAAAGACTCCTGGAACAGACAAAACCAAAGCGGAAATGTTTGGACCAAATGCAGCAACACACTCGGTCAAAAGCAAACACAGCACATCAGCACAAGAAGCTCATAACAACTGTCAAGCACAGTGGTGGAGGGGAAGGATTCGGGCTTGTTTTGCAGACCCAACCTTGCAGTCATTAAGTCAACCATGACCTCCTCTGTGAAGGCATCTGTCTGACAGCTAAAGCTTGGCTCAAACTGAATCATGCAACAGGACAACAAACCCAAGCATAGCAACAAATCTACAACAGAATGGCTGAAAAAGAAAAGAATCAAAAATACGCCCAGATAACAATTCCTCTATAATGATGTGAGAGACTGATAAAGTCATAATGAGAAAGCAAATTGCTTTAAGTTATTGCTGTAAAATGTGGACCTTTTATTTGTTTGGTTTTTTTTAAATGTCCCAGTATGTAAAACCTTGAATTTCAATTCATGTTTTCATTTCAATTGAAGTCATTCCAGTGAATGAATTGCCAAGAATGAAGAAGAAGGACTAATGTTTCCCAGGTAAGAAGCTGTTTTGCAACATGTCGAGGTGGTGAAGGGGAACCTAAACCTTTGTTCAAACGACTGGTAGCAGCTCCCATTTCGAGTGAAACTTTGAAGAATAGGCACATTAATTTTTAACGTTACATACATGCCAGTTACCTTTAGCGCAAGATAAGCATATTTATAGAAACTTTTAGTATGTATCCCACATCGCCAATACAGTTCCAACATTTGTAACAAACCAGACTGCAGGAAGTGATTTTAATTATGCATTAAGAGCACAGACAGACATCGCTTACGCTAACGTGGAAGCGACTTATGCTAAACTTACACTGTTTTTAATAGCCAGGAGGGATTAAAATGATGACTCATTGAATAGAAGACCATTGTCCCACTTCATCTGTGACCTCTGATTCCTTTCCAGCAGTAATAAACGTAGCTTAGCATAGCTTCGATTGTAAATATGACGAAACAGCTAGCTTAGCTGAATGGTTAAAACAGATCTACAAGCACCTTTAAATTAATTTCTGGTGTGGCTTGATTAATGCAGAGAAGTTCTTTTTATTTTCTTTTTTCCCCTTTTTTATTTACTGGGAGTCACATGCTGGAACTTTTCCTCAGCTGACAACAAAGACTTCCTGGAAACCCCACTAATTTGCCTGGCAACCTTGTGACTATGACAACAGCAAAAGTACTAGTTGCTGTTTGTACACTTTGTGTACAATTTGGCCAGGCTAGCTGTTTCCCCTGCTCCTGTTTCTTAGACTACAATAAGCTAATGAACTACTGGCTGTAGCCTACATACATACAAGCATGAGATTCTCCCAACATGCCGAACAATTTCAATAAATCTCTGAAACTCAAACATTTAAAAGACCAAAAAAACAAACAAAACAAAAAAAGTCCTGAAATGGACAGAAAATTGTCCCCAACTGTCATATTGTCATAGAGCTGATGTTAGAGCCTCTCATGTGTTTGCGTGCTGCGCTAAGTGTTTTTAACCTGGTAGTTTGACTGTGAGAGATGCCTGTGGCAGTAGGGCAGTGGGGCAGGAGGAAAGGATATCTAATGGATCCTTATTCCTGCTCTGTATATATATATATAGCCTACAGCTACAATATGCATGTACATATAACACCGTGGGAATGCCTGGGAAGGGTTACAAAGGTATTACCCCTTCTCCGAATAACGCCTACACTTCCCTGAAGTAAATATGCATTTGCGCATTCAGCACGAAACTAAGTCAAGAAAGGGGAGGATCTCATAGATTTTCACCTCACTTTGAAAGTTTCAGTCAATACACTGAGTCTCAGATGTCTTCTGTCAACTTTTTCAGAAGTTATAGCAGAAGAAAGAGAAGGAAACGCAAAATCTTATGACCGCACACACCACTGAAACAGGTATGGAAACCTGTTTGAACCATTTCTCAATTTGTTATGGGAAACACACAGGGTCAGTGCATTTCCTCGGCCATGCAGACGCAGTGAGATCACTGGAAAAGTACAAACGTCACTCACATTAACTAATCTAATCCTAATGATTTTATTAAAGCGCATTATATATAATATCTGATACGTTATCTACACGGTTATGCACTAACAACTAATTATGTTGCATCAGTGCGGTGAAGTCCCTTTGACAGAGAAACATCCTGACTCATATCATTGAACCCTACCTACCCATTATCAAATATCACCCATGGAAAACAGCAATGTGTGAACTTGTCATAGTAAAATACTCCTTTTTTACATCAAGCCACACATTATGAAAACATAAGGTGGGTGTAGTTTGTGTCAACTTTGGGTGTAGAACTGCTGTGTCAGTATGCCCACACAAAAAAGGATCTTGTTTAGGTTGTCCACTGAGTGATTACTGTAAAAATGAAGTAATAGCTCCCTCCTGAAACAGGAGGGAAGTCGTCATGAATGACAGGTCCACATCTGGGAAGCTGAGGCTATTTTTAGACGCTAAACTGAATACAACCAACTAATGCAAGCGACGTAAAAAAAAACAAAAAACCTTTCTGCTTATCTTATATTCAGTTTACCTTTATCTTGCACTTCAGAGACTTGCACTCTGACACATTTGGGGAGAGAAAAAAAACATCTCATTTCCTGCCACAAGTAAGATTAGAAGCCTTAAGGTAGCAGGCAGGAGGAAACATGTAGCCTTCAGGTTACAAACTATAAATAATCTGGAAACATCCACCTTTGAACAGTTACACTCTTAGTTGTGATGTTGAACGCTGACTCCCTGAACTGACACTCAGTCAGAAATGGCTGAGAAATCAGCTGGAAACATGGAAAAATAAAATAATAAATAAATGAGGCTAGATGCATGTATGGTTTTTTTGTTTCTTGTTTACTTTCATTTTGGGGCTTGCCACTGGCACATCCTTGTATTTAGGCTAAAGAGAGCATTTATCTTATTTTTGTACCACTGCACAGTGGTCAGCAATGCTAGCTCACAGCAAGAAAGTTCCTGGTTCAAACCCCAACCAGGGCACTCTACTGTGCTATCCAAATAAACGATAACTTCTGGCTTCAAAAACTAATGTGACACCTCCTCTATGAGCTCCTTAGAGCAGTGTTTCCCAACCACTGTGCCGCGGCACACAGGTGTACCGTGAGAAACGATCAGGTGTGCCGTGGAAGATTATCTGGTTCCACCTGATTAGTACTCTAAGCCACCAGCGTGAGTAACGGGCTGAACAATTACATTCTCTTCCATTAGAGAGCAGTACAACTACCTGCTCTAATTAAACGGGTCGCCAACTTCCAGTAAAACAGAAGAAGACGAAATTACATAATAGTCATGCTGTGAGACGCAGCGCATAATAGCAATAGATAAATATTGGAAAAGACAAAGTGGTCAGTCTGACCTGAGTCCTGGAGAAGCTTCGGACCCAGATGAAGCCCGAGCATGAGCAGTGGTCAGAAGAAAGCAACAAAGATATACTGGGGATAAACTAACCCGCTAAATGGATGGGAAAATGATCAATATGCTTTTTATGACATTTTAGTCATAAAAAGTCACCACTCTCTCCAACAGAGCCACTGCCTTAGACTAACGTGGCATCAGCTAAATGCGAATAATAAAAATAAAAATAATATATAATAAAAGATGGAAGGTGACATCATTCCTTAGTTTCTGCAGCCTTGAAATGAAAAACTGCGTGTTGTAAAGAGTGGTGGGTCTTACTGTGAAGCTGCACGCTCACTGGCTAATGGGCACCCCCCCCCCCCCGAATTATCCTCCATTTTTTGATGCATGGTAGATTTACAAAACACACTTAATTTTTTGTTCAGTATGACCCAAAATGAGGAACTGAGACCTTTAATGCATCATTTAAGTGTTTACAGACGTCAGGACGGAGAGCTGTTTCCCCATCGATTTCTATAGGATCAGAAGGGTTTTGCAGCCACAGCTATCGCCATCTGGTGGCTGGAGCATCATGTTTTATCTCGTCTATAATATCTGGTCCAAGTGAAAGAATATACTGTATGCAGGCTAATTATGGAATGAGAAACTGATAAGTGGTAGGACTGGTAAATTGGTATTTCCAACTTAAAAGAAATTGAATTGCCCAAAAAAATTAAAAACAAGAACAGACTGAAATGGTAACTAACACTGTCGGGAGTCAGAGGCTAATCCACCGACCTCCAGACTCCATTTGCCTACAAAGAATGTCTTCAAGTTAGTAAAATTTTTAAATGAAAGTAGTCACACAGTGCAGGTGATGTGAATAATGCTTTGCAACCAGAAATACGGGCAAAACAACAGCGAGACAAAAAAAAATAGAAAGGAAAACTGAGGCTGCAAACACACCCTGGCAACAGGCTGAAATGCCCTGAAACCATTCTAACAAATATAAGGGTGTGTCTTTATGCTAATGAAGGAATCAGGGCTGATCTTGAACAGGTTTGCGTACAGATTATGCATAATAGCTCTCGTGTCTGAAAGGTGCAGAGAGGTGTGTCTTTGAATGCAGGCCAACTGTAACCCTGCTCCAGACGAGTTGGCCATCGACTGGCTTCAGACTCACACTTTGTGTACAGAGAACTCGATGCTTTTCATTAATCAGTGGGAAAGGAAATGCGTGCATTTCCCCAAATTGAAAGCTAAAGCCACAAAAATAGATACTTTCCAGAATTTGCCTTGTTTCGGCTTCTAAATATAGTCCTGCAACTCCAGGATTTTTTTTTTTTTTTTCTTTGGCCTGTCCCGTTTGGCTCTTTTGCATCAGAATTGTTGTCTAAAGGCAAAGAAAGATGCCCAACGGATTTACTTTACCAAACTGACCATCCCAGCCTTGCCGTAATGGTCCATTTGATTCACCTTTTATTGTTTATTTTATTTTCACTTACTGAATACAGGACAGACTTGACTGGGGGAAAGAAGGGGAGAAAGAAAGAGGGAAAGAGAAACAGCTGAGAAGAGGGACGGGGGAGAAGGGCAAAAGACAAAAACCAACAGAACGGGCAGAGAAAAAAAATGCATATATCAATCACCTGGATCACCTGCTGAGAAAGAAAAAAGAAAGCAAGCAGAAGAGAACAAGAGTAATAGAATAAACAACATCACAATGATATATGGGAATATGACAGTAAATACTAAATGTTAAACATTATTGTGCAGCACATAAGATCAACAGAACACAGTGTGCTTTGAGGTAGGAGCCAAAAAGGGTGTAGTTTGTGGGTGTGATCACCCGTGTGTACACCTGTGAGCATGGACGCGCTTGTTTTTTTAAAAGGTTCCTTCATGTAATGATCTGCTAGAGGGTGTGGGGGGGCCACAGCCCCGTCCTCCAGGGCGTGAGGCAAAACAACAGCGAGACAAAAAAAATAGAAAGGAAAACTGAGGCTGCAAACACACCCTGGCAACAGGCTGAAATGCCCTGAAACCATTCTAACAAATATAAGGGTGTGTCTTTATGCTAATGAAGGAATCAGGGCTGATCTTGAACAGGTTTGCGTACAGATTATGCATAATAGCTCTCGTGTCTGAAAGGTGCAGAGAGGTGTGTCTTTGAATGCAGGCCAACTGTAACCCTGCTCCAGACGAGTTGGCCATCGACTGGCTTCAGACTCACACTTTGTGTACAGAGAACTCGATGCTTTTCATTAATCAGTGGGAAAGGAAATGCGTGCATTTCCCCAAATTGAAAGCTAAAGCCACAAAAATAGATACTTTCCAGAATTTGCCTTGTTTCGGCTTCTAAATATAGTCCTGCAACTCCAGGATTTTTACATAAAACATGCACTGCACACCAAAACTTCCTCATTGTCATCTTTTTACTGGAAAAAAAAGTAGCCATGCACGTCATCTGTATACCAGACTTTTGGTATTACTGTAAAACAAGTTCAGAAAATTCAAAACACACTGTGTGCTTTTTTTTGTTCCCTTTGTGGCCATACCCTGGATGTTTTTTGTTGCATTTAGCAGTTTTTGATGGAAGCAAAAAAAACCATTATCACCTCCATGGCTGCAGTATTTATTGCAGAGCTGTTATGTAAGACCACATCGGTTTCAGCTTGGACTTAATAAACCGGCACCGGTGAGGTTGGAGTTGGTCAGTTACGAAAGTGGGAAAGTTTCATGACTTTCGAGGTGTGAAGCCCCTTGAGGCATTTTACTGACTCAGATAAGTGGTAATTTACCCACACGCAGACAGAGGGCAATGTACAGCGTCAGTGGTTGGTGTCCATGGGAACCAGCGGTAAACACAGGGCCCGTGGAGACGAGAGCGCTTGCATAGCTTCACCAAAAAAAAAAAAAGGCAGCTTTCATAAACGTAAAGTGGAAGTCCCGGCATTTCTCACACACGGTGAATGTGTGACCATATATACACAAAAGCACACAATCACGGCAACAGGAAGAAAACATAGAGGTCTGCAAGAACAGTTTGTCCACAGATTCCTCATTCTGATACTTGGCAGCGGTTAAAGTATGTCTGGAATTTCTAAAGGACACAGAAAAAGCCGTGCATGCTTGCAGCGGTGACGTTTTTCTGATGTGACGCACTCTCACACACACAGGGATACAGCAGGCTTCTAGATAGTGACATCACAGACCCTCCTCCGGGTGTGTGTGCTTTCTTTGCAATCTCTACTGAGAATCGCCCCACAGAGGCGTGAAAGCTTCGCTGCGCTTGGATACTGTTGCTATGTTTTCACCAAGCCTACCTTTTACAATGCAAACAGAAGTGATCCTGGGATTTTTTTCATGTGAAATGTCAGGAGAGCACATACAGGTAGCTCTGTCACACACCTTTCTACCTTGTTGTGTAACAGAAAGGAATTTCCTTTAAAAAAAAAAGATCCCAAGCAAGATCAAACCAAGAAAACTTCCTAAAATTCCTCCCAAAAATCTCAGCAGAGTTTTCTGCATGAGTTAACACAGTGTTTTCCAGGAGCTCATGGTGTCAGGCATGTGCAATGCTGAATGGGCAAGTCCAGAACATCCTATTGTGGAACATGCAGTGTTGCTTTCATAAGGGAGTCTCCATGAGGAAACTTTAGAATCTTCCCCCCAGAATCTCTGTCTGCATAACTTCACTTTGTAGCGTAAACCGAAATCTGTCCCAGTTAAACAACATGAGAAGATTTTTCACGTCTCTAAATGTGATGTGTGATCATAACTGTGCTATTTTGATTATGGAAGAGAAACATTAAGGTGCTTATCATTTTGTTTGATTATATCCATCAGGCGAGCTCCAAGTCTCCATAGACTCTAATGTTAAAGTGCTCAACTTTACGTGTTTACAGGACACATAAACAAGTAAATAAAATATAGTTTTGAGTTCTGCAGTTATTTTCTGCCTTCGTGACAACTGTAACTGAAACGAATCCAACCTTTAATATTTTTATGTTTTAGTTTTGGACAGTGAAACGTTGGTATTTTTTGAGCGTGCAACTCGGGACTAAATGACAGGTGTCTAGGTATGGATTCAATGTATGGAAGACCATATATAAAAAGGTCCAGCTTTTAATACAGTCTTTGTATTTCGTGCCAAAGTCCTAAATCTTTAATAATATAATAGTAATAATAATAAATATTTGAGCTGTACATTTGAACGTATAGCAGGCTGCACGTGATATTGATTTGGCTCTTTGTACTTTGCACCAATATTAGGTTTGTCTGTTACTGAGAATTACAACCACAGAATATTTATAGGCTTCACGCTGAGGTTAACTGCGAAGAGCCCGTGATATGCGTATTTTTTGAAACACAGGAAATTTGGATGTCTGTCTATTTAAAAAAGTATTTAGATTTGGTTGAAAGCATAGGAAGGAAAGTATGCAGTGCTACTTTGGTTAGCCACTTGAAACAGATAATTTCCCCAGTGCAGTAGGGAATTCTTCAAGAGCCAGTCAGGGGCTGTCTCCCTATCATTCATGCCAATCATGTCTCATTCACTGAAATTAAATCTATGTCCCCTAACCTACATCACAGGTGAAAAAAGGTGTCTAATAGGAAACTACAAGTTTTCAGTCTGAGTCTTTTGGGGGGGATTTTTCTCACAAAAGCACAGGCCCGATGTGATTTCCCTTGCTAAGATAAGTCAATTGGAAATCCCCACTTAGGCGCCGCCCCGGCAGACGCGCACACAAAACCCAGCGCGCCCTCCCTCAGTAGCACAACTTTGCTCTCGCCCTCTGAAACAGACGGAGCTTTTGCTTATAGGAGAAAGGAAAGCCAGCATGTACAGAGTTTCTAACCACAACCAAATGGATTATAACTTGGACAACATGGAGCCCAAACACGGGAAAATGCTGCCTTGCCAAGAGGACCGTTTTGACAGCGGTGTGGATTCGCTTAAGGAAGACGAACTGGCGAACGACTTCGAGGAGCTAAGATTGCCGAGCGAGGATCACTCGCAGGAATACGAGCCTTGGAGAACTGTGGTGACCGAAGACGGTGACACGTAAGTGGATTATTATTGTTTTTAAAAAAAATCAATGTATTTATTTAGTATGAACATGTATATGTGTGTGTGCGTCGATTAGTCGAACTTTAATTGCGCATTTGCAAAATTCCGCTTTGTGCGTAAATTGAAATCGGCTTTTGCACCAGAGCGCAGGATCGGTGCACATGAAAGATCTGAAAAGCTGCACAGAAATATCGGAAAAGTTGCATGGAAACAACATCTTTTAAAGGTCTTAAAAATACTTTGTGCGCATGTGTTGGCAGCGCAGTGCATAGTCGTGTGTGTGTGTGCGTGTGTTGGCTGAGCGTGCAGTCTGGGCGGTGCTAAAGTCCGCTCTGCGCGTTCAGGAAAGTCCCTGGCCTGCTGCCAGTAACTGATAAAGCATCAGATGTGTCAAGCCACAACTGGTGGAAATAACCCGACAAAACTCCATTCTTGCGAAACGCTCCACTGCTCAGGCTTTGTTCTCTCATATTTGACTGGAACCACTTCCTCTGTGCGTAATTTTTCTTTGAAGGGCTCTATTTTAACTCCCCTCTCTTTTTCTGTCCTCCCCACACAGACTGCTCCATTTGGCCGTCATTCACGAAGCCACCGAACATGCCGTCCAGATGATTAAACTGTCTCATAATCACCCGTTCCTCAATGTGCAGAACCACCAGAGACAGGTAATAAGCGGCACTGTGCCAGATCCACGAATCCCTTCCGAAACCTGCACACTTTGCAGTCAGGTTAACATATGTTTCTGTTGTGTCCCACACAGACTGCCCTCCACCTGGCAGTGATCACAGAGCAGGCCCACTTGGTGGACAGACTCCTGAAGGCCGGCGCTGACCCGCTGCTGGCCGACGACAGCGGAAACACAGCCCTCCACATCGCCTGTAAAAAGGGCTCCCTGGCCTGCTTTGGCGTCATCACCCAGAACTGCCAACGTCACCTCACCTCCATTGTGTCTTTCCCCAACTACAGTGGTAAGCATCGAGTTCAAATAGCGCCCTAAGAAACAAACACACTCTTATGTTTCACTTACACAGCTGTTGAAGTGTGTGTAACTGAGTTTGCTCTACTTCCTTCCCTCTCCATAGGACATAACTGTCTCCACTTGGCATCCATCAATGGCTACATTTCTCTGGTGGAAAGCCTCGTTCGGCTTGGTGCAGACATCAATGCACAGGTAGGTGTCTCTAACACGGAAGCCATTTGGATTATATTATGATTATTATTCTTATTCACACACGTGCAGAAACTTGACCTCGTGTTTCTGTTGCTTCCTGCAGGAACAGTGCAGTGGACGGACGGCGCTCCACCTGGCCGTTGACCTCCAGAACCCCACACTAGTCTGTCGCCTCCTCGACCTCGGTGCAGACGTCAACTGCCTGAACTACGGTGGCTTCGCCCCGTACCACCTCACCTACGGGCGGCAGAACGAGGAGATCCGCTGCCAGCTGTATGAGAGAACGGCACAGGAGCTCAGGGAGCTGCCTGAAAGCGAATCGGACGACAGCGACATGGAGGATCTGGACCTGTCAGAAGACGAGGTCAGTATCTGCTCAGCTTTGAATATCACACTGAGATCCGATGGAGTCAAAACACTTTAAGGCGTGAATCTATAACATTTTTTTTCTTCTCTACAGCTCTATGATGACATAAAGTTTGGAAAGTAACAAGAACAGCCTGTCCACTGGTGATGTAAAGCTGCTACTGGGTTAGTCGAAACCACGGCTCCCAAACGGGGGGACAGCTCAACCCACGTCCCTCCCTCTCCACCCTCCGTACCCTCTACCGTCCAAGTCCAGAGGTGCTGGTCCTGGGATCACGAATGAGTATGAAGGTGGCGCCCAGTCTGGTCGGGATCGCTGAACGATCCGTACCAAAAGACCCCACACCAAAGCAAGACCATGACTTCTGTATGGTCCTGATGTTACTGTAATAACTGTACAAAATAATGTGTATATACCAGAACAGACGAGTGTAATATTTTGTAAATACAGAGACTATTTTTGTACATGTGTGTGAATTTTAAACACTATATAAAGAAAAATAAAAGGAGTTTATGAACATGAACTGCTTTGAGCGGCTGCTGTGCGTTTCCTTCCTCATGACGATGATGACTTTGTCTTGGCCTTTCCACGCTGTAATACGAGCATCATTTCTCACTTATAGTGATGAAGCACAGTCACCAACCAGACTTGTGAAAGAGAGAGACACACACATAAAAACCCCCAAAAAGATCACACTCAGCCGCTTGGAACAGTCTGGGATTTCCTTTTGTTGGGCGAGGTCACAGGGTCTCTGAGTCACCGCGCTGAAAGTCCCTGGGCGGCATAAGAGGAACATGATGTGCTTGAATATTCCACCCTCCCCTGGAATGGCTGTGAGTGGCAGCTAGGAACTGGCGCTACTGGGTAGAAATACCAAGGAGGAAATGTTTTACAAATATGGGCAAGCGTTCCAGAGAGCTCAGTGACCCTTTCTTTTTCTTTTTCGCCGTGTCATTAGGACCAGGAGACTTTCTTTGCTTTACAAGGAAGTCCAGGCTGTCCCTGTCAGCCGACACATGCAGGTACTTAGGAATTTTTCAGAAAGGAATTATCTGAAGCAACCGAAATGAATTTCCCAGTAAAGTTATCCTTGAAGCAACGCTCGAATGCCCCAGAATGACTCGGTTACACAATTGTGTTTGCTGTATCCTCTCTGGCTTGTAAACATTAACTATTACAGTAGGATGGGGATTTTTTGTTTCCAGTGATTACAGAACTTGTCAAGGACAGCGGAAGTTTCAGACAGAATATCAGCCTGGAAATTTGGTCGAGTAACTGACTTAAGATTCCTCTTTGATTAGAAGAAGAAGACGTGAAGACTTATACTCTGGTTAAAAGAAACTGGTGTGTTGCAAAGAATTCCAATATGGAAGGGGGATTTTTTTAGAAGCCACTCACAATGACACACTGAGGTCACATCGCCATCATTTCTGCTCATGTGGATGACAAAGAGAGCTGAGAAAGACAAGTCCCCCCCTTTTTCTGAATTATAAAGTTTCCCCTCGCAAAGAGAAACTATTTGTGTTGTGTGACATTTCCGGAAAGTTAAAGTATTCTATTTCTGACATGTGCGTAGAAAAAAAAAAAAAGCCAAAAAAAGTAGAGAAAACAAGGTCAAATCAAGTCTGCATCACCGAGTTTGTAGTAGAATAACCTCTCCGCAGCACCTTTGTAAGTCATGTGATTTTTGTGCACCAAGAGCCACAACAGGAAGCTCAAAAGTAGAAGCTCTGCATGTTCCCACAAACAGTTTCCCCTGCTGCTAAACACAGACGGTAAAAGGTTTCAGTTGACAAGCAGAGGACCTAAAAAGAAATGATAAAAAATGCAAACAGCCCATTTATAATAGTTTTACTCAAAAAACCTCTTTTTATTGTTGAATGAAACAGTGGGGTAAATGTACAGCAAACAAAGATAACACGAGCCTCCAATCTGGGAACTGCATTTCCCATCATGCTCTAACTAAATCCAACAGGCGACGCCGCTCTGCTCGCTCAGTCCCGCTCGGTGAGGGACATTAGGTGGGTGTCCACTTCAGTCTCTGCGAGGATCCTGCAGGACAAAAATGAGATGAAGATAAAGACTCCAAAATCTAACTCGTTTTTAAAGTGAACATTTTATGCTCACTTTCAGCTCCATATCTTTATTCTTGGCCTCTACCAGGGTGGCTTTGCATGATTCACAGTCGAATATAAGCCGTACTTATCATATAGTTAGCTCTTTCTTCTGATTGGCTAACTCTAGTAAGTGGAAGGTTTGAACAGTAGGTGGGTGGGGCCTCTGCGCTCTTAATGACCATACATGGGCTAAGTTTAAGAAAAAAAGGGTCTCTAACAAAGCACTGTGAGCACACAGGGATGTTCCCATTAGGGTCAATTGCTCGTGTGGCGTCCCATATTTAGGCATCCACCATAGCAACAGTAAATGAGATGAAAAGCACAATATGTCCCTATGAAGTCATATTTCACTTAATGCCAAACACCTGTAGCACATGATGTCTTAAATTCAAATATTTTTAAGTACTTCAGCATTTCAAATACTGTACGAAGGTCTCGTCGCTGTGTGTTTTACTATGGAAATGTGAAATTGCTGCAGCAATTTGTTTAACCATGTGCAAACATTCATGGAAATAAAGTGCATAAGGCAAACACATGGTTTGCACAATTTAAATAAAAGTCAATATTTGGAAGATCTTCAGCACAGCCTGAACACTCTCAGGCAGCTTTCATGCAGTTTCTTTAAGTTGTTTTCAGGAGCAGTTCTGCAGGCTTCATGGAGGACATTCAAAGCTCTTCTTTGGAGGTTTCTGCCTTTTGTTCTGTTCTGTGTCAGGATGATCCCACACTGCTTTAATAATGCTGAGGTCCGCCTCTGGCGAGGCCAATGCATGACTGATGGTGCTCCACTGTGTCTATTTATGTCCAGGTATCCTTTAATTGCACTGGCAGTGTTTTTGAAACAAGCCATTGTCAATCAGATGTTCTCCAGATAGTACTGCATGATGGACAATCTGATGATGCTCTTCTGTGTTCACAATTCCATCAATTTTGACAAGATCTCCAACAATACTGCCCCAAACCAGGACACAGCCTCCACCGTGTTTTACAGGTGGCTGCAGACACTCACTCTCTCCTGACCTGCTCTGTAAATAGTGACGACAATTTGGGCAAAAATTGTCACAGGACCAGAGACATCTTGCAGGTCTGAATTTCTTCTCAGTTTTTAATGACATAACTTTAAGATGCTGTTCATCTGCTGCAGATAGGCCTCTTTGGGAATCACCTTGTTGGTGCAAATATACTATTTCAAATAAACCTAACTGTGTGCTCTAATGACTCATAGTGCTCAAAGGAATACAACAGAGTTGTGCTGCTGAACTTTTACCTGAACTTGGGATCCTGTGTTGTTATGACGCCCACCTCTAGCTCAGAGGGCTTGAAGTCAATGGAGAGAACAGTTGACAGGCAAGAGATTGCCGTCTGAAGGGGAAAAAAGGAGGGTTGGGGAAAAAAGGTAAGTTGGTGATATTTTCATTCTTAGAATGTTGGATGCCTGGAAACCACCACCGCAAAGGCACACACTTTACTTTCACATTGGTGTTTGTTCCGTATGAACCTTTGCTACACCAGCAAAAGAAAATATTTTATGATACCTCGATCGTTTGTTCAAAGGTCCAATCCAGTTTCTTTTTCACTTTCTTCTCCAGGAAGCTGGTGGCTTCTGTCTGCTTCACGCCGGCGGCCGTGGCCTTGAAACCACAATAGTAGCCTGCTGGGTCGCATTTGTACACCTGAGGGCCGTACTCTTCATCTATGCCGATCACGATCATACCTGCGTGTTAGCATGCATTTAGAAAGGGCGCTCAAACGACATGAAGTGCTACGTGGAGAATCAGCAATGTGAATGTGAATGCGCAATACTCACAGCAGCCCAGTGGTCGCATCTCAGCGTTCTGCGTGTAGACTTGTGAGATATCAGCAATCCTCTTACACAACATGTCCACTGGAATCTCATAACCGTACTTGTACTGCCAGTTGGCTGCTTCATATCGAGCTCGCTGGACTTGGGACCTGCTATCGGCTGTAACACATTAAATGATGCGTAAGATGGACCAGAAAAAAAAATAAAGGTCAATTTCTTTTCCCAAAGAAGCCAATAAATGTGACACTTCCAGTCTCTAACATCACACTTATGTAAGAAAGTTGTTCTTGCTGCAAAAGAAATGATTACTTGGAAAGAGGAAGTGTCAGCTGCCGTAAGAGCTCGGACTGAGAAGAAAGGCTCGCCAAGTTTAACTCAGAAAAGTACCCTGATGCTTTCCCCCCTTTTATGTATCAAAAACCAGCCTTTGTCTAAACAGCTGTTTCTGTATATTTGAAAGACAAAATGGATTTGGGTGTTTTAATGTTCAATTTTTATGTAACAATAGTAGATTTGATACAATTTTACACATTTTGAGCCTTTTTCTTACCTGTCATCCCAGACATTACACATCCAATATTATCTGTTATTCTGAAAAGGTGGGTCACTGTGGAGGCATCCAGAAGCTTGTCCTGTACAGGAGGAAAGCATGAACATGTAAAGGAACAGAACTGTGAAACTGACAAATTACTCAGTGTATTACATAACTTATCAAACATTTAGTGTAAATATAATCAGTAACAATCAGGTTTGAACTTTTTAGAATTACGTGAGAAAATAAACACAACAAGGAGCAAGCTGCTGGAGAGACAAACGAAGCAAATTAGCAGTTCGACTTGGGGAAAAAAGCATTCTGTCAAAAAAATGTGACATTTTTCATTTTATTTAAAACCTGTAAAAATCTCCTTAAATCTACACTGGGATGTGCCGTGTAAAACACAGCCTCTTAAATTCCCCTCAGAGTTTAGGTTTCTCTCTCACAGGCTGGACTGTAACCCGTTTGTTTGTTTGTCCCCAACTACACCAGTTGTGCCTGAAACATTTTGCCAGTGCACAAACTGTTTCCATTGGATGAACAGGATATCGCGCTGAGCCGTGAAAGCTGGGCAGACGTGCTGGTAACTACAGGTCAGCTTGCAGAAAGCCTCTAATCGCTTCGAAATGATTACATCATGAACTAAATTAACTCTTATTTCCAGGTCACTTATTGCCATTAAGCACTGCAGCTTTCATCACACTAACATGCTGTGAGCAATCATTCACAGCTCAACATAAGGGAAACTGGAAGTTTCTATTGTGGTTCTGGTGTTGGACTTGAATCAGCTATTTTAAACCTCTGTGACGAGCCAACCCGAATTACTTGTTGAGCTTAATTGGACTGCCAATCAGGAGCTCTGGGCGCTTTGGTCCAGTACTAATTCTGAAAAAGTTGTTTTTGTTTGTTTGTTTGTTTTACGGCCATCTGTGTTCTCAATTGTTACCCGGGCTAAATGCAAATTGTAAAGTACAAATTCCACTGCTAGTTCTAATGGTTAATTGGTCTTAGATTAGAATTAGGATTAGAAATGAGTACATAAGCTCAGGTTTAGCAGGTTGGAGACGAACATAGAGAGCTGAGGCTGAGAATGTTTGGACATGTGCTGATGAACGAGAGTGGATATACTGGACAAAGGATGCTGAAGCTGCAGCTGCCAGGCAGGAGGAAAAGGGGAAGACCACAGAGAAGGAGGACATGCAGAGAGTCGGTGTGACAGAGGATGCTGGGCATAGGGTGAAATGGAGGCAGATGATCTGCTGTGGCGACTCCTGATTGGTGCAGGTTTTAACGGTTAGTTCTTAGGATGCACAGATATACCAGCCAAACATCTGTGGCATTTACACATGGTAGATGCTGATGTTTACCTGCTGTGTGACATCAACTTTGTGCTGGGTAAATGTTTAAAGATTGGGCGACGAAGAGCCTTAGGAACAGTTCAACTACTTGGACCATATTTTCGTGCAAAGAGAGTCACTTTCCACATTATCCCAGAATTATGAATATGAGACGGTTTTGGGAGCCTGGGTATACCGCTGACAGGTTGTTAGTCTGTCATGGGGTCACCGCAGAAAGACAAACAAGCATTCACACTTACTCTCACAACCAAGGCCAAATTAGAATCACCAACTAACCTAACGCATGCTGGTCTCTGAACTGTGGGAGGAAGCTGGAGTAACAGGAGAAAAGCCACACAACCTCAGCACAGAAAGCAGTAGAAGCAGCATGTATGGATGGAGGGACGGTTGCATTATTTATTCATTTGTTTCTAACTACTACTCCAAATTTCAGAACATCTATAGCCCTTCTCGTAACACTGCTACTGTTATGGCTGTAAGAAAATAACAACAAACAATCTGACATCAACTCACCGGTACTTTTTTCTGTGTTACAACAACTGCACAATCCTTTCCCCTGACTGCTACTGACGTGAGCCCACCTTGGTTTATGGCCTTGAAAGCATATTCTGCAAAAGAAAAACAAAGAGGGTGTCTTTAAGCACACGTTTGCTTGACAATGGCTACGAGCATTAGGATTCGTGGTTAACAGTCACAGAGAGCTGTTTTGTTCAGCTGGAAAATTGGGGCCACAAGTGAAGAACTATTATCAGATGTCATCTGGTTGAGCAGCTGACAGCGAATTATGTACCAATTCTGTGTAGTCTGGCTTCAAACATTACATCCAAAGCAGTAGTAGTAAAATAGTGTCATTTAAAACCCTTCACTTTGAGTAAATTTGCAAACCTTTGACTTGATTTTAACTGTTGCTGCAGGTGCTCGGGCATCTGTAGAATGACTGCTGATTAGAAGACAGCAACAAAATTCATGGCCATGTTCAGTTCAGCTTTATTAGAGGAAAAACCGCTAATTTACAATATTAAATGTTATCTTGTCTCTTTCAATCCATCCAACTAGCAGCTCTCAGACAAAATAATATTCCTGTGACTAAGAAAAATTGCAAAAAAGCTAAATGTAGTGCAGTCACAAAAAATACTTTATTTAGCCAATATATTTAACTGAATAACACGTTGATTCATTCAGCAATGAATCAGCTTGCTTGGCTGCAATGCTAACTATGCTAACTAGCCTAACAGCCAGCTAGCTATTTTGATCCCCTGTGTTTAGTTTGATAGTAGCGTCGTAAAAGGAGCCCCATAATAACAACTCGCACAGGATTAGTAAGACTGTGGTGGTCACATATCATACTACTTTCGATTTGGCGGGTCGCTTTTAATTAACTATAACCTCGGCTAAGCGAACCATGACAGAGCATTTAGCTAGCTAGCAAACAAGTAAGCCAGCGAACCGGCTTTTTATGTAAACAGATCCCCATACTGACCGACTTGATAGAGTCTGCCCTCAGGAGAGAAGATGGTAATGTGTCGATCAAACCCTGCACTCGAGCCTCGGGACATTTTACAAGGATAAGTTGGCCGAGAAGTTCGTCCAAATGAATTTGCAAGCAGACTTCACTTGATGCACACTATTTCTACCCGGAACTGAACTGAAGGGACGTGAACTTCATCCGGTGACAAAGGCTTGCTTCGTTTCTATGGTGATAAAACCAAGGGTCCTACTGATGTTTGTGGTTTCTGGTAAAGTAAAAATGTACAATAACACAATAACATGTGGTCAAACTTGTCCTTACTTTTTATGACATACGATCTTTTAAGCCTTCACAAAGAAATATAAGCTCGTTTTCCAGTTTGTTACATTTACTCATCATGTCCACTTATCAGCTATTTTGCAGTGAAGAGAGCATTTCTCCAAGTATTATCCATCAGTCTTGTCTCCCCACTACATTCTTTTAATTGTCATCTCTTTAAATGTTTTATTATTTCAGATTACAAGCCTATTGTGTCTTTATAGACTGCTCTATGAGCACAAGTTTTAACTTGCCATCAGAAATTGAAGTGGTTATAAGTAGCTACACCTCAGCTTCACCATAAAAATGCTATTTACATTTGATCTTGCATTACACAAAAATGCATTAGTAAATATATTTTACTGTCATGATGTTGAATAATGCAAATTTACAACTGAGGCTGCGCAATTGGTGTAGCTCTAAACATTTTTATTGTTACAAAATTTCCCATATGGAAAAGAAATAGTAAAAACGTATATGATTTACTCATGAAAGTGGCCACTTTCTCATTACTTCCATATATTATTTTACTAAGTATCCAAAACATACAAGTTTCATTATATAATTTTTCAAGGGATCTTATATCTGTTTTCACTCTTGTATGCTTTTCATACAAGTTTCACACAAGACAGATACAAACTTTATAAGATTTATTTATATCTTTTCCATATGGGTTTAGACACTGAATTTAAATTTGTGAAAATAATTTCAGTGTAGCATGTCGCATGTTTTGAGCTATTCCTACACAGTGTGTGAGTACTTCTTCTAGCATACTTGCTTATCCAATGCAATACAATACAACTTTATTTATAGAGCACATTTAAAACCAATGGTATACCAAAGTGCTTCACATAAAAGACAGAAAATAAGACATAAATATTATAAATATTAAATATGATTAAATATTATAGGACCATAACAAAGTACCAGGTATGGTAACAGGTCAGTGTCACTAATACACAGGAATAGCATAAAATGCATATCAAGTAAAACATGTTAAAAGCACATGTATAAAAGGTAAAATAGAGTAAGTCGAGGGATCAGATTAAGCTGTCAGACTGTACAATCTGAACTGCTCCCAACAAACATAGATGTTTACGTCAATGCTGTAACTGCAATAAGTTAGTTAATTAACCGATTCGCACTACAACCTGGTTTGCCTCTTACCTGTAATTATTTTAATTTAATTTAACAACTGTACAGTACTCTCTGTTTATAGTAACCATTGTCCTTAATGTAAATATGTAAGAAAAAATTGTGTATGTTTCTGTTCCGTGTCCTGTGTATTGTTTGTTTGTATATTTGTCTTTTTGGCTGCTGTTACAACCAAATTTCCCCTTGTGGGACAATTAAAGGATTATTCTATTCTATTCTAAATAAGGCAAGGTTAAATAAATGGGTTTTTAACCGTGATTTAAATGACTGGAGAGAATCAGACGCGTGGATAGCAAGAGGAAGGTTATAAATCTGGTGCAGCCAAGGCAAACGCACGGTCGCCTCTAGACTTCAGACGAGATCTTGGCTGCACCAGGAGTAACTGAGTAGATGATCTTAGTGCTCGAGTGGGAATGTATGATCTAAGGAGTTCGATAAGGTAGCTCAGGGTTGTGTTGTTGATCATTTTAAAGGTAAGCAGCAGTATTTTAAATTGGATGCGGTATTTAATGGGTAGCCAGTGCAGGTCAGCTGGAACAGGGGTAATAGAGGCAAACCTCCCAGTTCCGGTCAGAAGGCGTGCCGCCGCATTTTGAACAGTTTGCAGTCTATGAAGAAACGCAGAATGAAGACTGAAATAAAGGGAGTTGCAGTAATCCAGCCTAGAGGTCACAAAGGCGTGGATGAGCTTTTCCAGGTCCTTATGCGGAATATAATGCCTAGCCTTAGAAATGAGATGCAGAAACTAGATCTAACTACAGCGGACACATGTTTATCAAATTTAAAAGAGCTATCCAGCAACATGCCCAAATTGCTAACAGTGGCAGAGAGGGAACTGGCAAGGGAACCAAAGGCATCACAAAGTTGTCTGCGAGGAAAATTACCATCAAAAACCACGATTTCAGTTTTCTTATAATTTAAGATAAGAGAGTTTCCTAAGAGCCCTTCTTTGACCTCGCTTGTCACTTGTTTGTGTTATACTCATACATAACACAACACTCTGACGTCATTATTACTAATTGCAATGAAAATTGTTGATTACCAAAAACAAAGTGATCTATGAAATATGTATGGTATCTAAAAAAGCCCAAAACAAAACATTAAAACATCACCACGCGACATCATCACCAACTGACTTACTGTCAGCAGTGATGCAGAACCACATCTCACTAATCCTATATGCTTCTATTATGTTGATATCTAAAACATAGGAGTCTGTAAGGCTTGTAAGGATCTATTTCACCCCAACTTTAACTTTATTAAAATTCTTTAGCCATTAATTAAGTTCAGTTAATGGCCAAAGAAAGAGAAATGTATAGTGGTAACAGTAACTGGCTTTGCATCTGTTCCATATGTAGCAGTATAGTCTGTATTACCCGAAACAATGAGGAAGTGATGTATTTTTGTGATGTACAAAATAATTTCCCCCAGGGATCAATAAAGTATTCTGATTCTGATTTTTACAATTTCCCGTTGGCACGGAGCACTTACAGCATGTTGACTGCTTACATGCAACCTGCAACAAAAGTATGCATCAGTAATGGGAAAATAAAATTAGAAAAACTATGTGCACCCTTACTGCGTCCATGGATATTAAGAAGATGAATAGCTGCCAGGTGCTGCTATTCAAATGGACTTGATTAATTGACCATCAGTAAATGTGAGCACCTCTGTAAAAAGCAGAAATGTCATCAGTTTGCGGGTCTGGAGGTGTGCGTTAACACAATGCTCCCTGATGGGACGTCCCAGCAAATTTACCATTGCGAAACTAAAAAAAGGAATAAAATCTCACAATCTTCAGTTAGCAGGTTCAAGTTTATGGCAGTACAGTATTATTAGGAAGGGCTACCTGGAGAAAGCCTCTTCTTTCTAAAAAGAACATGGAGGCAACACTTTGGTTTACAAAGTTACATCTTAACAAGGCACAAGACTTCAGGAACAATGTCCTTTGGACAGAGGAGACCAAAGTGCCATGCTTGGTGAAACCCAAACACAGCATATCAGTACAAATACCTCATACTAGCTGTCAAGGACAGTGGTGGAGGGGTGTGAGGATTTGGTTAAAGTAAGGAATCACGGTGTTGCAGTGACACAGTTAAGGTCCAGACCTGAACCTGACTGAAATCCTGTGACCTTAAGGCAAGGCAAGGCAAGGCAAGGCAAGGCAAGTTTATTTGTATAGCACAATTCAACAACAAGGTGATTCAAAGTGCTTTACAGAGACATTAGAAACAAGAACAAATAAAAAGCATGATTTAAAATTGAATAAAACAAGCAAATAAACTAACTAACTAATTAACAAACAAACAAACAAACAAACAAACAAACAAACAAACAAACAAACAAACAAACAAACAAACAAACAAACAAACAAAACAGTATATAAAATCAAAACAGATAAAATCAGAACAGTAGATAAAAATCAGTAGTTAAATGTAAGTTTTGAAATTTAAGCTTAAGTGTGGATTTGGTGCTTTATTCAAATGCAGCTGAGAACAGGTGAGTCTTCAACCTGGATTTAAATAAACTGAGTGTTTCAGCTGATCTGAGGCTTTCTGGGAGTTTGTTCCAGATATAAGGAGCATAAAAGCTGAATGCAGCTTCTCCGTGTCTGGTTCTGACTCTGGGAACTGATAAAAGACCGGATCCAGATGACCTGAGGGATCTGGATGGTTCATACTGGGTCAGGAGGTCATTGATGTATTTTGGTCCTAAACCATTCAGAGCTTTATAGACCAGCATCAGAACTTTAAAGTCTATCCTCTGACGGACAGGCAGCCAGTGTAAGGACCTCAGAGCTGGACTGATGTGGTCCACTTTTTTGGTCTTAGTGAGGACTCGAGCAGCAGAGTTCTGAATGAGCTGTAGTTGTCTGACTGATTTTTTAGGTAGACCTGTAAAGATGCTGTTACAGTAATCAAGCCTACTAAAGATGAATGCATGGACTAGTTTTTCCAGGTCCTGTTGAGACATCAGATCTTTTATCCTTGATATATTCTTGAGGTGATAGTAAGCTGACTTTGTTATTGTCTTAATGTGTTTTTCTAAGTTTAGGTCTGCATCCATCACTACACCCAAATTTCTCGCCTGGTTTGTGGTTTTTAGATGTATAGATTGAAGTTCTCTGGTGACCTGTAATCGTTTTTCTTTGGCGCCAAAGACTATTACCTCAGTTTTGTTTTTGTTTAGCTGGAGAAAATTGTGGCACAACCAGTCATTGATTTCCTCAATGCATTTACCAAGAGCCTGTACAGGGCCTCGGTCTCCTGGTGACATTGTGATATATATTTGTGTGTCATCTGCATAGCTGTGATAGTTTATTTTGTTGTTGTTTATAATCTGTGCCAGTGGGAGCATGTAGATGTTAAACAGAAGGGGTCCCAAGATGGAACCTTGGGGAACTCCACATGTGATACTTGTCTGCTCAGATGTGAAGTTACCTATTGATACAAAGTATTTCCTGTTTTCTACGTATGTTTTGAACCAGTTTAGTACAGTTCCTGAAAGACCTGTCCAGTTCTCCAGTCGTTTGAGTAATATGTTGTGGTCAACTGTATCAAATGCTGCACTGAGATCCAGTAAAACTAGGACTGACATTTTTCCACTGTCTGTATTCAGACATATGTCATTAAACACTTTGGTCAGAGCGGTTTCAGTGCTGTGGTTCTGTCTAAAACCTGACTGGAAGGCATCATAGCAATTATTATGTTTAAGAAGTAACTGAGCTGTTGAGAAACTGCTTTTTCAATGATCTTACTTAAAAATGGGAGATTTGAGATCGGCCTGTAGTTGTTCATTTGTGTCTTGTCAAGATTGTCCTTTTTCAGTATAGGTTTGATTACAGCAGTTTTTAGTGATTCTGGAAACACACCTGATAATAAAGAAAAGTTGACGATCTGTAACAGGTCTGACTCTAAAGTCTTTGAGACCTTTTTGAAAAAACTTGTTGGCAGGACATCTAAACAGCAGGAGGAGGAGTTCAGCTGACCTAAGATGTCCTCCAGGTCTTTGCTGTTAATAGGTTGAAACTGTTTCATGATGTTTAAACAGTTTTTTGGTGGACACAGTACATATCCTGGATCTGCTGTTGATGTACCAATTGCTTGTCTAATTTTTTGGATTTTTTCAGTGAAGAATTTGGCAAAGTCATTGCAGGCCATGGTCGAATGAAGTTCAGCTGCCACTGACACAGGAGGGTTTGTTAGCCTGTCAACTGTGGAAACTAAGACCCGAGCATTATGGCTGTTTTTAGTGATGATGTCAGAGAAGTAGGACCTCCTTGCATTCCTCAGTTGTAAATTATAATTGTGAAGTTTCTCTTTATAGATGTCATAGTGAACCTGGAGGTTTGTTTTTCTCCATCTGCGCTCAGCTTTCCTACACTCTCTTTTTTCATTTTTCACCAGTGTGGAGTTTCTCCATGGAGACTTTTTCCTTCCAGAGATAACCTTCACCTTAATGGGAGCAATAGTGTCCATTACATTTAACATGTTAGCATTGAAGCTATTGACGAGCTCATTGACTGACCCTCTGGGCAGGTCAGGTGTTAATGGGAAGACCTGGTTAAAAATTGCACTACTGTGTTCAGTTATACACCGTTTTGTGATCACTGTTGTTGATATATTTGTGTGGGCTGAGATTTTACTTTCAAAGAAAACACAGTAATGATCAGACAGGCCCACATCAGACACAGTAACCTTTGAAATGCTCAGGCCTTTGGAGATCAGTAGGTCAAGAGTGTGTCCTCTATTATGTGTGGCCTCTGTTACATGCTGAATCAGCCCAAAGTTGCCCAGAGTGTTACTCAGGTCTTTAGTCCCTTTGTCCTGAAGGTTGTCCACATGAATGTTAAAATCCCCAGCAATAATTACACAGTCAAAATCAACACAGATCACAGACAGCAGTTCACTGAGGTCATTAAAAAAGTCTGTGCAGTATTTGGGAGGCCTGTAAACATTAAGAAACACAACTTTGGATGGGCCTTCAGCTGTAAAGCCACATATTCAAAAGACTGAAAACTTCCAGGAGATAGCTGCTTACATTGAAATGATTCATTAAATAAGACAGCAACCCCTCCTCCTCTCCTGCTCGCCCTGACCTCACTGATAAAACTGTAGTTAGGAGGGGTCGTCTCGATGAGAACAGCTCCACTGTTACTTTGGTCCAACCAAGTTTCAGTTAAAAACATAAAATCAAGGCTGTGCTCAGTGATTAAATCATTAATTAAAAATGTTTTCCCAGCTAGAGATCTAATGTTTAATAAAGCCAACTTAAGAGAGCTGTGCGTAAATGAACGCCCGCAGGCCCCAAAACTGAAGCAACGCTGTAAAGAACAGAGGCCCAAAACTCCTCCAGCGTTGTGAAAGACTGAGAAACTCATGCAGAAAACATGTCGTGCCGAATTAGAACTCAGCAAAAGTTATTAGAGTTCTACATGTTATTGTCTTACTGTAGAAGAAAAAGCATTATGTGTCCCAGTGTGAGCTGCCAGTGAGGTAGCACTTACAATACATAGAGCCAGTGATTCATTTCATCGTTCACACCTGGGCTTTACTTGGAAAAGTTTTAAATGGCTGCTGATTGACTGAAACATTGTGCATGCATGGAGAGATGCCAGGATTTTTGAGCATTTATAAAAATGTGTTCTTCCCATAATCACTAATGTTTCCTGTGAACTGTGACGAGTACTACCAGATACACCAACAGATCCTTACAGTGTAATGAGTAAGTTCTGTGTGCAGAATGTAATCAGCATGTGTCTGGCGCAGTCCCGATGTACACTGTAACATTGGTGTTTTGAATACATACAACATGAATTCATGCGCTACACTGTGCACTACTGCATGAGATTAAAGGCTAAAACTGTAGCTGTATATTGCCTTGTCACAAATGAAACCAGTTCCTCTTTTCTATATCTGGACACCAATAAAATATGGCGCAGACTATATTTAAAAGAAACAAAATGATATCCTGCTGCACGAAAATGAAAATAGATTTCAACTTCTCCCTATCACATAACAAGCCAAGGTGAAAGTGATGCCACGGTGTAACAATAAAATAAAATAAAAAAACCCGAACAGAGGCAACATGATCATTTCAAGGAACAAAAATCACTGTCGGGTATCCTGGTCAATGGCCAATTCCCATTTCCTTATTCATGAAGAAGCGTCTAATGTCCATGTGTCAGCCGGGTTTTCCCCTCTGTCTAATGCAGCTGAACAAAAGATGATCACTTCCTCTTTATGAGTTACTACCACATCCAGGTGATGACTCACAAAACCTGTTCAGTGTGATTTCGTGTCGATATGATTAACAGAAGTCAAATCTTGGGCTTCCTTGTAAAATTTTATGATTATATCTTTGTGGGGAAAAAAAACAAAAAACTTAGTGAAAAGTAATTAGTGATAAATGTCACACATGGGAGGGCATTTGAATTTAACCCTGTGACTCAGCCCCGCACACAGTAGATGTCATACGATGGTAAAAAATAAAGACCACGCGATTAATCATGTGAGCTCAAAACCTTGTATTACAAAAAAGACAAAAATGCATCCACTCATGCACAACCACAAACACTCCTTTTTAAGTGTGCAGCACAAAAAAACTCCAAAATGTGCAGTTTGTAGAAAAATGACTATTAATAGGACTTTTTACATGACTCTATCAAAGAAGGCCAAATGTAGCAATGATGATGGTATGAAATCACTGAGCTTGTGCACCTCTCGTTTTTTTTTTTTTTTTTTGCTTTGACATTTCATGACCTCGACCGTCCCCTGCAGATGCCCCCTCCATCACAATGCCTGTCCCCTTCCTTCCCCATCTCTGCTGTCTTTCTCTCTTTGTCTCCTCCAGCTTCTGTTCTGAGTGCGTGAAAGCGCGGCTAGCTCGAGCTGCATCGGTGCAACGCTCGCAGCATTTGCATCTGAAACCAGAAAGACCCCCACCCCCTCGCCAGCACAAAGAGGCGTGGGGCTGATTTCTGGAGTGCAGGGGGATCTCCGCTGTCGATGAAAATACTTTTTCAGAAAGCCACAGCCTGGTTAATGTTTTCCAAGCTCAAAAGTTTAGATATTAAGCAACAAGGGGAACGGCGTGATTAAGCCCTTCTCTGAAAACCTTGACGGTGTAAGATGAAATGTCAGCACTTTTTGACTCACTTTGTATGAAACGTTTTCTTTCCATGACAATGAACATTCTTAAATGTGTATTTGAAAAACTTTCCCTGAAATCACTTTTTTTCCCCTCAATTTTTCATATTGCGAGAAACCCTAAAGACATAAAGCAGGCAAAAAAAAAATCATTTTACAAACCAAAACAAAGCACTGAGGTTCTAAGAACCCCAGTGCTGTGAGCAGCTTCTGGGAACGGCTTATCTAAAGTGCACTAAAGTGCTGAGTGATGCAAAGATGATATAAGTCTGCTGAACGTGTGTGTGTGTGTGTGTGAAAGAGAGAGATAATGCTTTGTGTTACTTCCTTCTTCTATATGCATATTCTTTAGAATTTGCATGTTGTTCTTTGTAAATTGTTGAGTGATTTGTCATGTTGCAAATGCTTAAATGGTTGCAACAGCAGCCTCAAGGTGTGTTGCAATTAGTGGTGCCACAGTTACTTGGAAATGCTTTCGCCTGTTGTGCTGAGATGCATTAAGCAGAACAGAGAATGCCGTCGTTCCCGTCTGTTTGCAAACATTTTGTTTTGGTTTGTTTTTGGCTGTGCTTTGGACAGGGATCAGCATGTACAGTATGCACTAAGTGTGGTTTTGAGATGTAAATAAGATAAGCGTGAGATAAAGATCACAGCTGGTTTATATCATAGCTATAATAAACCTTGGTTTCCTGTCTGGTGTGATGATCTGGTGGTTGACACAAGAGCAAACTTTCCCCTCCATCAAACGTCTGCACTCCAGCTTTGGTGAGCTGGCCGGCTGCCAGTTAATGAATTGGCTCGTATTTACTTAACTAGCAAGAAAATTGCACTTTTTTGACTATCCACTTGATGTGACCCTATTCACTACGGCGCTGCTCTGATGATCAAACTGGAACACTTGCTACTCATCTCTTCTGGAAACGGGGGCACTAAACTGACTGTACAATGGAAAGCGAAACACCGCGCAGCCATTGCGTAGCATACCAGTAAGGCCAGTTCTTTCCATATAATTACTTTGTAAACGATAATGAATGCAACGACAGTAGCTGTAGCAGGCGGAACCTTTGCAGCTTTGCTTGCCCCGACAGGTTTGTTGATATGTCCAGCTGATTTGCATAGTAAGACGATGCAGGCTCTGAATCCGTTTCTTACTCCGAACAGGAAACAGGTGAAGAATGAAGCGAACGTAAACATGCCAAAACCTGAAGTTGCCACGTGAGACTGGCTCTGCAGTTAAGCCAGTTCCTGTACGGGGTCAATGTTAAAAATAGGTGTTCTTTCCGGGTACTCCTGCTTTCTCCCACATCCAAAGACATGCAGTTAGTTTGGTTAGGCTAACTGATGATTCTAAATGGCTCGTAGGTGTGAATGTGAGTGTGAGCGTTGTCTGTCTCTTTGTGTTAGCCCTGACTGGTGACCTGTCCAGGGTCCAGGGTGCCCGCCGCCTCTTGCCCCTGTGGTAGCTAGGATAGGCTCCAGCCCTCTCCAACGACCCCGATAGGGACAAGTGCAACAAATCGCATGGATGGATGGTAGCTATACCTAACATTTCTCTTCATAACAAGTTTCTCTCTTTTATCTTATCCTTTCTTTATTTTAGTAAGACTTTGGGTCACACTGTGTTTGGGGTGCTGGTGCCTTTTTACCTTTTGCTGTGCTGAAAATCTGCAGTAACAGATGATCCAGATCCAGACGTCTGTGCTCCAGTTATGGTGAGTGAATTTCTACAATTTTATTTTGACTTGGTTTCCGATCCGTCTCCAAAAATCGGATCCTGCTCAGCACGCTACAGTGAACAGGTACGGACCACCAGGTGAGAAGGCTAGTGCTAATAAAACCCACAGTTTTCTTAGTTTGCACTGTAAGAGAAGCCATTTACAGTTTATCTTGCATTTGCTTTTAAAACATTGGTGCGGGTGGTGACCCCCTTATTAAATCCAGCTAAAATTTAGTACATTTCGTCATGAGAAGGTTAGCACAAGGGTCTGTAGGGATGTCTACATGCCTGCCTTTCCAATAAGAACCTGGCATGGTGATCATAAAGACAGCTTGCCAGTGTCTTCATGAGGTAATCTGTACTCACTGTCACTGATAAAGTGTGATTGATGTGTAAAATATGCGCATTGCACCTTTATAATATTATATATTTAACTTATGGCACTTTGTCATTTATCCAGGTTTTCTGCTCCCAGAAAACATAAACACACACCACCCAATAACAACTGGTGCTGTGGGTCCACGTGACGGGGCCAGCATCGTAATTCTTATGCAGCATGAACAACTTTCCAAGTGTTTATGTCAGGCGGTTAGGACATGTTTATACAGTTGCCCCCAAAATATCCACGTTTCATTTTGTTGAGTTGTAGCTGGAAAATTGAGAATTTAACTTTGATAATGATGCGGTGCAGTGACAGTGCAGTTTAAGCCAAAGTCAAAGGCAGGTTAACTGCTAAGAGCAGAAATTACGATGGTTACACAATCATGCCGCACACTACAAGTTGTGCAGTTTATCACATGCAAGTCCTTTGTGTTCCCCCTCGAGTCCTCTCCTGATTTAAAATAAATGTTAGTAAGGGGGTATTTCAAGGCTGTGACCTCCCAGAGGTTTCTTTGACGTGTTTCCAGCCTTAACGACTTTGTGATGGTAAGTGTGCAGTAACGATCGGTAAAGTTCAGCTTTTTGACATGACCTCCGCTCTTTGTTCTTTTTCCAGTAAAAACAGGGTCTATGAATCGTACAATATGGTATAATATGACGAGTGAGCAAGAGCTGAGGGGTTTCTCTGAGTGATCTGTTTAAGAGCAGGTGTCTGTGGTAACAATAGAGCGAGCGTTGAGGGGAGGGGAGGTATCCGTGGTTTTAACCCACATATCCTATTATAAAAGTCTCAGGAAAAAAAAAACCTTAAACAACACATGAATAGCACATGAAATCCCCTGGACAGACACAAAACAAATGACATTCACAGGCGCTGAGTCTATTTATTTTGAAGTCAATGCATTCTCTGTCTAATCTAAAAATACGCAAATATGCAAAGAAACCCACATGCCTGGATGTGAGAGTGGTGGGTGAGATCAATAGCGGTTTTAAACAGCCATCTCACTCCCACAGACTTCCTCTTTATCCTGTATGTATCACCAAGTTATCCTGTAGGATGGACATATTCAAACAGGCCCTGTATCTGGGCTTACTATAGACTATGGGCGTTGCTACGCTAGAGCTAGGCCTGAATGTGTAGAATTCAAATGAAGAAGGCAAACTTAAAAGCCAACAAGAACAACCTGAGCTTCTTTTCTCCTAAGCTGAGGAAGTGAACATGTCTCAGTCTGTGTCACAGGACTGCATGAAACCCAAACCCTGTTTTTCTTTTTCAAAGCCCCCTCTGGCTTTCGCGCCTGCTTTTGCAGAGCCTCTCTCAGTACATGCCAGCAGACGTATTCAGACAGGTTTTCCAAGTAGGCTTTATCAACCGTGCCTTGTGTCCTGTCCTTGTATCATCCTCTGCAGTCTTGTGTGCAGTGATCTCATCATGTGTACTTCCAGTGCCAAATGTACAGTGATGCAGCTGAGACGCCTTACTCACAAGCTGAGTGAGTGCTACTTTAGTCATTGCACCTCAGGCTTTAACTGGATGATCAGCTCCTGTTTATGCTACTTTTTTTTTTTTTTTTTTTACAAAGTTGACTGATAATTAAATCGTTTTCATTACCAGAAGTCAATGTATTAAAGTGTAGGCTCAATTTGTGGTAACTTTGAGGCACTGACAGCTGCAAATACAACAAAACCTTGTAAAAGCTTTTAGCTCTCTAGCTAGGCCTCAGCTATGCTCCGCTACAGTCACCAACAAATGTTACTTTGCTGTTCTAACTGCTTTAAGAAAAATGGCATGAAAAGAACAATGAAAATAAAAATAAGAAAATCTAGTGAGCTAATTGCTAAGCTAACTCAAATATGCCCCCAGTGCTAGCTTGGCTTAGCACAAGCTCAGGTCAGCTAACAGCATTAGCCAGCTTTATAGACATGAATTAAGCTTAGTCCTAGACTTTGAATAAAACGTTTAGTTTAAGACCATGTTTAAGCCATGTCTGGAAAACTGAGCTAAAGAGTAATTACTGCCCCAGCAGCCTTGATGACAACTACAAAGCTAAATGATAATTACCTACATAAACTAGCATAAAGTTGCTAGCATTGCATAACTTTTTGCACTTCTTAAAACGATTTGATCAAAGTATACAAAGCAGTAATGTTGTGTGTTGTGGTTATTAAAGTTCTCTGAAAATTTCCCTTATGTATTTATTTAAAAAAAAAAAAAAACAGACAAAACATGCGCCTTTCTCTTAAATTTGTGTCAACAGTAAGAGACTATTGCCTGCTACAGTCTGTATTTCTAATTTCAGCTGTCGAAGTCAGTGGGTCATTTCTGAAATGCAATAAAGTGGAAAAACTGCACAATACCAGGAGAAAGAGGGATGGTAGATACAAAAAAAACTGGAAAGCCCATGTCAAGTAATTTTGGAGGCCATTATTTGGTGGTGGCCTCAGTAATAACAGACTGAAGTCAGTGATCTCCTGATGGCTTAGGAAGAGAGGAAACACCCTGCTGCAATCGCAGCAATGCCAACTGTACCGTGCAGCAGCGGCCAAACCAACCGGGCTTTGGACCAGTATATACACGAGGATGAAAGAGAAATATCAAACCGGTGTCAGCAGCATACAAGAAAATTATACTGTTGTGCTACCAAATATTAAGCACCCTTGAAGTGTGACCACTGCTTGATAGATTGCGGTGCGCTAATAAGGAGAAAATGAAAGATCCCAGTTACCCCCCTATAAAAATCCCCCCTTTTTGCACACTTATGTATTCATTAATTGTGTATCCACATTGTCCGCAAATGGAAATCATGCTCTCATCGACCTTATTTGGTTATGTTAGATAGGCAAACGGGATTCGGAATAAATAGCTGTGAAGTCAGTGAAGGGAATTCAAGGGGAATTTGGAATGAGAAAGCTGTTCCTGAAAATTATACAAACCATACAAGGTGCTGGCGTGGCAGAAGCATAGACCCTGGTTCGTTAATTAACCTTAATACACATTCAGATTTAAAAAAATACTTTCAAGCACCTAGAGAATTCCTTTCGTCTCATCCTCTGCCTGTTCCTTCAAGCTCTCTGACATTCCCAGAGTGAGCTGCATCCAGGAAATCTAGCAGGGATATGAGCTTACATGCAGTATCCTCGGTCTGGGAAGATTTATTGCTAGCTTGAGGGTAAACTGGATCTTCAAAACTGCCCCATAACTGCAAGTTTGGCTTTCATTTCAGCTGTGAGATGTTATGAAAAACTCAGGAATGTGTTCACAGAGGACTGCTAGAGTGGAATTTTTGCTGGGAATTTCCCAGCAGCGTGAGCGAGCGGCGGTGTGCATGCGCGCCGTGTGACTTTTAGCTCGTGTGAAACGGCTGTTGTCTCTGACTGAACACAAACACGCCAGCCTGACTCAGGTGCACGGCTCCGTTTCAGGAGATAAAACAGGTGTGTGTCAGGTAAAAGGTGCCAGGCGATGACTCCGGTTTATATGAGTGTTATTACAGGTCGATGAGTAAAAGTAATTCTCTGTTCAAGAGGACATCTTGTCCTCCAAATCTAGCAACAAACTGCCCAGGCAAGCATGCTTACTCATTAATGCCTCTGTTTTTAATACCAAGAGTAGACTGTGCCTTTCAAAATGCCCACATGTGTTGGAGTTCATAAAACTACATGCTAAAATTGAAATTCTGCAGAGGCTGTAGACTACTGCTGACCTCCAGCAGCACCAAAGCTTACAGGCTGCATCTCTCCTCTCTGAAATCCCCCAAACTTTCCGCACGCCAAAATCTATTCTCCCCGCCGCCAAGATAATGGCCTTTTCAGGACTCCCGTGATACACGCTCTGCTACAGATCCACCGCAGCCGGTACTCTGGCTGCCTGGCAAGCAGCAGTTTACCGCGGCCATGTGTTCCACCTAATTACTTTTCCAGGGTAGAGCGCAGGGCAGCGTTATACAGATGAGACGTGGAGGGCTCGGCGGATGGAAGAGGAGGCGCGGGGCAGCTTTCTGGGCCCAGATGTGCACAGTAGCGGTCCGCCAGGCGCACATCTGCAATCATTTGAACCTACTAAGGGGAATTCCTCTCTCACTGCATGCCTCCGTGTGTTTTCGTCCCCCTGAATCCTCAAGTCGGGACAATGAATTGGTCGACTGCTTCCCTCTGTTCTTCTTCTCATGTTTCCCCCGTGTGTCATGATCGGCTTCCCCACAGACAGACAAACAGGCTGGTGTGGGATCCTTTGTGTTAAGGAAATTTAAAGGGAGGATAAAAGAGCCAAATCTTTTTCTGTAAATATACGGTGCAGCATCTGAAGCACAGACATAACAAGCACTTAACTGTGAAGCTTTGTTTGGTACCGTGGGCTCTGAGTGCACCTCACCGCACGTCCTATGACAAGGGAAAAAAGCAAAACAAGAAACGCTTTTCAGCCATAAGTGTTTCATTAAAGCAGCGAGCAGGAGACAGGACTCTGCTTGCCGAAAACCCTCAAGAAATGAAAATAGCAATTTTAGTTTAACGGCACTGCTAAGTGGGTTAAATTTGACAAAGGGGGCTAAAAATATCTATTGTTTTGCTGCTGCGTGGGTTGGCCGCAGCACAACAAAAGCAGGGAGTTTCCTCTCCTCCAGGATGACGGGAGATTTCCTTGTATTAGCATTTTGAGACTCGGAACGGGATGTTCTCGTTAACGCTGATGCAGGTCAACGTAGTCTGCAGCTCTTCGCATAACTCCTTTGGAACAGGGAGCACAAAAGGCGTCGAGTAATACGAACCTGACTTTGTTTAAGAAATCAGGGTCTGTTGTGTCTCTCTGGGCTTGGTTTGCTCCCATTCTCCTTTTCACGTGGCCTTTAATAAAACCGTACCACTTCCTTGAGAGTCACGCTCTCTATTTATTTGGCCTTCTTGTCTGTTATTCCTTCAGGAACATGTAGGTGACTGGGCACACCCTGGTTTGAGTAAAGTGGATGCTGTAAAGACATATTTTTATCCCGTCGTGGAAGGGCGTTCAAAACAGTGGCGCTTTGTCCACCATGTCTTGTCACATCTGTTTCTGTTAGCAGACAGGAAGCTACGCTATAAATACCAGAGCTGACGTTCTTCTTTCAAGATCAGTACATCTCACTATGAAATGAAAAGAGTTTCAGATGCTATTTTTGTGCTATGAATTCCACATTACTGAAAGCACGGGAGTGCTGCTGCACCCTGGAAATGAATGACATTTAAAGCTGAACTCTGTTTCATTTTTATAAGATCTCAGTTTGTGCTGTGACGTGTGCTGCTTAATGAGAATTATGATCTCCCTCTATGGAATCAGTTTAGCGTCCCTTAGCTTTTTTTTCTTATATCATTTGCTTTAAACTTCCAGTTTTTATTGAATTCCTATTATTTTAATTTGTCACTTTTCAGCAAGAATCCAGTGAAGGATGTTGCTTATATAATTGTTCTTTACAGCTTGGTGTGCTGCACCCAGGAGAAAACCCAAAGTAAAGGAAAAAATACATTCCTATTAACTATTGTCAGTACCGGCCCTGTATTTACTTGGGATCAATGCCAAAATCTGGAGTATTGCACACCACCACTTTTTATACTCTTTAAAGTAACGTCCTATTTGAATATGCTTTTTAGTTATCTAACATAGGAGGAGAAGTTTTACCTGTTAATTTCTTATTATTGTCACGGCAGCCGAAATGAAATGAATGAAGCGTGGACTCAAACACAGGCAATCGGAGATAAAGGGTGACGATGAAAAGAAAGCGAGTTTTTATTGAACTGAACAAAACTACAAATTTAAGCAAAGAACGACTACAGGCGGCTAAAGGAACTGTTACTAGGAAAACTAAACACTACATGAAGCCTGAAAACTGGAAACAAAAATGTAGAAAACCTGGAAATGTGAGGGGAAGGAGAGAAGAGGTATCCAGAGGAGACACACAGGATGACAAGCCAAGGCAACATGGGGGAAAACGAGGGACAGAGAGAAGCACAATTACACACAAGGTAACGAGCGAAATGCACAACAGGAGGGAGACACAGCTGAGACAAAAAGTAACAGGACGTGGTGCACAGGGAGGACATAAAGACAGACAACCAAGACTAAGCATAGAGCACACGGAGAACAGAAACCTAGAAACCAGGAACTCTAAGTATCATACAAACAGAATAATTCAGAGTATAACTTAAACCAAACACACAAACACTGGGTCACCAGACTCAGGACCTTGACAATTATCATGTTATTTATAGCACGTATCATTACATTTGTGTACAACTGAGCTATAGCATGAAAATAACCACAGACTGTATATGAAAGATGGATGCATCCACAGTGATATCACCCAGTAGCTTATGGGCAGTCTCGACTTTTGCATCGTAGCAATTTACATTTTGTTTCTTTGCAGAGCTGGATGACCATCAAATATGACCATATTTGAACAAGAATGCAGATGGGTGGCTAATGCTAACTTGGTCAGCTAGGGCCATGATATTAAACGATAGGCTATGCTAACTTTGGTTTAACTTTATGCTACTGTTGTTGTCATAACAGATTAAACAAGCTACATAATCTCCCCTGGAATTCAAGTCAGAATGCCAGGGGAGAAGTTGCTTTGTTACAGATGCTCAATCAACCTATAAATGTTAAAGATAGAAAATATGAAAATCCTGTAAATAAAAGGTATTCCATATGAAACAAATTGTAGAACATAAACAAGATGGAAATGGGTAGGAATGATATCCTGCAGCGGATCATCGTGGAAACAGTCTTGTGTTGATCGTCCTCCTGTCACTGTCCAGCACGTTGTGGTGGGAAGGACTGTCTAAACACCACAATCAGATAGGCGAGGTCCACACCCACAGTGTTACTGACTTTGCAGCTCAGTCTGTTGAGTCTGTTGGTGTGTTTTACCCTCGGTCTGCTGCTCCAGCACACCACAGCACAGAACATGGCACCAGCTTAACACAGAATACACAAAACACATCATCCGACACATATTAAAGGATCTCGGTCATTTCAGAAACTAAAGCCCTCTTGCAGCGGGCTGCTATGTTGTGCAGGGATATTCACGATGCAGAAAATGCAACAATTAAACAAACAGCTCCACAATTGCTTTGCCCACTGTTCTTAACCTCATTGACTATGGTTATCAAATGAATGATAAGAAGCAGAGAACTTGAATCTCTCTTTTGTTTTGTAGACATTTATCATTCCAACTTCTGTCTTTGTTTTGTGAATGGTAAAAACGAGAGTGTTTCAAAGAGTGCACACAAATAGAGCCCCCATTATTTTTGTCACCGGCAACCCACGAAACACCACGAGCTGACCTGTAAGCCACCTGACATATTCACTGCCTTCTTGTTTCAGATCCGTGTTCACGCTGCTCAGATCTGACAGCAGTGACAGACACCATTGGAGGTGTGGGAGGGGGGAGGTTAGGGGAGGGGAGGGGGGGTGGTTGTTGCTCTTTACTGAGGAAAGTACCTAAAGTTTACATTTGGACCTTAATGTCCTTTTGTAGTGCCACACTCCGCCCATGCAGGCACATTATTCTGCAGAGGATGTTTCACTACTCTTTGCCATGACCAGCAGTTACATCAATCTTTCTGAAAAAAAGCACCAGGCCTCCACCCTGCAGAACACAGCACTCGCTGACCATTCAGCTTTTTTCAGAGTCAAAACGCCCAAAATGACCCACTGCTGCTCCTTCAAACTTCCAACGGCGCTTGAACTGTCGGGCAGATGTCAACGATGAACAGTTTGCACACCTTTGCTAAACCTGTTTGCACTTTACATCCCGACTACAGCAGCACATGAATAGTGAAAGTAAAATGTAGGTTCATTAACAGACACGTAAATGGTTCCCCTTCCCCTCCTACATAGAGGCAAAACACCCCGAGTGAAAAACCCAGGGCCTAAAAAACCCTGAACTACTGTCTGTGGTGGTTTTTTGGTTTCTTTTTCAGTCAATTTGTGTCTTTCTTTTAGTCTTTTAGCGCTTTGTGATTACATTGTCTCTCACTTTGCAGCCACACTGCCTACATTTTTGTAGCTTTTTTTCTATTGTGGTAGTTTTTACATCACTTTGTAGTTTATTCGTGTTTGCAGTGCTTCATTTGCACTGCCTTCAATAACAGTTAAAAATCAATTAGGTCTGTGCTCCTGGAAGGTTAGCCAATCAGATTTAAGATTATCATCTTCTTTTCTCTCTTCTATTTCATCGCACGCAACACTTGGAAACTGTTAGCAACAGGTGGCTGCCCTTTCTAGTGCTGGCAGAGGTTTCTTTCTCCCCACAGTCACCAGTTCCTTGCTCATGCACAATTATTAGATTGTTGCATTTCCTGCTATAATTTTGATAATCCAATCTAAAGTGATTTGGGGTGAGAAATGAATGCATTAAAACAACAGTTTATGCTACCCTTTTTGTTCATTTGTTTGTTGCAGTGGGTATTTAAGCATATGGCAAACAACACAGAACACAGAACCGCAATATGTTCCATCAGGAAATGTGCATGAGCCAAAAAAAAAATAACTGTGAGTTTTTTGTGCTGCTCTTATCCTCTTTCTAATCTCTGAGAGCTATTTTGTGATATAGCATGTATCAATTGCTTTTGGAAAACACCTAAACGTTAAATTGGGTTCATAAAACGGATTTTACCACCATTATAACCTTAAAATGGTTTTGGGAAATGAGACTGATGTCAGCCTCATGCCGGGACTTTTCACAAAGCGTCAGCACTTACCATGACTTGTGTCCAGATGAAGACAACTTACAGATTGTAATCAAGGACACAGTGGTTTGATTAGTGTCATGAGACGGAGAGATTTCGCAGGTCTTTCCTCCCCACTGCTGTCAGACTCCACAACAAAGACTTTAACTGAACAAACACACACATCCACACATGTGCAATAATCTTTTCTGGCATCGTTGTATTTTTACTCAGTTGTATATAGCATTCGTATTCTATTTTTATCTTATTGTATATTTTTATTCTATTTTATTCTACTGTATATAGTATATTATTTTATTCTATTCTGTACAGCTCTGTACTGTATTTATTCTTATTGTATTCTAATTTTTGCCTCATAACTTTTGCACTGTCCACTTCCTGCTGTGACAAAACAAATTTCCCACGTGTGGGACTAATAAAGGTTATCTTATCTTATCTTATCTTATGAGCCGGAGTCATGGCTTGATAAGAATGATATCCTGTCCGGTGCTTTTACTGACTCATATATATATATATATATATATATATATATATATATATATATATATATATATATATATATATATATATATATATATATATATATATATATATATATATATATATGTATGTATGTATAAAGCAGCATGAAGACATCAACATCAAAGACCTACAGAAAAAAAATACAGTTTGCAGACATTTCCTTCTGTATCAGATGCATGTTTGAATTGTAAAAGTGAGTTTTGCACTTTTTAACTATAGCGATGGTGTTGCTTGCCAAAACTATAGTGCAAAGCAAAGACTAGGAAACATTTCTGTGCATTTATCCCACTGCAATTTGTGTTTTTTATTTTTTTGCAGTATGAATTAATAGACTAGGTAATGAAAATATTGCACATGTGATGTTTATTACTTAATTTTAGCCCCTGCAAGGTTTATTACACCTGCAGGTCAGTAAAGTACCCTGTGGGTTCACAGGTCATACTGTGTTAGCCTTGTTGTCACCGTGGCAGCCACCTGTACTAGCAAACTTGTAGCTGAGATAGTAGGCAGCTAGTGCCAGGGACTTTCCACCACATAGTGTGTGTGTGTGTGTGTGTGCGTACAGTACTTGACAGTGAAGTGCATGTTTCTGCATTTGGGTGTGTGCATGTGTGTTTGGGTGTGCAAAGGGCACTGTGTGCAGACAGCCAGAGAGTGTAGTGTGGTGTGAACTGCAACATGTGTGAGAAAAAGAGCTTTGGCAGTAGTGAAGCGGAGATCCTAATCGTGCATCGTGTGTTTTCGATGCATGTGAAAAAGAATCAAAAAATCAACACATGCATATGTGTGGGTCTGTGTGCGTGCGTTTGAGGTAAAACGAAAATCACTGAAAAAAATCAACAAAGTGCAACAAAGCATGCAAATGTTGCACTGCGACGCATACACGGAACAATAATGATTCCTTAGTGTCATTGTGTGGCATGCAAACATAACCAAACTTTATCATGTGTACCCCCGTCCCCTTTGGGAACGTGGGACTGTAACCATGTGTTATCACTGGGATGACAATAGCTGTCATTCTCAAGTGATGGTCCTGGCTGCAGGGGCTTCGTCTTTGAAGACAGGCTCTCTGTTTTTAAACTGTAGCCCACGGAGGAAGCAAAGGCTAAGGGGGTGAGACAGAAGCCCGAGCAGTGCTGGAAATCCCCTTCCCTCAGCCTCGTCTTAGACATACAGGGCCCCGCTGAGGCCCACATCAAAGGGGCTGCTGCTGTTCTCATCATCCTCCCTCTCTCTGTCTTTCTATATGTCTCACAGTCTTGATGTCCTTACCTCCTCTCTTTTGTTTCCATTTATATACATGCCTCTTTTTCACACTCAGGAGTTATGGTAGCATCTCAAGGACAAGGCAGCCAGGTGCCAGACTGATTAGCAGGTTGTCTTACATCTGGAGTGCAAACTGCACCTAAGCCTTGTGTAAGAACAGTAATTTGCGAGTGACTAAACAGCATGTGCACCCTGATTAATCGCAGACTGGAGGTATCAGCACATATGGCAGTCTAGCATGGTGTATTACTTTTCTGTTTTTGGATCCGTGATTAGAATCGCGCACCACATCTGAGTGATTCAGAAGCCAAAATGCTCGCTTGAATGGCTCCCTCCAGATCACTAAACACCTTCTCTCCCAGCCCCCACCGCTCACAACCCACAAAAAATGCCAGGTATGCTCGGAGCAGCAGACAAACAGAGTCTGCCGTGTTGAAAGGGAGAGGAGGAGATTGGCACATGAATGTTTAAGCAGCAGTTTGGGACTGACCCTTTTGAATGTGCACACACATTTGCATGCGGATGTTTGTGCACGTGTGCTCATTCATGCCAACGCCAGTAAACACACAAGTCACAAGGAAAAGCATTGTGAATTTTCAAGTCTGGATTTTCCCTCTTAATCACTGAGTGCCCGATGACTGCAACGTGTCTCACATCTCCATGAAGGAAGCAGCTCAGATAGACGGTTTCCTCTCTGTTGATCCAGCTGCTAGTCAGTGCTGCTTATCGTGATTAGATTTCATCAGGAAAATTCAGTTTGCAGTTTTAATGAGGTTTTGCTTTTGTTGCATTTGAGGCTAAATAAATAAAGAAAACAAACCCCAATATCATCCACAAACTTACTTCATGATCAGTGTCACCTACACTGTTTTAGCTTAGCTGCTCCCCCGCTCTATTCTAACCTCAGTTAGTCTCTCCTGTTAAAGAGAGTGCTGCCCTCTGCTGGACTCATAAGGAATTGTTCAATTTGTAAAGGAAACAAAAATAGCCCAGCCATTCTCAAAGACAAACATCTAAGAGGTAGTTAGTGGTTTGGTTTGGATGCTGCTCTACTTTTGGTGTACAAGAGGAAGGAAATGCAATGTAGTAGTGAGTGGGTACACTGTAGATGTAAATAATGTCCACATGTCATTTAAAATATTGCCATTACTTTAACTTATACTATGTTTTGATTCAGTTCAATTCAAATTTTATTTCTACAGCACATTTAGAAGCAACAGAGTTGACCAAAGTGCGTCACAATCAGTTAAGAACAAAAGTAGAAAAACAAACACAGAATGAATTAACATTAAAAAACAGGTCTGATGGTACTCAAACTGAGCTTGAATTAAGTCAGCGTAAAAAAGTGAGTTTTAAGACGTGATTTAAAAGACTGAACTGACTCTGAAGATTATTCCAGAGTCTGGTGCTGCAACTGCAAACTGCACTGATGGGAATTTAACTTAAAACCTGAGATTTGTCCTGGTGTGCTTGTGTAACAGCGCCTTTGTAAGTATTACATACACTATGTACATATAACACACACAGACACATGCGTGTATGTATAACAACAACAACAACATATAATGAATTACATTTTTAATTTACATTTCCTTTTTTAAGAGAAGTTAGTGCAACTCTGCTTTTAGGTTGAGGGTTCGATTTTTCGACAATCGCCACAGATGGAATAAAAGATTTAGCCATGATGTCACCCCCTCATTAGGGAGGTCCCATTATGTAGCCTTGAGCTGAGTGTTTTTGAAACCGAATGTAAGTATATTTGCAAACTTATCAGATTTTGAGGTTTTTAAAGATGAAAAGCCTTTTGTTTCCTTTCATTGGGGGCTAATGACAAAAAGGGCAAGCAAATGCCAACGTGCCCCGCTTGGTTGGATTAGACACACTTTCCAAAGACAAAAAGAACAGAGAGGTTCATGGCTGATGCAACATAACACACTTTTATATCATGTTCCCCGGTGGTTCTTATTTCTTATGCAATGATCTCAAGCATAGCAGCGAGTCTACAACAGAATGGCTGAAAAAGAAAAGAGTCAAGGTGATACAAAATTCAGACCTCAGCCTGATGCTGTGGTGGGACCTTGAGAAAGCTGTGCTTAGACAAATGTACACAAACCTCAGAGAACAGAAGCAGTTTTATAAGGAAGAGTGGACCGAAACTCCTCAGCAACAAATTCCGAGGACTAGATACGACTATGTTTGAAAACCTGACCTCTTTCTCAAGTTATCGGATGTCCACACAACCATCCCACCGTGCCCACAGTGCCCCATCAGCCTTTTACAGCTAAAATAAAAAGGTCCCCAGGCTGAACTGAGATTTGAAATGTATGCGTACGGAGATACAGAAGCACATAAATAAATAATAGATCAAATGAGCTAGGAGCTGTTTTTGGTTTGTTTACAGCAGGTTGGACAAGCGCTGATATGAATCAACCTTCAGGCTCGCAACAACATCAATATTCCTAACAAAAATATTCATCTTGCAGCCTAACTCACAACAATTTAAAAATCTGCCCTGTCTCTGTTGAATTATGAGCATAATGAATGATCAGTGTGCTATGACTGTGTACGGGGCTGCACAGCCTGTCGGTGGGTGGTACTGTCTCCCAGCGTGGGTGCTGTGTGAGGATGCCTTGTGTGGCTCTGGCTGTGGAGTGAATTCACTTCACTTTCTGAGAATTAGAGATGAGCCGTCTCATCATGGCACCACTGTAATGATGCGCTGTGATATGTAAGCCACCACCAAATGGAGCTTCATGCACCAACAGGCTTTTCTTTCCTAGCTTGTTTGCTAGTTTGCAGTTTTAGGTGTCCACATATATCATTTCCCAGCTTGTCAAAATGACCAGAGGGACAGAGAAAGCAGCAATTATGCTGAAGGGGAAATTCTGTGCTCACCACCTAACATACACCGTAAGTCATTCAGGTTCTCATTAAGCCCCAAAATACTGGCATACTACTTTTTTTCAAGCCCTGTTTTATTTTTAGAAAATAAGTGAAACTCCTCTGAAAGCGGAATTTCCTCACACACCAAAATCTCCGGTTTGTCACGTTAGTGTTTCTTGAGCTCTAAAATTTGTTCTCAGCATTAGCAACACCACTTTGACTAATTAACCTTAACACACTGGCCTTGTCTTTTCGGGCGCTGTCAAGGGGAAACTCGATTTGCATAAAAAATCAAAATGAAACTTAATATTTTATCAAAAAGATCTTTTTGATTGCAGAGGTGGAAAATTCAGCATTTTGGAAACAAGAATGGCGATGACGTATCTCATTTGACTAATGATCCCTCACAGTTCTCACTGCTTGGAAAAACACACGTGACCTTGACTTTGAGCACTGAGCCCCCATTACGTGATCCTCATGTGAAAGGTAAATTCTGACAGCACTTCTAAGAAGATTAAAGATTCTTATGAATTGTGCATAGACAGCTGAATGCCTCATCGTGGTATAAGCTAAAATACTGATTTGCATATCGGTCAAAAATGACATGGAGCTAAAACCAGCAGCTGTCCAGTTTAGCCTTACTTACTCCAAACCCTCCAGAATAACACAGTTTTGGATAATCAATACTTTTAATCTGCATAAAAACTGAAGCACAGCTTACAGGAGGCTGCAAGGAGCTTTGTGTGAAACAAGGTTAGCTCCTTTTTGCTAAGCTAAGCTGTTAGCCCATTAGCTTCTTGTGTACACAGGGATGAGTTTGGCTAAGAAAGGAACTGGTGTATTTATTTTAAATAGGAAGTGTTACATCGATTTAATGTTGTTACTTTTTTGGTAACATTAATTTCTGGTAATTGAAAATGAATGTCGAGGCTGATTTGTGGCAGATGAATAGCAGCAAGAGTGAAAGAGAAGTTTTACAAGACAGTGTGAGAGCTGCTGTGATTTGTGGTTTGGAAACGACGGCACTAACCAAAAGACAGGAGGTCACGCAGGAGGTGTAAAAGACTTTGAAAGAAAGAAAATGAGTGCATCCGAAGGGAAAGCTCACTGTGGAGTGGTTTGGAGACAACGTGGATGTTAAAATGTGCAGAGGAGGGAGAGTGCACATGCTGAAGGAAGGATACTGAAGATGGAGCTGCCAGTCAGGAGGAAAACAGGAAAACCACAAAGGTGATTCATGGATGCAGAGCAGAGGACATGCAGAGGTTTGCTGTGGCACTAGGTAGAGGCACGTAGTGGCGACCCCTACAGGAAACAGCTGGAAGGAGAATTTCATCCTTTTTGAGCATAGAGCAGGAATCGACCTGATAACTTCCCCAGTTTTTCATTTTTCATTTCATGATTGCTTGCAGCAATAACAGGGAGACTTTTTGTCTTCACTTAAACAAACGGTTTTTCTTCCTATTAATTATTTGACTTCATAAGCTTAAAGTTATTCAGGGTTTCTTCCATAAGAACTTCAGAGAATATTGGAGAATTTTTTCTGTAAATCTAAAAAATATTCATTTTTTCTCAGTGTCCTTTTCACACCTGCTGCCCTACTGAAACTCATGGCGCTCGTCTTAAATGACTGTAATGTGCTAAAGCTGTGGTTTGGTATTGAATTGGTTTGAAATATTATCAGACGGATATTCGTGCCACCCTCTTATTCAAAACTCTACCAGTTTTGAATATTCTCCCACCTCTGAGCTGAGCTAAGCGTGCGTTACTGTTGTTTATGTCATCAGAATGACTGCAGAGGAGGCCGTTCATGACCACAGAAACCTCCTCTGGCCTGAAAATGGGCACATTGTGCTGCGAGCGGACAGGGTCTGTGACCTCAGAGCGGTCTGCATACACAATGACACGGGCTGTTCGTCAGGACTGACAAAGCCAATCGCTCATGTCGCTCGCACTGTGGCCGCGCTCTGAGCCTTTAAAGGGCACGAATCAGCAGCACTGCCAACATCGACTTTTAAAATGAAAGCTGCCTCTATTAATCTTGTTTATGTTTGCCGTCCTGAAATTAAAAAAACTCCCACACAGACGAGTCTAAAAGTCAGACAATAAATTTATTAACAGTTTATCATGAAAAACAATAGAAAAATCCAAAAATTAAGTGCTCAGTCAGTTCAGTAAAATAAATACATAAATATAAAAATGGTAATAAAAACAGTTAGAAATAAGTCATTTTGCAGACTTAGTGTCACAATGCTCCCTGCCATTACCAAAGGCTTACGCGCCACATCTGTGTTCACATTTACAGTGGATGAGGCAGAAGAGCCACACAGATCAGCTGAACCTGTTTCCACTGGTTTTTTAAATTAGATGTCAGTCCTGTGATCCGTAGTTGTTCTGGTAACCAGGACTAAATCTGCTCAGTGCTTCCACAGACATTAAACGTAACGCAGGCTTAATACACATCAACACAAAAACAGAACCAATCAGCGTGTGAGGAGTGTTAGGAAGGCCAGCTGGTTGGTGCAGTCTGGTGCTCCAAGAACGACAAAAACTACAAAACCTACGTGTAACACGTTATCCAGTGTAGAGTGCGCTCACTAAATTCAAGGCTGTTTTATGTCTGCAATGACAACACGTGGCGCTGACTTGGCTGTATCGGTGATTTAGGCACAGTACCGGTGGAGGCACAAGGGAGCGACGCTTCACTGCACACTGGATGAACTTATCAAAGAGGAAACCTGCTCTAAAAGGGCAAACGATGGAAAGAAAACTGTGTTAGCAGTTGGCACATGACATTTCCCCAAGCTATATTTCTCTCTCTCTTTTTAACAATACACCTCTTGTTAATTTGAATTTATTCAAAGATCAAAATACGCTACATGTTATCCAGGAGTTAATTCCTGCACTGTCGCAGCTCTGCTGCCACCGCCATTCAACCACAAAGCAGCAGTGCCGCCCATCTAAAGCTGTGCTGTACACAAACCAAGACAGTGTTCCTGCTTTAAAAAACAGACACCGGGAGGAGATTCTCCTTCTTCCAGGGATGGTTAGGTTGCTGTCACGATGGCAGGGACCCGGATGGTGCTCGGAGCTGCCTGATTTTCATTCTCCACCTGATAGGTGACATCAGGGCGAGCGGTCGCCGCCTCCTCCTCCACGCGGTCAGTGATCGGCTCGTCCACCTCTTCCCGGGATCGTAGCTGTTCGAAGGATCTCTCAGCTTCTTCTGACAGACGGTTTTCCTCTTTCTCTTCCTCCCTCTGACCAAATGACACAAACATGTTTTTAAATGACACAGAATAATCATGAACATCGTCTCTGAATTAGACAGCTTCCTACCTCTTTCTTTATCCTGTAGTACTCATCAATGGCGTACTGATATTTGGCTGATGTTATCCCAAACAGGGAGGCCATCCTCTCCCCGAGGTAGTCGCAAGCTGTGGAAACAAAAGGAATACGTGGTTATAAAATACAAGCTGATCAAGTCACGCAGCAGTGAGTCAGGTTTTAAGTGTTAGCCAGCTTTGGTCGGCCATTCACAGCTGGCTGTCAGCTTCATCAAGCGGTGACCTCGAGCTGGCACGTCGCACAGTTTGCAGCTGAGTGCAAATTGGCTAAGATGAGAATTAGCACCTCCGAGTCAGAGGTCACGGTCCTGTCAAGCTGCCCGACGACAGCCGCCTCAAGTGAAAGAGTTCAAGAACCTCACAAGCAGGGGGTGGAGGGATGAAAAAGAGGATTGGCAGGTTGATGGTGATGCTGACGCCGTACCTGTCCGTTGTGATAAAGCTGGACTGTGTTAGACCCGCCCCTCCTATATCACTGGACAAGGTTGTGACAGGAGCTCGTCTGTGTTCGCTCTTCAGTCGTGAATCTGGTTTCTCCTACAGCAGAACGCAAAGCAAGCTTCTTTAATTTATCACTGCGTAGTGCTGCGATATTTTGCACGCGTATAGTATTGATAGAGGAGCACCAAATACAGATATCTTATTAAATAAATGTCAATACTACGAAGAACACCACCATGCTGACATAATGTTAGCCGAGCCCCTGAAACACCACAAAGCTACCTGCTGATTCAGAGCTCTGTCTCTCGCTGTCTGTTCATTTTCTGACACTCTGCAGCCGACTGCAACTTGTGGCGATTAAATGATTGGCCGCAGTTTGAAGGTGTTGCTTTTGATGACAAGGCGAGGTAACTGCTGTATTATGATAAACATTTCACTGCCAACTTGACACCATAAATCACAGAGTGATAGCAGACTGACTCCATCGTATGGCAACATTTATGGCAGGTGTAGCGACAGTGCTGGCCTGCTTGACAATCTCATTCTGTAGCGAAAGAAAAAACCCCAAACTGGAGCAAAAGATACAGGCGACTGACAAATGACGTGATGGGTAATATAACAGAAGGTTCCCCAATATCCACTAACAGTCAGATGCTAGCCACAGCGTCATCTGGAATAAGCGAGTGGCATCATGTGTGCAGAAACTGAGGCGGAGCCAGTGCATGTTGTAGAGATTAAGCTCTCAGCCAGGTTAGGAAGGCCTCGGTGTCCCACCTGGAATACTTGATGTGGAGGAAGACTGCTAAATAAAACGGATGGGCAGCCAGTTTAAAGCAGTTTTAAATCAATTTACACAATCTTGGTTTAGAAACTGATGGCTTGTTGCTTGTTCTGTAACACTGTGGAGCTGAAACACATCTGTAACGACCCGCTACTGGGTGAAAATGATAACATCCAAATATAAAATAACCGAGGACGCTGCAGTAAATTGTGTAAGACTCTATGTTTTATTTTTTATCAAGACTTCTTCTTCAGGAAAACTTTCAATTGTGGCAGAACATCCATAATTGACTATTAGGACTAAAATTTCACATTTATGAATAAGCAAGTTAAGTAACCGCATCCTGGAGGTGATCTGAACCTGTGCAAAACCAATAATCTCCTAAAATTAAAAGATATATGCAAATCACTGCTTTTTTTTTTATTTCTGTGAGAAATAAGAGGTAAATATTATCAGCAATATTACCGCTTTTTCAGTTTCTATTAAACCTCTGCAACATTTCCTAAAATAAGAGCCTAAGTGATGCGATGCATAGTAAAACTAAGATGACATATGCAGTTCCAAAGTCAGAAGTGTCCTAAAGAGTTTAATAAAGCATATGTAAAATAAATGTTGCTACACAAACCTGAGATGGTGGACGTAGCCGCTCTCCACATATGGAACCAGAAGTAAGGCCCCCAGGTCATCTTTGACTGCAGCACGAATCAAATGTAACAGTTACTTAAGAACAAAAAGAGACGACACAGTTTCTGTTATCTAATCTACTGTCCGCTCACTGGTCCTCACCCTCACCGCATCGACCGGGGAGGACAGCAGGTCCTTCCTCTCCTGCTCCTTCTCCTCTCCATCCTCCTCCTCGTCTGTGCTGTACTCCTCCATCGTCTCACCGCTGGAAAAATGGATGATCCGCCGGGGTGCCTTCTCCTTCTGCTGCACTCCTTTATCCAGCTCCTCCAGCTCCACACTCTCAAAGTCGTTGGGAGGGTTTGGACTGTGATTCTGGGGAGACATAGCAAGGAAGCAGAGATATTCAGACTAAACAGCAGGTCAGTGAAATAAGAGAAACCAGGAGCTGGAAGGTGCCTTTGTGAACAAACACACATCACAAACAAACAAAAACGACAAATATCTAATAGTAACATCTTCACCAAGGAGAACAACCATGACACAGCTGACAAGTGACAACAAGCTACACTTTCATCGTTAGCAAGGCTGCTATCACCTCGCTAACGGCGGTAATTATGGAGGCGAGACTACCGACCGGCCGCACGTCCATGTTCCGTCCTATCGACACATTAACGTTGGTGAGATAGAGGGATATATCGGCCATTGTTGCGTCTTCTTTGTATCTCGGGATGCTCCGCCCACAGCAACGTCGCGCCTCCGTACGGCCCGGCCCGGAAGTGCCGTCACGCGCCTCGTGCGCGTAACGGTCACGGCGCTTTTCACGACAAATATCAAAATAAAATATAAAAAAATACATAAAAAGAAAATAAAAGGCGTCTTTACTGTTTGACAAACAGATATGTAAATATTCTGAAATCTTTCTGTAAATTATTGTCAGACTTGTTATGTATTTGTTGTGATTTATTTTATTTATATTGAATGTTTATTGTTAGATTTCATTTATAGTTTCGGTGTAACATTATAAAAAATATACATTACAACTACGTGTTATTTTAACAAGGCTTTCCCCGCTGCAGCAGCAGCAGCAGAGAAATCACAGGATTCAAATAAAGGCGACTGTGATGAAGTTTCAGGGTCCTGGTTTTGTGCTCAGTGTCACGGAAACCAGAAAAGACCTGCCATTAAACTGGGATATCCGTGGATCAACCTAAATATCTAGGGGACATGTCAAACAGGAAGGCTTTTTAAAAATTTTATTTCAGACAAATATTGTACGGTATGTGTTAATATCACCTTTGCACTGTACTATAGTAGGTTTGCATTATTTACAGTTATACATAAATACATACATTTGATCTCCTATTTAAATTTTTGCTGACTGTCTGTCCTCACAAACACAGTGTTTATCAGCCACGCTGGTGGGACATCTGTGCTCACAGGCAGAGACACGTGCCCAAGATGGCCATATTAAGGATATTCACTCCCACTGACATTATCGAGCCAAGAGTAGAAGAAACAGTCTGAGAATTTAGATCACGCTGGGTTTTAGGCTCACAGGCATACACTGACCTCTTACACTGTTTATGACATAAAAGAGACAAACGAAAAGCATAATTGGTCCCCTTTGAACTCACATTTAAAGCCTTGACGCGATAGTGTTCTTTTTTCCAATCCTGGAATCAAAAGAATTAGTTCATGTAATCACAGACAGTGGAAGAAGAGAACATGTCCATAATATAGGACTAAATCTCAGCTATAGTTAAGAGAAAAAGAACATTAAAAAAGCTTTAAACTAATGTTAACCCGCGGATTAACCATTGAACAGCCTGCTGGAATATTCCAAGAGGCAAAGAATCTGTTAAAGTGGCTGTAACATTTCATTTTGAACCTTATTTCATGTATAAGTACATTATTATGGCCTATTATTATAAATTATCTATATTATTACCCTGCTGTGCAAAAGTCCCAGACCAACTGTATTTAAAACCAACGTTTTGCTGGGAACATAAGAACCAGCTACAGTGATTTATTGAAATTGGTTTGTACAATTCTAAAAAGCTTGAAAGTCAAATAGTTGGTAAGACCACCTTTATTCTTCAGCCTGAACTCTCTTAGTCAAGCTTTCGTGTAATGTATTTAGGTAGTCTTCAGGACTAGTTCTCCAGGCTTCTTGAAGGACATTCAAAGATCTTCTTTGGGTGCTGGCTGCCCTTTGTTTTGTTTTCTGTCGAGGATCCACGCTGCCTCAGTAATGATAAGATCTGAGTTCTGAGGGGGCCGATCCATGACTGATAGTTTTCCATTGTGTGGATTTTCTATCCTGGTATGATTTTACTGCATTGACAGTGTGTTTGAGATCATTGTCATGATACAAAATGAAGCCATCTGCAATCAGATGCTCTCCTGATGGTGCTGCAGGATCAAAATCTGACTGTACCTTTCTGGGATCATACGTCCATCAAATTTGACAACATTCCCAACACTACTGGCTGACCGCAGTCTCAAACCATGACAGAGCCTATACCGTGGTTTACAGATGGCTGTAGGCACTCAGTGTTGTACCTCTCGGCTGACCTCCTCTGGACATACTGATGACAATTTGAACCAAAAATGTCAAATTTGGATTCATCACTGCATTGTCACTCATTTTCAGTCTAGTTTTTGTGTATCTTGACATACACTCACCCCTTTGTCCCAGTTAACAATGGCCTCTTGACAGCCACCTTTCCACTGAGCCCATAAGGCTTCAGTGAACAGTAGACGGATAAAGTCTGCTGTAGATAGTTTTCTTTAGGCCTGACACTTCTGCTTTTGTCCCCCACCTGCCCTCCACACCATGCAGAGATGTTTCAAGTTTTCAGTTAATAGCTCTTTGACTGTGGGAAAAATACTATCTTATGTCTGTCAAACAGTTTTATCTTTGGCATTTTTCAATGACTTTGGAAAAAATGAAAACAAATGACATGTTTTTGTTACAGTAACATAGCGACAATTTAAAATTCTTCACTAAGTTATCTTTCATGTGTAGAAACAATGCTGGTTCATTCCTTGAGTTAGGCGCCTTTTTATGCTTGAATGATTCACAGGTCAGTGGCAGTGGCTTACAAACAAAAAGACATTCCTCTGAAAGTGATCGCGTACCAGGAGTGGCCTGAAATGTGTTAAAAAACAGCCGATATCCAAAGAAAAACTTTGAAAGACCTTCAGGAAGCCTCAAGAACTATTTACCACGAGCACTTTAACCCAAACGTCTGTGTCTTTGCAAGAAAAATATAAAGACATGACTGGCGGCTTCTGCACAGCACTTTACACTGATGGCACTTTGAATACGTTTAACAGCTGATAGAACTCTGACTGCATCATCTCTGCTTGTGATTGGTCCCACTCATGAAATTACATTTTTAACCAGTAGATGTCAGTAGACATTCATCCAACTCTCTGAGGCAGCTGTGCAATTGAATCGGTGGTGAATTATTTGGCTCTGGGTGCCAATTTATACAAATCACGAGCAGGAACCTGAATATCTGCACATCGAATAATCACTCATCCTGTTTAGTCACGAATTCCCTCCCTGGGTAGCTGAAAAAAGAAATCACTTCAACAGGAAGGATTTGCTCAGGGGGCCAGCAGCCACTAACTCTCACAGCTATGATGTCATGAGATCTAAAAGCTAAAGTCACCCCATAAAAAATCCCTGTCTGCCTCATTTTGTGACTTCACAAAAATGTTTGCTTGAGGTCGGAAATCAGCTTCATTTAAAAACAGTTTTATTAGTTCTGAGCCAAACTAGACTACGGTACCTCATATCTAGAAAGTCCCTCGATCCTCTCACGCTAAGGTTCTTTTAACATCCTCCTCCTTTTCTGTGGATATTGCTTTTGCCCTCTCGCGGGATTCACAGCTTTACCTCTTCCCACCTAGTTTGCTTGAAATAGAGCAAATCATAAATTGTCTCGCTGTTTTTCATTTGTTCAGTCTTGTTTCCCATTAACAGCGGACAATAGCACTTAAACAGGCCATTTGTAATCTGTCACACGATTACTCAGGTCGGCTGCTGGAAATCAGATAAAACATTGTGGAAAATTATGGAAAAGGTCACTGCTGTTAGAAGTTGTTACATATTGTTTCACTGCAGATCCAAGAATCTGCTACCACACTAAGGATTTTTGTATTATACCTGCTCCAATAAAGCACTAATTAACAGAGGTGGGGGGATCAGTCCAAATATCGATAGCACTGATACCTACGCTGATACTAGCAGAATAGGATACTTTGTTTCTGTCCTTTAAGTTCAGTAAACAGCACAGTGAACTGTGCTAAATTATTCTTACTGTTGGAAATGAAAAATGACAACATAAACATGCAGCATGGAACATGTCGAACCTTTTTGTGTTGACTGTCATGTTTATTTTCTTTAAAGCTTATAGCTCATTTGAACAACAGAAGCTGCGTTAGACACATTTACATTCCAGGGCTCCAAAAAACCCAGTTTCAAAATTAACCAAGGTGTGTTTAACTAATGTTAAATAAACTAAATGTGTCCAGAATTTCCAAATTAATGATGATTCATCTCGTGACCCTCATCTCCCTACATAAGCTGTGTAAGCTCTTTAAAGACAGGATCTGTGTTTATAGCAAAATTTGCATTGCTGCACAGCACTACTTATTAAATAAGTAGGTACAGTTTAAAAGTTATTTTCATTTTTTTTACTTTGTCTTTAAAACTTGAGAGAGATCGAGGCTTTGGATTTTCTACAGAGAGAGCACTTAAAATTTTTTTTTTTTGACTGGATCCTCACCTTAAATTGTCCTCTCCAGGATTCAGTTGGAAGTGGCATGAAATCACCTGTGTCGGGCTGGCTGGGGAGCTGTTGTTTCATGCTGATCTGATTTGATTGGCTCGTGCTCCACTCCTGCCGGGAGCCAACACCGAGAGGGTAAACAGTCCCGGATTTGATTCAGCTGCACCAAATAAGGTGTTAAAAAAACAGCAGCCAAATAACAACCTGCGTTTGTGGATGTGTTCACCTTTTCTGGCTTTGAGAGAAGCTGTTCGCGCTTTAAATAAGGACTCACTGATTTGACTTCCCGGACTGGATAAGAGCATATTTATGAAATCAGTTCCAGTATAATCGCAGATATTAGGACTGCGCCGAGCTATTATTCCTAAACCCTGAGCAAAGTTTATTCAGGTGTTCCGAGCAAACTCTGTGGAAATGATGTGTGTGTGCAGGACAATCCTGTGCGCTGCACGGTATGTGTGCTCCTCGCTAAGGAGTGCATTGTCTCAGCTTTTCATGATGGCATCCATATTATGGCATGCTCTCTCTCAGCGATGTCCCTTTTACACCCGGAGTGATATGAGCTCTGCTGTCGAGATGAATCATCCCTCTCGCTGGCCCATTGCTTCCAGATAGTTATAGCTTTATACGGCCTCGCGCATACCTTTCATTGAGGTTGTAGGAGTACCGTTAACGGCTCTGCAAAACACGGGAACAGACAAGGGAGATCTTGAGAGGTGATGATTCAACCAAGACAGCTGAAATAAAAATACGCTGTCTGACACATGGTTACGTGGCAGAAATGGCTTAAATCCACATGCAGAGTCTGGCTCACTGCTGGGACTCTCCAAACTCTGGCGTTAACAGCACATTCAGACTCTAACTTTTAGATTACTTAGACTTCTTTTATTCACTAATCGCATAAACTCCACAGTCCGTGTACCAAGGAGTGAGTGGCCAGGCTCACACTTACACATGTCAGGCCCAAAGTCTCTATTAAAGCTCCCCTACCATCTAAAAATGGAAGTAAATGAAACGGCACCTGTAAGCCTCAGAAATACATTTGGAAACTTTTTAAAACTGATATCTGAATTATTCCATAATTTAACCTCCGCAACACAAATGGATCTCCTTTTAACCCCCTTCTGTTTTCTAGCTTTTTGCACAGTGACACTTTAAATACCCCCACGCTGCAATCATCTGTGCTCCTCTGGTTTGAAAATCAGAAAAGGGAAACGGTACATTTTTGTAGGAGCGACTTTGATTTTGTTTGGAAAATTATTTGCACTATCTAACAACAGCCTCATTAATATGGCTCCTTTTTGGTTTTTTGTAGTAAGTTGCAGCAGTTTTAAAGGTTGATCTCCAAACTTCTACACGGTGACAAATGTAAGGACGAGTTTAAAGCTTCACTCGACTGAGACAGAACTGTTGTTTCATGTGAATTTATGATCAGGTAAAATGTTACTGCATGACCTGAACTGGAAGTTAAAACACCATTTTTATATATAGAAAAGCCATAAATATAGTTTTCTTTTTGGCTCCTGAACCCTCGAATATCTGTATGTGAGACTATAATAATGTCACTTTGTCATTGTTGATGTTTAGTATATGAGGCAGGCGGTGGAAGGGTAGCTAAGCTGTTTCCATGTTCTCAAGATTTAAAGATATAAACAGAACAATATTAGGAAATTATGAATTATTCTTGCTTAGCATATATATCATGTTTCATAATGATAAAACCAACCTTTATACACCCTGTTGTTAAGACAACAGGGTGTATAAAGTATAAGGGCTCAATAAGTTGCTTATAGGACCACTTTGTGTCTCCCTCTTATATTTTATATTCCCCTTGCTATAAGAGCTGTGTAGCACCAAAATTTCTCATCTGTGGGATAATAAAGGTTTATTCTATTCTATTCTACTCTATACATGCGCCTGCACTACTAGACTGTTCAGTTTGGATGTTTCAGATAATTTTTCTGATTTTTTTGACATTATTTAAAGACCAGCACACGTGAGTTTAGAAAGGGATGTGATCGTCTTCCCAGCTTTGAATGTTACGCTGTGATTTCAGTAAGAAAACCAGGCTGTGGTTTCTGACAGTGAAAAGTATGAGTAGCAGGTCTGATGCTTTTTTAATTTTATTTCTACCATTGTCTCATGTTAACTTGTTATTCGTCAGCTTAGCATGAGGATTCATATTTAGAAATGTGATGCGTGCCACAGTCATCACCCATGTGGTTTGTAGCCGTCAGCGCGAGGCTAACCTTTCAGCATCTTTTAGCACTAAAGTAGAAGGTACATGAGCAGCTCACATTTTAGATCAGATGCATTTGTCCATTTGCATTTGCTGTGAAGCATTATATGATGATTTTTTTTCTTTTTTTAGTTTAGAAGTCTTATTACGTCACAAAAAGCTCTTTTTGATATTTATCTGCCATTGTGGAAAGTTTTCTGGGGCTCAGTGAGGCAGAAACTGACCAGTGTTCCTTTATCCATCAGTTCTGGTTATATGCTTATAGAGGCACTGCAGCAGAAACGTAGCCACCTTCTGAAAGGAAAAATATTTCATGAGTCTTTTCAGTCTGCTTCGACGCTCCATTCCCTTCACTAATGACAGTCACAGTAGTCAGCCAGCGAATGAATCACTCACTTTTCTTCAGCTCGCATTAACTCCTCGCTCATTGTCACACTTTAACAAATGTCTTAGCACCTCCCCGGCAGTTATTGTGCTCTGCCCGTATTTCAGCTCAAGGTTAGCCACACTGAAAGGCTGAAGTAGTGAACGGTGACATTCCCTGTCATACAGCCGAACTACTCCTTCCCACTGGATATAATACTAATCAACCACCAGAGTTATGTCCAAGAAATAATCCCTTCTTCTCTGTGAAAAAGGGAATTAAAAGATGTACTCAAAACTTCTGTAGCCATACGTGACAGACAGTCCAAGTCAAGCATGCATTAAGCTTAATTCTGTGTGACTGCAATGCAGTGTTCAGTTAAGATTTATGAATAGTGCTGTCGCCTCTGTCGAGCTTCTTATTCCTGCTTACAGCAGTTTATTGTGACACATTTATTTGAAGGTTTGTTATCATTTCTGAAACACAATCAGTCATAAAAATATTTGCACAGCACGATCGTTAGCACAGTTTCCTCACAGCAAGAAGGTCCTGGGTTCAAATCCACCATCTGGCTTTTCTGTGGGAAATTTGCATGTTCTCCAGGTACTATGGCTTCAAAGACATGCAGTTACTGGGGTTAGGTTAATTGGTGAATCCAAGAGCGTGAATATGAACGGTGGTCTGTCTCTATGTGTTAGTCCTGCAATGGCCTGGTGACCTGTGCAGGGTGTACCCTCCCTCTCAGGTAGTTGGGATAGCCTGTAGCCCCGCCCATGACCCTGCAATGGATACGCACAAGAAGATGGAAGCTAAATATCATAGGGAGAAAAGAAATGTTATGAAATTAAAAAAAAAAAAAGTTTATATTATAGAGTTTTTAAGAAGTAAAAATGGGAAGTTCACCAATCTGCAATTAACTCCACCTGGAAATTGTTGAACAACTTCAGAGTAACATTCCTCAATTTTAAATTATAAAAACTTTAATCTATAAAACATCATTCAGAGTCTGAGAATATGGAGAAATCTCTGTGGGAAAAACACACGGCTTCTCTGGACCAAATCTAATTTAATATGGACCAAAGAGAAGTGGAAAACTGCTCTGTGGGCAGATAAACCCACATTTTAAGTTCTTTTTTGGAAAGAGTGGACAGCACATTCAGTGCCTATGGAACTGGCAGCTTGCAAAAGGCACCAGTAATGCTGACAGTTATATACAGGTGTTACAGGAACATCTGTTCCCATTCAGATGTCTTTTTTCATGGAAGGCCTTGGCTTTGTAGTAGAAAAGTCCAGGTGCTGAACTGACCTGCCTGCAGTGCAGCACATTCACCAATTCAAAGCATTTGGATCATCATGAAACAAAATATGCAACAAAGACGACCCTGGACTGTAGAGCAGCTTAGAACAGCGATAAGAATGGGACAATATTCCTCTCCCAGAAATTCACCAAATCCCGTTTGCGGACTGTTAAATAAGGGGGATGCTACACTGTGGTGTTAGTAATGTTTTTCACACAACGGTCCATTAAATGAAGTTTAAACATGTTTTCTATGCTCTATTCTGAATAAAATACAGATTTACAATATTTATTGCTTTCCATTTTTATTCCCATTTTTCACAGCATCTCAACTATTTTGGAATTGAGACGTATGTTAGGTATGATAAATTTAAGCAAAGCACCATGCTGGTACTAAAATACTGTTACCAGCTTACCAAATGACGAAACAGCATATGACTAAGGCACCAAATGCTCCCAAGGCACCTGGAATGCTATTCGGAGCATTTTATGCTTTGTGGTGTGTTGTTTCACATCATGCATTTGGGGCAATTGACATTGCTAGCCCTATTCTGAACCCTTGCATGTCATGTAACACTATGAAAAGTGATAAATGTGCAGATATAAGACACAAAAAACACTGGAGGTGGTGCAAAATTTGCTGACATCACATGGATCCCATAAGCCTATATCATCCACCGAATAACGGACTACAAAACTGTCTGATGACGCGCCAAAAAGTAGTCCACCCAGACCATCTTCCATTGTGTCCTGGATGTTTGTGGTCTAGAGAAAAATAAGAGGCCAAGTGAGCTGAGAGTGCTCACAGAAATGCTTTCCTTCTGCTCAGCCTGAGTAACATTATTAAAAATAAAAGCAAACAATTATTTAAACATCAGCTGGAATCACATACGACAGCTGCTTATTAAACATTTGCAGCTTTGATCACACTGGGACTCCTGCTAAAAACGGCTATTTTTTAAAATTTATTTATTTTTGCTTTAATGGGATCATTTACAGCAAATATGTTACAGATTTGTACTTCATAGCACAGTCACATCTGCAGTTTGTGTCATGCTTTTGTAGGCAGATACAGTTCCACCAAAGTTATAAATGAACTCAGGTACACGCAGATGTGTGTTTAAAACATGTGTTTAACCGTAGAGATAGATTAAGGATATCGTGGCCGTCAATAAATAGCATTGTTGAGGAGTCTATGGCATAAAATACAATGAGATAATTAGAAAGATAATAGAAAATTATTCTGATAATTCTGGGTGTGAAATGTCTCCACAGCTGCCTGCACTTCTTTCCTATTTACTAGATTATGTATCATAGTAAATATGAGTGATATAGCACATATAGCACATGAGAGATTGAAGTGGGAGGACAGTGTGAGCGCAGCCACACACCCGTTCGTCTGATAATCATCAGGAAGGAAGTTTGTGTGATTTTCAAATCAGGAATTTAAAATAGAAAAACTACAAATGACACATGCACAACTTGCACCATATTTAACATAATCATTATTCAAAGAAAAAAAACATGTTTAAATAGCATCTCTTGATCATTTAATCAATGCAGGGCCCCGTACTATTCAGCTGCAGCTTCAGTACTGCTTTCAGGCTGTACGTGTTGCTCGTCTGCTTCTAAATGTTAAAAAACAGAAGGACGATTTCTAACTGACATGTAACACTAACACGCGGCTCGTGGTGAGGGCTAGCTGGCAGCAGCTTTCAGACAGCTTACCATCTCTGCTGCGATGCCACTTGGCAACTCGCAAGTTCTGTATTTTGAATGTGTGGCTTCGGGCTTCCTCCCATCCTACCAGCATGTGCGCACCACAGGTATCCACGCCCGCTCATCAGAACTAAACACACCGGTGGGGAGCTCAAGGATGGCGTTTAGCTACATTAACATGATCACTACCTTAGATGAGCACCTAAATGTCCTTAAAACTACTTAGGAACAAGGACACTTGTTCACTCAAGAACTTGCTTGAGAATGAGCTATTTAGCAATTAGCAGTTTTTCCAAATGTGAATGTAGTTGATAGCACTTGGCTAGCACGTCCAAATATAAAGAAATGTTGCCTGAAAAAGGTCCCGCAGCTATATCACGATACACAGGGCAATATTTAACTCCCTGCTTTATGTTAGAGGCAAACAAGCATAGCTATTAGAATCAGCATAAAGCTCGACAGTGCACATTATCATAACAGTACGCTAATAGGACCTTTAAAAGAGCTTACATCAGAGTAGCATATGACAAGCAGCAGGTAGGCGCAGGCAGGTCTGACTTTCTGTAATACAAGAGCACAAAGGAAATGAGGCAGCATCTCCTCAGTGAAAGAGGGGGAGAGAATATTAAATACTATTTCACGGGATATTTGGGCACCAGCTGTGCTGATAAAAAAAAAAAGGCTTTCATTGCTTACTCTGCTTTTGTGTGGATTTTGCAAGCAGTGAAACCACAGCAGAATGAAAAGCTAGAAAGGGTGTCACCGGGTTTATGTGCCTTTTACATTTTGGTGGCATTCGTGCTGCGGTAGATGCATTTGAATTGTTAATAGAGCGCAACCTATGATGCAAACCCTCCCAAAACATCCAACCAAGACACACAGGCGTGTTTCTTCCATCTCTAGGTGTCTGTAATGAACAAGCTTGGCTTAATCAACAACACCTCATCTAAAGGAGGAAAAAATTAAGGCAGCATTTGTGTGTCCTAATCACTGCCTCTGACTCTGAGGTGTTTATCAGCTCTGATCCATCTTCCTCTGAGGGAAACTGCCTATCACAGAAATTCATTTTCCCATGTTTGCATTCTGAGTCCACACATCAAAACATCCAGTTAACTCAGGGCCTCGCTGTTTGCATGGGCATATTAATGCAGCTCATTACATCTGAATCAACAGAGCAAAAAGGCAAGGATATAAGATTATTCGCTAAAAGCAGAATAAAAAAAAAAAGTACTCGGAGGGAAAGAAACTTATTTGTGAGCTAAGGCACTCTGATTCCTCTTTATGCATTTGAAATATTTCCTAGTTCAAACACCTTAACTCAAAATACCTTTCAGGGCAAGCTCGAATACGTTTCATCTGTGCCCCAGGTGCTGATCGAGTTGCTGGCATTACAGACATCAAGTGATAAATGTGAAACGTGCAATACGTTAAAAAGACATCACTGTCTGGTTGGAATGATTTGCAGCTTTAGAAAAGATCCAGACGCCATAAATATGAAAACAAAGCACGACAATGAAGGGGAGTATGAATCTGTTCTAGCATGTTTTAGTGCGCAGTCAGCCAGACACATTTAGGAAGAGTCGATTTAGCCATGGTCAAGATGACCTGCTGAAGTTCAGAGCATCAAAACGAGGAAGAAAGGTGACTTTAGCGACTTTGAATGTGAAGAGATCTGCTGGGATTTTCTCTCACAAACACCTCGAGGGTTTACAGAGGAAATATCCAGTGAGCATTTTTCTGGTGCCAGGTCAAGGGAGAGTGGCTTGAATGCTGATAAGAGGGCAACAGTAACTCAAATAACCACTTGCTACATCGAAGGTATGCAGAACAGCAACTCTGAATGCACAGCACATGTCAAATCTTGAAACAGATGGGCTACAGCAGCAGAAGACACTGGGCTGTCACTCCTGTCAGCTAGGAACAAGAAACTGAGGCTACAATTCACACTGACTCACCGAAACTGCTGAAAAGAAGATTGGAAAAATGTTGCCTACTCTGATGAGTCTCGATTTCTGCTGCTGGTGTGATAGCGTGGGGGATAGTTTCTTGGCACACTTTGGGCACCTTAGTATCAACTGAACATTGTTTAAATGTCACACCCGACTCGATAATTGTTGCTGACCATGTTCATCCCTTTAGACCGCTGTACCCATCTGCTGATGCCTGCTTCTAGCAGGATAACGCACAATGCCACAAAGCTCAAATCACCTCAAACTGCTTCCACAGTCACAGATCTCAAACCAACAGAGCACCTGTGGGATGTGGGTGTGAAGTAGTCAGACTTGAATGTCAAGGAAGGTGGTAGGGAAGCAGACATTTCAGGTTTCCACAGTGGACTCCATCATACGTGAAACTTAACAAAACTCCCCCCAAAGTACCTTAATCAACAAAACTCGAAAGTACATGGATGCAGTAACACAGCTCACGCCTCCCCCCTCATCTGAAGCTGGCAGAGACTGGTTATATATAGGCCCATCAATTTCCCCTCAATGAGTCCAGCCAGTACCACTCACTTGAACTGAGGGACCTAAAACTCTACACAGATGACAAAAAATGACAAAAATCTGCTCTCAACTAAACGGCTCTATTTACAAAAAAAAAAAAAGTCTAACAAATCCCTTTAGACCTTGAAACAAACAAAAGGAAGCATTTCTATGGTAGAACAAACCCCCCCTCTTGGTTCCACCTGCTGATGTCATGTTTGACAAATCAGGAAATGCTAGGCGGGCTTTCCCTCACACCTGACCTACATGAAGACTGAAAAGAAAGAACAAAGGAAGTATGAACACATGTCAAAATCGGCAACATAATAAAATATAAAGAAACATGTAACTGAGTATTTGCTTTCATTTGCAGAATGTTTGTTTTGCCAGCAGCAGAATGTTTACACAAACAAACCCGGGATAGTTAGAGCATGTTACTTTGTTACTTTGTTACTTTGTTACATTGTTACTTTGTTACATTGTTACTTTGTTACGTTGTTACGTTGTTACTTTGTTACTTTAAATATAGAGACAGAATAATGTGCATAATGTGCAAAAACAAGTCAACACATCTGGGACAAGTGGAGAGCATTACAACTGCTCATCCACTTTGCCACAGTGGGAGCAGATTTGTATGATGGAAGTACAGCCAACAAATCTGCAGCAACAAATACTTCCAGCACCTTTCTGAACCTTATCGAAGAATTAACACAGTTCTGAGGGTGTACGGAGGTCTATCCTGAAATTATCAATCTAGTGTCCAGTGAGTGTTTGTATTATGTAAAAATGTCTCTTATTATGTTAAAGCGTAAGTGTACAAAATACATGGAAAGCAAACTGCATCATAATTTGTCTATTTTAATCAAAGAGATGACGCGGCGTTAAACTTCCAAGCTTAAACACAGCTGTCACACGGGGACCAGTTGGGCTGTTTGTGTCCAGATGTACTCTCAGATCAGTTCACATGGTTGAGCTTCTGATATATTTATCTTGTGAGTTGTTGTCAGGGGAAGCAGAAAGCGCATCGTGTTGGAATTCATGAAATAAAGAAGATGAAGCAGTGACAGTGCGGCAGCTGAAAGCGATCGTGACGTCCATCGTGAATTACATGGCCTCATGCAGCTCTCGGTAGTCGCCGTCTGCAGGTAAATCTATACTTTGCTTTAGAATGTTTCAGTAGCACCGGCTTACACTCGCAAATCTCTGTTTTTGTACCATTTGTGTTCATGTGATGGTCAAAATTCAAGATTCTTTATTTGTCACGTGCACGGTTATACAGGTATAACACTCAGTGAAATGTGACCTGACACGTCGACAGCTGTTACAGTCTCCAGTGTTCTTACAGAGACATATCATAGAGACATATTAATGTTTATACAGTAGAGGTATTGATCAATAGTGTAGGACTGATACTTTGTTTCTATCCTCTGGGTTCAGTATGTAGCTCCCTGGATTGTGATAAATGAATTATCTTTCTTGTCTGAACATTTTGACCCTCACAACTATTATTTTAATAGAAAATATCTCATTTAAACAACAGAATGTGCTGTGAGACACATTTACATTGTTACTTGTACTGGTATTAGTACTGGTAATATTAGTATCGGTATCTTGCCCTGTAGTTACTTGGTGTAGTACAGAAATCTGTAGTATTGCAGGGCTCTATTATAAAGTGTCTACAGTGCTTACGTTGAAATATTCCATTGTAACAAATCAGAGTTTTTCAGGTATTTTCTGCTTGATCAGCAGATCTCAGGATGTCATTAGTTTAATCAGTTTGTAAAGAAGACATTCTCCTTTGTTGCTCTGTCTTCATTGAATACATTACAAAGGGATTTACGGGTCTTGACATGCAGTCTTAAAAAGACATATAAATGATTTTGTGAAATCATCACTGGGAAACTGTAAAGCTTTGAAAATTTTAGCTATTTTATTTTTCATTTTTTCTTGTTGAGATTTTATTAAGCTGACTGGAACAAGTTTCTCTTGTAAATGAGACAATGGCTCTTAATGGGATAAAAAAGGTTAAATAAAATAAAAGTAAACAGTTCAGCTGCATTTACATCTGGGTAACCTCATTACAGGCACCACTGAGGGTAGGGCTGCAGTGACTTAACTAACCTGCCAGGAGCATAGCTGGTGCCATGAAGTCGACTGTTAGCAATGCATCATGGAAATCCAGCTCAAAAAATACTTTTCACTCAGAAAATGTGCATTTAAAAAATGAATTAAGTGAGCGTCACAATCTAAAACTCCAAATAACCTTTGTTTTTATAAAAACCTAAATAATAAGAGCTGTACTATTGATTTTATTTTTTATTCCATTCTTGTGTTTTGGGAGCTAACAGGAAGTCAGCCTGTTTGGCCAGTGGAGGCCTCCATCATTGTGTCCATGTGTTCAGCTTAAAAATGACTTTAGTGTGAATCCTCTGGGGGCCAAGAGCCAAGAGTGACCACAGCTGAATGATGTTATTGACTTGGTGTATATCACGGGTGGATGTGACTGAGCTCCTGCAGACATTAGTCACACCCGTGTGGTAGCAACTCATCATTGATGGTTTCAAGCATATGACCTGTGAGCACAGACAAATCACAACAAAGGATCTGATACAGCCGCCTGTGTAGCTTTGTTAATTATTAAACTATATTAAAATTAAAAAACTAATAAGTTCTAATAAGAGTGAAGCCCTTTGCTGGAGTACACATTTTGTGGGCTTTTGACTGTATTTTGCACCACAGTGTGTTGCAGGTTGCTCAGAACAGATTGTGTCATTAGAGCGGTTGGTCATCATTAGCAATGAGATTGTTTACAGAATGTACTTGAATGAAATGTGATGATTAAATGTCTGTATTTAGGTTTATTGGTGTAACCCAGTAGAGATCAAATTGGGCTAAAATGAGTTAATTAATGCTAAAGTAGAACAGAATGTAACAATATTAATGTCACATGTACACAGGAAGACTTGAGAGCTCCCTCTAGTGGTCCCTAAAAAGGTTTAAGGCAATTCTGCTTTCTCTTCCCTTTTCAGACCTACAGCTTACGTCCATGTATTTTCTACACGCTGCTGTGTCCCTCGCTGGATTGCCAAGAGCCAAAAAAAGAGAAAAACTAGGTAGACCCAAGAATAATTGATCCAAAATGCAGTGACGGCGCTAACCTAAGCCTCAAGATTAATTTGGTCAATTAACAAGCAGCCTCTGCGGAAAAGAGCAGCAATGTAGTACAGATAATCTCGTAAAGTCATGCACCAACAACCTAAAACTGTTATTAATGAGAGAGGGTGATTCCCCAGCGCTCAGGTTTATTCAGATTCACGTTTTTACGGACTTACTGATACGCTCAGGCGCTGAAACAGCAAAAAGACACCCCACTGGCTCCAAACGTCCCCAGAAACAGTTTAAACTGCGAGGACCTTTTTCTGACACCATTCTGCATTAATACATACGGACAGACCCTTTTTCCTTGTAGGGCCCAATCACGATTGTTGCTGTGTCTAGACAACCCACACAGTTTAATCAGTTTTAAGCAGTTTTGGCCCTTCAGGCATTATGATACGATATTAGATGTTAGTCACCTGTGTTTGACAGCGCCTAGGGAGCAGTAAAAGCAGTAAAACTGTGTTGCAAGGCAGCCGTGTCTGTTTAGACAGCTGCTTTGGCTGAAATATATACATGATGGGCCTGATACCGTAAATGAAACCAATACTGAAGTGACAAAAATTCCAATTCTTATAATGTTCAGTTGTTCACACCTGCAGCAAATCAATGCCAATTAGACTCCTAAATCAAAATGACCAACTTCACAGTGTTATAGTACATTTACGGCTGGTACAACAACTGGCCTTTTATCAGCTGCCATGAATAGTTGAGCCCTTCATAACAACTACAGGGGTGTGGCTGCTTTGATTGACAGGTGTCCTAAGACAGCTGTAGGTGATCAGTACTCGTTATTCTTGGCGTCACACTTTGTAAACAGCAGATATGTTTAGGAACTTTTAGGAACTGATATTTTAGATAGCTTAGATCGACAACCTGTTCAAATATGCGAGTTTCAAGCTCCACAAATCTATAATAGAACGTCCGCACACATTCAGTTACAGCATTTCGGTCTGTGTGACCTTTGTCAGGTACAGAGACTATTTTCCCCAAAACTGTTTTCCTCTATGCACCTATCATTGGTTCAGATGTGCAGTTTCCTAAAAAATGAAAAAAATATACATTAACTATGCTGTTCCGACCATCTTTTATATACAGATGTCTACAGATAGGACTGTGTGGTGCTTTCAACACAGCTTTTATTTAGATTTTTTACTTTCTTATTGTTTCGTTACCACAAACACTGATTGGTGGCACGCTGCCATGCTTTATCACATTTCAGCCACAGCTAGCACAGGTAATCTTTCCTTTAGAAACTGTGGGGTTTTTAAACCATTCACTTATTCACTCATCATTCTTTCATTTGCAAATCTGCTTCCCACTGTGTCAATATTTGCGCTTGGCATTAATGCGCTGCAGCTGCATGCTCAAGTATTAAACAGAGGATGGAAGTAGAGACAGAGAGGAAGAAATTCACAAACCACTCGCTGTTCTGCTTTCTGACATCTGCGCCTTCTGAGCTCTTCACAAATCAGAACAGGCTGCCTCCTCTTCCTCAGACAGGTCTGAAGATGATGCGCTGTCAGAACATCTATCAATAAAACACATTTCGCACACACTCACACAACCTGACATAAAGATGAACGGCACACATCAGTGTTTCCATCTTCTGCTCCGTATGGGACCCTACGGAGGGGCCTCCGCTGCAAAGAGGAGCCAAGTTCAGCTCACGCTGCTCTGTCATGACCATAAAAATTATTGATAATAACTTATATGACATGTCTGCGCTCAGAGGAGGAGTTCTGAGAGATGCTGGAAATTTGGTGAGAAAAATGCAAAAGAAAACTCAAAGCAGGTGAAAGCAGCGGTTTTATGGCTCGTGCCCTGAAGTAGGCATCCAAGGTTAAGACCGCCGTCTCCCAACATCCTTGAGATGCTGGGAGTGTGTCTGAACAGAAAGCAGAACACAACACACACACATGCGCAGAAGTGTACATACTCAAAATCGGAGGATTATTTTCATTTCAACTCCACACAGACCTTATTACTCGTGAGCCCCTGATGTGTGACTGGCAAATAAAACAGGAAGCTGCAAAGAATGATGGGATCATGGGGCTGAAGGCTGACACACCTGCGCTGAACTCATCTGCAGAGGTGAATCTGGACCTGAAATCAGATCCAGATTCACTGTGGCTAAGCCCAGGATTAGTTTGTTGCAGCACAGCCTTGGTATTTGTGTGGGAGACTGAAAAAACCAACTTTTTAGCTGTGATTTGTTTGTCTGACTGTTTTTTAATGTATTTAATTTAATTTTCTTTAAAAAAAAGTAATTTGAGATAAAAAAGCGAACAAAAATAGGCAAAAATAACTCAGTTATTAATTATTCATGAATGATGAATAGAAATGTCTAATTTTATTTATTTGTCTTCAGGAAAAGTCCCAATTTATATAAAAAGCTTTTATCTTTCGTAATAAATAATACAAAATCCCATTATCGTCCTGGTGACTGTCAAAGCTAAAGGCACAATTCTCCTCACGGAGCTCAGTTCTGTGCACAAAAAAGCAAAGTGAACCGGGCTCCAGGTGAACTCTGGCAACCTTGGCATGCAAGAGCAGGCTGCACTTAAGTCCAGTGAGATGTTTACCTCTCCAAACTGGGTTCAACCTCGACAAATCTCCAAACCAGGGGTTACAGGAGGATACAAACAAAGACCGCAGAGTTCAAGGGCCTCAGATTGAGGCCAGAGAAATGTTTCTGTCACTGACCAACCACAGCAGTGCAGTTAGCCGTGTCATTTTGCTGTCCTGTCCTCTTGATAGATGGGTAGTGGTGAACCTCAGAGGACTCACACACATGCACACACACTCACAAATCACACGAAGGCCTGAGTCAGCCTGCGGATGCCTCTCAGCACATGTGCGTTTAAATGAATGTGTGGGCACGCCGCGTTGCTCCGGAGGCAGGATGCCGTTTCCACATCCTTCTCTGCCTATAATTAGCTGTCCCGATAAAACACCGGTTTGCTGGCGCTTGCAGGATCAAACAGTGATGAGCAGGCACCTCTCTTCACAGCACACTGCAGACGCCAGGTGGCTGTCCTTGAGTTGAGTGCTGGGCTATATGCAGTACGCATCTGGAGGGCAATTAATCAGAAAAGGCAATTGTGATATTATATGATGCCACTCTTGCAATCACATTACTGGAAAGACAGGCCTAGTGGTTGGATGTAAGCTTTGATTTGTGGTATTAAGGAGATGTGTAATTGTTTAGAGGGTTGATTCCAGTTTTATATTTTCACCGTCTCATCTCATTAAAATGCCCTCAACAGGCAAAGACTGACTCTATTACAGCGGCTGCTTCGCTTTCCTGCATCTGTCATCGTGCAAATGCTGAAAGTGTCGCACGTGCCTGCGTACACAAACTGTAAATTACAAGCAGGCGAGGGACTGTATGACAATGCGCTCTTATTGTTTTAAAGGAAGGCGAAGAGAGGGCCATTAAACCTCTTCAATCCTCTCTAGGTCCTGCACTGTCAGATACTCCACTTCTTAAATCGAGACTGAACTATAGATAACTGGTTGGAGGGGTTTGTATGTCCCAGTCATCATGGGGGCTTTTGCCCCTTGTAGAGTCTCCTAAGGTGAACTGGTACTGTGTGATGGGCCAGATGAAGAGCCTGCCTCAATGGAAGGAAATAAATGAAGGGGCCAGTTTATGCAGCCCAGGATTGGGTCCGGTGCTGAGCTTCAGCTCATGGCACAGCCCGAAGAGAAGACATGGTCCCATCCTGGTGTAGGCCCACCACCCGCAGGACGCTCAATGTGTGTCAACGGCAGTCTAGGACAGAGGCACTGGCATCTGATCTGTCGCTACCGAGGCTGGCTCAAAATATGTACCCGGTTTAAATTGGTCTGTTAGGTTCATCTGTTGCAGGCATTCATCTCTCACAGGGCTTCTGCTACATTTGGATCACACCTTGGAAATTCAGTTCCGACCACTTGGAAGTGAGCATCGTGCACTGAGTCTCCTCCACTGTGTCAGAATAAGAGCGTTTAGCTCTGGTTTTATTTTGGGTACATGGGTGCGACTGCAAAGGAGTCAGATCTGGTGCAGATTGTATTGTTAGTGTTTGGCAGACATCCTCCCTCCCTGCTGACATTTTTTGGGGGGGAGGTGAGGAAGGCAAATATGGAAATGAAAAAAAAAAGAAGTTCCACTCTCTAATATTTAGTTGGACCACCTTTAGCACACATGCACAATGGCAGTGTGACAACAATGGTTTTTGCATTCATTTTTCACACAGATGTACTGATGGAAGGAGACTTGAACTACTGTTTTAAATCTCTCTGACATACTAAATACTCTCAGCTGAGTTAAGGTCTGAACTCTGTGGTGGGGAATCCATGAGTGAAAATGATATCTCTGTCACAGTTTGATCCCGATGGAGTCTCTGTTCACGGAAGAACAACATCCACTGATGGAAAAACCTAATCGTTATATTTAGGTGACCTCATGTTTGTGTGGATATAACATAGCAGAACCTCAACCAAACCAAATGAAGCCAGATCACAGCTCTGTGAGCAGTCTGATGGGAGTGTTGTTCTTAAGCCTACACAGCTTTTTTAATTAGTCTTTGCATTGTGTGTTTGGAAATTCTCTTATTCTCACTTATATGTTTTTTGACTTTTTTATGATTTCACCAAATGTCTTCATTGAAGATGATGTTTCACCTCCACCTTCCGTGTTTTACTAAAGCACTGGATATTTCTTAACCCAGTTTAAGAAGTTTCATCCATCTTTAGCCAAATGAAAGAAGTTTTCTTTTTAATTTGGCTGAATCTGAGCAGGGAGTGTCGCCCTGTACGCTTCATTTCACCCAGCCACTATCAGCAGCACATCAACAGTAAATGCAAGTGGAGCAGATCCACCGCTGGTCAAATACAGTTAGGTCCATAAATATTTGGACAGAGACACCTTTTGTCCCAGCTGTGGTTGTCTACAGCTTTAATTCAGTCAGTTGAACAAAAACATTGCATAAACATGTGAGCATGTTTAACACAATCCCTTCATTTCAGGGGCTCAAAAGTAATTGGACACTTGGTTGAAAACCATTAGCTGCCAATGACGGTCTGAAATGTTGAACTCATGGACAACATGTTTACTTTATGCCAACCTCCCTGAGAATGGTTTGGACTTGACTAGAAGTTGTGAAGGAGTTTTTTCATTATAACTTCTTCATGCATGCTAGTTGTCTCCGATCGTCTTTTGGGCCTTTTGGTTTTGCTGAGCTGGCCTTTGCAGTCATTCTATGTAAGAATCCAAACATTTTTCCTTTTCAGTCTAATGATGGCGGGCCTCACTTGCATCTGCCTCTTTGGATCTCATGTTCAAAGTTCCAGTGAAAAGCTACCAAATGCAGGTTCAAACACTGGAATCAACTCCAGATACTTAATTCATTATGGGATAAATATCCAGTTTAGTTCAGTTCAACTCAGTTTTATTTATATAGTGCCAAATCACAACAGCAGTCACATCGAGGTGCTTTTTATTGTAAGCGAAAAACACCATCTGCATAATTTTACAGAGAAAAAGCCAACAATCAAACGAGCCCTATGAACAAGCACTTGGCGACAGTGGAAAGGAAAAACTCCCTCTGAACAGGAAGCAGCCTATGGCAGAACCAGGTTCGGGGAAGGGCAGCCAACTGAAACATGGGACAGAAAATGGGGGATTGTGTATAAAAAGTACCGTAATTCCTAAACAGTTAATACTTCTGTTGAAAACTAAGCTTCATTCACGTCTTGATTACTTGATTTAAAATTCGCTGCAGATGCAAATAACAAAAATTCTGTCACTGTCCAAAAATGTGTTTTTTCTTTATTTATGACTTTGTGTTTACCGTTAATTGCTCACAACAGTGTGATTGACTGTGAGCATGATGACATTAACATGAGCATTCATATGTTGGGCACAGTCTTACAGCACATCTGGGAATCCTGTTTGTATTTCCCACCGTGAGGTGCTGGGGACGCTGTTGCAGTTTGAATATCTGACATGATTAGCACAGAGCAGCGTATTTTTATGAATTAACTTCAAGCATCTGTCCCCACCCCAATCATTTTTAAACAGTCCCTTAGTGGCACAGTGTGAATCTGCCGTGTCAGTGCCTGTTAAACTGCCGCTCCAACAACCTGAGAAGAGACGAGAACATTTTTCATGCTAAAAAGGTAAAAGTGGGTTACCGGCAGGAGGCTGCATGGATTTTGAGCCTTGACTACACGCTGTACTTAAATGTCAAGATATCCCTTTGGAAAGATTCAAGGTCACAGTGTTCCAGAATATTTTAACCTGACATGGTGAAAGTTCAGATAATGTAACAGGAGCTTTTACATTTACTTTTTCTTCAGAATCACTTTGAAAATGTCGGGAATCTTAAAACGAACTGTCAAAAACAATATCTGAAATAATGTTGATCAGACTGGGTTTATTATAATTCTGAACCATATTGTTACTTTACTCCACTTTTGCTTTTTCTTGCTTAAGCCTTTACTTTAAACTGTCGTCACTGCAGCTCTGCAATGACAATGAAACTCATTTACAGCCTGCAGTGGCCAAGTGCCTGAGGCTTAAAGCTGCTGTGTTAAATTGACACTTTTGGCTTTGTCTGGCGGAAGCTTTTGTGATAAAGAGAAACTCTCATTGTAAACTGTCATTAAAGAGGCAACACTTTACTTACACTTTGAAATCCCGTCTACTGCACCAACACAAATAGTGAAAAAGAGGTTATAATTGGCCATCATGCAATGATAATGGCTGTCGTGTCAGCCCCTCACAATGGGCTGTTTCGCCTCTCCCTTTATCCGCCTGATTCTGTCTCCCTCACGCTGTCTGCTATCTTTTGAGAAATAGAAAAAGACGTCAGCGAGACACAAAGATACTGACAAGTGGGGAGAGAGAGCGACTGAGTCAAATAAGAAGGAGAGGCACTAATCTGACATGATCAGACTGGCAGTGTGTCCGTTGACTTCAGGGTCAAGGAAAAGCCTCATGTGAACTGTGTGGGGTGGAGGTTGGGGCCCACACTGCAGGATGTGTGAGGGCAGGGGAGGTGAGAGGCGAGGAGGAGGATGGGGAGGCAGGAAAGGGTAGAGGTGGCAGGAGACCCAAGGTAGAGAGTACAGAGAGCAGTGAGCTTTGTGGCTGCTGAATTGATTATGTGCGCGCAGTATTTGCCTCTTTTACCACACGCAACCAGCACACGGTAAGACGGTCAGAGTTTTCCTATTAAATCTATAATCTGTTGCAATATCATTAATGATTATATTGAACTAAACATGCGTTTAATTCATACACATGGATCAGGATGTACTGACATAAGACTGCGCTGCAGGTTTGGGACAGACATTAATTAATGGTAGCAGGTAAAGATTGTTGCTTCCTGGATGGATCTTTGAATGTTCTCCTACCAACAGGCTTGATTTCATCTTTCTGTGGAAACAAAACAAGATTGAATGTAAACCAGTGAAACACGGAACGTCTGTTTGAAAGGCCAGATCGATCCATACACTGACAGCATCAATAACAGCGCCGGTGTCAGATCGATACAGACGCGATAGGTCGATGTGTTGGCTGTCGCGTCAAATTTCTAAAGTTTCACATGAAAAGTGTGTTTTACTGTGTTAACCTGTTGTTGTGGAAAGAACAGATCAGACTCATTTAATGGTCAGAATTGGCAAATTAATTATTATTGGTCTCCACAGAAGCTCCAGAGCAGTGGTTCCCAACCTTTTGGAGCCACGGCACATAATTAGAAAAATCACGCGGCACACCACCAAACGAAAATGTCACAAAAAGCATATTGATCATTTCCCCCTGAGCACCAGGTATAGCGGATTTGGCTCGGTTTGTGCCCAGTGTACCTTTGTTGCTTTCTTCTGACCACTGCTCATGCTCGGCCTTCATCTGGGTCCGAAGCTTCTCCAGGACTCAGGTCAGACTGACAACTTTTCAAATATTTATCTATTGCCATTACGTGCTGCGGTGTCTCACGGATTATTATGTAACTTCTTCGTTTTCTTCTGTTTTACTGACATTGGCAGAGACACAAATCTGTGCTTCACATAGCAAGATACTAACTGAGAATATAGACCTCGGTATTAACACAGAACCCAAAAGATTTCCATTGATAATGAGCCTTAATTGCATATATTAAACACAAAGCATCAATGAATGAACCACAAACAGAAGCTGTAGCTTTAGAGGCTTTGGTTGTTCTGAGCCTCGGGGCATGCGCCTCCTAATCTCATGAACTTTTATCAGTGAGTGTTAAGTAGAGCTTTAGTGTGAGATCAGCTATGCAAGCATTTTATAGTTCCTCTCGTGTACTTGCATCATTTTCCAGCCTTTTCGTTGTGTTCTGTGAGTGACCAGAGACATGCAGCAACTTCAGTAAAGCCTCCTTCAGTATCCTCCTCACATGCATCCAGTAATCAGAGTTTGCGTGCCCAGAAAGAACAAAAACAAAGACTCGAGTTTTCCCATTTGCTCTCAGTGGGAAATCTGTAATGTGAGGGCAAAGGGCTCAGTGCGCTCCTGTCTGATAAGTCAGGGCGTTCGGTGTTAGTTGCATTGATGAAAGAAAATCCTTTAAAGGGTTTAACTTTTCACGCTGCTGAAGCCAATACGGATTTTCTATTGGGTGCCGGGACAGTTTCAGCCCTCTCACTCTTTTCATTTTCCTCTGTCTTTGTTTCTCTCACGGTAATTCATCCTCCCTGTGAAATTCTTTCTCTTTCTATCTCTCAGAGTATCCTTTGGGTTATTTCTTGGGTTACTCTCCCTTGTTTTCACATATTGTACCTTTGCTGTGGGGCATCAATACCAGTCCAGAGTGGACAATTTATTGCGACAGGAGGGGGATGAAAATACCTGCCTGACAATCAATTCTCCTCGAGACTACGTCTCGAATCAAAATGTATCTCCATTGTTGATTTCATCTCACATCTTACAGACGTGTCTGTGCTTCTCTCAATCAATGACGAACATTTCTTTTTATTTTATCTCCTTGTCCGACCTGAACCCCGGTCTCATGTTTCAGATGTAACATCAACACAAGAAGGGAACAGTGCATAGCAGAGGATTTGCAAATGCAAGTGGAAGTCAAATAAAAGTGGAGACATTGTTACTGTGAGAGGTGGTTTTGTTCACAGGGTTCGCTTCGTCGTAACAGGAAAAACTCCACTAAAGGACAAGATAATGATTACATTGAGCTCAGCTCAAAGATGTAAGGAGGCAGAGAAGAGCTGCGGGCATGTTGTGCCCATTTTCACAGCAGTTTCTGAAATGATTTCTATAACTTGTGGCGTTATGTGAAACGAAGTGGGATGTATACCACGCGTACTAAATTCATGCTTTGTGCTCAAAACATCAGGGACTCAATGAAAAGTCTTTTTTTTACCTCTAATGTGTTGTTTGCATCTTGCCACTGTCGTCTCAAGCAATTTGTGTTTGTGTTTGTGTCAGTTTTGATGGACGTGTGGAACCAAAGTGCTCACTTTATCGTCCTCCGTTTTGACAATAAGAGAAAGTCAAACAAGCTATTTGCAGGGTGTCAGTGTTGCACTAAGCACTGCAGCAAAGACTTCTACCTACTGCCTAATGTTTTTAGCATGAGAGAAGCATGCAGGTTTTCACCCATTAGCACAAGATTAATCTAATTTGGTTGCGTTAACTAGCTAAAGGCTGAAATGCTATTCTGTAGACTGGCCTCAGAGTTGTCCGGCTAACCCGCACACCACATGCCCGCTGGACCTGGTAGCCGCTCCTTCCTCGCCAAACCGCCGTTACAAGCTAAGGTAGGGCTGTTGTAGCTTATAGTGTAAACAATTCAAATGCCAACACTAAAAGCAAATCTGCATTTAACAGCAACTTCTGGTATGCTAACTATAGATTTATTAAAACTCTTTGTGTAAAAGTTTAAATATCAGCTATTATCGACTATTTTTACATCTTTTGCTGGAGTGTCATGTTTGCTGTTAATTATAATAGAATAAAATACACTGCGGATGTTCAATAATATGTTTAAAAATAATTTAAACCAATTTGTAGCATACAAAAACTGAATGGTGATTATTATTTCTACACCCATGTATAAAACAGGCTAACTGTAATGTTGGTATGCAAGTGTAATATGTCCAAGGTACTGTACTGCAGGCAGAAACTGTACATCCAGTGTGCCACATAATTATAATCCTTTGTTCTCCTGGAAACCTTGTGCTCGAGTGGCATCGCCTAAGTGCTGTTTGAAGGACAACCAAGAGCTATTTTCTTTACATGTCAGCAAATTCAGATTTTCTTACCTCGAATAGAATTTTATGACCAAATTGAATAAAACAAAGTTTGACATTTTTGAAGGTGACTTTGACTGATGAATGTAAAAAGTTAACGTTATATAAGATGCAAAGCTACAAAGCATGCACAACCCAGAGTCACATACAGAAGCTAATCTGAACAGCAAAAGCTACCAAATATGAGAAGAAATAAAACAGATATCTCCTCCTGGTGTACCGAGGAGTAAACAACATCGCCCCACTCATTGCTTTTGTCTGATATATACTCCTGACCATATGTTATCTTTAACAGGGAGCATGTGAGTGTGGAGTGAGAAACCCCCCTGAGGGTATCAACAAACAGGCAGCCCTCTGACCCCCACTTAGAATAAGGGCTTTCCATCTTGCCCTTGGAAGATCTCTGCTGTCACTTAAACGGCTAATGCCTCCCATTCCCCCTGATGCAAAAAAAATTAGGGGGTCTAATATAACAAAGTGGCCTGGCTTTTGGTGTTTTGGGGATAACAGATTGTTTCCAAAGTAGTGGAAGGGGGCACGCTCATCGTGAAGATGCCTCATCAATCATCATTTAACAGCTTTTAAATGGGTGTGTGCCTCCCTAAGGGATTTTACGATTGAACTGCCAAAGATATAAAGGGCAAGCCTACTGTGTGTTTTCCAGCCTAAGCAGTTTTTAAAGTAACTCTGTGCTCAACTCATCCTCAGACTGAGGGGGTGGGGGGGGGGATGGGGGTGTTGGAAAATTCCCCTACAAACTCCACATACTTGCTAAATAGTTTGAGCAATCAGGCCAACTTGCAGTATAAATGAGTTCCTGCTGACACACGATGGACACTCCTCAGCGAGAGCCGGCATTAGGCTACTTTATACATGGTTTCAGTGTAAATGGGGAGGGGAGAATGCTGATGAAGACGTGAAGAGGGGTTTTTATGCCCTCTTCATCAAAAAACAATTACATGCAATTTCTGCAATCCACATCTCCTGCAGTAAACATTTCAGGGAAATCAGAAAAGCTGCACATCAGTCAGTTAATTGCTAGACGTGAAATATGCAGACATACATACACATGCCTGAAATCTGTGCTTAGAATCCGATTCATCACATTTATTTGTTTTTTTTGCTTAACTGAACAGATGTTTTGCTCACAGTCATCAGAGATACTTTTCACCTCGCCCCTCCCACAAAGGTTTGTACCACTGCTATATGTTTGTGCGCAGCCGCGTGCTGTAGCTTTGTATAAGCAGAACAATGTCACCTCCATGGCCATCTTTGCAGGCTTTTTTATGTTAACCAAGCTAACCAAGTGCTCCTTATAGCTTCTATCTGACAAAACCACAAGAAGGATGTTTAACATTTCAACCGAGTGTCAATGAGAAAGACAGCGGGCGTGTCAAGCAATGCCTCTGAACAGCAAACCAAATATCTGCGTCTCACATATTTCCTCCTATTTAAATGCTTGACTTTGGACACAAACCTCTCATTTCCACTTAAGTGAAATGAAAGCACGTTGAATCGTTTGAACCTCACCCTTCAAACTGAAAAGCTACTCAACTTAGATAATTGTGGTGCTATTTCCCTTTCTTACCTCGATTTTCCAGGTTTGTTTTTGCATTTAGTGCTAAAGAGCCTTCTGAGATACCCAAAGCAGCTAACAGTATGACGATTATGTCAAGTGGGACAGCAGGCAGGTTTGTGGGGAAGACCAAATGCCAGTTTGTAAAATGGGTTTTGAGGAAATTTCTTAAATTGTCTTTGGGTTTCAACATTTCAGGAGAGCGTTTCACGGAGCTGGAGCCCCGACACGGAAGGCTTTTGGTCCACGGAAAGGTCTGAAGAACAAAGATTACAGGAGGGTGTGTAGAGACGAAGAACACGAGGGGCACGGAGGAGGAAGACTTGGAGGAGAATCTTGTAAATAATGCAGGACTATACCGGGAACCAGTGTGCGTTAATGAGAGTACCAGGATTTAGCCATAGTTATGAACCGCTTGTTCATTACCTGTCTCCAGGTGAGTGTAGGCCAAAGATAAGGATGATGTCCAGGCTGTGGACAGTTGTGGTTGGGCAGCTATGAAAGCCTTTCTTGGCATCACCACGTCCACCTAAAACAATCTTCCCTGTTGACAGGACAATGCCAGAGGTGGCAGTTTGGCTCTATTCTGAGGCAAAAGCAGACCAGCAGTGATGTACGAGGAGAAGTCTTGCTCAGTGACAGCTTGATGTGAGCCTCTGAATACAGAAGAGGCGAAAATTATTAAAACAGCTTCCAGCACATTTTACTCACACCGCAGCCAGTCATGTGCTGCACTTCATTGCTGTCCTAAAGACATTTCTCTTAAACTTGTCAACTGAAGTTAGTTTTTTAAAAGGAAATAAAGCATTTTCTTCTTTTTTTTAGTGCTACCAGCAATTTTACAGCAGAAAGGGCTTTTTCATGAACTGAATACGCCGTCATAATAACTCTTGATCGGGAGGATGAAATCTCCAATGTTTATTCACCGCACACGATGATGAATGGCTGCTCTGATGGTCTCCAGTGTCAATCAGTCAGGTTGACTCATTAGGTCAGCAGAGTCTGAGCCACAGGGGGATAGTTATTCAAATTTCTAAAAATATGCAGAGACAGTGAAAAACACCTTGCCCATGAATAACAATAGCCCCATACCACAACAGCTTCCTGTGTAGAATACAGTGGCTGTAATTCACAGAATATCAGTGAGACTCAGAGGCAGCTGCGAGGGGACTTTGACCCTTGCGGTAAATAAAAACACATTATACACTGCATATTAAAATCGGGAGCACGAGAACAAAAACATGAAATGCCAGTCATGAGCAAACGCAGTGCACACCGACATGCACCTGCACGGTGCCACACGCCGTCAGACGCAACACCGCAAACCTCCAGAATGCGGTTAATGCGAATTACGGCTCAGTTACACCAAAGTACAAATAGGGCAGCAACGCGCTGGCTCCGAGGAGAAATCGATGGTTGCCGAATGATTGGATTGAATTGTTTTCACGTTCGATGACTCAGAGATTGAGTGTGCAACCTCAGGGCAACCACTTTTGATCGCAAGCTGATTGCACAGGTTCCCCCTCTCGAATCCTCTCAGTCTCTGACACGACTGGTAAAGGTTAGCAAATAATTACTCTCTAATCTATCTTTATAGACGCAGACAGATTGTTGCATTTTATGAAAGAGGAGGTCCCAATAAGTGTTCTCCTGTTCAGGTACAGTATGTACACACTATGGAGTGTAAGGGTCAACTTACACATATACTTGATATACTTTACGCAGAATAAACTACGACTAAACATGTTGCAATAACTCATCTCTTTGCTATCGGAGGCTCGACTAATCTGGCTGTATTCTCCTTACAGTCTAACTGAAAAGTGCGGCCTGTGGCTTCTGCAGTTTGGCGCCCTGCAGAATCTGCACCACTGTATCTATGAGGTTCTGGTCAGTGTAAGCAGTTAATCTGAATTTCTTTTTTAATATGAATTTCTATGTATGCAGATTTGGAATAGACAACAACACATTTTTGATTTTTGTTGATTTATCACAGTTAATTACCCTGTTATTACACAGTTTGCATGCAATTCCCAACTTTATCCTGTTTTAAAAAAAGCTGATTGCAGACTGATACCAAAGTTACTCTGTAGACAGCAACCTTCTGCGAATGGTTGCAGACCTGCTTCCCGTCCTGATGCAAACATTTCACTGAAAATTAGATCAAGTATGTTGCATAATAATAACAATAATTTGGTAATGCTGTGATCTCCAGCCACTGTTTTAGCAGAATAAAATAGAATAGCCCTTTATTGTCATTGTCCATGTACAACAAAATTATTCCCCAGTGAGACTGTAGCATTAGTCCTTACTTAATCATATTAGTAATAAGCATTATTCGAAAATAAACTATTTTGTACAGTATGCTATTTTGTATCCAAACAATATGGTAAATGGCCTGTATTTGTATAGCGCTTTATTTAGTCCCTAAGGACCACAAAGCACTTTACACTACATCCAGTCATCCACCCATTCACACACACATTCACACACTGGTGATGGCAGCTACATTGTGGCCACAGCCACCCTGGGGCGCACTGACAGAGGCGAAGCTGCCGGACACTGGCGCCACCGGGCCCTCTGACCACCACCAGTAGGCAACGGGTGTCTTGCCCAAGGACACAACGACCGAGACTGTCCGAGCCGGGAACCGGCAACCTTCCGATTACAAGACGAACGGCCAACTCTTGAGCCACGATCGCCCCACATGCAGATTGAAATCAGATACAAGTGCTTCTGTGTCATTTTAAGAATAGTTCAGGTAGACTCAAAGTGAATTTGCATTCACACTATTAGCTTATGATGACAGCATAATGTTTTTGTGTAAAAAGTATGTTATTCTACAAACGTCTACTTTTAGTAGCTTTTTGATGAGCATTGAATTTTGCACATAAAATGATCTTAATGTGAGCAGATAGCACAAACCTCTGGACATAATCTGGGCTTTTATTTTGACATTTCCAGCTCAGTTATGGCACTGGTAAATGTGGTGCGAGCCAGTCGTGGCACAAAAGTGGACCTAACTTGGGCTATGGCGAGTGCAGCCTGGCCAGCTGTGGTGCAAGCGTCACATCACATCTGGCCCACACTAGGTGGACCTGCGGCTCAGTCGCGGCACCAAACTTCATGAGCCTCACCATATGAGATATCTTCATCAAATAAGGTTTAGCAGCTTTAACAGAGAAATGTGTCATCCACTGATCATTTCACTCCCAGTCTTTGTACCTCTGCCTCTGCATGCATTGTTCGGGCCTTCCCTCCTCAGCAGATATCTGCGTTCAAGAGTCAGCCAGACAGTGAAAACCGGGAGGGGAGGGGAACAGAGGGGCGAGACCATAAACTCTGAGGATGTGCCAGCACTGTTATTTTCTTCATCACAGAACCCGCCTTGACACAAATAATGGAATGCACTGGCAGTCTTTCAGAAAGCCAGTGAGGGGAAAGTGGGCCACTGCCAACCTTAGGCTATGCAAATCCATCCGCAGCCGTTTGAGTTTAGAAATCTAATGATAAGACTGAACACAAATGCATTCCATCCTCTCTTTTCAATCTCTGACTTTTCTCTCATTTCCTCTCTCGATTTCTCATTTCTACTTGCCATTTTTTTCCTCTCCAACAGCTCTGTTACTGGCTCTGCCATCTGGTGTTGGTGCCCATGAGATGGACTCGGCTCTGGTTTGCAACCAGGGGAGCTTAGAGTGGGAGCCTGGCACGGCTGCTGCTGAGTCCAGAATAATCTATGCTGCGCTGCTGTGACTCATTTTGCCTCTGATGGGCACCGTGACCACTCGAGCATGTGCCTGCAATTAAGCGTTCTGTTAAGTAAAAACTGCAATTTGCAAAGGCAAGCATGAAGGTGCACTTCACTAGAACAAAGTAAATTGAAGGAGTGGCGGAGGGATAGTGGGGGCTCATACGGATAAACCGATCTCTCCACCGCGAGGTTTTGATTTTGGCTTTTGCTGTGGTTTTGTGGACCAAGGTGCACACTGAAAATACTCTGATGACAGTAGAGATGTAGACTTTTGTAACACCAATATGGGGAACTCATAAAAATAACGTAATTTCTGGGAATACAGAACAGAAGACGAGCTGCATTTGAATTTGAAAAACAACCATAGGAAATTTGCAGTTTTGGTAAATTCATTCAAAAACAAAGCGCCGATCTGAAGCCGTCTTTGCAGCAGTGGTTTGTCCATTGTTTGCTGCTGCTGCTCAAAATGTTTTAATTTCTTTCACCACACAAAAGCTCTTCACGAGCAATGACAAGGGCTGCTGTCACGAGCTGATGTGACACATTACTGTATTTAGCACATATTTCGACGTCCGCTTGGAGTTTTAACGACGGGCTGTTATGATTTCACTTGGAAGTCTTCTCTTATTTTTATTTTTTTAATCCTGTCAACAGCGTCCACTTAATGTCACGTCCAGCTGGGTGGAGGACGAGCAGACGATTTCTGCATTTGTGCAGCGTGTCCTCACTCAGAGTGGGAGGAACTGTTTTTGTGGACGTGCTGGAAGAAAACGTCTTTTTTCTATGATTTCGATGAGATGACTGATACTGTCACCTTTTTAAAAATACAGCTGTAGGTCAGGAGACTTTAAAGTTCACAAACTGTAGCTCAAAGGCTGAAATCAATGTTGCTTTTTTCTGCTGGGGGAGGAGCTGAGCTGAGCAAAACTTTTAAAGGTCACAAATTCACTTGTTTGTAGTTGATTTTGTCATTACTAGAAGCCACAAAGTGACAGAAGAAACCAAGTGGCCCCTCATGTAAAAGAGTCAGTGGTAAAATCCACTGGATACAGCAGAGGCACATTCATTAACATGATAAATGAGTAGAAACAACCTCAGTAAAAGTACATCAGAGACAACAAAGAAGAAGTAGAAAAGCCAGGCCAGTCAAATGTATTTGTATTCAGACACGAGGAATTCAAACTGCTTTACTTTACATGTATGTCAGGATAACCAACTTTCTAATTTTGCTAGAAAATGTATCTATGTTTAGAAAATTGTTATTTCAAGTATTTTAATGATTATAACCTGTTACTTTATGGACAAAACAAATGCAAAATAAACTCAGAGTATCTTTTGCTAGCATCTTCTTAGCAGTCTGAAAAATCTGTTGTTGCTAAAAAAAAGTACAACTGTAAAGAAATGTGTCCTGGATGATGGTTGGAGTAACAGACGTGCAGCATGTGTGTGTGAATGTATTGTGCTGACATTAAGTCTGCTATAAGGCTTTTTGTTGGTTTTCAACCGACCATGACCCCACTCTGCACCTCTGCAAAGTTTTATTAGAATCCATTCAAACCAATGAATCCAAACTTTTCAAGCCATTAATGCAAATGCTACAAAAAACATAACTTCCTTGGTGGAGGTGAAAATGATGTAGATACTTGTGAAACCCTGTTTTGTGATGAGGGACACAGCACCCACGCACAATTATGACTTTTTAAACACAAGATTGGCACTAAGCATAAGCATGTCAGTATTTTCTGTGCTGGCTTTAGTTATCAGATCTGGAAACAACACACACCCCAAGCATATAACAGCGCTGTTCTTCTCCTCATACACCCCTCGGAGAATAAATAAACATCTTTTCTGTTACTGTTTAAGATTAGAATTTAAATGCTCCAAATATTCAATCTAATACACAAATCTTAGAGAAGTAGAAGCAAATTGCTTGAAGCGCAAGTGTGCAAGCCTTTCAGTTAGATTCAATATACAGCATAGACTGGAAAGGTAAAGAAAAGCTAAAAACACTGTGAGAGTGACTTAAAATATGCTATTGTATTTACAATCAACTGTTTCCATCCACAGTTAGATAACTGCGCTGATTAACCTGAAAAAAATATCAGGGATGCCAATTATGGCAGTAAATGAGAGAAAATGACAAATAATATGAGCACATAATATGTAATGATTACGTGCCGTTGGAAAAGCTAAAAATGGCTCATCCAGCAGGAGGATCACCTGAGGAAAAGAAAAGGAGATGTTAAAACTGGTTCAGTGCATTTTTCACCTTGCAGAGTAAACTCAAGGGCACAGAAGAAGACAAGAAAACAAATGCTGGTTTCAAACTCACGAGCACACCGCGGCCTTAGCGGGCACGTGTCTGCGTTTGTTCTAGACGGGGTCACGTACGTTACAGCTTCTGTGAAATCCACGGCTCATCTGACTCAAGGGAACGTGTCAGAGCAACTTGAGGTCTTGCTCATTGCAGCCTTGAAAAATGGCAGAAGCCTGGATTCTACAACATGCTGGTAATTTATTTTAAATATTGCTTTTTGTGATTTCCATTTTGTATTTCTCCTCACATGGTCAGCTGGAGGCGTAGCATGTAAATTCATATCTATTGTGTAAAAGTGGCTATGAAGGATTTATGAATAAATCATCTGAAAAATGGATGATTTATGGAGACCTGCGTACATGAAGCTTGTGTTAACACAGGACAGCTGCAATGCAAACACACAACTGCACAGGATGAAAGAAATCTTCAGCCACTCCACAGACGTGTCTGCTTCATTTATGTGTTTTCATCTAACCAAAAATGTCTGACACACACACACACACACACACACACACACACACACACACACACACACACACACACACACACACACACACACACACACACACACACAGCAGGCTTACCAAGCTGCACAAACACACTCTCTTTATTCCCTCCTTCATAAATTGCTAATGAGTGACAAACATTTAAAGCAGTCCTATTACAGCAATTTTCAGCTCCACATTTCTATTCTTCTACTTGACTAAATAAGCTTGGCGTGGGTCACAGTTCAAAATCATCTTTATTTATCTTACATGTCATTGGTATAACCCCTCATCTCACCTACTGTCTTCCCTGTTTTAGCTTCTTTCCTCTGCCTCTGAATGACTTTGGCCATGTTCAGTAGGAGAATCTACCATTGTAGTACAGTACAGTACACACACACACACACACACACACACACACATATATATTAGGGGTGCAACGATATTCGTATCGATATTGAACCGTTCGATACAGTGCTTTCGGCTCGGTACGCATATGTATCGAACAATACAACATTTGTAATTTATTTGATCAACTTTCCTTCTGACGATGCTGTCTGTGTTGAGCGCTCAGTGAATCTGCGTTCGACTACTCCGCCTAGGCTGCACTGTCGAGCGCAGATCCACTGAGCGCTCAACACAGACAGCATCGTCAGAAGGAAGAGCGCAGGGCAAGCTAGCGAGACAGAAGTTAAGCTCTCCTTGCAACATGGACCTCCCCCACTCTCATTCAGATCTGGCGTTTGGAACTATTTTGGTTTTCATGTGACGTATGACCCTGAAGGTAAGCGAGTCATGGACTAAAGTAAAACAGTATGTTGGATGTGCCACGCAATGCTCAATTACATGGGTGGGAGCTAGTGTGTTAGCGCAGTTAGCTCATTAACGTGTTGGCCGTCTAGCCCCATGCACGGAGCGATCGGCGGTAGCTCGTTAACGGAGATTTGCCGTGTTGTGGCGTTAAGGTCATTTCAACGAGATTAACCTGAAAGCACTAGTGGGAACACAACGAATATGACTGCACATTTACGCCGACATCATCCTAGTGCAAAGACAAAAACAACAAGCATGCTACTAACTTTAGCCGAGTCATTTAGACAGCTGTTAGCACATGATTCTCCTTATGCTGCTGAGAATATAGCCCAGAAGAAGCGGATAGTATAGCTTTTATTTTGGAAAGAGCCATTTCTCTGTAATAAACTCTCTTTTCCAAAGATGAGTGATTCCTCAATCAGATACAGGGCTCGCAATATCGCTAGCCCGACGTCCTGGAGCTAGCGATTTTTTCAGTCGGGCTACCAAAATCTATCTCTGCCCTGCCCGTCGGGCTATCGTAGGAAGGAAAAATATATGTCAATGCTTTTGCATTCTTTCAGAAATGTAGCTGGGTAATTATGTCATTGGCATCGGTGAGCCACTGTCAATATGTGACATATTGAAATCGCGTTTGAATTTGCGCTTGTTTTTTGCTTTCACTTTGCAATCGTGCGAACTGTGTATAGAGAGCGACAGCACTGATCTGTGAGTGATGATAATTTGTGCACCAATTCCTCTGACATCGTCTTATTAATCGTTAGCTTACTATGCAAACATGACAAGTGAAATCTCCCGCAGCTTAAACATGTGAGAGGTTGATCGCGCAGAGAATCGCTGAGCTTATGTGAGTGCGTGTGTAAAAGCAGCAGGATATATATTTGACTACGATGACCTTCACAGACAGATATATATTTTAGTTCTGCTGAGCCAAATAAGACAGGTCAGGGTGAAGAAGTGACAGCCAAAGAAAAGCTTACCACAAAACGGAGAAGTTATGACAAATCAGACTATAAGGCAAAAAGAAAGTGCAGCTTTATGGTTTCATGGACAAAAGAATTTCTGTGGCTGCAATATGACGAGCTAAATAACCAGGGCTGCACATAAGTGGTCCGCAGGTGCGCATTCACTGTGAAAATAAAAAACACGCACAAGGGTTAGGGTTAAATTTAAAAACTGTACTTTTGAGTTAAAATATATATTTATAATTTTAATAAATGACAAATTAAAAATGCATGAACATTTTTTTTGTATTGAAAAAATATCGAACCGTGACACCAAAGTATCGAACCGAACCGAACCGGGAATTTTGTGTATCGTTGCACCCCTAATATATACAGTATATATATCACATTCACTTCTACAACCAATGAACCTAACATTACTAACTGCATCTTTAAACTGCAGAGTCTCTGACGGGGGAAACATGCGAGCTTATTTCTCTTTGCTGGTGACTTTTATGTGCGGGCAAAATACACGTAACGTGACACGAGAAACAAACGCAAACAGAGAGTATAACTATGCATTTACAGGGAGGATGATGAGATAAATATAATATATAATACGTAAGTAAGTAGTTTATTTATTAAGCGCTTTTCATAGACAGGCTGTCGCAAAGCGCTGTACACGAAGGTTCAAATAAACTGAATGTTAAGTAATAAAAAAGACAATATAAACAATACAAAGGTTTAAAAATATATATATTAAAATTTAATAAGGAAATTAAAAGCTATTAGAAGCTATTAAACCCATTAAGGAAGAGGTAGAGTTCACCCACACATATATATGATCATTATAGTAAAATTATTATTATTGTCAGTAGTAATTGTAGCAGTAGTAATATATGTACCATCAAACCAACACTGCAGCAGGTGAAGAACCTGGTTTGAACGGTTTGGATTGGACGCTACAAACTAAGCTGCTCAGGGAAGCAACTCATGCAGAACTCTGCCAGTTTCAAGGCTGTCAGTCTGGATGTGACTGTGTTTACCTGAGCGTATGCGAACTGGACTTTATGAGAGGCGTAGTGCTCTGTGGTGTGCTGACAGCAAGAATCATCTCCCAACATAAATCTCAGGCTTTTTAAGAGACTTGCTGCATGTTTTGCTGAGATTTGTGTCCACAGACAGATTTCATTTAAACATTGATATGTAGACATGTTTCATAGGAGCAGGCATTTGTTGTTTTCCTTGTCACGTGTAGATCATATGCTGTTCAGACTTTATGTAATTAATTATAACTCAAAAACAACCTGTTTTGATTTCACTTTTCACACAGTTACATTTCGACTGTGTTGTCTTGAGCTCTTGAGCTAATGTTGAAGTAGTGATTGACACTATGATTTTGTAAAATTACGACTCTGCTCCAACATCGATATCCAAATTCAGTCAGTGATCTGATGAAATGTCTTAAAGCTACAAATAGAAATGCAAAAAGCCTCACATTAAGCTTCAAACCACTTGAAGACAATAGAGAGTTACGGGTTAAATAGGTTCAACGTAATTCGATTTTCCGCTGTAAACCTCATCTGAGGAACACCAGCAACACTGGGGCTGACATTTGAAAGTGAGTGACAAAACCCAGCGATAAAAAAAGGCGGCAGACAATGAAACTAATTTGTCTTTAATTGCCAATTAGATTGAGATTTTGGCTCAGAGTATTATATTTACATCTAGTGTCACTGCGTGTGTTGCATACAGGGGCTGATATTTTGTTTCCTTGCCACCCAAAGAGAAGAGAATTGTCCCCTCTGTAGACTTTGATGTAACTGTATGGTGATGGAAGCCAAATAACCACTCACGGTGCTTTTAGCTCCATTACAGGATGTATTTTAAAATCCACTTTCTTTCTCAAATTTTTGCAATGACAAAGAAAAGGTACAGGCAAAAAGGGCACCGAGTCTGCATAGGGCTGCACATGAAATATTACTGAAACAAAATAATTTTGTGTTTTTAATACTTAATATTTGAAAAAAACAAACAAACAAACTATTTGCCATCAGCATCATCAGAAATTAAGAAAAATAATTAAATGTGTATTTAGTATTAGTTTGAATTGTTAGTGAAAATATTTTGTAACAATAACACATTAATATGATAGTTATGCATTTGTAATACAGCACAGGAACATCATTACACAAAAATATAGATATTTATGACCTATTTAAATTGACTGCTGGTTGTACATTTATGCATAAAGGTTATTATTATTAACGCCTGACCACTCAGATGCTCTGAGAACATCCTTTCCAAAATGCAGTCAACACAGGCGTCTGAGAAGAAGCCGCTCATTTTGCTGCTGTGTGGTTTGAATTATTCGTTGTCAAAAATCACGATCCTTGACTTCATTTCTGCACCAACATTTTTAGCAGGCCTGACACTCATTCATTCCTGAAGCATTAAAATACTGAAGTCCGGGACATTGTGAGCCCGGAGGCTTTAAAGTGCACTGTGAGGTTTTAAAAGCTTGGCTTTTGGATGAGCAGTGCTAATGAAAAGGTGTACTGGGGCAGAATAGCAACTGAATATTATTTTTGTGCCTGAAAACCAAGATACAGCGCGGCGTACACACTGACACAATCATCATGCAGACTAAACACTGTCACTGCTGGAAAAGGAGAAAAGTCCCATTGAAAAAAGATTACCCTGAGCTTACACTACATGCACAACATAAACACTATTTCCAAGTCATGTGATGTATATTTGTCCCGTCAAAGTAAAAGCCTCTTTATAACTACACTATTACGTGCAGATGCTGTATTGCAGCGCTTTGAATGCACTGACATAAAGTAATTGTTATTATGCAGTACAGGGTCATAGAAAAGTCTGAAATGTAAACAAGAAGTAATTTGATAAGAAATGTAATTATATATAATAGAACAAAATTATATGAAGAAATTAAATATTAAAACAGTCATTTTCCACTGTGGTGACTGGAAGGTATTTTGGATGTTTCCTTAGCAGAGCAAGTCTCCGAGCAGAGTGTTTTAGTAAGATGCCAATATCTGATCGCGCTCCACTTGCCAAATCCAAATTGTTTGATATGTGACATGTAACCCCAATATGTGAGGAATTATTGTTTCATCTTTGGGCTGCTGAGGATGGCAGGGCGGGACGGTTCAGGAGCCCCGAGGGAGAGAGAGACTGAGAGAGTGAATCTGTGTTCTGGGAACCAAGACAGCTTTTGTACGGCGGTTTTGATCAGCCCTCAGGCTGGATAGAGCCGAGATGTTAGTGTGTGTGTGTGCGGACAGAGAAAGTGTATTTGAGGAAATGAGCAGGTGGTGGGCAGGTGTGTGCCCCCCCCCCCCCCCCACCACTCAGTGCTTACATTTACATCTAGGCTTATTTAAGCCATATGTGTGTGTGGACTTCATACTTCATGTGTGGAGCAGGCAGGTTGTGTGAGGTGCTGTTTGCATGATGTGAGAGGCTCCCGAAAAGGAAATGGGCTTGTCTGAACGCTCACTTGAAGGTGACAGCCTGTAGAGAGGGAGCGTGTCACCGCCGCGTTTGCACAACCAGGGTCAGACTGCGGTTATAGACACAGGAGAATTAACGCATCGAGTTCAAAGGTTCAGACATGCCCAGTGGTGCTCAGAGCCAAGAAGCCAACACAGACACGGGAAATTGAATTTTACGACGCAAAATGTAGTTTGATGTATTCATTTTCCCCCAGTGCCTTATAAACATAGCTATGTGCAAAATCTTATAACAGGAAGAGGCAGCTCGGGGCCCACAGGTTAGGTTATCAGTTCTTTCCTCATCTGCATCACAGTTAGTTATTTCATGAAGGAGCTCCTAAAGCAGCAAAGGGACAAAAGAAAAGAGATATTTAGTAACAAAAGATCCTTTAATTTAGGTCATAAAAAAGAGACAATTTAACCATCTTAAGAATATATTTTAGCATAATTTAAAGAGGTTATAAAAATATGCAAAAAGAAAAATACATGAAAATACATCTGTCGGATGTATTAATTACATATAATGGCATCTAGGAGTTATTTTAAAAAATCCCAACTAAGTAGTTCTAATGTGCAGGTAATCCCCGGTAGGCACCATGATGCTTTCCAGCCATTCATTTGTTCACATCTAATTGCCTTTAAAATCCAATTTAAATGTCTCAGTTCCCTAATGAGTGAATGAGCAGATAAATTAACTGAATATTTGGGTGACGCATTCAGTTTTGTGGCTGTTTAACAAAACCCAGCAAACTATGTGGCCCTTATTTCTCACCCAGCCATGTGATGTCTACATTAAATATAGACCCACTGTTAGTGCCCTTTTACTCGGCCCACACACGAGTCTTTTAAAGCCTTCACTGCATTTGCCATTACAGACAGAAAGATCCGTTGTTTGACCAAACACAAACAGCGATCAGTCACTTGTGAAGCGGCTATAAAGGTGACAGCGTCATAGCTTATGAAGGCTAAAGTAACCGGCGCCATGCTGGGCTGGTCATTCTCTGGATGTGGACCAGCGCCCATTAACGCAGCAGGAGACAAACAAAGAGCCAGGGCACCGTCTGATAATCTTCTGGCAGCTCCTTTATATGAGAACACTCTCTGCTCATCAGATTTGTTGAATATTAGTTAAGAATAAATTCTGTTTTAACCATTAAGGATTTTTACACGCAACAATGTTGGCTATTGATCTGAAAGCTCATTATTTTGTAGAGCCTTTATTTTAATGGCTCCTTGCTTGCCATTTTAATTTAGGCTCAAAGACGGCAGAGTTTTGCTAAGTGGCGCCTTGAGACAGAGTGTTTGAAGATGTTGCAGTGGAAAATTCATTTAACATCTTTTTATACTTTGGTGAACTTTGGGCTTCAAATACTTTGAGTCTGAGCAAATCCGCTGGTGATGCAGAGACACGCACGGGGTGCTCTTTGGCATCGGGCCTTGATGTGCCGGCAGATCGTAGTTCTAATTTGAAAAGCAAGAGTTACACTGGAACTTTCTGACACCTGTGACAGTTTTATTTTAGCATGATCAGTCTCATCAGTGATGTTTCAGGCAGCAGGCACCTGTGTCCAAGGTAAAAACATGAATATAGGATCAGGGCTGCCGATGCTCCGATATGCTGTTTATGTACAAATGCATCAGCCATAACTGCTTCTATGCCAAGGAGTTGTTTAGAGCATTTCTGTGCTGGAACAAAGGAGAGAGAAAGAAATGGTTTAAACATCGATACTGAGACAAATCAAATATCTAGCAAACGGCATTGGGCAAACATACTAAAAGTAAACATGTCACAGTTTTTTTGATTTCTTATTTCTTTGTATCAAATGTCACTGCAGATTGCTGCAATACTAGACGAGCAGGTATACGTGATTCAGGGACGCTTAGCAGACTTAATAATTTTGCAAAAGTTTGAAGTGTCCAATGTCTAAGGTGGCTGCATTCAGGTTTGCCGAATGCGCGAGTTTCAAATGAAATCTACTAGAAGACACTTTAGCTGCGAGTTTGTGTCTCGGACGTGTAGCACTTATCCACGATGATGAATCAGTTTTATATTCCCACCGTCAAAGCAATCGCTTCACGGGCACGGATCCCACTGACGTCTACTGTTGGCTATGTTTATTATTAATGTAACGGGGAATCTTATGGGATCCATTCAGTTTGCATGGGCTTTATATCTGCTTCTCCGTCTCACTCTGGTCTCTACTCGATGCGTTGCCTTTTTAAATCTCTGCGCTTTCAAGTGTAAACAGTATATATGCGATTTGAGATTTGTATCCAGCTGATCAATACATCACAGTAACAGAGAGAGGATACATCTAAAGTAAATGACTGAAAATCTCGATAATGCACAGACGATTGATTTAAGGACACGGGCTGACTGCCTTTTTCATCTGCTGTGGGTATATTACGAGAGTAGTCTGAGTGCTCCAAAAAGGACGTTCAGAAAGGTTGTAAACAATTACAGAAGCTGCAACATATTTCCCAACAATCAGACCTCAAATTCAGGCAATTTGACACGTCTCGACTGCCATGTCGCGCTGATGAATGGAAAGGATCTCGCCGAATAGCCGAGAACAGGAAAGCTTCACTTACTGTTCTGATTATTAGAGGGCTCCTGATCAAATTTATGACTGTAATTTTGTCTGGACATGCTTGTGTTTTCCATTTACATATGGTTTATAGAGCTGTGATTTCATTTGCATAATAGCAGCTCAAAGTGATATGCTGATGAAAGCAGAAGGGAGGGCTCTCAGTAAAGTTTTTATGGGCTGCAGTTAAAAGGGGAGAAAGCAAATACCACGCTTCACATTGAAGGTGTGCATGTGTATCGTTCTATTTTCTTCTTCTAATAAACACAGTACGCGTGCACACAGACACACGTATGATGGGGAATAAATATCAGGATCCTAGGTTCTGTAGTCACCTTCAGTCTCTGTGAACAGTGAGAATCATTTTCCTCCAAACAGCAAAGAAAACAGCCATGAGCCAATATGTTCTCTATGCACAGCTGACGCTAAAAAACAGGCTAAAGAACAAAAATGACTGCCTCATATCTGAGACATTTAAAAAAAAACTATATTAATGAACTTAGTTAACTTGAAGTGGGCCCATCATGGCCTGTTTTCCTTATTTACTCCCATATATATCTATATCTATATATCTATATCTATATCTATATCTCCATCCCATCCATTCGCTTCCGCTTATCCTTTTCAGGGTCGCGGGAGGCGCTGGAACCTATCCCAGCTGTCATAGAGCGAGATATCTATATATCTATATCTATATATCTATATATCTATATCTATATCGATCAATCACAGCAAGCTTCAGTGAATGATGTCAGCACATGTACAAGCTATCCTTCTGAGCCAAAAGCTCAAAGCCCCCAAAAAACAAAACACTGAAAACAGTCTAAAACTTCTGTAACGTCACAGAGAGCAGCTGTAAGCTAAGAAGCCCCGCCCATCTGCAGTTCAAACCTTCTGTTTGTGACTGGCAGCCAATCAGAAGAAAACCAGATTAAAGGAACTGCAGTAAGATGAACTCACGGGCTTCGCCAAAGCCCAGTAATAAAGTATAAACTGTGTCTTGGGCAAAGCTACAACTCCGAGAATAGAAATATGGAGCTGGAATAGAGAATGAATAATAGGTGCCCTTTAAAGTAGGTACTGAGGACATTTTGCTGATGCATCTGTAAAACCTGAACATAAAGTATGCAGTTCCAGAGTGAGGCTACAAGGGTATATACTCCCAGCATCAAATACAATAAAACCACCAATAACCACAGCATATGAAACCCTGCACAATTTGCTTAATGTGGACGCTGCTCTGCTTGATCAATTCTGAGAGTAACCTTAGTACGGAGATTAACTGGATCATCAGCTGGGAAGCCTCAGTCTAATAGCTTTCATTGCTCTTCTTGCTGTATGCAATGCACAATTAATAGCTTTTTCAAAAAGCAAGCTTTCAATTAAAATCTGTCATTTTCTTTCCTAGACGGTGTCCAAAGTCACAGGTCTTGCAGGTGAATCATGCATTCATTTGATGTTATAGGTGGAAGGAGCTCTGGGAACATTGCACCTGGGTAAAAGAGTGAAAAGTGTATTTGTGACCTGCAGCTTTAGATCAAACAGGCAAAAATTGAACACCGAGGTCAATGCATGTGTTTCATGTAACGACGTGGTATGAAGTACTTTTGAACCCCCACTAAGTGATTAACAGTGCAGGTTTTTTCTTCTTTCACAGATATTTATCGAAAGATGAAGTTTGCCGTTGTCAGAGTTCTGAAAGTTCAGACTGCAAAACAAATCATCTCATCACACGATAGTTGATGCTTTCATGTGTGGCTTGGTTTTGATCTGCTGCTGCCTCGGGGCTCCGACGGGGGGGGAACGCTCCCCACCGATGCGTGGTTTCTTCAACCATTTCCCCTTTCTATTCCGCATGAATTTCATAATTCATTACATGTGGTTTAACTTTTAAAACACAATTTTAATAATGTAAAAAAAATGATAAAAGGATAATTTAGTCAGGATAAGCCGCACTGAGACAGAAGATGTGCCTTCATGGATATGTGACTTTCTGAAGAAGCTCAGTGCAGACATGTGAAGAGGAAAGTGCTGCATTGGTCTTCTTCAACCTTCACTTCTCCCCTTACTCTTTTTAAAGGCGCCCTCAAAGCACAGATTGCTACAGTGGAGTTGCATTGTGGGTAACGTGGTTAATCTATTTTTGGACTTTAGAAAAAACAAAAACAACTATGTGTTGTGAGTGGAAAGTAGTGAAAAGCTAACAGGAAACTCTTACAAAGCCACAGTGGCAATTTACCTATAGAACAGATATTTCTGCTTAAACTACATGCACTTCTTATTGTTTTTGACTTGTATGCCTGAGATAATTGGTGAAAAGTTTTGCAGACCAGCATCTCCTCCCCGGATCTACTCCATCATTAGCTGGAAAACAACTTATTCAAAGGGCTCGGGTAGGGGGAAGCCACTCTCTTCCAAACAGGGCATGAAGAAGAAGGAGCTGCTTTCGAGCTAGCCCAGTGATAGAACAGAAATGATAAATGATGCTCTGCATTGTGCGTGCATAATTAGGAACAGTAGCAGCTGAAAGAGTGTGTTCAACTGACAGTTGATGGGGTTGTAGATTAGGCAAACCTTGTCTAATGTCACTGCAGCATTACATGCTCCTCTGAGGGGGAGAGCTGCAGCATGTAAAGAGTGATGCCGCCCCTCTTCCCTTCCACCAGTCTCTCTCTCCATCTCTGGTATCTTGCCGGTTGTCCATGGCCATCCATCTGCACCAGTGATCAGGGGGTTTCAAACCATGGCTTTGACAAGCAGGTGTGGCTCTTTCAAGGTGCTTTTTGTGTAATGTTGGAGATAGGGGCAGGAGGTTGAGAGAAGAGCACGTGTATATGTGTATATACGTGTATCCCTGTGTGCAGCAGGGAATATTGTTGCCAAGTTTGCCCTTCCCTGGAGTGCTTTGGGTCCAGACTGTCTGCTGTTTCTCAAGCGCGCTTGTAGTCTGCCAAGTGCGGCTGGTGAGGTTACGTGTTTTGACCCTCCTGCAAAGTGTGATTAGAAGTGACAGCCTTCCAAATACTCACCCTTTATGTCTCATAAAAAGTAATTTTTTTACTAATGCCTCTGTTGTGGATCAGTGGTGAAAGAATCCAGTGTTATGTGATCTACATGCAGCTGAACATTAACATTCATATGATTACGCACAGTTTCAGTTCATTTGGAGCTTTTATGCCACGATAAACTGTATTACAACATTAGGACATAAGATTTATATACTGTTCATTAGATCATTTCTGTCATAATTGCAGGCAACTTAACTTTAAGATTTTTATCTGCAGTTTTGGCAGAGCAAACTATTCCACAGATCACTGAGAAAATTATCTCACTGACAGCTGCTTTAGGATAATGTTTCCTAATGTGCGCCGTCATATTTTTCTCGAGCACCTTTCCTATTACTGAGTGACAGTTTTTCAAACCTTCTGTGTATACTACTCGTCCCTGGTATTTACCCACGAACAAAGCAGAACCAGTAGCCTTGCTTGGGCTTTTTTAATGATCACTGATTGTGCGAACTCCTCACATGGTTGATGATTGAATGGGACTTGTACAACAGTGAGCGGCAATAAATGAAGAAAAACAGATTTTCAATTAAAATATTAAAATGTTTCTGCAATAGGAACAATAAATGGATTCAATTACCGAGGATATCTTGTAGAACGACACATGAAACATTCTGTGAAATTGTTGAAATACCAGAAGCTCCTTTGTGTCCACTTTGTGTAACACATACACAAACTCTTAAACATCGACATGTAACCGAGTCAAAGAACTAAAGCGGTGACAGAAACAAAACATTTATAATGACGGTAACACACACTTGGCTACCAGCTCTTGTACAGTTAAGTTCACAATTTGCTGGACAATTACACATCTTCTCATAATGTGACTGAAGTACAGACTCTCAACTTTATTCCAAGTTGTCTTACATAATTTCTTGCATTGTTTAGGAATGTATTCACAGTCCTCAGTTTTGGAGGCTAAACATTAATTGGACAAACAAACATAAGTATTCAAACACTTTTAGTACTTGAACAAAATTTTGAAATTTGTATGTCAGCTTGCAGCTTACCTGCGTGTGTGGAATCGCTGGTATTTGTACTCCTGTTTTCCTCTTAGTAAACCTGTTGAAGGGGCTGCTGGACATAGTTCACTGCTAACTTGCCTGACCCAACCTCACCCCTCCAGCTTTCACTGCTTGTCTGCACAGAACTGGACCTCAGCCCAGGAGACAGAGAGATCTTTCAGTTATTGTTTGCTAACAGACCTAAAGACATTTACTTGCCTGTCAACTTATCCAGTCGTTAAGTGATGACGTGACGAATCCTACTTCCGGGCCTAAAGTAGTCTGCGTTTAATATGATTTTTGTGTTGTTAACATGTTTAATGTTTTGTATTTTCTTCTATCTAATCTCAAAAAGCTCCTAAAACAGTCAGTGATCACTGTTGACCTCCCTCGGCTTTTATTACCGCTAATCATTTATTTAAGCTCAGTTTTTAAAACCTTAGGATGTAACTACAGCCCAGCCCATGCAGCAGTATATGAGATTTGTCACTCTTTGTGAACGTTGCCCACTTTCCTGCGTTGGATTACGAGCGTGCTGGTGTGTGGATTCGTGTGGTGGAGCGCAAGTGTGTGAGAGGACCTTTCCCTTCCCGAATCACCCCTCGACTCCCTGGATTTTCCCCCTACATGTATATATTGGTAGAAATAAACTGTTGTATTGAACTTTGAATTCCAGTCTGTGCCTGAGTCCTCTCCCTACCCGTGACACCGCTATTAGCCATAATATCCCCCCCACTGTGCTTTTCCCTTGCCATCATTCTGGTGCTACTGGTTTCATCTGTGTGAGGTTTTCTTTTCCAGATCTGAAAGTGTAATCCGGCCTTCTTGTTCTTCAGTGTAACCAGTGGTTTGCACTTTGTTGTAAACTCTGTATTTCCACTCAGGCGCGTGTATTTTGATGGGACAATAATAAGCCTACTTCCTTGAGAGTGTACTTCACTTGGTTACATGTTTGGCAGTTTTTAGGGTTTTTTGGGCCACTGTAATTGTCTCATGCAGTCTTTCAGACTTTTGATGTTGAAATTTAAAGAAGAGATATTTTCTTTATCTACTTCTAAAATATATGCTATCGCTCCGATAGGATCATTTTACATTTTTCAGCCAAATGAATGGGTTGCTGTACTTTCACGGCCATCACTTTGAACATCGTATTAAAAATTACAGTGAAAACGTATAAAATAAAAATTGACACTTCGAATCAACTTCAGATCTTTTTGCTTCCCAGTTACTGTTTCTGTTGTGTTTTTTTTCTTTAAAAGAAAAAAAGGCTGGTTGAGGAGAGTGCTGACAGAAAAGTAAACTCCTGATCCGTCTTTGTTACTGCCTGAGAAATGGTGAATTTACATAAAATTTCACACGCATTAAAACTAAAATAAACCAGCAAGAACAGTTTAAGAATATTTCTTTTGGTGTCTTCAGTTGTTACCGTTTCTCTGTGCAAGAATGATTTCTTTTTCATATGGGGGAAAGCGGGGGAGTGGTTCAAAGCCCAAGTTTCTGACAGATGGTACGGGCCCGTGCCAACGTAGGCCTGGGCGATAGGCCGCGTACAAGGTGGGCCCAAGTGAGAGACAAACCACACACAGCTAATCTGGCACACCATCAAACCACTTGGCAGCTCTCCGAGGGTAACAATTACCGAAGCAAGGTGCTGTACAGCCACCGCTTTGAAAATGAAATGAAATGAGTTTTTCCCTCTGCAGCTACAACCAGTAAAGAAATGCTGATTACCTTTCAAACACTTTCCTTTGTTCCCACTCCACTGAGAAATTTAAAGCAGATTCAGCAGACAGACATACAGAGAAAGGAGGGCTTTGTGATGCGGCTCAGCACACTGAACATTTACTTACACCAAATCTCTCCCTCAAAGAGGCAACGGTATATTTGGTTCAAGAGCTCGAAGAAAGACAGAAGTGTCCAGTGAAAAACATGGGGAGGGGACAGGCATGGCTGACTGTAATGAGGCATCAAGGGGCCCTGTCAGACTGGAGATAAAAGCCCCCCTCCCTCAACTTCTTCACACTCACAGGGTAGAAGTACAATTCCTCTGTCCTCTCCCTTTGGGCTTGACACTCTGAGTGGCTCCGTTCTACTCTTAGCTACTGATCAATACATCCTGTTCTCCTCTTCTCTGGCCAGCTAGTCACTGAGCCCTTGGGGAAATGTGAAGAAATGGCAGAGATCCATAAAGCAGCTGCGGTCCAACATCAGCTGCCAGGCACTGCTTCCGAACGTCTGTTTTTGTGGAAGCTGATATCGCCTATGAGGAGGTGACTGAGAACTCGTACGCCAGCGAGGGAACGACAGGAAACCAAGTGCGACTGCTGTGTGAACAGCAGGTATATCTTCATAAGCATGGAGCTCTGTTCAAATTTGGCCTTAAATTCTGTCTCAGCTAATTCATCGAACAGTTCATCAAAACAAAAGCACATTTTTCACTCGGAATACTGAAAAACAGGAGAAACTGGATTAATATACACAAGATGTTAAAATCTAATGACTAAAGCTGCACTTGCAGCTTAATTGATTTTTGGCCATGTTAGTGGTGTTGATGTCAGTCTGCTGGTCCTTGGCTTTGGTCCAGGCTGTAATATGTCAATAAGTAGATGCATTAGATGGATTTTACTCCCTTGAGAAGAAATCCTTGTGACTTTCACGATCCATATTATTTATCAAGCTATTTCATTGAAAATACACAAAGGCACAAAAAGGGCCAGGAATTAGCAGCAATCGGCAAACAATTCATTCACACTAGCAAAAGAGCGTTTGTAGAGTTCAGCAAGAGCAACGAAGTTGTGACTTTCAAACGGCTCCTTCGCATGTCTGCGGACGCTGCCGTCAGTTTGTGATTAAACGCATTACATCCGTCTGTGAGAAATAGCCTCAAATCTGTTTCTGTCTGTTGTCAGTTTGCTGCTGTCTGCATACACAATGTTCACTGATATAAACTGAAACTGATTATTTATATTCAGAGACCAGTCTGGCCTCAGGTTTGAAGCAGAACTTCCCTGATAAACTGACGTAGTTGCTGCAGGATGACGATTTAAATGAAAAAAGTGCTCAGCAACTTTGATTTTGTGCAGGAATATAATGCAACCAGTTGGCAATGAGGTGAGTCATGTCTCCAACTGCAAAGTGAGGCTTCATAGGTTTATGAATGACAGTCAATTTCTGCCAACTTTCACCAGTCAGTCTGAGAGTGGCTGCAGTCGAGTGGGATCTTGACTTTTTGAAGAAATGCTGTCTCCCACTAATCGCCTTGTGATCAAAAGTCGTCACGTAACTACTTGCAAGTGGTTTCCAAATCACAGGTTTTTACTAGTTGCAAGGAGGTTGCTGGTGTGACAAACCCAAGGGGAGCCCTGACGGTCAGGCTGTTTTTAATATGTGTTTTTACATTTTAGCGCTTCTGCTTGCACCAAACAGCCTATTTGCCAATCACACAAACGTTTGTGCTGCTGGCTGGTTACCAACAAATTAACACTTTTCAGATTGAATTGCACATGTTCTGTGTCTGAAATATTTTTAGACACAGTGCATGCTGTGCTGCCTTGCTTCTTTTTAACTAACTTTGAATGCTTTAACATTGATCTCGTCTTACCTACTGAACCATGTTTAAGGCCACACTATCTTTACACCATATACAGAAATTACAAAATAAATAATACATAAAAAACATGGTTTAAAACATGGACGTAACGTGACAGAACCTGAGCTTTTAAAGCAGGAAACACACATAGGGACATAATCTAAATAAAAAGTGTCCCATAGCACACTACAGGACTGCCTGCTCAACTCTTTCAGTTTTGCTTGTAGTCCCAGACACACTGGGATTCAGTTCATTTGTCTGTGCCAAACAACTGGGACAAGGTTGTGAAGTCTGTACCTGAGGCAAGGTAGCAAACAGCCAGCTGCACAGCCAAGTTTATACATTTCTTTTCTTTTCCTTTTTGCTCTCTTTGCATTGTTTAAAAAAGAATAGGAAATATTCTCATATACGCTTTGGAAATATTCGAGAGTCTGATCAGAATCAAACACGTGGGAACAGAACCGCAGCCACATAACTCATGCATTACTTCTTGACCGTGAAAGCAGAGAAGGACAGTGTTGTTCATCATCATCTCATCTCAGCTGCATCATTCGATCTAATTATCTCACAGCAAGTGAAAAACAAAATGTGCCAGAGGTGTGAGATTTCATTTGTTTCTCTACATAACACAGGACGACATTGCCGTTATATAATGTCATTGTGAAACACAGATGTCAGCACTATATGAAGCTGCATCATTTCCCTGAACACGATAGGATCCCAAGTGAGTCAGTGTGTCATCATTATTATTATATTATTATTATTGTCATCATTATTTTTCTGCATGCTGGTTTTCCCTGATTCAGGTCCACAGTTTAATTCAGTGTAATAATGTTTGTGGTGCTGTCGTTTTGTGCAATCCTTTTTCCTGATAAAAGTTTCCTCTGTTCGTGAAATGGGATGTTTAATTAAAAATTTATTTTAATGGACTTTAGTAGAGAACAATATGGTGGCCCTGCAAGGTCAAATGGACAGCAACTCAAGAAATCACCAGCAAGAAGAAAAAATGCTGCAGAAGGACACAAAACACGTGGGGAAAATGAACCGAATGCAAAGGATAAAGACGAACTCGACAACTGAAATTTAAAAATAAATCTTTTTCCTCCTCACAACACGATGAACTTCTTTTAAGTGTGTCTAAGTACAATTTGCATGTTTTGGCTTATGTGGTGCGTTTTTCCCATTTCCCTTGTGTTTTGTGCTTTTGCAGCAATTTTCTATTTGCTCGTCTTTTCTTAAGTTGCAGTCCATTTGACCAATTCCAAAGAAAAAGGGAAAATTATTGTAAAATTTCTTAAGCACCCTGTGATGATGTGTAATTCACTTTGCAAAAGTGGTCTTGAGCATACTTGCCAGCCTTGACACCTCAGAATTAGGGAGACATTCAAGGGGGGGGGGGGGGGGGGGGGGGTTTGCGGTCAATGTGGGCCGGGTCCTCCGATAGATGGGAGGCCGGAAGTGAGCGACTGTGACGGTCTAGCCTTCGGAATTATGTCACGAGCTCGCTCAGTGGAGTGAAACTCAGCCGTCTGCTCCTCGCTATCTAAAATACAACAGGACGCTGGAGTAAACTCGACCGTCTCACAGTTTTCTGTTTGACGTTTATTCAGCTGTGTGAAAACTAGAACTTTAATCTCAGCCAAACGATTTACTTGGGAACAAATAAAACACTGGAAAAAGTTCAACAATAACATTTTTAAGTTATCTAAGTGACTTATATCACGTATATATAGACCGCGGGGGTTTGAAAACGATGTGCCGGGAGTTCGCTGTTCTCGCTGGCTCAGATGTTTGAAGTTTACACAGCTACATTCTCGCCTGAAAATATGCTAAAAGTTCATTTTGCGACCCGGAAAGAGAAATAAGAGCAATATTAAAACTAAGTAGCTGCTGCCATTGTTGGAAACTGGAATTGGCTGGGCCGTGCTATGAATTCTGGGATATGGTTTGTAATTTTTGTTGTCCAGGTGGAAAATCAGGAGAAATTCAGGATTCTCCCAGAAAAATCGGGAGGGTTGGCATGTATAGTCTTCAGTGAAATTTCTTCAGGATTTCTACACTACAATGGGAAAGTACAAGAGGAAAAAAAAGAGACCTCTACTCATGCTGGGCTATAGGAGGACAGCATGAGAACAGGAAACAAAAAAAAACCCTCCTCTGCACAGAAAGCACATAAATGTCCACAGTACAACATTATGGAGCACGTGACCAGCAACAGGGCTGGGTAGGAGGTGAGGAGTAATCCCAGGCAACACAGCAGCCATCCTGCCACCAGCGCAGGCCCAGACCCGCCTCGTGTTCCCAGGAGGCAACAAGCATCGAAGGCATATTATTTTGGAATTCCTTTTAAATACAATGTATTTCATTCATTTAAAAGAGCGTTTGGACTATATATGATTTATTTTTACAAGCATCCTGTTGTATTGTGACGAGAGCTGTAGGAGCGAGTGAACGTGGTCGTGATCGGTAGCAGGACTGAGACAAGTTGCGACAGTAAGAACGACAAATTTGTGCAGTTGTGTATGTATGAACTGCAGTATCTGCTCGACAGTCTTTGTCGATGTGCACGTTTTCAAACTGTCTGTGAGAAGCTGGGGAGATTTCTCTGTGCAAAATCCACCGAGCAGCTGCTCACTTTCGTTTTAGCTCAGGAGCCCACACCATCTTGGAGATGTCAGCTGATCACTCTGCATTTCTTCACACATAAATGATTCTGTACAGAAAACATTTCCTCCACTCTCTGGAAACATGAGACTACAGGGCCTATGGAAGCAGTATAAAAACAACGTCTGTAACGAGTCGAAGTTTGACATCAAAAAGACGTCCACAACAACCACACTGTGGCCTGTACACGGAGGTCGCATGGTGGACAACGGCAGACGTTCAGTAGTCACCTGGTGTTACAAAACATCCCCTTCAGTGGAGCGAAATCCGACGTCCAAAGAATGACAAATAAAAGAAGCCATCCTGACGGCACTTTTCAATGGGTTAACCCTGACTTATGAACTGTTCATGCATAAAATGCACCTAATTCAACTCAGTGTTGTGTCTGTGTAAGAACTTAGCAATGAACCAGTGTTAAATTGTGTCTTTAGGCACTTTGTCACTGCCATCTGTCGCAAAAACCCATCATTTGCTCCCATGAAAATGCCAAATATAACACAAATATATATATTTATATATAGAGAGATATTTATATATATTGACACATTTTAATATTAAAGTCTAGAGTACTACAAGTCCTTCTTCTCTGCAGAATTGTTTGTTGACCTGATAGTTCAGGTCATGCAGGTCTTGCAGCAGTGAAGCTCGCCTGAATCGGCATCTGTGTCAACGCCGGTCAAATGTTCTATTTTTGCAGTTCAATGTTAGCCTAGCAGGGTCTTTTTCCCCGTCTCACTTTACAGAAAGTGGTAAACCATGAGCCGAGGTAGATCTGGAAAAGAAATAAATAAATAAATAAACGGTCCTGTTGAGAAAGAGCGTTAAAAATACTCCTCTGTCCTCCCTCGGCTGCAGTCAGATGGATATGTGGAGAGAGGAGACACAGGAAGAAGACAGAAGACCTGAAATAGCTGCCTGAAATAGCCTAAAGCAACCAGGGAAAGAGACCTGCCTCCGCCTTCTGCTAATTCCCCTCTGTCCTTGACTGTGTGTGTGTGTGTGTGTGTGTGTGTGTGTGTGTGTGGTCATGTGAGATTGTATAGAACTAGATGCATGCGTGTTTACTCTCTCCCATAATTTCTTATCCTTCCATTTCCTCGCTTCCTCCCAATTTGATTTAAATAAAAGCCACCCAGTTAAATTGAAGTGTCAGAATGAAAATCCAAAATGTGTTTAAGTGAAACAGGATTTTTATGAGTAAACATTTTGTCCCCGCACCCTCTCACTCATGTTTATTCATTTATGGCGCAGCTATGAAGTAATGTTTCGTTTTGGTTGCTTGCACTATTCATTAGCCAGCGTATTGCCCGAGGTGTAGCCACTTATAATAGTCGTGGAGCTGTGTTGGCAGCTATGATATTGACAGAAGCATATGGATTTCATTTCGTATTCATCTCGCCAACCCCGGAGAAAAAAGATCCGCGAGAGAGCGTGTCTTCATGGGGCGCTGAGACAAAATCATGTTTCCGTGAGAGAAAGTAAGTAAGAAGGAGGGGAAACAATGAGGTGGAGAGTGTGGAGGTGTGTGCGTCTGCGTCTTAGATCTCTATTCCATCCTATCTGTTTTGTGGGAAATTGTTTCAGAGACAGCACCATTTCTGGACGCTATCATCACTCAAGCTGCCCAAGGTCTCGGGTGTGAGATGTTGCCATACATCAAGGTATTGTTGATCAATACTGATTGATCTGTGTAACTCCGGGGAATATCGGTGCCCATCTCTGCTTCTCACCCGACTCCGTTTATGTAATTAATATGGAAGACGAGTAGCAAGTCAGCCATAACTTTTTCACCTTGCAGAAAGCCCCAATAAATCACAAGCGGGGGACACGAGACGAAGCGAGCAGGCGGGTTGTTGTAGTCTTGCTCCGAGCTGCGTGAGAACAAGCTCACATTTTCCCAGATCATGTTTGGGTCACGTCAGTCTGTTCACCACACATTTTTCAAAGCAGGGAGGCCGGCTATGTTTCCATGTGAAGGAATGTGGTCAAGGTCCTGTTTGGTTTGAGGTTCTGGTGAGGATTTCGTCCGCTCGCCATTTGCCATCAGACAAATCAATTATAATCACAATTCTCTCAGTTACACAACTCTGTTTGACTTTGCTCATAACCCAACAACAACCAAACCTCGACCTTCCCCACACAATAGCGCTGAGGCTGCCAGTATGCTTTCATCAAAACTGCTTGTCAGATGATGTTGTGTGATGGTGGCAAAGTCAGCAGGGTTTGAACGTACACAACTGTTACACAGCTATTTTGTTTGTACACTTCCTACACACTATTTTACTCAAACTTGAGTGTTCTGGGGCCTGATCCACAGAAGCAATTTACAAACAAATTGTGCCAGCTTCCAATTCACGAGCGATGCCTCTTGCAGATTGTGGATTAATTCACGAGTTCCTCACTCAGCTCCTTTTGATCATTTAAAAGTGCCAAAGTTAACACGAGAGAAGGCGATCTCTGTAGCCAAAACCATTCTTTTCCACTCATCTTCGCCCTTAAAGGATGTTGTGCTGCTTATTGTATTATCATTAAGCACAGCTACGAGGCTTCATCTGTAACTCTTGTCACGGCTGAGCAGCCGGTGGGTTTGTGGAGCGGACCGGACACAGGAGAGACGAACTGAGGTTTAAACAAAAGCGGCTGATACAAAAAACCCAGAAAGACGAGACGAGGCGAAGTGAAACTAAAGTAAAACCTAAACTGAGACTGAACTAAATTATGAAAAACATGACGTGAGACATAACATGAAAACTTAACAGGAGCATGTAAAACCTTGAAAGTGAAGTAACTTTAACCTGACATGAGCATGAACCTGAACAGTTTAAAGCAAAACCTCTGAGAAGTAAACAGACAGAGACTTAAATACACAGCAGGGTGATGAGAGGAGTGGAAACACCCGGAAACACAGCTGACACGAATGAACCCGACGCCACAGGGGAAGTAAAACTAAACACACTGAACATGGAGACACCAGAACCTTCACAATAAAACAGGAAACATGGAGAGATGTAGACATGACAACACAAGCTGGACAACAGGATGTGGAACACACACCCTGGGAACACAAGCAGAGACATGGGAACAGATAATAATAAAAATGGATACTTTATTGATCCCCATGGGGAAATTACTTGTTTTTCTCTGCATTTGACCCATTCACTCAGTGAAGCAGTGGGCAGCCCACTAGGCAGGCGCCCGGGGAGCAGTGTGTAGGGACGGTACCTTGCTCAGGGGTACCTCAGGGTAGCCGTTAAGTGGATTTGAACCGCCGACCTTCCGATCATGGGGCGACCACTTTACCTACTGAGCTATCCCTGCCCCCATATAAGGGAGTTAAACAAAGACAAGACTTACACAGAAGACAGGAAAGACTCATAAATCAGACTAAAACAACTTCAGACAAACTAATATTAACACTACAACTTAACATTATCTCATAGTAAATCAAAAAATACAAAATAACTCAGCTACCCCCTTAACTAAGAATAACATACGAACCTTACATAATTTTAACATAAGAAATCAAAAATAGAGAATAAATAGAAAATAAACTGAAGACGCCCTGACATCTCACACGTTCATGGACAAACACGGTTTTGTTTCCTGCAAATAAAATCAAAATTCTTTTGATTTCTTCATAATATGCAAGAAGATGTTATTATCTTCAAGTGGACACGATATAAAACACTACATGTATCAAGCATGTACGAGTTTATTATGTTGTATCTCTCCATGCCTTTTACTCAGGTGCAATGAAACTTAAGCAGAGTTTGCTTTTTGTTTTGCAAGTGATGCAATCAGCTGGCAGAGCGTTTGTCCACGAGATGCGATCAGCATTATTTTACGTAAAAGCTGACTGAGCGGCTCACTCTAGATCCCCGACCTGACGAGGAAAAATTAAACACAGTTCAGCTTGTCGGGGCACCGGGCTCAAATGATGTCTCGTCTCCACGGTCCTCATTTATAAAGTGTCCTAAAACCCCAGCAGCGCGACAACCCAGACCATCCATTTCAGTCCAGCTAGCCAACAACGAACAGAGAAAGAGTCTGTCCTCGGTTTGTAACATAACGCTCGCTGCTGCCCCTGAAAAAACTTTGTTGTTTTAGTCATCTTATATTCTACTGAGTTATTTTCTGTCTGCAGTTTGTTAACAAAACCTAATGCAGCAGCATTTCGGTAACTAACCGAGCGAGGTCATATTCAATACTTGGACAAGATGGTGCTGCACATGTTCTAAAAGCGGTAACTTTAAATGCACATTTAAAAAAAATCTATTTAAAATCTTAAAGGAGGGGCAAGAGGTCTAAGCAGGGTGGCACACAGACCTCTGTAGTGACGCAGGTAAAAATCAAAATACCCACAAAATACGCTCATCATCATTATCGCTTCTAAAACAATTTTTTTTAGGTATGATGAGACAAAAATAAACAAATACAGAAAAAATAACTGAAAGTACTGTACAGGACTGATCTCACCTGTCACTTTTTAGGAGACCTGAAATTAAAATCTCGTAAAAGTGACGGCCATAACAGTCGGGGGGGGGGGGGGAGCAAGGCTCAATTAGTTAGTGTTGTGAAATCCTAAATGGCCACTCACTCAACTTTAATTCGTTAAGTCTGTTGCTGTACTTGTTTTGCTTTTTATTTCTCAAAAAGTCAACAAAGGACATGTCGCCATCCAACATAGGCTCAAGACCACATAATCATAAAAGCTTCATCTCACACATCCAGCCAAACCCTATAACAGCAGCTGTTTATTGACTAAAACTCATCAGAGCTTAAACGTGTTATTTTATAGCAGTTTTAAGCTGGTTGTTTAGCTTAAGTGAAGTTCTCGTAGCAGCTGCTGTATTTCATCTAAAGAGGTCAGTGACTTGGAACTAAATAGTTTTGGTGTAGAAGATACGTGACCGGTCACAGAAGTGTTATTTCAGGCTATATTTGACCAATATCCTGTTACGTCTTGGACTTCACTTATTGTTGAAGACTTTAGCAGAAAGCAAGCATTTTTTAAAACATCATGTATGTACATATGTCATGGACAAATACGGCTGAAAAGTTGCATTATGGGAAATGTAAGATGCGGGTTTTTAAAAGCTAGGCAGTCCTCCTGTGTGTGTGTGTGTGTGTGTGTGTGTGTGTGTGTGTGTGTGCTCCTGCTGAGCTAAAATATTCTCATTTCAAGCCTTAAAAGCAGAAACTCTGCTTTCCTAAAGTAGTAAAAAAAATCGAATGTTTCTTTTTTCTTCAGTCTTCGGTTTGTGAAGGTGATCTTTTATCAAGTTCACCCTGATGTCAGGAAAGTATTTAATAATTCAATTATTCTCCTGCAAATTTTATGCTGCCTAATGCAAAGTGTGGATATGCTAAGTATGAATGGATCCTGTCTGATATAATTCCAACAGCACCTGTTTAGCTGCTGAATCAGCCCAATGCCAGCAGTCATCGCTTCTCTAAGTACAGCTGCAAACCGTTCTGACTGAATCACGTACTGGTGGTCGATGTTAAGTCTGCATCTATTCATCTCTTTACTCAGTCTTAAGAACCTATTATGAAACAGTCAAATTGTGGAGACAGTAATCGTGTGTAAATAATACTTATGCTTCTGAAATCTGATACATTTCCTCATTATGGCTACTGTGTTAATAAAGTCTACTTGTATACATCAAAGACTGGGCTGAATGCACAATCTCATTTTTTAAAGGTAGGTGTAAATGTTTGTCACATTTCTGGACGATGCCTGCTTGACATGTCTTTGACCGCCATGATGCAAATGTGACACGTAGTCCAAAGCAATAACATGCCTCCCATTTGCATTGCTGACATGCAAGCTTGTGGAAAAGATGTTGACTACAATAATAAATAATCCATGATTGCAGTTTACATCCACCCAGTAAAATATAAATGAACTCGGGCATGTACTCCAAAGCTGCCGTTTCAAATCATGCCGAATGTCTTCAAACGCATCGTGTTACATATTCAAATGTGTGGATTTTGTATGTTTGTTGTTGTAGCTCAGGACTACTTGATCAAGGATCTGAATTTTTTTTGCACTCAGTTGAAGCTCTGACCTCTTTTCTGTGTGGAAGTGAGAAAGGAACTGGCTCATGGATTCCTCCTTTGGGCTCTAAATTCACTATATTATTATTTCTTACTTTGCGATTTGCTTAAAAATCTCATGTAAATAGCACGTAAATCCGATTCATATTACATATCCAGTCATCCACCCATTCACACATTCACACACTGGTGATGGCAGCTACATTGTAGCCACAGCCACCCTGGGGCGCACTGACAGAGTGGCTGTGGCTACAATGTAGCTGCCATCACCAGTGTGTGAATGGGTGGATGACTGGATATGTAAAGTGCTTTGGGGTCCTTAGGGACTAGTAAAGCGCTATATAAATACAGGCCATTTACCTTTTTTTTTTTACAATGAATGTTCATGCAACCTTCTGCTGGTAAACCTTGAGGCCTTGAGGCCTGACTTGTAAGCAGTGCTGTGGACCAAGAGCAGCACTCGAATGTATCTGCTAGCAGAGCAGGACTTGAATCACACGGCCTGTTGTCTTTCACGTATTTGAAAAGATACCGTTTATTTCACTGGTGTAAATCAGAAGCTCCACAGGGCTCTGCTAAGCTATTTGATAGTGTTTCCATCTGATAAAACATGAGTCAGTGTGTGATAAAGACTAAGTACATCTCCCTCGTGACTTTCACTCTTATGTTGTAGCTCCAATGCCAGGTTCAGGTCTGTTTACTACTACAGTGGCAGAGCTAACCCAGGGGGTCAAATATGAACTTTAAAAATAGTTGCAGCTCCCACCTACTGGGACACCTCATCAGACCGGTACTTACATATAGTGCCTTGCATTTCTAACTGAGCACTTTTTCACTACAAGCCACATTCACCCTTTCATACAACAAAATCCACAGGAGGTAAGAAAGGAGGAGCCAGACATTTATAACCTTACTTGACACCTTCTGGTAGCATCCAGTGAGCTTCTTTGCCCCGGGCTTTGCCTCATGGGCTATATGCACATTACCCTCTACTGCCAGGGGTTGTTGGGGCCCTACGGCACATCGTGACATGTTGTTGTTCTCTGGCAGTTTTGAAAAACAAATATTTTTATGTCCAGTCTTTGTCTTCAGTTAAATAACTTTAGTTTTACGTCTTTTATGTATTCATTTACTGTCGCTCGGGGTTGTTTTGTGACTGTTTTCCTGACTGCCGGTGTCAGACAGGTAGCTCATGTATCTCGACACATGGTGTGGGTGTGGAAATATTAGCAAGCTTTCTGTGAGTAGGAAACACGATACCCTGGAAACAAGAACATCCACGGTGATCATTTTTTCCAGAAATCAATCTGAAAACCACTGAACTGCATCAACCGGTTAGCTAATCGTGCTTTGATATGGAGATCCTCTTGCTCGGTAGCTACCACAATAAACACACCATGATTTGCATGTATAGATTTTCTCCCAGCACTGTGACGGTCGTGTCTCATGTTCTTGTTCGGGGGAAGAAAGAAAAAGAAGACTATTCATAGCAGCCTCATGGTTTTCGTCTATCACAAAGCTCTAGGGAGGCTGTTCGCGGCATTTAGGCTTTGGGGAGTTGGAAAAAGGGTCTCAAGTGAGGATGATGCATTGGATGAAAAGCAAAAACAAAAAGTGGCCATGTGCTTCAAAAGACAAAGAGGTCATATACAGTTTATAATTAACAGCTACTTGACATTTGAAGATTTGAATCCAGCACTGCCACTTCATCCCTTACACCCACAGTCAGACACATCGAGGATTTATCTAATAACGCTTCCAATTTGTGATGAATTATTTGCTGTCACACGAGAGACAGTTGTGGGTGAGTCATCTAATTTTGAGTTGTAATATTTTCCTCCCAACGGTTCTGATAAAAAATTGAAGCACCTATGTGAGATAATAAAGCCACAGTTGTTGTCTTCAGTGTGTGGCTACCTCCTAACTCAGTGTTCAGAACAATACCAAAAAAAAAAAAGACACGACAGGCAGCAAGTAAATAAATAAATATCATCCAAGAATAAGTAAATCAACTTTAAGGTGTTTGCCAGGAATCAATGCAGCACCCACTCGTCCCCTCATGAACCAACGAGCTTGTTGATGTGCAGTTCCTCGTGTCCTGCAGCCACCATGGTGCATCTGAAACACCCATTTGCATTTATGGATTTTCTGTGAGTGCCCTATATCTGTGTGTGTCATGCTCTAACTTGGGGAAAATGGAATCTCTATTCATAGTCTTTATCCATTTCATCTCCACCTCGGTCTTGTCTGAGGGCCTTCGGAGTCGGTCTCCCTCACGCCGAAATGACTCCTATGTGCAGGCATCTCTCAGGGCGCTTTAAACGTGACTTTAAACGCTGCGATTTAATTTCATTTAGCGCTTTACGTTCATACTTAAAGGGTTAAACTGAGGAGATTTGCAGTAAATTGAAAGTGGGCCTAGATGTGAATAATATGCAAATAATATTATGCAAAATTATTATCAAGCAGCAGATGAAATGATTACAATATTTTGAATGAATTCTGCTGTTTACCTCAACACTTCCATTAACTCTGGTAGAATAAATTATATCTGGTGATATAGAGGTGATGTTAGTTAAACACAGATAAATCCTTGAAGCCTTAACGCCTTTACACAAATCAAAGTATGAATAGTTGAAAATACTTTTTGGACTCAGCTACTGTATTGTTAACGCAGACATTCACACTGAAGGCGTCATTATGCAGGATGAATTTATGGCTTTCATTTCAAAAAGTTAAAGTTCTGAGCACTTAGCTCACATAAATACTGAATAAATGTAAGAGAGTGGAAACTGTAGATAAGGACAAAAACAGTATGGTTTCACTCTAGAGCTTGGGACTGAAATTACGACGTTTGACCAAAACATAACTACTGACAGACGTTTACCTCACTGGCACAAAATACAAGACAGCTCTGATCATACAGAGACTTTTCCTGACTTCTGTGAACTTTGTGAACTGAGCTTTTTCTCTCGTAAAAGCAAAACATGAAAACACTCAACACTCAAAAAAGCCTCAGGCTATTAGAAGTAATCTTTAGCAATTATCATTTATCTGATTGTAATGTTACATCTAAACTTTGTATGGAAGCAGGATCTCAGTAAAGGCTCCCGCCCCTGACTGCCACCCAACCCACAACAACAAACCCTTGCAGCCCCTCCAGCATGGGATGGGCCCAACAGGAGGCTCAGTCAGCCCATGGGACTGGGCTGGGGCTCCAGGCCTGGCTCCAGAGTGGGACCCTGATAATCCTTTCCTCGGCAGGGTGAACTTGTCCTTTGTCTACATAAGTGTACACAATGCTGCCCTTTGACCCGAACAGTGGAAAAAGTGGATAGACTGATGGAAGGAAAATCAATGAGAGTGACCAGAAGTGCTTTTGTAGACCAATAATTTATTTTTTCTATGGCAACAAAGCATGTGTACATAAGCCTTTAGACACTGATATAATACCAAATCATAAAGCACACATCTTGGCAGGTACTGGCACTTGTTTAACGACGGACTTGTTACTGATGGCAACATTTTCATTCTACTTTCTCTCTTACAGAACAACAGTATTAGCTACCCTTGATGGATAACAGCACTCTTATTAAACATGCAATTTTCCCAGTTATTAGCAGAGGGCAAAACATGTAGGTGCTATGTAACACGTGGTTATCACTTGATGAAGTAACTTGCCTAACATCAAACTTTAGCCAGTTTACAAGGACTTTGCAGCTAGCTAGAAGTGGACGTTTCATGCCTACCTGTGGCGATGACACCTTGAATGAAACCTTCAAACCAGGAGTTTGTGTTTATTCCATGTGGTTAGTGAAGTGCGTCACATGCTCACAGGCTTGGTTCCACTTTATCAAGACAAAATAATTATATAAGGTTAAGTAGTCTACTTTTTATCTTACCTGATCCACACTAGGTGTAATTAAATTTTTCATATGTAATCCAAATCCAACTCTTCCGACTACTCGTCTACAGAAAACAAACAAAAAACACCTAATACAACATTTATATACATGCTTACACCGACACCACATGTGCAGTTTTCAAACCAGCACTTACTTTGTGTCATATTTTGAGCCCCGAGCTTCTGCTACTGTTCCAGTAGCTTTCAAGAGTGAAAAACAAAAATTGCCTGATTATTGAGTAAACAGCATGCGAGTTAACTCGAAACAGTTTTTAGGTCAGAAACATAGTGTTTAGAGCGCTCATGAAGGCAGGGACACACGGCCCACCTTCATCCCGAATTTGTAGCTTTAAGACTGTTTTCAGAAATGGGGAAAAACGAGTTGAATTTTTCTCTTTCATGTCTCATACACTGCTCCAGCTACAATTCTGAGGCAAATAGGAAGACTTCCCAAAGTGTCGTGTGAAAATATAGGACAGGTGTGTCTGTGCATGTCCGACTGAAAGAATCACCAGTTTGATGGACGCGAGCTACGTGAACAGATGTGCTTTTTAACATGGAAGAACAAAAAAGCCATTTGCTGCTTGATGTAGGCCTATTGATGCATCACACGAGGTTTGATTTTGGCATGTGTGCACATTTGAAAAGTGTGGAAGAAGCTGTAATTTCATGCAATTATTCAGCACATGTGAGAGTCACTTGGCAGCATTAGGAAATGTGGAAGAAAGTGTCCTCAACCAAATTGGTGTCAAGGTATTAATTTGACTCTGCAGCACACTTTTACTCTGAAGTGCATTTGTGACGAATTGCAAAGTGCAGCATTTGGAATCCATCAATAATTTGCTACTATGGGTGCTTTTCTCTTTTGGGTTTGAAACCCTGCTCACATAAGGAAACTTGTCTATAAAGAGTGTGTGCAAGTGTTATAAAGTGGGGATGGGGTAGTTCTCGTCAATGCAAATCACTCCCCGCCTGCCATCTAGCTCCAGCTGGCGTGATGCTCTGGCATATTGGCAAGTGAGGCGGGCGGGTCGATAAGGATTTTAACCGCATCTTAAAATGGGTAATGGTGGCCTTTATGTGTGTCATTGTCACTTACCCAAAAGTCACGGCTCCTAAGCGCCACCATCCATCACCTGCCTGCCTGCCACATGCCTCTTTCTGCCTAACTGATTCACTTAAGCTCTGTTTGTTTGTTTGCTCTCAAAGTCACTTTCATTTATGATCGAGCTGGGCATGGGTTACGATTGCTCGCAGTGCTTTACGGCACAGAAATAGACAGACAGGGGCGGGTAACTTGCTCCGAAATTGCTCACCCGCGCTAAAGCCTGTCACATTGGATATTACGCTTGTATGAAACTATTTTTGTACCCTTTCTTCCCAACAAAAAGGTGAAAAAAAACGATGTTGTCTCTGAAGCTAGCTTGCTTCAGTCTGACTCTTAAGCCTGCAGTGAATCTAAGCTAGCATGAAAGGCTTCAGCTGGAATGCTTTTATAAATAAAACAACTTTAACATGAACAACTCAGCTAAGGGAAATAAGATCTAAGAGTGATTCACAGTCACTCACTTTACTTCTCAGGGCAGTTTTTCCCCTTCTTACTTTCTTTCTTTTTTTTAAACCACAGACATTTAAGCATATTTTAATGATCTGTGCCGTGGAAGAACAAGGAGTCGAGTCTAAGCTAACACTGTAAGGATTGGGCTTTTGAAATGAATTCATGCTGTTGGTCCTTGATTAAAAAAATATGTTGCTGTTTGGGTACTTTGCCTTCTAGGTGAGACCCAGCATGCATTGTCAGTGCCAAGTGGCTGCCCTTGAAATACTGCAGAGTGTGCTTCACCTGTTCAACAAAAGTTGCAAATATATGTTTTCACTGCATAATAGCTACAGGCTTTGGGAATGGGGATGATAACAACAAAAAATCTGATTTTAATTGACTCTTGTTACACTGTAACACATTTCCACACAGAATTTATGGCTACATCTATAACAAGTGTAAGGACTCTTTTACTTGTGTGTCGGCTTCGAGACTATTGGACAATCAGTTGCCATAAACTTGGCAGCGGTGCCAAGATGGGATCACAAAACGTTAAAGTCCTCCTGGGTTTGTTCCATCCATTCGTTTTCTTCCACTTATCCAATTCCCAGCTGCCTTTAGGCTAGCGTGCACGCTGGACTAGTGCAGTCGCAGGGCCAAAACACAGAGGCAGGCGACCATTCACTGATTAGCTGGACATTTATGAAATTTGCAAAATGTTTACATGTATGTAAAAGAAGTTGGCACTGTGTATTCTAAGGGATGCATGCACGCTGGGTCCAAAATGCTCCATTTTTCCCATAACGGCGAGACTTGACGTCGCCTGCACGATTAATGAGGGATTTTGAGACCTCTGCATAGATCAATAAAGAAGTGGTTTGCCATCAATCAGGAAAGTCCCGGCATTTCTCCAAGAGCATGGTGAGTAGACACTTCATTTTTTAGCACATCAGAATGAAATTGTGCTAATAAGGTAACACAGGTAAGGCCCCAGTGAGGATCGAACTCACGACCCCTGGTTTACAAGACCAGTGCTCTAACCGCTGAGCTATGGAGCCTACACTCTGATGATGAGGTGGACCAAAGACCTCTGTGAGGACCAATATGCACAGGTAAAAGCTGCATGAGCAGAGACCACCGACGTCTGATGCACATCCAGTCACTGTGTTCTATAGTCAAAGCTGAAATATGACAGAAACCGCTCAGTTTCAGAAAAGAGCTTCACGGGTTCCTCGTGGCAGGCGGAGTTGGAGGATATCCAACAGTGAACAGCAGCTTGACATTTCCAACACTTCAATTTGTCATTTTTAACCTCAGATTTGACATTTGTCAAAATAAAAAATATATGAAATGTGAATTTGCACCATTAACTGAAATGTTCTTACAATAAACCTTTAAATATTTTTCAGTTACATTTAGATAATTTCTGCCTTTTTTGTGTGTTTTGTAAAGTATTTAGTATTTTGTAATGTTGTTGAGTACTACTATCATCATTGTTATTATAATTACTATCAATATAAAATGTATAACAGTCACAAATGGTAATTAAACAGCCAGCAAAAGCCTTATAGCTCATTATTAGCCTAGCCATCGTCCTGTCACATAGACATGTAGCATTAGCAGGCTAGCAGCAAGTGCTGGATCCTAAGACTTCTTGTTTCACTGTGACGAGGCAGCTGGTAAATGCAAAAAACCCAAATAAATAAAAATGCAGGGCTACAAAGCGATATATTAAATACTGCTGTAGATACAAAAGAGGCGCCTGCTTTCCCTTTCAGTTATACTCAGAGAATATAAAAGAGACAAATTGTTAAAACGTTCCAGTAAAAACTTTACATGTTAGCTGTGCGCAGGATTCAGTGTCCTACATATGTGCAGGATATTCACTACAGTGACTACGGCTCACTGAAGTACTTGGTTGTGTACTTCTGTACTGCCACGTATACAGTGACCCGTGCATTATATAAACTACAGTAAAAATATCCACAAGTTGCTTTGCAAATCTTCACGGTTGGATTAACGAGGTGTCACTCTGTGATTCCTGATGGAGAGAGAAGAGAGCAGCCTGTTGGAGGGTGATGGATGCTCACCACAGCAACCCCACTGAGGAGCTGTAACCAAACCACGGTGGAAAAAACACATTTTAATGCTACTATTAATGCCACCATCACGAGAAAATAAAAGAGTGTAGCTCACACAGGAGTTAAACTGATGTATATGATTTTGGGCCTCATAAACAGGCTTTAGCCAGGCCTTGCTATTAAATGTGTTACACCAGTCTGGCTCGTGACTCACTGTCGTTATTCTTACTGGATATCATAAAAAGTCTTGAAGTAAAGCATTATTCAGAGGTCAAACACATGTTGGGCAGCTGTGCAAATGTGTGTCATTCAGGACAGAAAGGCTCCATTACAAAAAGTTAGCATGAAATATACTTCATTAGAGCTTCATTCCCAGTGTACCAGAAGGAAGTTGGCAGAGCTGTTTCATCTTCATGTATATTTACAAAGCTTTGGCAAGCTTCCCACTCATTTTAGTGGCTAGCTGGCAAATATGTTGAGTTGCCCTGAGCAACTGTGAGAAGCTCAAGAGAATGGATGGCAGACTTTAGTCGGGGAAGAAATGCTCGTTAAGCCAAACTATGTTGTCATGGTTAATTAAATACCCACTCATTTTTGAAGTTTGTTTTTGCTTGCGGTTCGACCCTTCCTGTCATGAAGACGCCACAGCGGTGAGAGCCGGACCGGGGTCATCGCTGCCGTTCTCTTCACTCTGACTGATGTATTTGATTAACTGGCATTACCTTCAGACTTTCTCAGGTCAGTGGTAAACCTCGGAGGGGTGGGGTCGAACAAACAAAGGTTCTGGCTTTCATCTCTTGTCCCAATATTGTGATGGAAAGCTTAAAGGCTCGCTTTGAATAAGCGCGTGTGAGGCAGAGCAAAAACAGATCCAAACCACCTGGTGATTTTCAGGATGTTAACAGCCTGGCAAACACAATGTCTAATTCGATTGTTTCTGAGTCAGTGTGAAGTGCGAGGAAAAGGAAAACAAGAGAAAAGCACTTGAATGGTGGAGGACGACGCAGTCACCTCGCGTCCAGCCTGCTGGAGGAAAGAACTTCACGAGTATTTTGTTTTCATCTAAGGCAGAGCACTGTCATAGTCACTTGGTAGACGCGCGTGCATGTGCGTGCGTTCTTCAGCTAGGATTTCAATGTGTGTGTGCGTGACGACGTGCTTGTTACAAGGCACTCTCATTTACATATAGAGCACCGGGCCCTCAGGAGCTAAGTGGACTTTAACAGTGAGATAGCTTTGCTATTTATTGCTTTTCATGCTGCAGTGAATACCTGAGAGCCGCAACTTCTCAAACGTGGCAGTGAAATCCATACACAAATGACCAACAGCCATCACTGTTCTCCAGTAAGTGCCTCTGCACTCTGAAAAAGACAGCAAGGAAGCTGTTAGACATACAGTTCACCAATATCTATAAGCTGCATCCCCGCTACCACCCGAGCCACGGGATGAGTCACTCTATGCGACGTGGAAATAGCAAACAGCAAAGTTTGCCCTCCAAACTTTTTCACTCAGACTTAATAAAAATTTGAAAATCTGACAATCTGAGTTGATTTTTATTCCCACAAACCACTGATGAAGCAGCCCACCCACACAATAAAATAACGTCAAATTGTCAGCCTGTCAACAAAAAAAAAGTCCGTTTGCATTTTGAGAGAATGATGATGCAATCCATCAATGTCAGGCTAATCTGAATTGGAAATTATATTACAAACCCCCAGAATAAACTTGTGTTTTTGTCCAGTCCAGTCAGCACCATGGAAGATTTATAGCTATGTTATTATTCTCAACATAATCTTAGTTCTGCTGTGTGATTTACCGGTGATTTATAGTCATTCCATTTACTTGTAAACCATGGCAGGAACTGGCAGAAAAGGACAGCCTAATATGCTAACAGCCGCTGTACTGCTGATATGAAAATACAGCTGGGCGAGGAAGCTTTGAGCTACGCAAGGACGTCATCTTTCTCTGCAGCTGCACGCCTGTCATCAGCCCCCAGCCTGGCAACCCCGATTGCATCAAAACATTGAAATCGTTGCTTAGAAAACCATGATGATACTCCTGTCCTAATCACCTCTCTAATGTCATCATTATTCATATAATCAACATCATAATTAGTCAGCCTTCCTTGACACCAATTTTAAGACTCTTGAGCTGAGGGCGATAGCATTGCTACTGTTACAAGTGCCACCAATAGCATAGTTAGGATGTTAGCATTCTAGTGGTGGTCGAAACTTTAGAAGTACAGCTCAGACTAACTTTTTAAGAACAGGAAGTCATTTTCAAAAATGGTTTTGAAACAGACTTGGACGATCAGAAGTAAGAATAAGCTGCTGGCATTCAAAATGAAGTCAACCAGAATATGCAAATTAGTGACATTTGGAGCTGAGAAGCTGTGCATGTGTGTATTCTACAATAGTACACACAACTGAGCATTACAAACATACCTGCTAACATTAATCATGCACAGCTGTGCACATAACTGCATACAGCTTCGTTATATATAAGGCTGTTTTCTGTTATAGCATTCTTTTGCTATTTTCTTGCTAGCAGAACAAATATAGAACAAATATACCTACACCATGTTCAGAGAGCTGTTCACTAACTTGGAAATGAGCCGTGCTCAGTGATGCGCCGCTAGCTATAAAATGCACTATTTAAGTTCTCTATATATAACAGATAAGCATTCGACTTCTCTTCTATTCCTAATGTATTTGCATCTTGCTGTTCACTCCAGTTTCTTTACCGTGATCCTATACACAGTATAAAAGATGGCTTTAGCTATCATGATCGAGATGAGCATTTCATTTCCAAAAAACTGACCTAACAAGGAGCAAGAAAGTGTGCACTTATTGGCCAAAACAGGCTTTTTTCTGATATTAGCCAAACTACTGAACTAAGGCCATAAACAGAGCTCACAACAGACGCCCTCTTATTGCAGACTTCTATAGCAGCGGTCCCAACCCCTGGGCCATGGACCGGTACAGGTCCGTGAGTTGTTTGGTACCAGGCTGCGAGAGTTGAGGCTCGGGTGTGAAATTCATGTTTTTTATCATTATTTATTTATTTATTTTATTGTTAACTGGGTTTCCCTGGGTCTTTTCCTGTGTGTTATGAATAAATCTTCTTTTTTTGGTACCGGTACCTGTTTTATTTTGTTGTATTTATCCGCAACACCTTAAACCTTCCTCTTTTTAATGTACACATTATACTGTAGTTTTCATGGCCTCCATATATTTCTCAGTCGTATTTATACCTATAGTGTCTATGAGCCCTTTAGTAGTCCAGAGCTTTGTGCAAAAGGCAAAGAAGTGAAGACATCATTGCTTTCATCACAGCAGATTGATGGAAAGGACCCTGGAACCCAGAGCTGTATTGTAAAAAGTCTTGAAGGTCCCTCTTCTTATTAAGGCTGAGCTCTGGAGAAGCATGGTGGCCATTGACTGAGGTGGAGTCACTCAACCAAATTAGCCTTTAGCCTTGGAAGAATTCACCCTGTACCTTTGACTAGTTATTGCTTCCTTCTTTACAGATCATACATCTATGCTATTGATTGGCCTTGCCTGCTCCACAGCTCTAATTGTTGTCCGGGCCTTGCATTTCACAGACAGTAATAGGTTACACAGAAGAATAAAGATGCAGTCGCTGGATATTGATCACGAGGAATCCACACCTCTGGCGAAATTAATGAGACAATGCATATGGATCGATGCTGCCCCCCCTCACCGCCACCACCCCTTGGCAAAAGCTTCTTTTTTTCCACTTCTTCTTCCTCTGAGCCGGCGCCTGCACTCCAAGGAAAAGTGCTGATTTGAGCTCATCTTTTCCAAAGCATCTCATTAAAGTTCATCATGGAGTATCAATGGCAAAACAGCCAGGAATCTCATTATGGATTGTGCGGGGGTGGTGCAGCTGGGGGACCAGGAGGCGTGGGCACGACTCAGTTGTTTAAGTGTAACTGAGACGGCTGGTTTGGTTGTTGTGCTGTAAATGATTGGGCTGCGTTTGTGCGTCAGCAAATATGACTTTCCAATACGGGAGGACGGACTCGGACCGCATCCTGTCCTCGTTCAGAAGTAGCGCACGAGTTTGTTGTTGTTGAGGACTGCAGAAGATTAATGGACCAGTATGTTCACTGTGTATACTGTGGCTATCGCAGCCTTTTAACCCACAGAAACTCATCCCATTTGTTAAAACACGAGCGCAACCCACAAGGATGTTACAGCACACGAAAATCAATTCTCGATTCCCATAATTAGCACGCCTGAGAGACATATTGGAACAATATGAGAGTGTGGTTTTGCAGTGTGTGCCTGAGAGACTGTGCAGCTCTGTGTGGGGAGATAATTATGACGGGGATTCTTAGAAGCTACAGGGCAGCAAAGTACTCACACATGTAATTACTCACACTCGATGCAGTGCCCTCCTGTGGTGGGACCCGGCGCATGGGTTTCGGGTGTCAAGGATCCCGCTGCCTGTTTTCTCTCTGCGTGCTTACCAACAGAAAGGAATCGTTTCATCACTTTCTACTTTAATCTGACACGGACACACACGCCTCCACAGATACACACACAGAAGCTGAACGTTTTGGTTGTCAACTCTATGCTTTTCCAACCCTGGAGAGCACAGGGTCTCTTAATAGAGAGGTGAGAGAGGGCCAACTTTCCACAGCAGCTAATTAAGGAGCAGAAAATAGCATTAAAAAAAGTGCTTAAAGTTTGTGTCCATGAGCACAGGCTGAAAGAGATGTTTAGGTTTGGGTTACAGCATAAAAATATAAATATGCTAATTCAGTATTACTTATACTGCTGGAGGTGCTTTCAAAAGGTTTTCAGAACCTCCACAGTTTCACACACAGGCATGCCCACACACACACACACACACACACACACACACACACACACACACACACACACACACACACACAGAACACTCTTCTCGAGTCTAGTCTGAGTGTCCTATCATCCAACAGTGTGAGAAAAAAGAGGGCTAAAATTGGGTTGTATTCTCTTTGCTAGAGCACTCTGGTGATTCAGGTGTGGTCTCCTTTTTCCAATTAGATCCTACAACACACTTCATGCTCTTCTGAGCAGGAGCAACTGCATAGCTAGACCCCAGGTACATGCCCAGGTACGTATAGATCCATTGTGCCCCACTTAAATCTCAAGTTGAGGTTTTAACAAGCTGCTGCATTCGGGAGTGGAGTCGTTTAGATTGACAGACGGAGGGAAAAGCTTTTCTAATGCACAACGTCAAATCAGTGCAGTTTGATCCAACATACAAGCTGATCTTACAGCGCAGCACTCAGTGGGTCAGCACTCTGCGTATATCAATGTATGATAACACAACCTGACTGTAAGCTGAGCTACTGTCAGCTTAATGCTCAAAGTCAAACTTTACGGCAGTGTGTTTTTGGCTTTCACATGATGTATTTATGACACTTTATTTTAAGAAGTTGACCCAAGTCAAGCTTTTTAAAATTCATTTGTTATGACATGGAGATGAATGCAAATGTGCATAAAACTCAAGCACAAGTTTAAAATGTGTGCTGGAATAGATCCATGCATCCATCCAGGATATCCAGGTGGGCAAACCCCGAAACACGTTGTAATACCAACAGACAGACAACTATTCATATTCACTCCCACCTGGGTGGTAGATTCAAACCCAGGATCAGTGCTAACCACTGTGCCAACATGCTATCATTATGCTGAAATCTACATTTTAATAAAATAGATTTATCTAGGCCAGTTATGTCAAACTCCTTTTACATCGAGAGCCACACAAACTCTGATATCTGTCAGATAACGACACATTGAATCACTGCAATATCTTAATGTGAGATAAAGAAACACAGTTTTAACAGTTTCTCTCAGTTTATTACATGATACATGCTGCTGGAGTAAATGAGAAGAAATCTGTCAGCACGACTTAAACTGTAAATATAAAAATATAATAAACATTCTCGCATGAACATCCTCTAATTATAAAACAGAAACTCTTCTTAATTCATAGAAAATATCCAGTTTTTTTCATAAACTGTGGAACCATTCGATATAAAAAACGAACGGGCAGACGAAAAAAAAAAACAGTAGAAATTGAAAAATTAAGAACTTTTTTTCACAACAGGCCAAAGGCCAGAAACAAAACTGAACCCAAGTGCAGCACAGAGGCAGCAAAAGACTTTTACAAGGTTTATTTGGCTAAATGCAAACCACGAGGGGACGCGGCGACTCGAGGGTGGAAACGGAGACTAGGGAGTTGAACTGGAGTGTAGCAGGTAATATTTGGTGGTAGCAAGAGGAGAGAGGACAGAGAGGGGTTAGCGTGGTGTCGGCAATCAGCCCCGAGCAGAAACGGGAGCTGGAAGCATGTAAATATAATAATAACCACTGCAGCCAAACAGAGAGCCTGACGAGCCCAGCTGTAAGTAAGCTGTTAAAACTCGGCTGTACTCTGTGTTCCTGTTTTCTATTGGAGCAGCCTTTCAACGCCTCTCTGTCTCTCGCTGCAAAGTTGACCCAGACAACAAAGTAAAGCTAGTTTTCAGCTACGAGCCCGACACGAACCCGACGTATCAGCCAGAGGTCCCTTTACTACGGTTCGGAGCCGCGGACCTGTTTCATATACGAGATCGCTGCAAAAAAGTGCAGCCTTACCTAATGTCCACCTACTGTTACTCATTTATATTAAGGTTTAAAACTCTAGGTTGTATCGGTATGGAGAGTAACCTTCAGTAATAGTAATAAATCACATTCATGTAGTTGTAAAAAGCTTGATAATATATCAAGTAATCCAAAGTATTCAGAATACGTTACCCTCATTGAGTAACGTAACAGAATACTTTACAAAATACATTTTGGGGCATGTAATCTGTAATCTGTAGTGGGATACATTTTAAAAGTAACCTTTGCAACACTGCAGACAAAATTTGCAGATCTGAGTTTCTGGACATTTCTTTCCACTTTTAGTTCATTTTGCTGTTCTTTAGGAATATTACGGTCTAAGAACAGCAAATAGCAATCGCCACATCATAAACCCCCTGATAGGTGAGCTGCACCAGTCATCTCTTTATATTGCAAAGCACTGCTGGGAAACCACGAGTGATGATATTTATGTGGTTATGGCTTCACCATGTGCCAACCATATTGCAAAACTGCTTGAGAAATACAAAGACTGAAAGAGAAATATGCACACACCAGGGAGGGGATTAACAAAGCATGTGTGAACTCAATCAAAACAATAACAAGGGCAGGAAAGGAACAAAGGGAGGATTAAAATCACACACAGCTACATTAGGAAGCAACTTTCAAAATAAACATGGAAGTAAACTGAAGGAGAGACCAAAAGTGCGCTCACATGCACAAAAGTAAGACACAGACTGGAGAATCAGGGAGCACAAGAGAAGGGAAGCTGCTCGGGAAATGGAAAAACACTTAAACAAGATTAAGATTCCAACAATAAATCGTGAGTCAACACAAATCATTAAGGCTGGTCCATGGAAGCAGCAACCAACAGGCCAACTGCACACAAAGCATGCTAAATGGACTGATTCTTATATAGCACTTTTCTGTTCAAGCACTCAGAGCACTCTACTCAACATGTCTCATTCAGTCTGAGTTTAATATCTTGCCCAAGGATATTCGGCCATACAGACCAGAGCAGAAAGGGCTCAAATCACCGACATTCCCATTAGTGGTAGACCTGCTCTACCTCCTGAGCTACAGCCCCCCCACAGGAAGACTAAAGGGGTCCCATGTCCAGGACAGGTTTAGAGACGTCCTGGCTCCCCAGGCGTGACCTTCTCAACATTGGGGCTGCTGTGGCTCAGAAGGTACGGCAGGTCGTCAAGACACCAAACCCAGAGTTGCTCCCAGTACATTAATTGGTAGCGTGAGTATTTCAGTGTCAAGTTAAAAGGCGCTGATTAAAGTGCTTTTATGAACAGCTGGAGCTTTGAGTGAATAGAGCAGATAAGCACTATATAAGGACAGTTGATTTTAACGTGTCCACAGCAACCAACTTCCCATAAAGGAAGAAAACTGACTGGATTTTCGCCTCAGTTCTTTTCAGAAAGGATTCTTTTGAAATTCAAGGTAGGCTTTCATGCATCTTGACACCAAATTTGCCAGGTACCTGGAATGTTCAATAGCGCTGTTTTGTAGAGCAAAATAAAGTAGATGCCGCTCCTTCCTCTACGGGCACCTTCATTTTCTTCCGTAGCCCTCTGAAGCCTGTGAAAACCAATCTGTTGCTGCTGGAATGCAATTTAATCCAATGATTTTTATATATATAAAGAGAACTCAAAAATGAACTTATTTTTGGTCACCACATAGCATAATTGTGTTATAAGTACTTTGATTGGGGCTATTTTTACTGCAGTCATTGGGCTAACCCCTGCCAGCAATGACTGAACTTTCCCTGGTTGCTGGGAGTGTACAATTGCAAATCTCTGAGGGGACTAAGTAGTACCATGTGAATGATGGTGATTGGCTGTTTATTAGATTCAAAGGTGGTATTACTGCCAGTGATATTGAGCCTGGCAAAGAGGCTCTCTGCAGTACGCTACTCAGGAGAGAAGAAAATAACAATAAAAATACAAGGAATCTCTGTGTGCAGCAGGAAGCTCTAAGTAGTTAATGAGGAGGTTTATTTTGTTCTGACTAGAGCATCTTTTTCAGAGTAACCTTTTATTTTTGTTTTTTTTTACCCTCAGGTGTGGGTAATGACTAAGTACCATTAATTTGAGCAGTGACAGGAGCGGTTAAGATTGGAGCGGAGACATTAGTATGGAGATAGGACGCCTTAACTCAGAGCAAAAGTGCTAAAGGGAGGAACATAATTTGCTGCACTCGCTAACACATTCATACACACATTTTCTATTTGCTCCTTTGTTTATGTATTGGCTTCCTGATGAAATGTGTTATGTAACACCTTTTTTTAATAGTCTCACCTGCACACAAGTAATTTGCATTTCTCTGTGTTTTGCAGTTTTTTCTCCTCCCCTCAGGAGTTTTATCTCTATGCAAATATACAGATTCAAACTTAGAAAAATAACAAAGACTGCAAAGAAGAAGAAAATCACCATATTAAGCATTGTTTTTCTTTTGATTGTACATTATCTGCTTTTTTAAGCTCATGTCTGGGCTCTTAAGAACCGGCTCGCTCACGGCTGTGACAGCAAACGTGAGGTGAAGCTTTCTGAGCGGTGAACCAGTGCACCACATCGTCAGTAATGAGGAATTAAACTGGGTCCAGCAGCAGTTCCTATCTGCGTGTTTTATCTTTCTCCCACTTTGACTGTTTTAACGGCTCTCCTTCACGTCGCTGCTTAATGCGAGGAAGAAAAATGGTCACCAACAAGGTCGCGTTATTGATGGCGCTGACATTTGTGGTTACACCTTTCAAGTATGTGGGAATATCAGTTTTCTGTCCACTGAGGCTCCACTCTTTTTCCGCTGGCATACAGCGGAAGCACGCAGCCACCGCGTCGATTCACGCTATCCCTCCAGCTGAGAGCAGAAATCTTAAACCATCATTTACATCCCTCGCCGCGTGCATTTTGAGGCATAAGTGTGAAGAGACGAGGCCGACTCCATTAATTAGGAGCACGGCACCGTTAAAATGGATCTGTGGGGAAGGATGGTGATACTTGCTCCTTGCAACCTGCCCACTGTCCTCCCACGGTGCCGGTGATTAATGATGTCAGACGTATCAGGGGGGCCCTTATCAGACATGGACGCTCCCACCAAACAAAGCCAGGGTTAGGAGCTCGATGTTTAACTGATGAAGTGGGACTGATGGCAAGGGGGAAGCAGAGAGCTGCTGTGAATGCTAATGACCTGTGGCATCGACTGTTAGATGAGCACCGAAGAACAGCAACCGTTCGGCTCCCCGGGTTAGTGCTCCAACTGTGATGTGTATGATTTTGCTGTGCAGCACGGATTCTGGGATTTTCCTGGAATGCACAGTGGTGGACATTCAGATCATTTACATGAGCAGCACTAGGGAAGAAATAAGCTTCAGTTTTGTCTGTGAAGGTTCTCAGTCATCCGGGTCATCGTAGTCAAAGGAGCTTGCAAAGAAAAGCGTCTGGACTTCTTTAAGTTGCTTGAAGACGTTTCACCTCTCATCCGAGAAGCTTCTTCAGTTCTAAGGTCAAATGGTGGAGAGTCCCAGATATAAACCTAGTGGGAGTTTCCCCCCACAGAGGGACAAAAGGACCCCCTGATGATCCTCTAATCGCCTGAGCCAAGGTGGGAAACTGGGCGTGGGTCCCAATCAGCCAGAGTTTCGGGTGTGTTCATTGTGAAACCTGGCCCCACCTTATCATGTGATTTCCTGAGGTCAGATGGCCCAGGATGTGAGTGGGCGTTAAGGCGTCTGGGAAGGATCTCAAAACTGGATTATAGATGGCAGAGAGTTGGTGTCGTAAACCCCGCCTCTGTTCAAAGATGGTCGCTCACAGTGGACATAGATGCTTCTTTCACTCCTCTTTCAAACCATCTGTCCTCTCTGTCCAAAATGTGAACATTGGCATCCTCGAAAGAGTGACCTTTATCCTTAAGATGCAGATGGACTGCTGAGTCTTGTCCTGTGGAGGTGGCTCTTCTGTGTTGTGCCATGCGCTTGTGAACCCACGCCCAGTTTCCCACCTTGAAACGTCTTCAAGCAACTTAAAGAAGTCCAGACGCTTTTCTTTGCAAGCTCCTTTGACAAGCTTCAGTTTTAATTAAAGGCCCGACTGAAGTCCTTCCAGACCATTTTCAGGTGAATCAGATTTCATTTTGTTTAGAAATACACGAGTACAGGAGCAGCGCGGTGCTGGTGCGATTAGCCTGCCGTCTGTGTGAAGTTTGCGTGTTCTCCTCGTGTCTGCACGGGTTCTTCTGGGAACTCTAGATTCAGTCCCTCCAAGACATTTCTCCTAATTCCATCAGTAAATATTATCATGCACTTTCTGCATAATAACAGGTCTGTGATGCCCTTAGATGTCCACAGCTGGACAGACGGCACACTGAGTGGATGTTTGTCCTTTATCCAGGATGTGTTTTTGATGAGAGGTGTGGGTAACCTGTTGAGCCCCACTGTTGGGGGGGGGGGTTGTAGAAATTCCCACTAAGCGCGGGTCATACGCTTTGGGCTGTAGGGCGGCTGTATCTCGGGAAGGCTGGCGGTTTGATCCCTGACTGCTCCAGTCTGTGTGGGTAAGATACTAAACACAGAGTTTCTAAGGTGTTTATTGGAGTGAGAACGCTAAAGGAAAGCACTTCCCAAAGAAAAAAGGTGCTTGGGTGAATGAAGTATTCAGGCAGAGTAGAAAAATGCTATATATTCGTGTGCAGTTGTGAGTTATAGGAAGATGTAAGTGAGTCAGAACTGTGACTGCAGCCAGGCACCCTGGAGCCTGATCCCAGCGGTCACCAACCTTTTTTGCGCCACAGACCCGTTCATGTCCAACAATATTTTCACAGACCGGCCTTTAAGGTGTCGCAGATTACCTGTTATAAATACAACAAAATAAAACCAGAACCTGTACACAGGAAAAGAGAAACTGAGTTAAAAAAACAACGATAAAATTTCACAGCCGAGCCTCAACTCTCGCGGCCCGATACCAAACGACTCACAGCCGGCCCGTGGCCCGGGGGTTGGGCACCGCTGCTTTACCCTATAGAGGACCGTTTAGCACGTTGGATAACAAAATGTGAAAATGTCTGTAATTCCTAAAGAGTTGAGCAAATTATTTTGTTAAACTGCTTGAATTGAAGGTGAAAGTCTGCACTTACAACAATCAGATTTTAATTGTTTGATTTTTAATTGTCACTTCTGCAAAAACAGCTGGATCTAACTGCCTTTTTAATCACAGTGCTGCAATAAAAGTTAAGGAAATTATTGATTTCTTTTAGTGCCTGTTAATGTTTTTTTTAGTATTCAAAAAGAAGAGACATGAATCAGGTTTAGGGGCATCAAAGCTGCACTTATGCACGTGATTGTGGAGGAAATGCATTTAGTTATTCTGCATCACTGGAAAAATGAGTGAGGACCTGAATGTTGTTTAATGGGATACATTTAAGTAACGATCATATCACGTTTGATGGAGCCACAGAGATCAATAAGACAATCTCTGTGTCCAATCAAAGTCTAATCTTTGTCAAGTTATTTAAGTTATCTCCTGCTGATCTGATATCTGCACTGATGTACTTGCTTTCGATTTGATCGCCCATTTCACGAAGGAACTGTGTGAGGCCTGGCATGGAAAATATAATCAGGTCTATCAGCTCCAGCTAAAAGAGAAGGAGAAAGAGGAAGATGGGAACCTCTTGTCTTCCTGACGATCTGCCACTACAAAAGGTGGCTTCTCTCCTCCGTGCTCACGTTGCTATCTCTGATGCAACAAAAATAGAAAACTGTAGAGGATATAAGACACTTATGTGTTATTAAGCTGTGGGGGGCGTCCAATGAAGCGGGAAGGCGCAGCCGTTATGCCAGTGGACGCTCTTGGAACACATCAAACAGAAATTTGCAATTAAAGGTAAAGAAATAAGTACTTTACACGTGGAAGGCTACTGCAGCGGTTACCATCATCATATTTGCTGTTTGAGTTCGAGTAAGAGTAGTGTAATATGCTACAATAAAATCCACTTTACTTCCAGAGATCAAAGAAAGCAACACACGAAGATCATTTGAATAAAGTCCTTTGAGAACATGGAGTAAACACCACCTACAGGAACACATTCTTTTCATGTTGGAGAAGAAAGCACAGGATGTGCGCTTTAAAGCTTTACGTGTAAGAAACGTATATAAACAGGGAGGCTTAATTTGTTTCTGCACGGCACCTTATTTGCCCGAGGCAAATGTCAAGAATTCATACAAGCCTGCAAATTAATACTTAATGACTGTCATTTATTTGCTATTCTTCTACTATCCTGGGAAATGTGTGGGGATGTTTGACAGAAAGCACAAATCACAGTGTGTAATTTGACCGAGCTCTTATGAGAAACAGGAGCACAAAGTTGATTGCTCGTTGATTGTTTCTGCATAATTGTGATTTGGACAGGGCTGAAATATCTCGACTGCTGTTTGATGAATTTAAATTTTGTAAAGATATTCCGTAGGGGGGGGCAGGGTTCAGGTGGCGGAGCGGTTCGATACCCGGCCTCTCCGTTTACCCAAGTGTCCTCAGTCGAGACGCCGCATGGCAGCTCTGCCGTCATTGTTGCTTGGGGTGAGTACGTGAATGAGAAACATATTGTAAAGCCGTTTGTAGAGCCCAGTGAAAGCTGTGCAGACTGTTTACATTAATCACCCAGGATGGCTGAATATCTACTCTCTGCTTCAGTGATCTCCTGACTCTTTCTCTGGGCTCTGAGAAAGACCAAAGTAGAGGAAAAGCCTATTTTTATTAATGCAAAGATCTATTTTTGCTTTTCTATCCTTGCGCTACAATCCACAGACGTGTATCCATCTGGCATAATTACTAGACCTCAAGTTAACTATGCGTACCTGTGGCTGTGGGTCACTTCCAATAAAATAGCTCGAGGCTGGAGTAAAATGTGTCCATCAAATGTTAGACTTTATTAACGAGCCCACATGCTGACACAGGAAAGAATCCCCACCTTCTAAAGGGGAAAGGCTTCCTTTTATACTCTACCTGATTCAGGTGAGCATCTGGAATAGACCAAGTCTGGGGGTCAGCAAATTAAACGAAAACATAAACCTCCCCATAAGAAAACATCAAGCACAATATAACACATCATAGACATAATTCGATTTGTAACAATCCTATAAATAAGTCAATAAAATATTGACTTCACACACTTCTATATACATTAAAGCACCTTAACCACACCCCCCTAGCCTGGCCGCTGGTTCGCTCCAGGAGCTCATAAGCAGGAGATTGAGCTGCTTTTACTCTTCTGCTCCACATCCTGCAAAAGAAGCAACCAGGAAAGGTGAGCGCTGTCACCACTTCTCTTTTTACATATCCAAATAATTTAAGTTACAAACAAATGATTAAACGTGAACAGCTCTAACTCATCCCGACACAGGTCGGATGGCCAGTCCCCCGGGCTCTTCACCTTTCACGAGCAGTCACTTAAATATTAACCCAAATAACCCTAATAAAGACTCACTATCAACCAATGTGTGATTTCCTTCATTATAGTTTTTAATTCCCAACCAGTCAGTCAAGAAAGGCTAATGGAACTCCTGGTCTCCATTACAAAAAGGCACATATAATGTATGAAAAAGCACTACAGGGTGTCTAAGGCTACATACGTGGTAAAAATGTTAATGTTTTAATTCGATTTCAACATTTTAAGTTAGTCATTGTATTGGCTGCAGGTGCAAATGTCACAGTTAAAGCTTCTACTGGTCAGAACTAGAAGAGTGCTGAACAAATCCTACTGTAGTAAGTTTCCAGGCGTGTAAAATAAGCAATGAGTAGCCTGAGTTCTTCTACCATTATTACACTGGGGTCAAAAAGTGTCACCAGAGGTTTACGACTTTTCTCATGTCTCACGGCCCCAGTGTGGCACCTGTGAAGAGACACTAATGTTTCTTCTGACGGTGCTACGAGGAGGTTAAAGTGAAGATTTGTAGTAAAAGTGTAAAGAAGGCTGTGATTTATATACAGACATATATAAAGGCCTTAGTGGATGCTTCTTCATGAGACTCGTGTTTTTTTTTCAATCAAGGACCAAAAACAGGGGAAATGCATCATGACCAGAACATCAGCAACAGAGGACACAAACAGGAAGAAGAGGAATGAAATGAAACGATGAAAAAAACCACAGTCTCTACAGACTGACGACATCCTCCTGCCATCACACACGAGGTGAGGCTGCAGGACAGCAAGCTAAAGGCCCCACGGTGCAGTCGAGTGCACATTATACATGTATTGTTACATACATTCAGTGAAATGCTCCAAAGTCACATCATCAGCTTACAGATGGTTTTGGCAAACAGAATATTTATGACAGAGGTAAGAAAAGCAGCCACGCGGCAGTCTGTCGCTGTGTGAGAATCCAGGCTCACGGCTTCCACCACTTAAAATATTTGAGCAGCTGTCACAAAAGAAGCACCGTCAGGGATTAAAGTCATTCTGAACCTGAAAATACCTCCACGTGTGTTGGATGAATGGTAATTAAATTCGATATGGAAACGGTCACAACGGTGTGACTTTTAATGCAGCTCTATAATTACAATCTGAAATCAGCTCAACCAAATGGCTACACACATAAGATACGTTGTTAATACTACCTGCTGAACTTCTTCTTAACCTTTTCATCTCGAGGATTTTAACTTTTGCTTAAAATGACCTAAAATTGTTGGTTGGCACAACTGTCTAATGCAGTCGAGTCATTTCTTAACTGGAAATGAGTCAGTTGGATTTTGGCACCTGAATTTTGGAAAAAGTGGGTCCTAATTTTCAGACGGCTCTTTTTCCTAATTATTCATCTGGTTTTGAACAAACTGAACGTGTATGTTTTCTTATCATGCAACTGATCTTTATTTTTTATTCTTTTTAAATTTTCTTTCACATCCTCCTCTTTATAAGCACTGCGTCTCATAGAACATGCACCAAATGCAAAGGCAAGATAATTGTTTTCGGATTAATTAATAATATAGCTATAAACTATTTATTAGCATCTATAAGGGGAGCCTTATTGTAAAGTGGTACCTTGTTTTCTAATATGTTTCATATTCGAGTCTTCTCTCTCTATACACACTTCTGTGGTTATTGATGTGCTACATAATGAAGAATGGACCTCATTTATAAACAGCTGTGCATAAATGTGTGTGTAAACCGTGTTACGAACACTTCACACACGAGTACCTGAACCGTTCCTACCTCACAAACAACTTTTTAAAGTGCCTCAGACGATGCACACAAGCAAATAATGAAGCTCTGGCTTTCCTACAAAATTTAAAAGCACGTTTTTAAATTGAATATTACTACTATTGTTTCCCTGAAGGGAGGGAGTGTGCAGCTGCTTCAGTTTGGTTATCTGTCTGTTAGAAGTGTAGCAACCACATTTTCAAGATATCTTGTTCAAATTTTGTGTGTTGGTAGAAACAGACCGACCAACATGAATATCGGGCCACACCCGTTGTCCGTAGCGATGAGAAAAAAAAGCACTGGATGGACCGAATCGAAGAGGATATGAAGGCTGCAAACATCACACCGGAAGATGCTCTGGACAGGAAGTGGAGGAACAGTGGAGAGAGAGAGAGAGAGATCGGGTCAACCAAATGTGAAAATCAGTAAATACTTTATATGAGCCACAATTTTTTATGGATTGTTTTCAAACTTCACAACAATACACTAGACCTCGGAGGACACAAGTATTTAGGTTGGCTAGGCACTTTGTCTCGACCTTCACTGTTAGCGTCCACTGTGAAATTGACCTTAATAAATGTGAAGAAACCATAATGACTAATATAACTAATATATCGCATGAAGAGACGTGTACACATGCAACAGGCTGATGTCATCACATTGTAATCAAACAATCCACGTTTTAGTATTGATCTTGCACTTTGGGGGAGTTGTGCTGTTATTATTATTATTATTATTATTATTATTATTATTATTATTATTATAGAATAGAATAGAATTCAACTTTATTGTCATGCACAGGTACAGGGCAACGAAATGCAGTTTGCATCCATCCAGAAGTGCTTTAGTGATATAGATATATTACAATATATATTAGCAATAATATAGATATGTGAGTATATTACAGAAATGGGTCTATTATGGTATGTTATAATGTACACGGTATGAAGTATGTTATGAATATTCTATAACTATAAGTATGTACAGGCTATAAATATGAAATAAAAAACTATACAGAAATGTGAACTATGCAAGTTATAAACAGTTGTAGGATTAAAAATTATCGTATGTACAGAATGATTATTTACACAGAACTATATTATACTATATTTATTATTATTATTATTAACGTTCTTGCAGCATTTTCCCCTAACGATTGTCTCTCTGGTGGAAAGCTGCACTTTTTCTCAGGAACATAAATAAAATCCTTCCAGATCCAACAAACTCTGGTGATGTTCTGTTTAAACATTTATCTTCAAGGCGGCGTGTTGTTTGATTTTTACAATGTTACAACACAGTCTCATAATTTACATGTTTACAACTGCAGTTTACTGTTGCTATTTACTCACCACCGGCAAATTGGAACTGGTGTAATATGGAAACAGTTATAGACACATTTGTGTGAATTTGAATTTAATTGAGTGACTGTGTCCTCTGCACGGAGAGAATTGCGCCTGAGCTTTGTTGTTCAGGGCTTCATTGCTGCAGTGAGACTAAAGTCGGAGCTTCTCCTGCTTTTTTACCTTAGCGGTGCAGCGTTCTCGCTGCTTGTCCTCGGGGTAAACATCATTGCTTACACAATGAGGGGAAATAATTATTTGATCCTCTGCTGAATTTGTAAGTTTGCTGACTCACAAAGAAATGAACAGTCTCTAAATTATTTTGGTGAATTCATTTTAATGGAGAGAGACAGAATATCAATCAAAACTCCAGAAAAAAACATTACATAAAAGTTATAAAGTCATTTGCATGTCATTGAGTTTGGCTGCGCGCTCATGCGGCTCACAGCCAAACTCAATGACAATCTGCAGGAGTCAGGTTGTAGAGCATCAAGAACTTCTTTCACTCAATGACATCCAAATCAATTTATGACGTTCAAGTAATGCGTTTCTTCTTGATTTTCATCTGGTATCCTGTCTCTCACCATTAAAATTAAACTACCAGAGAAATTAGAGACCGTTCATTTGCTTGTAAGTGAGCAAACTTACAAACTCGGCAGGGGCTCAAATAGTTTCCCCCTCTGTATGGTGTAAAGGGGCTGTGGAGGTATGCAGGTAGCGTGCAGACTGCAGGCAGAATCTGGAATGAGGCTGATTCACTGATTCAACACATGCACTGTGGGAAGAAATTGGCCGGTGTGCACATGTCATTAATCTGATGGGGATTTTGTGTGCTGAGGGTAAGAACGTTTCCACAAATATATTAGCGAACGAGGCCCAATATTATCACATGAAGTCACCATAAACAGATAAGACGACATAAGCTAACAGTTAATGATTATAAATATGTATAAATAGCCAATCAGCTATTATGATTACCATATTTGGACTCAGCCCAGTAAAATCCATGAGAAATGGCCCAAACGACCATGATTATAGACTGTTTCTTGTTAGGGTATATACTCTGACCACACACCTGGGGGGACCGGGGCATAGATGTGGATAAACAAGTACTTTGATTGTTTCTGTATCACTGTGGTCTTTATCCCCCCCCCTTGCTTCCTCTGTCTTTCTCATGCTGTGTGAAACCAAATAGTGTAGATATGTTGATCATCGCGCGCTCTCTGTTGATCTCTTTGCAGTGCGTCTCGATATTGGCTGCCAGCAGAGAGTCTGTGGGGTGCATGTCAATCCAGTTTTACCCACCGAAGGATCCCTCTTCCCTCGTTTGCCACGAAATTTCCAAAGAATATGAATCATCTTCCACCAAGAGCGGCTCCTTCTTCCCTTTCAGTGTGTTCTCTCCATCGTTCCCATTCATCCTGTGTGCCGGAGAGGTCCGCAAGACTCATTAGCACCCGCCTCTGTGTTTCATGCCGTGTTTCCCCAAAGGCATAACTAGCACCATTAGCCCAGGCAGCAGTGAGATTTCAAACTGCCTGGGCAGACGGATGCCTTCCAAACCAAAGTGTGCGCCTTTCTTTAATTAGCATTTTTCTAACATCAATATATTTTCCTCTGGCCTCCTAGGACCAAAACTCTGCCGAATTAATTATTAACAGCCTTGCTGTCTTCCACTTTCATTTTCTCCCACTTCCTCCTCTTCCTTTTAAGGCAGTCATGGTTTCCAAGATTCTGCCTCCAGTTGGATGTGAATGCGGGGCGGACATTCGGCGACAGCTCCATCCCTTAGGTATGCTTTAATAGCACACATTTTGTGCATAAAATGATCAATTTGAGTCCAAATCAAGAAGGCAGGCTGCATTAATGTCCATGAACGCTGGAGTGCACCAGGCTTCGGGGCCCACAGGACGCATTTAATTATGTTTACATTTGCCTCTACTCTAATTTATTGTCTACTGTCAGATTTTGGTATTCATTGTGCCAGCTTCTAAGCCATGCAGAATGAGAGTCACCTGCTGAAAATAGAGTGACTGCTTTTCAGAATTCCCCCAGGTGAAGAACAAAGAGTAATTCATTTTTTTCAATCTGTCACGAAAAGGAAGAAAAAGTGAGACCAGACACTTTAAAAGGCAGGGATTGGACTGGAGGCACAATATGGCTGAGGAGATAAAGTTGAAAAAGAGCAAGATAACCCTTTTGCTTGGCTAGCCTTTGTGACAGAGTGGGAATAACCACAGCACAGGATTGGTAACCACCATAATTTCAGGTTAAACACAAACACCCCCCACTCAGTCCAGCAAATATACACACACACATTCATTGACACATATGCTGACAGAGTGAGCAGTCGTCTACCAAGCATGCGCTGCAAATGCTACGCTGTAAATAAGATCTAAGAACAGTTCAGCTGTTTGGGGTAAAATATGCAATAATGGTTTTTCATGACTGATTTATAGAACAAAGGCTGTTTAAGTAAACAGCCTTTTGCATCCAGCTGCTGCTTGTGGTTGAAAACAAATCTAGTAAATCGACATCAAATATCTGTTAGTCTGCCTCTGAATATTTTCTCATTTCTTCATGAGTGTACTCTCCACTTTAGTGTCTGCAACTAGTTCACTTAAAAATGTGGCTTCTGTGTTTTGGATAACGTCGCAAAACAGGAAGAAATGAGACTTTTTATTAGCTGATTATTTTCAGATGGATGGGGGTACTGATGTGTCGTCCTTTGGTTTTAACTGCATTTTAATGCCGTGCCATGATGGAGTGCTATCAGCTAACACCAGCGAGCTTCAACAGACACACTCATGTTGTATAATTAGTGCTAAATAGTTAAACTAATAAACTTTGTACCATAGCAAGGATTTTGTTTGTGTTTGTTTTTGTCAGACCATCAATGAAAATGCTCCAAGTAAAAACATGGTGGATTGGTCCAGTTCAGTGATTTATGTCAGCACAGGTGGGGCGTAATGCCCAATTCCAGGAATCTCTGAACTTGGAAGTCACTGTCATTCACTGCTTCAGGTTGACCTCTGATACTCTGACCTCTGATATTGCACACATGCTTCTAAATGCTGTACAGTTGGCCAGCCTAACATGGGAATTTATGTTTTGCCCTTTATTTGAGCCAGCCTCAAGTGGCCACTAGAGGAACTGCAGGTGTGGAATGCAAAAATGTCCTTTTTTGCATTTCTTGAGGTCTTCTTTAGGGATAAAGTAATAACTGCTGAAATAATGTGTCACGGTCCTGGGTCTCCTGACCCAGCGTTTTTAGTTCTTTGTGATTTTTGTATTATTGTACTTGTGTGTGATTTATTCTATGGTTTCTAGTTTTGATCCCTTGCCCTTCATTTCTCTCTGTGCCCCCTCTGTTCTGTGTAATTGTGTCTTTGCATGTTTGAGTTTCTTGTTTTCTGTCCCTCTGCATTGTGCATTATGTTCTCATGGTTGGTCTTTTGTTACTCCCTCTAGTCTAGTCTCTTGTGTTCCAAGCTGAGTATTTCCCTGTGTATTTTGGTTCTTAGACCTCTGCCTTATGGTTTATGTCTCTGTGTTTCTTAGTTGCTGTCTCCACTGTGTCAAGTTCGCGTCTCTGTGTGATACTTCCTGTTTTACTTTGATGGTCCGTGTCTTATGTGAATGCATCCTGCTTTGCTTGTCTCGTCAGTCCTGATTTCTCCCAGCTGTGCTCTCCTTCTGTGTCTCATTCCCCTCGTTACTTCCCAGTGTATTTAAGCCGTGTGTTTCTCTTTGTCAGTGTTGTAGTCTCCCTCATGCTGTGTGTGATTCTCCCTGTGTCTCCTGGTATACTTTATGATTAGCTTTCCCAGTTTAGTTTTGTATTGCCTGTGTTCTAGTTTTCCAGCAATTAAAGCTGTGCTTTTGAGTTCAAGTTCTGTCCCCGTGAGTTTGCCTTTTCCTTCTTCTGATGTTTGTTATTTCCATTTGTAGTAATTTATTTTGGCAGCTCTGTTTGGGGACCTCCCTGCCCTTTGTATGTACACATGAATAGCCAGAGGTTGGGAGAGCAGCAGCAACACCACAGCACAAAACAGAGCAGACAACAGCTGTCTGTTGTAGATACAGACGACTGCAGACAGCACGGACAGGTAGTCATCCTTTTTTTGAGGTTCTGTAAGTCCATGTTCACTTTCTGTCCACAAACCGTAGGTCCCTCAGACCTAACCTAGCAGACGCAGAAGCACAACAAGCCTGTCGGTCAGACACAATAGTTGGAGGTGAGTTGCAAAGTGATTTGCAGATGTGTAGCAGTGATGCACATCTGCAGGAGGTGGGCTGATATGGATGGATGTGTGTCTTTGTGAATCTTACTTTGTTTGCCTTGGTGTGTGTGTGTGTGTGGGGGGGGGGGGCTGAGCCTGGGTGGGTTTGGGGATTGCCGAACCAGGTCTCTGTGGGACATGGTCATGGAGGGTGGTGCGGGATTTCCCTGTCAATTTCGGCTTTGTATAACCACACAGATGAATGTAATAATAAAATACAAACAAAAAAGAAAATACTAACAAGATGACCCTGTAAAGAGTCAGCAGTGCTCCTCTTTGTTAAGTAAATGTGTTTGGCACAACAACAAAAAAGAAAGAAAAAACCGGATCTGCTCTGAGTCCTGTTTTGTTTGCACTGGTGATGGACAGGCTGACAGATGAGGTCAGGCAGGAGTCTCCGTGGACTCTGATGTTTGCAGATCTGTAGTGAGAGTAGGGAGCCGGTGGTACAGAGTGTGGAGAGGCGGAGGTATGCTCTGGAGAGAAGAGGAATGAAATTCAACGGGAACAGTAAGACGGAATACATGTGAGTGTGTGTGAATGACAGGGAGACAGGTGGAAAGGTGAACATGGGGGAAGAGGTCGCGAATTAAATAGGTGGGTTCAACCATCCAAAGCAACAGACGGTAAACAAGAGATGCGAAGTGAGGATTAGAAATGAGCATGACAGTTGAACGGTTTAAAGACAAAGTCAGGCGAAGCTGACATGGTTTGGACGTGCAGAGGAGGGAGGCTGGATATACTCGGCAAAAGATGTTGAAGATGGAGCTGCCAGGTAGAAGGAAAAGAGGACAGGAAGATTCATGAATGAAGTAGGACATGCAGAGCATTGATGTGACAGAGGAAGATGCCCGGGATCGGGGGGATCTACAGGGGTGGCGTGGGGGCCATGTGCCACCCTGAAATGATCTCTTGCCACCCTAGTTTTGCATGTGACAGCGTTGTTTGTTTAAAAAAAAAAAGCCAGCATTAACACTTTGAGCATGCTACAGTGAGATGGTTCAGCCCATAGTGTGGACTGGCTTTATTTCTTGTTGTCAGTAACAATGGATGCTTATGATGCCAGAGCACACCTGTGTTTTAGATTTTAACACTGGTGGTTGATTGGTACACTCTGGAGGTGGAATGAAGGTGAGTGTTATTAACCCTCTGGGTCAACGGGCACGTCGGCGCCTCCAAATCACATGACCGATTTAAGGTTTGAAATTCAAACTGTATGCCAGTTTGAAGATTTTGTTAATAGGCCAATAAAACCAGATTTATGTAAAAAAAAAATATATAAGCGATGCTTTTTTCTGAACGCTGTCGTCGTGTTTAGTGCAGGAAGAAACCGTAAAACTGCATTTTCAAGGACAGCACAAAAAAAGAAATTACAAAATGCCACTCCTTTCCTATTGGTGGAAAAATCACCATGTCGACCAATAAAAAAGTTATATGGCAGCACGTGACATTTGGTTGTTTAGGATGAGGGGGAAGTTTTGGGAGTGACGGTGGAGGGAATAAGCAAGTGGGAGAGAGAGAGAGCTACAGTGTTTTGAGATGTGAAAAATGAATCAATCAAAAATAGTGCGGCATCTTATTGTGACAAACAAATTGAAGATGAAAATAAAAGTAGTCAGAAATGGCCAGTTCCACCCTGGACTCCAGAAGCTTAACCCAATAAATGATGAAAAATTACTGTGGATTGTGTGTAAATGTAAGAATGTAACAATTTGATACTTATTTTAAAAAGGCTTTGATTTTGCCATCCCATTTGTTTTCCATAGCACCATAAGAACATTTTTCTGGCTCCGCCCCTGCCAGGGATGGGATGAGATTGAAGCAGGTGAGCCCTAAAGGGAGCAGCCAAAAAGCAGAAGGAACAGAAGAAGGAAGCAGGCATCTGAAAACACCTTAACATGGATTAAATGCTGCCCCTGGTCTGTGTGAAGTGTTAGTAAAATTCAGCAGACTGTAATTACAAAAAACTAAATTTAACACATATCCAGCGAACCCTCCCACACGAGGGGCACAAATTAGCCGATCAATGCTTCATAAAATTCATGTCTTTTTCTATTTCATTCAAGCCTATAGCATCTTCACAAAGTTTACCCCGGTGGTTTCTCTGCTCTGTGCATAACTGCTTCTGCAAATTTCACAACATTTAATGCAAAGCCTGCGCAACGAGAGAAAACAATCAATATTACTGACAAGCCCAAAAGCCTTTGAACGGGATAGGGAGTTCTCACCTGAAATGGCTTAAGGCTGAAATACTGGTGAAACTGGCTTTGTTAAGATCGTGTGTATTCTCGAGAAGCTGCGTGTGAACTAACCTTGAAAATCCTTGGAGAGGGAATGAGAGCCTAACGCAGCAGATCAAAAATAAAAATGACAGCGCTTGGATCAGAACACCAGGTAAAAGTAGTTCAAAAGAGTGGCGTCAATTAGCATTTGAATACTTCTTACAGGTAGCAGGAAGTTTTAATGTCACATTAAGGAGACAGTCCTCTGGCAATAAACATCAAAATCCCTTTCCCACGTTTCATTTGAACTCAGCCTGGGAAAACAGTTACATAATGTCCTCTACGGCTCTGAAGGAGCTTTGTCAAGTCTGACAAAATCACTGTGATGATGTCATAGTGATGTAATCAGGAGACAAAATGATAAAACTGGTGCAGTTTGAAAAAGATGGGTGTAGAATAGACTGGAGGGGTTGAGTGACAAACACTATCAAGTTGCATGATGGAAGAGGAGGATTTAGAGTTTCTGGTGACACATGCGTGTGGGTAAGGATACCTGAGCCCTGTTAAATCATTCTTTTCATCCCCCAATATTGTAAGAGAGCAATACTAAATCATTGTAGTGCATATCATAGATATGAACTTTATACCGAGAGAACCATGGATCCATTAATTCCCTATGAACAAGATCTGGTGAGGAAAAACCTTCTTGTAGCAGGAAGAGGCCTCCATGACAACTAGGCTCCAGCAGGGGAATCCATGTGCTTGTGAGCAGCTGAGGGAGGGAAAAGAGGAGCATAAGGAGATGACGAACAGCAGTACGGACTATAGCTGTGAACTCATCAGCTGTCGTCTGAGGAAAACAATAGGACTTCCTGTCCAGTCTGCAGGTAACTAACCCAAGTCCCGCTAGTATTCACAAAGTTACTAAAAAGGAAAGGTGTCATCTATGTTTGATCCGCTTGTGGTAATTCAGCCAGTAGTTCCTTTACTGCCATCCACACAGACTGTTTAACTCCACGTAGCCAAAGCCCCCCCCTCCCCCAGGAAATCCTGAATTGGATAAGTGGAAGAAATTGCATTGATGGATGTTCATTCTATATAAATCACATCATAGATTTATCTTTCTGTGTGTGTTTGCTATCACGGCAAGATGTGTTAAGAAAGCCTCATAATGTAGCTAGAACCCCCATTGTGGTTTCAAGACCTCTGGCAGATGTGACTGTCGCTCCGTCTGTGTGTTTGTGGATAAGACAGCTCTGCAAATATTCCAGATACAATCAGGAAGCCTGACAAGTTCAGTTCTACGACGGTCCAGTAACCCTGCGAGCTCTGAGTACAGGACACTGGAAGCAGGTCAGACAGTCAGTGGGCACATTACCCACCTCCTAACACACACACACACACACACACACACACACACACACACACACACACACACGTAAAGTGTGTGTGTAATATTTTCACATGGTGTGGGTGTGGTCTAACACTCGCTGGCATCACAGCCAGTGCGAGCCCATGAGTAGATGGTCTCTAGTTAATATTTGTCTGAGATTGCAGTTATATTTTAATGCCTTCATGCATTAATAAACAAACAAACAAACACATAAATAAATAAAAATGGCCCTTTGCTCTGTCTGCTGATTTTTAATTGGCTGTTTTTCCTTGCAGAGAGCAGCCCAGTCTCTATGAGATGCTTGTATAATTAGGACTCCAGTCTGTCAGCCTGCACCAGGTCCATATGTTTGAACTGATGCAGCCTCATCTCGCACGGCTGGTCCGATCTCCTCAATTTGATCCAGATTATTGTAACACCCTCAGGGCAGGCTGATGCTGCTGCTGTGGATCAGAAATTTGATTCCTTTCCGGGTTGTGCTTTTCTGTTCCTTATATTTCGTGGCATGACTTGTTGATGCCGTGTTGTTGTGTTGTTGGGGTTTTTGTTTGAGTGTGTTGCTGTAGGGAGTAGAGATGGGTATCGTTTAGGTTTTATCCGATACCAGTACCAAACCGGTACTTTTGAAACGGTGCCGGTGCTCAAACGGTGCTCAAACCGGTGCTTAAAGAATGGAGAACACAAAATTGGTCCAAAAACCTCTCATGTTCAGCTGTTTTTTGTAAAAAGATAACAATGTTAGCCTTTTCTGCAGCTATAGAGCATATATGGTATCAGTCTTGGCTGGAAGCAGTGCTTAAACAATGGAAAAAACACAAACTTTGTCCAAAAACCTCTCATGTTTAGCTGTTTTCCACTTTTTCTTTGGTCATTTTAGCCTTTTTGGCCAGGGTGAAGGGAGCATCTGCCATCAAACAAGAAGACAGCCGCATGTAGCTATGATGATGTTTGCTAGTTCACCTTACATGCATTAATGTAATAACGTGGTTAGCCTACTCAACGTAAATTACACACGAACAACATGAAGCTACTCACGCAGAGAAGAACGGCTGCTGCTGCATCATCATCCTCATCATTTCTGCTACACTGGCAGGGCTAGGGGCCAGGACTCTCCTCTTTGGGTTTTTGGGGGATGTTGCTAACTCCGGTCCGATAACAGGCACCACACCCGCAGTAGATGTGCTCGGTGTGAGGTCTCGCAGCAAGCTATCAAATACGGCGCATTTCTCGGCTTTTAACAAAATGCTATGCGTCGCCAGGTGTTTCATCAGATTTGAGGAGTTACCTCCTTTGACAGTATCCCAGTATCAGCTTAAAGCACTTGTTGCTGCTGAGTTTGCATATTTTGCTGTGAAGTACAGCCAGACTTTGACCGCTTCGCCTTGGGCATTTTTAATCTGTAGCTCTGCTCTAAAAGAACGTTCGTACCTGGGCCCGCCTACTACGCTTGCAAAGGTAAAATGATTGGCTGGAATCCGAAGTGTATGACATCTCAGGAAAAATAAAGCACCAAAATATGCGCTGCTTTTCGGTCTGGTTACTGCCGTTTATGTCAGAATGGCACTGGATACCGGTACCCATCCATAGTAGGGAGTGTGTAGTATGAATGTAAAGGGAAATGAGTAGTAACACTTGTACCCATGTTGATTGTGCGTTGATCCGTTGCTCTCAGGGTCTGTAGGGGGATCGCGCCTCTCTTCCCTTGTGCAATACAGACGAGGATTCATCGCAGCACATACAAAGTTTCACAAGCACACCCACAGCATGTGTCATAATTGGATTACTCTTTTAAAAAAGCCAAATGTAGCAAACCTCTTTTAAAGTAAATATGATAATCAGCAAGCCGGGCAGAAAGCTCCACAGCAGTGCACCATCGCCTTTTCTTTAGCAGTTGTGGAAACAGATGCTGAATGAAAACAAAAGCAAATAAACAAGGTTGGAACAGAAAGCTTTATTTATTTATTTGTATCATCATCAAAGCCTTTTTAAGTGCACATTATCCAATTCTTTGAACATCGCATTCACAGCTCAGCCTGGATACAATCGTGTCTGCCTGTTAACCTATAATACCGTATATCAACATCATTATGCCAGAGGTGTTTGTTGAATCGCTTTGAGCGATCGAGTTTAAACACTTTGATATGTTAATGTTTTCAATTAGAAATCACTTCTCGCATCCTCTGGGCATCTTTATTTTTTATTGTTAGTCTATGTTCAAAGTACACGTACACATTAATAACTTATTATTTTAAGTGGTTTTATCTGTCTGAAACAGGGAGAGGTGCTTGATGACGCACAAAGACAAAAGCGTGAGGCTCGTGCACTGATGAAACATTAGAAGAACAAGCTTTTATCTGTGCGTGTAATGTGTTTAAAATGAACAAGGACCGTTATGTTGCTGTTTATCTGAAAAACAAATGAGTGAAACGTTTTCTTGTTTCAAAATTTTCCATTGCATTAAATATGTTTCTGAGAGCAGCGGCATGTGTCGCAACAAAGCAGGAAAGAGCAAAGAATACAGTTACTGTGCAAACAATTCAAACTATGACTCGTTTCTTTATAGTTTGCTTAGAAAATGGAAATTGATGCAACAATTTATTGAAACAGACATGAAAATACAGTAAATAAGGCATAAACAGAGGATACAATTACACCAAGCTTCAAATCAATATTTGGTATGACTACCTTCAACACAGTCGGAGTTCTCTTAGTCAAGCTTTATGGTCGTTTCTTTAAGTCCTCAGGAGCAGTTCTCAGGCTTCTTGAAGGACGTTGAAAGCTCGTCTTTGGATGTCGGTTGCACTTTGCTCTGTCAGGATGATCCCACGCTGCTTCAGTAACGTTGAGGTCCGGGCTCTGGGGAGACCAATCCACGACTGATAGTGTTCCACTGTATTCAAAGAGCTTGGAAAGAAAGGTGTCTGGACTTCTTCAAGTTGCTTGAAGATGTTTCACGTCTCATCTGAGAAGTTTCTTCAGTTCTACGGTCAAATTTGACCAGGTTAGCCTCTGTGGAGCTGTTAGAAGTACAGTGACCTCTGTCTGCTGACTGAGGTCAACTTACTGGGTGTTTTGGCTCTAAACTGGGCCACAAGGACAGCCCAGCTGCTTGTAGATGTGCACAGACATAATATTTTCCTTATCTGGAGAGCAGACGTAGGAGGGACTTTATGAAATGCCACCATGAAAATGACACCTATAGCTCAACACAACAGTCAGAAAGTATAAAGTAGATTTTCTTCTTATTTCATGCTTTTTATTGAACTTTTCTGTATATTGTGATTGCGTGCTGTTTTTTTTATTTTATTCTTTGTATTCTGTTCAGCAGTTCTACAGAAGACAGTCTCAAAGTCTCCCTGCAAAACACTACATTATGTTATCTAAGTCAGTCTAAGGTAGTTGATTTTATTTCTTTTTTTAAAGCCCATTTTTGATCCCTGCCTGCTTCCCCGGAGGGGCTCAAGCTTCAAAAGCAGGACGACTTTCTAGGATACTTGTTCTATTTCGCCCATCGGTGGTGTCCGGATACATTTTTGAACTGCCAGTTGGAATAAATTTAACAGTAAAATGTTTTATACTGTAAGTTATTCGACCAACTGTGACTTGAAGTATTAGCATATGTATTGGATGGGAATGGGATGGGGGAGAATGCTGCTTTGTGAGAACTCTTATGCCTTTAGCCTCAAAGCTCTGCAGAGCAAATCATCCCAAGGGAGAAAACTGTGAAATAATCAGAGGGAAAAATGGAAGAGGAAATCGTTGCTAATTTATATTTAGTTGGAAGTGACCTTTAGTAGAAATCTTGGGAATATGAATGTTGCTGCTTGCATTTCCATTTTTTATTTTATAGTTTGTTCATCTGAGTGCACTGTAAGCTAATTTTTATATATCCAGATCTCATTATTCCTCTGCCTATGTCGAGTATTTTCTGGCACAGTTTGATTTCTGAATTTATCTCAAAGAGGCAAATGCTTGTTTTGGATCTGTCTATACTTTATTACAACAAACATAAACATCCTGACCAAATGGGAGAGCATCATCTGCGGCTGCTTCAAATTGTTTGATTTAATGTCCCTGAAAATAAGATGATACAGAGACATTTGTGATGGGCTTTCCATCATCTCCCCGCACATACAACCATCTGTAAATCCATCGTGCTCGCTGCGCTGTTCTTTTCCACAGGTGCTCTAGCTGTCATGCGAGTCCTTCTGACATTTGCCTTGGATTGTGCAGCCATCTGTGAATGTGATGAGGTTTTTTCTTGTGAACCACCACATGCAGTGCCGAGGGTAGGAGTTGTTTACAATACACCCCCACATCCCTTTTCCCTCCCTCTGCCTGAAATTTTATGGCTCTCAGCTTGTCTTCGATTTTTCATGCAATAGGAAGACACAAAAAACAAAACCCCCACTCTGAGTCAAAACTAAAAGCCATCATTACTTTTCTCCTCATCGAGTCATGTTTCATTTTTTGACACATACATGCATAATTAGCCTGGTCTTACATCCAGCCTCAATGACCATTTCATTACCACTCAACAAAATCATTCTGCAAACTTTGAGATGCAGGCAGTGATTTGCAGATCTGAGACCAAGCTCTGATTAGTATGCCACTGATGTATGAAAGGAAAGGCAAGTGGAGATGTTGATGTTCACTTTGCAGTCCAGCCTATATTCAAAAAACGCTCAAGCAACTAAATAATCTGTCTGCCATCATCACATCACATAAGATGAAGCTGCGTGTAGCAGCCCTGTTTCCTGAAAGATGCTTGTAAACATGGAGAACCATACTCACTGTATGTTCACTGGCACTTCCAGGTGATGACGTCTCCATCCTGAATCATATGTGCGATTAATGACACTGAAACTTAAACTTGACGAGATAAAAAAACATAAGAGCCCTCAAACCCTTTAAAAAAGTCTTTCTTCAACAATGTAATCATCTGTCATTTCAGTAACTGCGCTCAAATACGTATATTTATGTTTAGATTGCAAACATCTGTGGAAATAACAGCTGCTGTCTGTATAATTCTTAACTCAACTATTATCCTTCTACACATCCAGTTCCAAAGGGTACGCTCTTTAAAATACTTTTGCCTTCATACATTTGATTGCGCCTGCAAGCCACTTTGCAACCCAGTTTCTTCCTTTGCACTCAGTCTGACCTAATATCGTACCTGCTTTGTTCTGTGCTGGGGTCTTACTGCTATTCGCTGTGCATCCTGTGTTTGTGTGCTAGACTGTGCTGCACCAAAAACCTCCTTGTGATCGCTGCCGTCTCCCATAATTTGCACAAAAAGCAGTACTGGAAGAGTGAAAAGTGTGATACAAACTGGAAACAGAGACTGTTTGCCTTCACAATAAGCGATGCGCCTTTTGAAACGTGTTGGCTGCAGCGCTAATGCACAACTTTTACTTTGCAGGTGATCGTACTTTCACAGTTTTTACTGCTGCTTAATGTTTAGCTGATGAGTTTTTGGAGAAAAGTTGGTGTTTTATCTGCAAACTACAGGTGACCACAGCAACTAATACATATTTCTTTCCTAGTTATTGGTCTCTAGGTCCGTGTGACTGGGGCCTAACAATCCCATACTCTAACCAAGCTTTAGCATGAAAACTTACCAAAGTTTACAAAAGGCACAAAAAGTTTTATTCTTTTTTTTTTTTTAAGTTGCATTGTTGTTCCACTGATAGGTCAAATGAGAATATGTTTACACGGGTCTTTCTGGGCAACAGTTACATACAACAAAGTTTTATGCCCCCATACTTGGAAACAGCAGCATAAATAGTGCGGTTAAAATAAAGGATCATGGTTATATAAACATTTTAAATTAAGTCAGTTAAGGGTTTCTGGATATGCCCACACACCACCCTGGATTTTCACAACCTCATGATCTGCTTTACTTCAGCTTCCATGACCTGAGACTGACACGTTTTAAGTCAAACGCTTTGAGTTGTCTTTAAAACTGGTAAACGTCGTATTTCTTCACTCATAACGAGAAAGTTGTTGCGACTGCTTTAAGCAGTTGCTGCGCAGCTTGCGTGTCAATTGAAAATTACGTCGGCAAGATAAAGACATCATTAAGTACAGGGCGGTTAGGGCAAAACAATGATACTTCAGTCTGATTATCAGAGTGCATTTAATGCACGTCTGACTAATTTAGCAGAACCGAAGACACTCTGACTTTTTCGGTGTTATTCGTTTCGCCTCCACTTTCTCAAAAAGCTGGTTGCAGCTTTGACTCTCTCTAAACACTGGGAACATAACATGTTGGCATCTTTAGAACACAACACTCCAGGCAAAGATGTGATGTTATTCTTGTAGATCGGGAGAGTTACTGTAGTTTTGCAGCGTGCAAAAATCAATACAGCAGTTTGTGACAAGTAGTGGGAGGCAGCAGAGCACTTGCTATATTCTTAGAGAAATTACAGTTTCCTTCAGACTATGGAAAACAGTCTCTAGCAGTATCACAGCAGAGAGGGGATGACTTTACCACCAGTGTTTAAGGAATAATGTGTTTTTTGTAAAGCTAGAAAAATAACGTGCTGCAGGTCAGACTCTGTTTCACAGGCAGACCATGAAAGAGAGATTGGTTGTGACAGTGGATGATGAATTATGATGGGCAGAAGTTCATCAGGTGATCTTCCTTCCACTGTTTCTAAATAATATACTGAGTAACTGAGATTTGGGCCAGGATGCAAGGTGGGGAGTTTAAAGCTGTCGGAGTCTGACGGTATGAAATTTCAGTTGACAGTTTAGGCAGTGTTTGATAGAATGAGCACACAACATGGCTGAAGGGAGAGGGAAGCTCGTGACGACGTAAACAAAGTTGCTCTTTAAGAAGCGCTCCGAAAACGGCAAAAATCATGCGAAAATCAAAGCTCTTATTCAAATTCATCTTCTTCAGCCCAACCCGCCTTTGATGCCGACTTGAATTGGGCAAACGCGGCAGTGGAATGTAATTGATTATTTCCTGGGCTTTTACCAACACTTTGCTTCTAACCGAGAGAGAAAATGTGACTTTGTCTCTTTATCTCTCCTTATTTCACTGTTCTGTTGATTTGCTTTGAGAGATGCAGGCTGTGAAGGTAATCTGTACGTGCACGCTGCAGCTTGCAGTAAGACAAGGTGTTTCCTTTGATAACCGTGAATGAGGAACTCTTGGCTCACAGGCATTTTCCTCAGCACAGAACATGACATAATCAGCGTGGCGCGTACATCCACTGTTCTTAAATTGGATGCTCGTATCAGATCATCAACAAGAAATGCCTAAGTTACCCTGCACGAGTGCTGCAGTTCTTATTGTGTTTGCAAGTCGCCGACTTAAGCAAACGAGGGCACGAACCATTTTAGAAGATTATGTCACCGAGCAGGAGAAAGTATGTAAATGTCGCCCTGCTGTCACCAAGACTGTTTTTTCCTTCTGCAGTAATTAATGCTTGCCTGCATTGCCCTGTTCTGGCACCTCCCCACACTTCCACAAGGAAAAGCAGCAAAACCTCAGACGTCAAAGGAGCTTGCAAAGAAAAGCGTCTGGACTTCTTTAAGTTGCTTGAAGACGTTTCACCTTCATCCGAGAAGCTTCTTCAGTTCTAAGGTCAAATGGTGGAGAGTCCCAGATTTAAACCTAGTGGGAGTGACCCCCCACAGAGGGACAAAAGGACCCCCTGATGATCCTCTAATCGCCTGAGCCAAGGTGGGAAACTGGGCGTGGGTCCCAATCAGCCAGAGTTTCGGGTGTGTTCATTGTGAAACCTGGCCCCACCTTATCATGCAAATTCCTGAGGTCAGATGGCCCAGGATGTGAGTGGGCGTTAAGGCATCTGGGAAGGATCTCAAAACTGGATTATAGATGGCAGAGAGTTGGTGTCGTAAGCCCCGCCTCTGTTCAAAGATGGTCGCTCACAGTGGACATAGATGCTTCTTTCACTCCTCTTTCAAACCATCTGTCCTCTCTGTCCAAAATGTGAACATTGGCATCCTCGAAAGAGTGACCTTTATCCTTAAGATGCAGATGGACTGCTGAGTCTTGTCCTGTGGAGGTGGCTCTTCTGTGTTGTGCCATGCGCTTGTGAAGTGGCTGTTTGGTCTCTCCAATGTAGAGGTCTGAGCATTCCTCGCTGCACTGTACAGCATACACCACAATGTTAATGAAGAAGAGCTTCTCGGATGAGAGGTGAAACGTCTTCAAGCAACTTAAAGAAGTCCAGACGCTTTTCTTTGCAAGCTCCTTTGACTACGATGACCTGGATGACTGAGAACCTTCACAGACAAAACCTCAGACATTAATACCAACAGAGTGACTGATCGAGTCCGAGGCTGGAGGTGGGTTCCAAAGTGACTTGCAGTAACTGTGGGTGAGCTGAAGCAGCTCAAATAGTGCACATTTTATGCAGCCCAGACTCTCATAAGCATAAGCAGTCCTCCTCATCATTCATGATTAAAAACAAAAGTGTTTCAGCTGCAAGAAGCTGTGAATGTGTTTTATATTCAATTCTCCTCACTTCACTGCTGATGGTGAATATTATTTCCGGCTCTGCCAGTCACACCTTCCTTATGACTAATGATCACCTCCTGGTTGGGTCATTCATGGATGCTGCTTATCATGCAATTAAGTGTTCTCTTTGCAGACTGCTCTTTAAACATCTCCTGGTTTCCTGCATTGTCACATCTGCAGCTGTTATCAGCAGGTATCAGTGAGGCTGTCGACCTCATGCAGAGTTTCTTATTTGAAGTTTCGTTGGCTGCTACTTTATAATTGTTGATACGATGAATCACTTTAGAATATCAGGAACACCATATGAAGTCAATGTGGAAAAGATGAAAGACATGCACATATATGTGTCTCATTTATCAGTGTAACGAGTTTCGTTTTACTTTTATCAGCACACCAGCTTTTCTATCTCTGCCAGCTATACTGGACAAAGAAATCACTGCAACCTTCAACCTTCTTTGAATTTCACTTCTTTAATAGTGAAATTGAAAATACAAATGAAATCTGTCTCCTCTGTTTGTTTTTTTTGTTTGTTTGTTTTTTTTTCTCCATACAGGTGACCCAGGAGTTCTTTTTTTTTTTCTCTCTCTCTTCCCCCCCCTTCTCACCGTCTCTTCTCCCCTTTGGTTTTCCTTCTTTCTCTCCCCCTCTTTCTCTCATTCATTCCCCCTGTCCTATTTATTAAAAAAAAAAAAAAAAAAAAAAATGACAAAGGATGAACTGAAGCTCTGCCATCATGTAATGTCGCATACTGCTGTTTCTGATGTCATTTAGGAAGAAAGAGAAGAAGAAAAAAAAGAAAATACAAATGAAAAACAGGCGTCGAAAAAATTACAGCCTCTTGTCGTCTCTTACCTTGTATGCAATGAAGGCACAAAAAGTCTAATATATACTGTTACGTTCCCCTGGGGGGGGGTCTAGGCGGTGAGGGGGAAGTAACAAAAGTGACCGGGTCAGAAAAAGGAGTCAAGGAGGCGAAACAGTTTAAATAAAACAGTTTTATTGAAGTAAGTCAACTAAAAGAGACGGACAAGCCGTTATCACCATAAAACACCAACAAAACACAAACAAAACTCAGGCGTTGGTCAAATAAAGCAAAAAGTCAAAAGGAAAGCGCAGCTCACTAGCTGGACAACACACTACACAGCTCACTAGCTGGACAACACACTACACAGCTCACTAGCTGGAAACTACCGCAAACACTCCGCTCACTAGCTGTACCCACACAAAATGGCACTCTGGCCCAGAGCTCACCCTGCTCTGGGCTTAAATACCCTTAATTGCTGATGGGAGTCAGCTGTACAGGAGGGAAAGGTGGCACCTCAGGCAGGAGGTAGTGGGACACGCCCACACAGGCACCCTCAGGAGAGAGAGAGGCCCTGCTAGGGCCGTAACAATACCTTTTAAAATAGCTGGTACGTGTGACAAAAGAGGACATTTTTCAATGCAAAACTTCACAGGAGACTCCTCTAAAGCAGCGTGATTCAATCATTCTCTCCCTCTTTATTTATTTTTTAGGTAGTATCATGTTTTACTCACCTGCGGATGATTTGGGAATTACAGATTCCTCCAAGAAACTGGATCGCTTGAGGCAGGGAGCACGAGCCTTTAATCAAAATATCTTCAGCTGAACAGAAGCCATTTCACTGTTTGTGATTAAACCCAACAGTACGCACAGGAAGTCATCCTCTTGAAATCCCTGTAGCTGCTTTAATGAACTCTCACTATTTCCCCAAGAGTCACAAAGAGGACGTGTACCAACATTCCTACTACAAGGATTCATTGAGTCTGTTATCCAGTAATATAAAACTTTAATATCTTCCAATCACACAAGGACGTAAATTGAACAACACACACAAACACGTACGCACAAACGCCACACTGCGGCCACAATTTATCGCAGCTTCATCAACCCAAAGTTTGCTTATAAAATCCAAACTAACGGAACAACTCGTAAGTCACACATGCGTCCGCAGCGCTAACAAAAGCCTCCGACTCTCTATTAGCACCATGACATCATCTTCTAACTGCACTGTGTTTCCTCTTTGGTGGAATACGCACTCCACTTAATTAATTGAATTGCGAGGCTGTCCGCTTGGATGCTTGCTTTTCAGCGTTTTTTATTGCGGGCTTCAGTAAATTAATTGGGTGAATCCCTCATTCCCTTTAGTTGGCATCAGTGACAGTCAAAGGGAGATAAAAAAAACCCTTGGATCTTACAAACCTAAAAGACGTCTGATGCTACAACAGAAGGAGTGATTCAAAGGTGCAGGACTGGTTCTAATTCTTCTTTTCATTTTATCACTACTCATACATCTCCCTCATTTGGATTCATTTGATGAGAGGGGCTTTTAGCGGGCTTTTGATCGTTACACGGGTAAAACATTTTGTCATGATTTAACAAGGATTTCTTAAACATTAGCTCAGGTCACGGATGCTTTGTAGCTCGCTCACTTGTGACAGAAGTGGGGTAAAGAAAGAAAGATGCCGTCTTTTAAGCCAGTGCACTCAAAGCACTGCCCTCACAACGCATCTAGCGACGGCTCCTGAAGAGCTGGACTGAAAAGGTTGAGAGTGAGGGAGTTACAGAAGGGCACCTTGACAGGATGGGAGAATCTGAAAAGAGTCAATTTCTCACTTGGGTTTCCTGTTTGAATAATGGCAGGTTTCCTTTTAAAAACAAACCCCAGAATTAGAAGCTGTGACCGGCCACCACTCTGCAAAATGTATTGTGCCATCACTGTGGCTTAATGTTCTCCAAAGGACAAGGAGCAACCTGCAATATTTCAGGCTAGCTTATACAGCCGGGGACACCGTATCGAGCCTCAGATCAGAGGGCTCAATAATGGCTTCATCGCTCTCTCTCGGATTGAAGCGTTGGCGATAAAAAGGGAATCAGGCGCTTTACGCTTTGAGGGCACACGTGACCTGGAAGATTCTCGTTCGCAAAGGCCAAGAGAATCACACTTTGAACTAATACACAGCCTTGACTGCAATTTAGCCTCACCTAATTTCAGAACTGCAGCTCAAATCTCTCTCTCGATTACTTCTGACATTTTACATTTAGATGCTGCACACGAGAGCTCGTTGAGGGGGCGAGAGAGAGAGGCACAGAGAGAAGGTACAGGTTTTGAAGAAGCAACCCGCTGGTGGTTCAAGTGGCACTTTAGGCTTTATTTTATTATTTCTTTTATTCCATTTCCCTCTTTATTAAACCCTCAAACCTTGATCACTCACCAAAAAAAGAGGAAAAAAATTGTAAGACATTCTTATAAGTGTTTGGCCAATAAAGTAACTCAACTGCTTTTTTTTTTTTTCCACATCGTGAGTGATTTCTATTCAGCACGAGCATTTCTTTTGTGTGACAACACTGCCTGTGTTCACAATTAAACAGTATACGTGGAGATCTTTGCAGGCTATTTCAACACATTCTCATCCCAGGGAGTCAGATGCCACGGGTCTGTCAGATGCTGCCAGGATCTCCAGATTACACACAAGGTGTCCTTTGGCGGCTGAGCCTTGATGCGCCAGCCGTGGCAATATTGTACGCCTAGAGATAATGGTCCTCTTTGAAAGCGATACAAAATATGCATTAGAAGCCCAGAGTGGTGATGATGGAGTAACCCAGACATGTGTAAGCCAGCAGACTGTTGTTCACTTTGTTTTGCTCGGTCTTCTTTTGCTTTTTACTTTCACTTTTGCTCGATGGTTCAATGTTGGACTGAAAAGTACCGGGTGCATCGGGCACTGCAGCCAAATGCCGTCTTGTCCTTAACGTATGACACCGGCAGTATTTAATGGTCTACAGAACTTCTGGATTCCCGAGTGCTTAAATGTTGCAGCCACGAAGAGAGACGTGTTCACAGGTGGAGGGTGTGAAGGTGGTTTAGATCACACGTATGATGCTTGAAGGTGTTTTCATGCACACCCTTCAGTTTTCTAGCACTTACCTGACACCTTAGCCAGAGCAAGCAACCACACAGCACCCGGTCAGAAAATAGAGTTTTTTCTGTTGGTTACCAAGGAGTCCTTGGCATGTCTCCAGGTTACGGGGGATTAACCAAGACAATGGAGGAGACGCTTACCACCCCACAGAATGAAGTGGCATCATTCAACATGTTTGCACTTACACAATCAGCCTATAGTTTGGAGACATCAGCAGCTAGCTTATCATTAGTCTGCTTAGCTTGATGCCATGTGATTAATGGCATTTGTGTCTATTTTTTCAGAAGTGTCTAAATAATAGACACTTTGCATTACTGGGGAGTGCACTGTAATTACCTACTGAGTTCACTGGGTTTGACTGGAACACTGGTGCTGGTGAAGCAGTAGAATTACAGTAGCTCGAGTGTTTGGACCACTTTGCAACCCACTATTATTCAGTAGAGCAGGTCATCCACTGATTTGAAGGTTGGTGGTTCAATGCCTAGATGCTTTACTCTGCATGCTAAAGTCTTCTTGGGCAAGACACTGAATCCTGAGTTGCTCCTGATGATTCATTGGTGTTGGTGTGAATGAGGTGTGTTGTATCCGAGTAGAAAAGCACAATATAGTAACCAGTTCAATTAACTTTTGTTTATATAGCACCAGATCACAACTGCAGCTGCCTCAAAGCCAGTCTCAACATTCTTTACAAAGTACAACCAGTACATGTATTCAGTTTGCAGTATCCTGAAGTTAAAAGCTTTTCAGCTGTATGGGGACAGATTTGTGACAGCAGACTGTCCCTTCACGCCCAGTCCTTGGCTGTTTTGCTACGTATCCTTATAGACTTGGAAATCCGCAGTCAAGCCGAGTATTTTGGTGGGTCCTCAGCATCAGTATGAATGCAAATATTTTCGTGCCACAATCTCTGAATTGTGCAACAGATCAGATAAAACACAGAAGAAATCTCAAATGCAAAAGCCACCTTTCATTATTCTTTAACCTTGAGGGAAAGCTGCGTCATTTTTAAGGAGACTGTTGTGCAAAGGCTGAGGAAAGTATCGGCGTTACCCTATATTTTCATCTGTGATCCTGCATGTAGGAGGCAGAGCTCTGTGAGAGAAAGAATCCGCTCTTCAGTGTAAACAGTTGAAATTCAGAGAACAAAGTTGTGTGTGCGTTATCTGTCTAGACTTATCCCGGCTGGTGGAACAGAGCCAGGTGACTGGATGTGAGAGATCAAAGTTCTTGTCAGGCGTGCTCAGAATGGAAGCCGAAGCTGGTAGTTACCGAGACTCAGGATTTGCGTCCATCATTGTAAGCCTCTGCCTTTGTTCTTCATAGACCTCTGTAAACACAGCCATTTTGCTATTTCAGCGTGTAACATTCCCATTTGATTCATATCCGCAGCATATTGTTTCATCTGTGATGTCTTTCCCGCCTGTGGAACTAAGAGGACAAAGCTTAAGAAGAGCTTGTCCTGGATAATCAAATCCTTATCTTTGAAGAGGAAATATGCTGCTGTCTTAAAGGACATGGTGCAAAGGACAAGCAAGGAAGCTTATCTTTTCTTTCCCCTGCCTCTACAGTATCTCACTGGGTTTTCTTTGGTTGTTGTTGTTTCAGCCCCTTCCAGTTTTGGTTATTATAGATAACTTCTGTCCATTTTTTCATCTCTTGCTTAAGATGGGAGCGAGTTAGAAGCACCTGACTGAGCGCCAGCATCACAGCAAGGCTTTACTTTGCCCGTCGCTCCCTTTCTCGCTCTTTTTGTCCATCATCGGGCCTCATTCTTTCTCTCTCTCGCACTCTTTTCTCTCGGTATTAAAGCGAAGCAGCCATTCTGTTCCAACCTGCTGTCCGCATGACAGAGCATGGGAGAGATGATGGAAAAGCACTTTGCCCAGGCTCCTGCATTTGAAAGCCTCTTTGAGGAGAGGGAACGGTCTCCAAAAAACTGTGATCCTTCTATAAGGTGCAGGAGAGAAACTGCCAGCAGAATCAGGAGAAATCAGAACAGAAGAAAGCATTGAGCGCCTAAAAAACCGGCGTGTGAATTTAAACCACCTTTTCTTGAGGCGATTCTACTTTACTCTCTCTCAAGGTGCATGAAAAAAGGGAGGCCAACAAACTATACGCATTAATTCTACTCTGCTGGGCTCGGGGAATCCAAGCCGACTGTGTGGGATGAAGAAAATAGAGGAAGGAGGAGGGGGGGAATGAAAACACTCCGCACCCTGCCTGACTAAATGATGGTGTTAGGATTATTGGGGACCACCAGTTCAGTGAAGCAGAAAATGGGAATATGCTTGCGAGGGCACACCAGTTTACTTGAGCAGGAACCGCAGGCTCCCCGAGAGACAGACGGGGCAACCTCAGCAAAACATTCAGCTGAATAAACTGTGCCATACACCGAAGCCTCTAATTGTAACTAATTGGAAATTATCGCGAGCATAAATGCATTTCAGCACCTTATTGAATACCGCATTCACGACACTCTGAAACAACTTTAAACAGGGTGGGGGGGCGTAATCACACACATTAATGTGGCAGTAATGGATTTTTTTGACCGCTTTTGTATACATGCAGTGTTGCAATGCAGGTTCGCTTTTCTTATATTTCCTAAAGCGCACGAGGGATCTAATTAGCCTGGCGTATGCACCAAAAGATGCTCGTTCAGTTATTCGCCCTCTCTGTCATAGTTTGAAAAGGCTAGAAAAGAATGACTTTTAGGGACCGTCTGAGAATTATTCATGGCTCAACCTTATCTCAAATTATTTACAAAAAGCCTGAATTTCTATTTTATTTGGACTAACAGTACTAATCAGTTCATATTAATAACATAAAAAAATCTTTATTTTAATTTCCATTACGTTGCACTAATTAGTGGCTAATCTTCGAGGCTAAAATAGTAACAATAAGTCCAATACAAATATAAATGAACCTAAATTGATAATGATTAATGCATCGACACATGTAAAGCTATAAATTATTTCCTATTGCAACGTTATTGTCTTCTTCTTACTATAATGATGGCAGTGTGTAGAAAGTTTCCAGAAGCAGAACCCCGACAGAAATTTGCATAGTAAGAAATTAGAATAAAAAATATAGTATACATAAATAAGCAGTGAAATATACTCATTAATGAGATGCAGCAGCTAAATGTCTATTGCACAGTTCTTATTTAGTGTTTGAATTGTGCACCATTGCTTAGTATGTCTGTATGTGTGTCTGTATGTATCCTAACTGCTCCTGAACGTGTGGGCCAACAGAATCAAACAGATTGCACCAACATTGTCAGACATGTAGAGATTAACATCTGTATGTTATGTCAGATTTTTCCTTTAGTTTTTCCTTTATATTCGATGTTGGGTAAGTACCTTAAGATAATTTAATGATCACCAAAATTAACATTCCTAACATTAGTACAGTCACAGAGCCACGGTGTCATGGGAATAGTTAAGCGGTGCCGTTTCAGATAAAGCTCAAAATGAAAAAGTGTAATGCAAATGCAAATTACAACTTGAGATTCAGTTTGTGCTCATGTATGTATGAGTTCTGTTGTCAGACACAGTGCTGCTTACGGGAATCAAAATGTGTTGCTTATGATGGCTGCTAGCACAAAAGTCAACAGAGGATTTTATATTGCAGTTTGGAGGTGCGCTTGAGGCTGAAGCTGTGCCTTGGCTGTACCTGTCTACCACAGATTTGATAAAAGATATTGTCTCCTTCCCCAATCATCTCATTGGATGAGTGCACTTTGAAGCAGCTGACCACATTGGGACAAAAAAGTGAGCTACTAATTTCTCTGCTAATATCAGGAAGCCTAGTTAGCATGCTGCATCCACTGACTGGACACAGTGCACATGTCTATATCTCTTCATTTACCTTCTTAGACGAGCTGTTAGCACAAATAATGCAGAGCAACCCACATTATTTGAGCGATAACTGCATTAAAAAGGATTCGAGAGCACCAACGTGATCGAGCTTTCCAGGTCAGCAGAGGTTAAGCCTGGCAGACTGCTGCACCTGTGGACTGATTCAGGCTCTTTTCAGGGTTTAGCAGGTGAGTTCGAGAACGATTTAGTCTGTGTGCAGTCGTACTGAGGGGGCTAGAAGCCAAACCTGTACTTGTGCTTCAAAAACACAGCTAACACTTTTGTTTCTTCTGCTTCAGGTTGAACATTTAAACATGAGTCTTGACATTTTTTGCCAAGTGACTACAAGAGGAACTGCTTTTGCATTTTGCCTTAGCTTAGCTTAGTTTTTCAGCCCCAGAAGTCGTCGTTTGAAATGAACACTGTTGGTTTTTAACGGCATGTCATGAGTGGACTGTTTTAACCCAAACTCTAACACTGCCAAGCAAACAGCTCGGAAATGCAGCAAAGCAAAATTATGTGTGAAAACGAAGCTTCTATGGGACATCAGCTGTCAAGCCTCCTTACGTGAACTTTCCAGCTCTCTTTGAAACACGAGCGTCGCTTTTGGCGATCGATATTGCCGCAGCCAGCGCGTCACAGCACTAACGCCAAAGGACACATTGTGCGTATCTCAGAGACGCCAGAGGCTTTGACAAAATGGCAGCATTTGACACGATGGGAATGAGAGCGGGTTGCATGTGTTTCGTCCTCAGCCTCCTGTCTGCCTGTGCCTGCAGGCTATCGTGGCTCATCCAAACAACAGCGAGGCAGAGGAGCCAACTTTTTTTCTTCCTTTGCATCACCTTCAAAATCCTGCCTGACAACCCCCTCAGCACCACTCCTCCTGCCTCAAAGAGCCTTGTGCAATTACTAATTCTCATATGACTCCATTCAGCAGTGTTCACACATGTTGTTTAGGTAAAAAAACAATCTTATAGCAGGGCAAGATCTTGGCTCTTGCACTGTATCCACTTTGAGAAAACTTACAGGACCGATTTCAGCAGCTTGTGGCCACAGGGCGTTTTAAATAATGCAGGCCTGTTGATGGAAAGTTTGTTTAGGGCATTTTTACATTGAACAAATATTGCAAAGCATCCACATCTCCAGGAAAAGCACATCATTCCCAGTTTTCATTAGCAGATTAGGCCCAATTTCAAAACTGGCTGTTAATCACTTCTCTAAGTCATCAAACATGACGCTCGCTTAATTGTTTTATTTGTTTGATTGTCTTTTAATTGCTTTAAACCATTTTTAATTGGTTCATTCGCAAATTGTTCTAATCAATAGTTTATCCCAATGTCTGCTGTGCTTAAATGTGCAATATAATAAAGGACTCGAGTTAATATGCAGCAAAAGGCCACCAAGATCAGGAAAAAGCAGAAAATCCATTTCAGCTACTTGATACTTTTGCACTTATGTAATTATTAAAACATTATCTGAACTGTATGATTATTTTACAAGCTGAATGCTAAAAGTTGAGCAATGTGCCCCAGGCAAAGACGTCATGCTACCCAGTCCTTTAAAAGTTATAAAGTCGTTTTTAGTGAAATCTTTTTGAATTTAATTCATGAGAACCACAGATTTGTTTTATCTCCCCTGTAAGTCAAACTTCCAGCTGATCGCGGCAGCATCTGTAGATCCAGGTCTGATAAAGAAGTCACAGCAGCCTGCTTAACATATGTTAACTCATGGTTACATGATCCGAGATGATCCAGCCGCCGAGGTGAGCCAACAACATCGTCAAACCAGGAAGAGTCGCACCTTCGGGCGCAGAGGCTCGCATTCAATTGCCACTTCCTCTGTAGTTCCATCTCCGATCAGCTTTAATAACTGGCAAAGTGTGAGTTTTGAAGTGCCAAGGCTCAGGTGAGCTGATCCTGGACCAGTGCTCGCGGCGGTGGCTCTATAATGAGGCGCGGTGGGAAGTGAGTGATGAGGAGTTTCCATGGTGAAGGGCCCCGCTGAGGTTACAGAAGCAACAAACGGTTGGTAATCAAGAAGTACAGCCAGAGGCGGTGTCATGCTCACTGGATTGCTCAATCTCCTCACATTATCTTCTCATAACGCAGCTCCACCTCTCTGCTCAGACGCTGCTTTGCAGCACGCGAGGGAGCCGTGGAAAACAGGCTTAGGGAGTCGCCGCCTCGTCAACTCTTTTCTTTAAAAAATCAACGTGTCTGCAGCGTTCGCAAGGAACAAATAGTCTGTTAACTTTTGATAGTGTTAGTGTTGTTATCAGATTTGATTTTTATTTCTCATAATTACAAACACCCACATTTTTCGATAAAGGCTGCAGCTCTTCTAATGGCATGAACTATGCTTTTTTTTAATAACCAACCTGCAGCTTAAATATCAGCGAGAGAGAACATGTGTTTTTTAACTTTTTAAAACCTTTTTATGTTTCTGTTTTCAAAAGTCCTAGAATAACATGCAAAAACATATTTCATCCACCTTGGATGTGAACATGACTGGATCTTGAACATGTGGAAGCACGTCCTTTCGTTGAGTTATTGTGGTTTAACAATGCAAATAGGTTAATGCTCACTTGTAGCACTCCTAAATTATTAAACGTCTCATAATATTAATAAAAATCTGCTGATCGATTGTGGTCCACGTGAAAAGTCACCGAACAATGATTTGTGCATCATAAACTGTTCAATAAACCACATTTTTAAGTTTGAGAGATATTTACAGACAGTGAAGTTAAGATAAACCCTGGAAATATCATCATTGCTTTGGTGTTTTTGGCTTGAGTCGTTGGTCTCACCACTTTCATATATTTTCTGGTGGCATGCCAAATGATTCTGATAAAACACACTGTGAAGCCCACCAGCTAAGAAAGGCAGATAAAAGATGAAGCTGAAAATGGGCTTGTGAATAAAGCCAACATTGAGCTGCTGGGAGCCAAATATTTCCTTCAGGAGTTGGTGGAGACCAAAACTGAGCAAAAGGAACAATTATACCCCATAGAACGATAGTTTCATAAGAAAATAATATATAAAGCTTGTGTTTATGGTTTGCTGCTCTATAAACGATGAGGCCCAGCAAGGCGCTAACTACTTAACTAGTTTTTATAAGTTGGCATGATGTATCCACTGTTTTGCACACAGAGTTATATTTGTTAGAGGGAAGTGAAAAGTCCTTTTTGTGCCGTGTACGCCCACAGCAAGAATGAGTGCAGTATGCATATGTGGCTGACAGTTTCAACATATCCAATACGGGAACAGTGCCACAAAAAAAAAACCCCGAGAAAGAAGAACCCATCTTTCCAGACTTGCCTTTGAACTGTAGTCTCACCAAGAACTCAAATGGTCTGTCCATTCTTTTAAACCACAATCAATTGGTGCTGAAAAGCCTGGAAAGTGTTCAATGCGAAATGTATTTTTGTGTTATTTTTATTCAGCCGAGTCCTCTTGATCTCGGCTTCAAACCGCCACATTTCTCCTCGGGGAGCTTACAATGACTCACATTCAGGCCAGGAAACCAGGAGCGATTGAGCAGTTTCAATCACACGCATGAAGACTTTTTTTAAAAGAAAAAAACAAGATCAATCAATAGCTACCTCTCAAAGTTAACTCACAAAATTTACTTTAATCGAAGCCGTCAGTCAGCCCGAGACGCTAAGTAACCATCTCTGTTGCTCATCGGTGCTTGAATGCCAATGACCTGAAATCACTGACTTCAAACGAGCTGGAAGATAAACCTATAAAGCTAAAGACTGTCTTTGTGTCCTGAGAATGGCTCGTGCTCCACATTTCTCTGACCTAATTTTCCTTTTTCACAGTCAATAACTAAACTGTGCTACTGCATCAAAATGAACAGATTTTAATTTAATGACTATGGGAGAGAAAAATCCTCCACTAGCATCTACTGCAGGAAAAAGACCAGGGTCTACAGTTTTAGTCAGAGGTCCAATAGCACCTGTGCTTTACGGGTTACAAAATGTAGGTAATATGTCCATAGAGGCATCGTGATTTCCCCCAATGCTAAACCAAACGACACCATATGAAGATAGCTAACATTTTTGTAATTGGGTCATTAGGTTATACTGGAGAAGCCAAAGGTTTCCCATTGGCTAATTAAAGCCACCACTAAAATCTCAGGACTTTACTGAAATAAGTGAGTAACCAGGCAAAATGCAAACTGGTAGAGCTCCATTTGGTAAAGGTCAGGGCAGGTTTGGGTAAAGAATCGTTGTTATTGCATTACCCTGGAGTGCTTCAAATGCAGGCCACGTTGTACCAGACACAAATAATTGGATGTTGAGTTTACAATTTTATACCCTTTTTATATATAAAAGAATCACGAAATAGTGAAGATGACATGAAAAGACTAAGATTCCAAGAGATGTGAGAAACTGTTGTTTCTTTCGTCCATCGGAGATGTAGCATTGCTACTATCCGTCAAAGATTTTGGTAAACTAACACTTGTGATGGCAAACAGGTTTTCTGTTTGATTGTCGTCTTATTAGGAAGCTCTGGAAAGCAGTTAAAACTCAGCTCCAGAGCTTTCTGCTAGCACATGAAAGCACCGATCTGCAGACACGCAGGCAGAAACCAGCTGTCATTTTTCTTCTTTCATTCATTTTCCTAACAGACTTCGTCCAGGGCTTAATGCATTGTTTCTCTAATCCTCGTAAGTGTGTTATGAAATCCAGCTTGAGCTCTTTTATTCTAGAGTGTCCTGCACAAAAAATGGAGCCAGAAGCATACATCAAGTCCACCGTTTTTGAATTTCTCCCAGTGACGGATACGTCTTGGAAAACAGATGTGAGCTGGTAGCCAAAAACAGAATGGCTTCCCAGCACCGGGACCTATACATCATTGTAAATAATTCACAGAAGTAAAGCTAGCTTCCCGGGGCCAGCGTACACCCAAGCCAACATGTGCTCCATCTTGCTCACTGGGAAATTCTCCAGCGGCACAACATTGACCCAGGGCAGCCATCTTGGGGACACGTTCCAACAGGAGAACATTACTCCTCGCCCTACAAATGTAGTTTTTATTAGGTGCCAAGAGTGACAAGCAAATCGGATTGTCTACTTTTCTTGTTCCTTATCTTGTGTAAATTTCAAAGTGTCACTTCACTGAAAAGTTTAGATTACTTTGGTGTCCACGTCACGGTAAATCCACTTTGGTCAACATCTACAGTGGCTTGGACAGAGTTGTAGCCTGAAAACACACTGAGATGGAACAAGTGGAACAAATGCTCTTTTCCCCATGTGTGAAAAATCACATATTCGGCTAAGAAGCTGACGAGGAGAAATGATACGCGCAGTGTAAAAGGAACATTTTGCTTCACAATTAAAACGAGCCATGACTGAGCTTTGGATGAAAAACTCTGATGCATGCATTTTCTTTAATTATAACAATTCTGGATTCATGTTTTACAGTATTTTATCCCTACAGGGTCCAACTGTTATTACAGACACGGCCGCAGCCAATCCGCTGCTTCATGCGCCTCTACGAGCGGTAACATCTATCTCGCAAACCTCCAACCTGGAGGGAAAGGGTGTTGGGAAAGGCTTAAAAACACATTGATGTTGAATAAACAACAATATTAGATCGTTTGTCTTTAGGCTACAGACAGCGAATACAGGCTCTCCTGCAAACCTGAATTTCCAGACGGTGTTTCAAACGTCCACAGGAGAAGAACCAGGAAGTTGTAGTTGCACTTTTCATTTCAGCTGTTGTTTCAAACTTTGAAAGATAATCATAAAAATACCTGAACCCCAGTCGTATACCATGAAAATAATGTATTCAATATTGTATTTTACACACTTTATTATTTAGACGATGACATATTTAATCGTTTTCTTGTGTTTCCCAGCGTTCTGTCATCTCATTTTACTGTGTGCTTCCCCTCTATGGCATAAAATAGATCTATACAATGGCAATGCAGAGAGAGAGAGTGAAAGAGCACAGAGGTGGGACTGCATGTGAGCTGGCCCTTATTGGTAAGGCGAGACATTTTTTCCATTCGCATTACCGCGAGGAGAGAGGCGCCGCGGGGGACTGTTTTGGGGACACATCCTCAGCCGAGGAATCATTTTTAATTCAGGTGCCCTAACTTATTTTATCAGCTCTCAGGACTGCTGCTGAGTAAACACTTTTAAAATTGAAGGTGAGAAAGCCCCTCTGGTTTTGGACATAAAAAATGCATCAGCTGTGTGAATGTAGAACAGTATATCATTCCTGAAAACACTGCAGCTTCCAGTTCAGCGCGCTACACCTTTCGCCATTTCTCCGATGCCGTAAACCTGCTTCAGTGCGCTTTGATAGTGCATCAGGTTTAAGATTGGGAGCTTTTGCATGCATAAAGAACGATACCGGTGCATTTTCTGCGAGCTTACGATGCTACCTGTTACCTGAAATAACATGTGAATCCCTTTGCAGCTGATTTGAGCCTTTTCACAGATATAACTGCTGGGCTCCTATTGATTTTTCAAATAGCTACCTGCGCTGTGGCCTTGCACCGAAGCCCGCACGCTGTTTGAATGATGACACTCTTAATACATCAACATGCCCATCTGAGACGAGCTGATGCCGGCCTGCTCAGCCGTGTAATGGCACCTTTTGTGTTTCAGTCGAAGCAGGCAGACTGATCTGTGACACGTGTAGGGGAAAGATGTCAAACAGTTCTGTGCTGAATCACAAAGACACACGTCTCTGTTTAATAAATGTGTTTGTGGGTTTGGCTGACGTCAGGGAGAGTCGGCGCGTGTGGGCGATCAACCCGTCGAAACCTGCAGCTCCTTCAGTCTGCCACCGCAACTCGTTGTGCGATTCAAGTCGTCTGACACTGAGCTAGTTGTGATGTAGCCACAAGCATCCAGTTTCTCAGGTTTGAGAACGTTTGATGCCTTGATGCAGGAGGTTGATTATCAGAGTGTTGCTAAAGAAGCTGGGATTTATGGATATCATTTTGGACTTAAAACCTTCATCTCCTCCTCTCTCGAGTTGATTAACTGTACTCAAACTTCCCAGTGCTGACAATTAACCTTATGTCAGGCTGCTTTCCTGAAATATCCGTGGCCCATAGTTAAATCGACCAGACCTGAGGCTTCCTGCCTCCTCTAGCTGGGCTCTAAGCTGACTTTCAGCTGACACATCAACGCACTGCTGATCCATGGCAGTGATAACTTTTAGCTGTTGTGACACGGGGGACCGAGATTGTTTTGTGTGCGTAGGTGTGAGGGCCAGTCGGTCATTGGAGCTGGGAGGATTTATCACCGCATGCCTGCTATTGATTTATACTGAAGCACTTGTCAAACCATCCCCCAGCCCTGCACCACCAAGCCTACGGCCTCGTGTGCTTGATTTCTCTCTGAGTGGTATCAGCTCCAGAGGAGCAGCTAATCCCTCGTGCTAATAAACTGTAACCTTCCCTTGATATAAAACATTGATTGTTCGCATGTACAGACTGTGTACAGTTGCAGTAGTTTTTGTACTTAGCTCTCTTCTTTTTTCAATACTAAAATAGGATTGTAGGATTGTCTCCAAGCTTCACAGCTACAGTAAATAAATAAAAGTGTTTTTATTTCTCACAGCAAGTCAAGTTGAACCTATTTGTAAAGCTCACTGTCACATACAGTATCTCACTGCCTTCCCTGTTTTTGACTCAGCCGAAAAACATTTGTAATAAAACAGAAAATAACCTTAAAAACCCAAACACATAAATTTAAAACCGAACAGCTCAAGAGGAGGGCTGACAGTGGAGCAGACACTGCAAGAAAAATGACAAAACTCCTACAAACATGCAGATCTCGTGTGTCAAAGCTGCACAGTTTCTCTTTTTTATACTAGTAATATTTTAATATGACAAAATGTGCAAAAAGGCTGGAGCCAAACAGAAGTTTTATATATATCATGATTTCACCAACATTCATTTCAAGTAAATGAGTCTGACTTTACCTTCGTGGTGCTTTATGAATAAAATTGCTTTTTAAAGTAACTAATAAATTGTATAAGAAGACATAAAACAGGTTTGTAATAATCTAATGTTAATGTGACTTAACATAGTATAAATGAAACCTCACTGCATGAGTCACACCAGAGCTCACATTTTGGGTTAACCTGCATTGCTTTGATATAGTGCATTACAAAGAAATCCTATTATTTAACTATGAAATCTACAGAAGCTTGTAAAAATGGACCCCGACAATATATATGTACTTGTGCACATACACGAGCAATAAATCATATAAAAACCTACTGACATTCATCGTCCTGTAATTCAGTTCAATTCATATTTATGGTTTGTTGATAATCTTTAAAGTAAATTCTTTTTGAAAATCACTGAAAAAAGAGAGAAAAGGGCTGTTTTATAATAAAGGTGATGCAAAATCGTAATTTTGCATCTGGATCCAAAATGAAGCCCAGTCCAAAGATACTGTAGTTGTATATTAACAATGTGCAGATGCCATCAGTGGTCCAACATGTATCCCAGTGTGCTTGGTTCAAATCTTGTTTGTTGGCATGGCATCTGTCTTGGCAACAGTTTCTACAGTCATCTGTAAAATGCAAACAAATATAAGGGTCCAGAAAAGATGTTGGTTAAATTACAAAACAAATCAGGCAAAACAAAAGAAAATCCATACCATGACGTTCCTCGGCTGAAGGACATTAAAAATGCTAAGATGCTGCGATGGCGTGCAGGTGTGACAGACTGAAGATTCTGAGGGTGTGGATTTGTCAGCTGATGCCATACTGAGGAAAAAGCACTTGTGGGAAAACTTTATTTAATTTCATCCATTTCCTACCAATATGCTGCATCACCAGAAACAATGCTCACTGGTACTGTTGCCGTCAAATAATTAGCAACACCTGCCATTTGATTGCTCACACCTGTTGCTTGCCTGATGAGACAGTTGTACAGTGACAGTGCTGATTATGATTGTGTGGGCTCTCCGTCCACAGTGAGGCATTCTTCTGAAATTCCATTGTGTCCAAGTCATTTAGCTAACCTGTCTCTTCTGCTAACTCTGACCCTGAAGTCGATATTTTCATTTGTCATGCCCAATAAATGTGTCACATATTCAGAGGCTGAGTGGCCAGCTGTCTGTGACCCTCTCTGCTATCACGCAGAGGCCAGTGCATCTCATTTGTCCCGTCTGATAAAACCCTGTAAATGTTCTTATACATCAGTGAGGCCAGAGCGAGGACACGGTGGCTGCGGTCGAACAGATCTTTTTACTTTGAAATGTTTGTTACTGAGTGAAGAAGCAGAAGATGATGGTCAGAATTTTACGTGGAAGAACATTAATCTGAATTTAACCCCCACTACATCTTTACCTCTAAGAAACTTCACTGCAGGCGAAAGCGCATCAAATCTGATTTTTCTGACCCTCTGCGACCCATCTATCCGATCATGCTATGACAGTGTGAACGGCACAAATCCGATATTTTCAAATCCGATCTGGGTCACTTTCTTATGTGGTACTGAATCCGATACATATCCGATGTTTCAGAAAGCGACTGCTGTTTGAACGGTCATGTCGCATTAAATCCGTCTTTTACGTCACTGACACAAGACAGACGCCAATTATCAGCGTCGGAGAAGACATCGCGAACGCTTCCTGGCCCTCCAGTGTAGATGTCAGTGAAACTGTTGGGAAGACAACGTTGGAGAAATGTGAACATTTTATTTGTTCTGTATAATCTGCAGATTCTGACAGAAATCTGCAGCTATCCTTTGAAGCACCGCTCCTCTCTTAAACAGCAATAAGGATCATTATTAGGTTATTTACATTATTATGTAAATAACAAAATAACTTAAAGCAAAAACTGGGAAACGTGAAGTCCGAAGTCTTTATATTAAGGCCATCAGTCAAACATACTGTTGCTCTGGGTCTAAACAGAGCGCGTTGTGTGTGACGTCTTCCTTTGTGCATGCGCCGCTTTGAGCGTTCACACTAGAGCGCGTTTGCTGTCGCATTTTATTTGTAGTGTGAACGAGCAGACAAAAAAATGGGAATTTATCATTAAGACCTGCAGAGTGAACGTAGCCTTAGACACATCTCTTTACCTGTCAATTCAGCTTTCTTTTTAATACCACTTATTTTTCCACAGTCCCTGTCCTACCTTTTTTTTTTTTTTATGTGCGTTGCTGTCAAAAATGTCTTTATGAATTTATGAGACATGTGATTCATTACATTTTGGTTTCATGTACATTTTACACAGTTGGAGAGCTTTGAACATACTGACACTTGCACAGTCTTACGGACCACTCGGAGCTTTTTGAACTGACCCACTGTTTCCTGTTTCGTTGTACGATTGCACCAGGTATGACTGTGCAACGACAGCAATGAGTTATCTCTCTCTGTGCATGTCTTTGGAGTGTGCGAGACAACAGGGCACCAACAAGCCCACCAGACACACGACACAGATATCTGATATCAATATCGAACCTCTGAGGTGAAGTTTTTAGATAGTCGGCAACGTCTCCCTCTCTTCATTCTTATAACACAGACCATCAGGATCTGGCCGACTTCATACTGACACACACCTCCCAGCTGAAAACAAGGCCCAACAGGCCCGACATCCATCCTCCAGCCTTTGGTCTGCTGCCTGCCAAGGACCAAAGCTTTGTTAAGTCACCTGTCAGATGAAATTACTCCGATGCTAGTTGCCCGGTGAGGTGACGGCAGGGATCCCGGGCCGTGCAGGCGCCGTGGCTCCACATGGACCCACGGCGTGTTGCGGAAACGCCAGGGGAGGGAGGGGGGGTTTGCAGAGCACATGGACGCATGCTGTTGGGTCTCGCGGAGACACTTACACAGATCCACTCTCGCCCTCACGTTATGGCCATAATCCAGAATGACACTTTAAAAAGAACACACTGGCTTCATTAGTGTGCTGACAATGCAGCACTATGGCCTGTTAATGGTGAGCTCTCATAGGCTTGGCAGTGAGGAAAAGAACTTTAATCAGTGTCTCACAGGTACTGCAGTTGCCAGGGATACTACACTAAAGAAAGCATACAAAAGGACTAATGGTGTCCTGTTGCGCTCGTTGGCTTCTGGAGTCCGTTTTAGTTCCAACATTCAGATTTATGGATTCAAGAGCTGCAAAAGAAACGAGAAACACTACAACTCGCACTGGAAATGATGCACGCAGATACACTGCCGTGAGGTCATTTTTAAATACAATTATGTCACATATAATATAATAATTACCTGGTTGGTGAGTAAACGTTCTTGCCAACAGTTCTGTCTTCGATTTACTGCAATGTGCATTTCTTCACTTCAGTCCAAACCTCATTAAATGTATTTATATTTAATAAAACAGGGACGTATTTAATAAATAATGTTTGTTCTCATTTATTTCAATTTCTCGCCGTCATGGTAGCGCGGTGACTAATAATGGGATGTGGGAGTGGACAGCACATTAATGTTTACCTGAACAGAATGTGAGAAGCAGAAGTAATTAGTTGTGTAACTAACGATGTCAGTTATTTGCGCCGTTAATTAAGAGCGGTGGATGATGCATTCAAATCCCTCATCTAGCTAAAAGTGTCATTACGGCCATGTGAAAATATGTTTAAATAAAAATGTCAAGTAAAACCACGTCAGCTGTTCAAAACTAAAAGTACTCGAGTACTTGGGTAGTTTCCAAGTCGAGGTCCAGCATTCTTCTCCTGACAAAAGAAGACATTAGCCGGACAAAAGTTCACTCTGAAATGTTTTCTGCTGCAGGATGTAAAAATAAAATAATAATAAACAAATTATTTAATTAAAGGCCCAAACTGAATAAATTCCATGTAAAACAGGAGGCAAACCAACTAAATGAACCTTCCAGAGAGGACAAACCAAATCCCACAAAACAAAATACACATAAAATACAAAACATTAATTCAGTAAGTAGAAAAATATCAAAATCTATTTCAAAAAGGGCTGCAGCCTTTCCAGTATTATGTTTGTCCTTTGGTATGTCTATTGTCTAATCCAGTGATTAATATTTAGTTTTCTTTCTTCTTCTTTTTTGGCATTTAAAAGACAGATGTTCATTAAAGTGTGTTTATTCTTTCTTATAATTGTGTTCTTTGGGATCAAAGCCAAATGGAAATTGCTTTGAGTCTAATGAAACTTTTTTTTGGACAATAATCTTCTCCAAAAGGTTTTTTATGTCTCTGCCAGATACAGTGAAACAGCAGTCCTTTAGCCTGCGTTTGGTACATATGTTTGTTATTGATAGTACAAGAACCCAGCGTGGCAGGTTATAGATTGTCAGATTAACTATTTATGGGGCAGGCTGATTTCCAGTCCTGTGACTCTTTGCTCTCTGCACATAATGTGATGTTACTACTAAACAGGAGGTAAACATCCTTGGAAACGATATGCAGATCCATCCAGGGCAGATAAACCTGGAATGCAAAACATGCAAAATGAGAGATTCTCAAAGTTTTGGTCGAGTTAATGATCAATAATCAAAAAAGCTGATTTTGTGATTTATTTACATGCACATGATTCAGACGTGTCACATTTCTAAAAGATCACAGAACTTCTTTAGGTGATGTAACAACATCATCGCTCATCAATCAGTTGTTCATCACTGTCTGAAGTTTCATTTCACTCCTGCACTAGTTTGTTTCATTTGTTCCCTCCAGCTGTGCACCTCTGGGCTCACCATTAAATAAAGGTGCTTCATTCTTGTATTCATTATAAAATCCAATCCATACTGGCTATAAAATCCAAACTCACTATGCTGAGCAGCTTGTTTTTGTCATGACATCTTCATCGTCGTGACTGCCTGGTTCAAGATAATGAAATTGCTTCTTTGAGAGAACACATAGTCTTCAAGGGGTAGCTTGACATTCCTTCCTTCCTTGCATCCATCATCTAGCATTCGACCATGTAAAGAACGCAAAATCATTTTGCATGTGTGCGTTACCACTTTTTTTTTCCATGTTGCATCCAGAATTTAAATAGGGTTCAAGTTTTAAATGCACGAGTTCTTTTCATTTAAGGAAAACACTGGAATAAAATCGAGTTTGTAGCTGCTCGAGATTCCATTTAATCAGCTTCTAAAACGAAGGTGCTGAACCTTGGATTCTCATCTCGACCTTTTCTGAGATAGAAATGATCTTTTATTGGATGTTGATGATGTTAGCTGTCTGGGGGCCAGAGAGAAAGAGCGGGGGAGGCTGTGAGGTGAAAGTAAAGCACAGAGAAAATGAGAAAAATTAAAATGAGGAAGGACAAAATGAAGAGTATTAAAAGAGAGAGAGAGAGGGGGTATGAGTAGATGAATAACCATCTGTAATCACTGCAGATATGTGCTGTAGCTGTAAGGCCAACAGTGCTTCTTTGTCCTTGCCTGGACTTGTGTCTTTCAAAATGAGAGATGTAACCTCATCCAGGGATGTCTGGAATTAGTCAGCACTTATTTTCCATTCAGACTGCTGCCCATATTGCTGATGGCTGCTTCAGAAGCAAGCACAGAGTAATTGGGGACTTCATTCGCTCATAAACAGCGGGGTTTGGCGGGGGGTGCTGGGGGTAATTTGGTGGGGGTAATTTCATTATTGGCGTTGCCTCTTTGTGAACTCTGTCACTGATCAGCGTTTGGATGGAGAGAGTTTTATGAAGGAAAATAACACTTCTGCACATATTCATAAATCTTCACCTAATTAAAGATCAGTTACGTTTGCAGGTCCGAAGCATGTCATGCACGAGAAACAAGCTTTTTGCTGTAAAAATGACATAAATTTAGACCTCCTGTATATGTTTTTTCCTTTAAATATAAAACATGTAGCAGATGGTTTCTGAGCCATCTGCTACATTCTTGATTTAGAAAATAATATTAAAGATGTTGGAGTAACAGATTTCATTTAGTGGCTGTGGTTAGTGTTGTTGTTTAAGTGGTTTTGCAACTTGGTGTGTGTTGAAAATGATTTGTCATTTTGCACTCTATTCTTCAGGCAATATGCTAAAACCATCTGCTCACAGTATAGAACAATGGGAAGTCTATTTATAGCAGCTGAATGTGCTGTTTTCACGGCAGCGTGGTGGTGTAGTGGTTAGCTGAAGCAAGAAGGTTGTGGGTTTGAATCCACCCGAGTGGAGCATGTTCTCCCTGTGCCTGTGTTGCTTCTCTCTGGTTGCTGTGCTTGTACTGGAGATTCTAAATTGGCCATAGGTGTGACTTGGAGCCTGAACAGTCTGACTTTCTGTATTAGTCCTGCAGTAGACTGGTGGCCTCTCGCCCTGTGACATATTTTGCATTTGCTGAACAGGCAGTCAGACATGCTGGGTAGAAAACTGCATGAACACCATAAGGCAGGGTCTCAAGCTCCAGGCCTCGAGGGCCGCTGTCCTGAAACTTTTCCATGTGTCCCTGTTGCAGCACACCTGAATAAAATTAGTATCCGATTGTTCAGTCTGACGTCACTAGCCGTGTCTGGGTCTAAACTCCGCTGCAGGTCCATATATCAAACGATCACTATGGGATTACTGAGAGTTGAAAAACTGTCTAAAGTCTTTCATCTTTAATAAAATGATCAGCGTTCTGCTCTACCAGGTGTAACAATTGAGTTTAACATCCAGGCATCCATGAAAACGGAATTTATGACAGTTAGCAGGAAGTTAGCTCGCTAGCTTCTATCTAAATACAATATAGCATGTCCTGACTGCGGGGTTTTGGAAACAAATTAAAACGTACAGCTCTGCTATCACTTCCAACATAAATGAAGACAGAAAACTAAACAGCAGTGACGTTTGTAGGGTTACTGAAGTTGGGCTAGCTGGTATATAATGATGTGCTACGTGACCGCTAGCTAAAACAGCTATGTTAGCATAATATAAACAAGCTAACTTTTTTTCCACTCGATAAAAGTTACCGTGAGTGTTCTCGGTGGTCAGGAACAAATGTAATCGCATGGCAGGATGCTGTAAAAGGACCAAACTTCAGACAAAAACTCTGGTATTTTGTAAATATAATAATAAACGTGAAGTCATGGTGTAATCGTGTAACTTTATTAGCAGCGTCCTCCTGAAACGCACCAACAACATCGAGAGTAGCATCCTCTTCTCTGCCCCTTAATGCTCTCTGGTCGCTATGGTAACGTGCAACAGTTCTTTCAAAATAAAACACAAACTACAACACGAGAAAAAACCCGGGGAAACCGAGTTAACACTAAAAGCCCTGAAAACCATAAATTTCACACCCGAGCCTCAACTCTCGCAGTCCGGCTGATCCAGGCTGTTTCTTCTTCACTCATCTTTCTCACTCTCCATGTTTTATGGATAATTACTAATCTCTCACTCCCTTCACCCCCAACCGGTCGCTGCAGATGTCCGCCCCTCCCTAAGCCTGGTCTTGCTTCCTGTTAAAAGGGAGGTTTTCCTTCCCACTGTCACCAAGTGGTTACTCTGTTGTCTGATTGTTGCAGTGTTCTCTGTTTTACTGAAAGGTTTTTACCTTACAACATAAATCTCCTTGAGGCAACGACCACTGTGATTTGGTGTTACATAAATAAAACTCAGTTGAAGTGAATGCACAGAAAGCCAGAAGGCAGCATGAAATGTGAGGAGTCAGACTGTGGGTGTGCTCCCTTTGTGTTTGTTTTTCCAACAGTCATGATATCGTGGACTGTGAATGTGTCACCCAGAGTGAGACTGCAGACACTGAGTTTTACTGTAATGTCCTGAGGCAGCTGAGGTAACACATTCAGTGGAAACAACCAGAACTGCTTGCCAGAAAGCCATCATGTGCCAACCCAGCATGCAGGTTTTTTTTGGTTCAGACCGACTTGACCTTTACTCCCCACCTGCCCCACTTGCCAGATTTGCTTCTGTGTAACTTAGTCCACATGCCAAAATCCAGTTGAAAGGTCAGCATTTTGACACACTGGAGGAGACCCAGCTCGTCACAGAAGCACAAGTACAAAGAGAGGTAACAGGTCTGCCATGAAACAGTCAAGAGACGATCTTTAATGGGAAATAACCCTCATTTAAACCAAGTCATGTCTTTAATGTCTGTTTTTAATCACATCTTTTGTATGAAAAGGGCAAATCTTTTACTACTGAACTTTTTGGGGAAAGAACTGCTGACCTGTGATCACGTAAACTGAATGATGTCAGCAGGGAGTGATAATGATGTTTTCAAACGTAAACTATTTTGTAGTACGCCGCTTTACTGAAGACAGTAAGACGGTCATTAAGGTGTATTAATATTTAAGAAAATATTATTTTAGCCTTTCATCGGACGTTCACAGTGCAGCTCAGGTACGTGGATGTGTCAAATATTTCAAAAAGGCCAGAGGGAAGCTGTCATTATTTACAAGAGGAGACGAGCACTTTCTCTACTGCACATCAGTGGACATGATCCATCAGAGGCTTCACTTCTAAAGCAATATGTAGGATGGAAAACATGAAGATGAGAAAGGTCAGCTGTTGTCATTTATAGTAACACACTGTACTGTGCAGTCTTCAGGAAAACTAATGAATATAAACACCCCAAACTCCCTCCATCCTGCGTGGGATAGCAAAAGACTAAAAATAAAGATTTCCTTTTCTTTCCAGTTTTATTTCACCTCCTCGCGTTTCCTGTCATTTATCCGAGTTTACGCTGCACGCTTTCTTTCCAAGCTGCTTTCATCAACATTTAAAGAGAAGGGCGTGTCGAAGCTGTCGGAGTGCCGCTAGTTGCTGCATAATGTAGGAGTTGTTGTCATTTGAAGTTACAGTTACGTTCTTGCTCTACTAGTCGTCTGACAGATAGCTGCATCGCTTCTTTATAATCCACTCGGCTTCACTTCACTCCCACTACCGATCGTGATTTGGAACAAATGCATGTGCAGAATGATAATAATAAAAAACACAAAATCAGAGACAAGTCGGTGCTTTATCCGGTCTTTAAGTGATGACGTGATGAAGCTTGCTTCAGGGCCAAAACTACTCTGCATTTAATAAGGCTGTTGTGTTTTTGACATGTTGTAATGCTTTGTAACTTGCTTGATTTAATCTGAACAATCCCCTAAAAACAGTCAGTGATCACTGTCGGCCTCTCGGTTTTTATTACCACTGTTTATTTTAAAGCTCAGTTTTTAAACCTTACGTTGTAACTACAGTCCAGCCCATGCAGCAGTATATGAATGACTAACCTCGTATTGTGGATGGATTATCTCAGTTGTTCTCCTGGCTGAAGTTTGGTCCTTTTACAGCATCCTGCCATGCGATTGCATTTGTCTCTAACCATCAGGAACCCTCACGTTAACTTTTATTGAGTGGAAAAAAGTTAGCGTTCATCCTCCAGCTCCACTGTGTTTATGCTAACATAGCTGTGTCGCTAGCGATCACGTAGCACATCAATATATACCAGCTAGCCCAACTTCAGTAACCCTACAAACATCACTGCTGTTTAGTTTTCTGTCTCCATTTATGTTGGAAGTGATAGCGGAGCTGTACGTTTGGATTTTTCACAAATTTCTCAGTCAGAACATGCAATATCATGCTTAGGTGGAAGCTAGCGAGCTAACTTCCTGCTAACTTCTAACTCCGTTAAATTTGATAAATTCTGTTTTCATGGATGTTAAACTTAATTGTTACACCTGGTAAAGCAGCAACGCTGATCATTTTATTAAAGATGAAAAAATTAAGATACTTTGTAGCTCTCAGTGATGTTGTGTTGTTCGTTTGACTTTGGACCTGGAAGCAGCTAATGACATCAGACTTAAAGACCGGATTAGATGACGGTGATGTAACTCATTTCCTGCAGGTACTTCACAGTTTTACTCGTTTTTCACAGCTGCTAGCACAACATGCTTTTTTTAAAATTCAGAACATAAAGTTTTGACTAGAGCTGTCTTGACAGCTGATATTATGTGTTATTATTGTTCCTACTTATCAAGAACATTGACTACAGCGACCATGAAGCTACCTAATGTTAGCTAACTAATTTGCTTACACAAATGAACTGTCTGTACTTCAGTTTTAATTGCTCATCTCACCTCATGAAAATAATAGTATAAAAATGAAATATGTTTAGTGTCTTTAATTTTCAAGCATGTGGCACATATTGTATGAAAAAAATGAAAATGATGAGGGGGCGACAAATCCTTTGTTTGCGAAAAAGTTAGCTGTGCATAAGTCTGTGGGAAGACTTACCGCCGTTTCCCTGTGACATCAGTACACACTTTGCTAATGACTTTATGGCTCAGCCACTAGTTTTAGGTCATATTTAATGAAACATGAAATTCATTTAGCAAATTATGGATATTATTGAAGTCAGGAGGCTTATCTAGGGTATTTCCATTGGTTAATGACTTGTTGCAAGCATCATTACGTCTGGTTTCAAAACACCGAAATGGCAAAAAAAAGAAAAGGAAAAAAAAAGCCCAACCAAAAACCAAAACCATCTCAGCTCATGGCTTCATAACACAATTTCTCAAGCCAGTGGTTGACATTATAGTGTTTCTGTCTATTGAATCATTGAAGTATTTATGCTATCATAGATTATATTCACCCTACGGATCTACTGAAGGCAGATTGTTAGGGATAACTAAATGACAACAATAGCGTTTCATAGCCAGGAGCAGAAAATTAAAAATACATTTACAGGTTTTTTTTTTTATTGGTTTGGCGCAGTTTTCACAAGCAATTGGTACATTTTCAAAACTCTTAGTACTTATATCACAACAGATCATCAAAAGTGCACCTTTTTCAAACATTTCAGCATATTTTCAATTGTGTTAGTACAATACACATAATGACAAAATATACTTTTCACTACACAAAATAAGTGTTTCATCTAAATAAATGTTTCGTTCACAGTTACTGCCTTTCATAATGTTATCACTATAAAATTTTTGATTTGCATCTCTTATTATTCAGTTTAATACATTTGTCTGTCATTTAATTCAACTGATCTTAATGTTTAATCAATGAATCATTCATTATGTCCATGGATTTTCAACTTGACTGATTGTTGTCTGGTCATTTGTAAGTTACACATTGCTGCAAGAGCTTTCAATCTAGAAACACTATACTTGCTAATTGTTTCCCCCTGATGATCACAATTAGTTACCATATAAGTAGAACTGTGTTTGAGACTTTGCACTGTTCAAATATGGAGCAGGATAGACTCGTAGGGAGAGGAAACCTTCATCGAAGAGGTGGTGGTGTTCCTCGACAGAGAGGTGGTCTTCAGAGAAATGTAGCAGAAGACAACGCACCATCGTCTCTAATGAAGTCCGGGCCATCCTTGTTGACCATGTGGTTAACAGAGGCTTTACCATGGCTGAGGCTGCCAGGTTGGTACAGCCTAATTTACAAAGGTCAACTGTCAGCTCTATCATCAGAACTTTTCGCCAAGAAAACCGGCATGTCTGCTATAGCAACTTCACTTCTAAAATATAGTACTCTATTGTATAGATGAACAACATGTAATTGTCAGTTTACAGTAATGTAATTTGTAATACTTCAATGTTGACAGTATATGATTGTCCTCAGAGTTAACAGGAGACAACCTGGTGGTGGTCGCCCACGTGTTTTGACTGACCAGCAGGAGTTGGTTGTGGTGGAAATGGTCAGGGAATGACATACGGCTGTCTGAGATCAAACAGGCTGTTGAGAACAGCAATGACACCTTTGCCAATGTGCCATCAATTAGCCTTCCAACGATTGCCCGGCTTTTGAAGAAGCACCAGGTTTCCATGAAACAAATTTACTTGGTTCCTGTTGAGAGGAACAATGTCCGGGTGAAACAACTGCGTTCAGAATATATTCAGGTACAATACTAAACTGGCATGCAATTACTGTAACAGTACTGACAACTATTAGTTGTAAAAAAAAAAAAACTAACTAAATTATCATTTTAGAGGGTGATGGAGCTGGACGCTGCTGCGAATCATCACAAGTATATTTTTGTTGATGAGGTTTCAATCTGGCAAAAACTAGACGCAGAAGACGTAACCTTATTGGACAAAGGGCTACCATCCAAGTCCCTGGACAACGTGGAGGAAACATCTCAATGGGTGCAGCTATATCTGAAGATGGTGTGGTAGGCTGTAGACCAGTTCTAGGGTCATACAACACTGAACACCTGATAGTTTTTTTTAAATGAACTGGAGCAGGCCTGTCAGGAAGAAGACATTGTCTGTGTTGTTGTGTGGGACAATGTCAGCTTCCACCATGCACAGCTGGTTCAGGAATGGTTTCAAACACATCCTCGCTTCATGACCCTCTATCTTCCACCATATTCCCCTTTCCTCAACCCAATTGAGGAATTCTTCTCTACATGGAGGTGGAAGGTGTATGATCGCCATCCCCATGAGCATGTCTCTCTTCTTCAAGCCATGTGTGAAGCTTGTGGTGACATAACTGCTGAGCAATGTCAAGCCTGGATTCGTCATGCCAGGAGATTTTTCCCACGGTGCCTGAACAACGAAGACATTCACTGTGATGTTGATGAAAATTTATGGCCCAATGTTAAGCTTGATCAGCTTGATTGTGTAAAAGTGATAAAAAAAAATGTATATATATATTGTGCTCATGTAAATGACTTGTTTTTTTCTCCCTTTTTCGTGTGTGTGTGTATATGTATATATGTATATATATATATATACATACATACATACATATATTTCTTTCTTTTTTTTTTTTTTTTTTTGGTTATGCCTGTATACTACGTTGAAGAAAGATCTTACTGTTTTGTTTGGGTGAGTAAAGCAAATGTTCTCAGAATATATCACAATGATCATGTGTTCTGCAACAATGATTAAGTGGAAGGAAAATATGTGCAAATACAACGAAATCATGACATCAGATTTGAAAGAATGACTAGTGGTGTTACAAATGTGATCAAATGTGAGTTTTGTACTGAGAGATTTGAAAATGCACACTTTGAAAATAGTACCAAACCAATTAAAAAAAACTGTAACGTGGCTCAGGTGCCACTGTGGTGCAGTGGACAGCACCGGTGTCTCACAGCAAGGAGTTCATGGGTTTAAATCCCCAGGCTGACTGCGCTGACTGGACTTCCTCCAAGTTCTCCAGCTTCCCCCACAGACATGATTAACCAGATTCGGGCAATCCTGAACCCGATACGCTGAAGAAATTGGACTGACGGATAGTGAAGTGGTGTTAAATACATTTTAACGATCTAATCTTTTTCCCATATTATCCTGCTGTCCCTAATGAAATGACAATGTCATTCTCCCACACTTCATTTTCCTGGGATATTTATTAAATGGGTGTGTATTGTGTATCCTAGTGTGGTGACAGTCTGGACTGGATTTAGTGTGGCAGTGTGAGCTCTGACATATGGATGTGAATATTAATGTAAATGTGGGCTGAATATAATTCAGATAGCTCTGCTCACCCTGGTTGGTATCATTAAATAAGAAGCTCTGCATTTTTGGTCCAAATTCAGTCGTTCTAGTCAGCAGGTTGGGTGACCTAACAGAGGGGATGTAATTACATAGCACGCTCGGTCCTTGTTTGCCTTTAACAAAACCACAATGCAGCAAATATATGTTGTGTCTGTCTTCAATCAGTGTGTTTTCATCAAATAAATGATTTTCCCAGCAGCTGTGATGGAACTCAGGACTCAGCCTGAGGACTCTGGTTTGGAACAAGTGATTAGGCAGCTATAAAGTGTGACTTGAAAAGTGCAGTATATCATTTTGTGTTACAACCTGATTGATTACGTCTCTGTGTTGGGAATGGTTCATAGTTATGAATAATTAATGAAGTTATTGTATATGCCACAAGCATAAATGTGCACAGCCATCTCTTATGGAGGCACTCATGGATGGATCCTGCTGCCGTTTAATGCTGCAGGCATAACCAAGTCCGAGGCAAGACTCTTACAAACTGCTGCATGCAGCGATCAGCTTTCGATTTATACTGGTAAATCTCACTAATCATAGCAGTCAAGTGTTTTTAAGAGCATTTTTAGCTAGCATTGTTATGCCGTGGGCTTGAGCTCTGTGCAACCCTGTGCATAGTTTTATGCAGCACATTGGTCTGCAGGGTTGAGTTGCAGAAGGGGCAGAAACAGACTTTTGGAAATGATAACAGAGAAACCATCATTTACTTTCTGTCCTTCAATTATTCGTTGCAACAAAGCGCCCAACTGTGCCTCGTGTTTTCAGTGGCACCTGCAGCCTCCCTGTGCATGGACGGCACGCAGCACGTGCGCGAGCCGGCTCGTATCGATGGAGATTATTTCTGAAACAGCAGCAATCAGAACAGATGGGCTTTTATTTGCTTGCTTGTTTATTTGTTTTAAACCATATTTAAATTTTAAAAATCATTTTCTCAAGAATCCAGTTATGCTTTGTGTTCACATATATTTTACTTTGTTGACTTTATAGCAGCTCCATATTATAGGTTTCACACTTTTGGTTAGCAAATGAAGGTTTCATTCCTGCAGCTTGATGGAATTTTCCTGCATCGTATTTATTTTGTTTTGTCTCTTTGGTTTCATATTGTTCTACTTATTTAAGCTTTTTCATGGGGAACTGGTGATTGGTGTATTTAATTTAAAAAAACAACAACAAAATAATTTCCCCAATCTAGGCTAACTGTATAATATACCCTCTGTTACCATCAATATCCAGCGCTGCTTAATTGGCATTACAGTTTTTGAAAACAGTACTTCCAAAGCACTGAAATGTAATTTGTAGTAGAATAACACAACAACAATGACAATAAAGCAGAATTTCAACTTAATTCAATACTGTGAGCAAACAAACAACATCGTATCCGTGTGTGTGTGTGTGTGTGTGTGTGTGTGTGTGTGTGTGTGTGTGTGTGTGTGTGTGTGTGTGTGTGTGTGTGTGTGTGTGTGTGCGCGCACACACACACACACACACGTGGGCTTGAGCTCTGTGCAAAAATGCAGGAGACAAAAATGCAGGCCCACACAGCTACATTGTGAACCGGAGAACTGTGTAATTTTCGCTCACTGCCCACCCTCCCCTCCGTCCTCAGTCCATCCCTTGCTGTGCCCCTCCCACACACTGGTGGGAAATGTAGCCTCAAAGCGTCGCCACCCACAACAACAAAAAAAAAGAGATCGCAGTCTAACCACAAAAGTATAAAACATTCCTCCCTCAGCGGTGGATGTGCACCGTGTGCACCGTGCACGCACAGCAGGGCGTTTCCATGTCACTGCAAATCCCAGCTCCTCTAATGCCTTGCAGTATGGAAACCGTTCATTAACACACCATCACATCCTACAAATCTACACATGCGTGTTTACAAATGTCACAAGAAACAAACGCACTCACTCTGCTGGTTTGAGAGATAATGTCACCGTCGTCCCCGACGTGCCCGCGGCGCTTCCTTTTAAGTCGTCTTGTGGGACGCCATTGAAGTGCCACAGTAGGTTTGAAACAAAGAGTCAGAAACAAAGATGTTTTAAAAGCCGCCCCCCCAGAAAAAAAAATGTTTGGTGTAGCTTGTGAGAATCTGGGATTACAGTGACATGTGATCTATGATTCATGAATAGTGCTGATAAATTTATGGATTTCTGTCCGAGTGGGGTTTTTGTTTTTATGTTTTCCATTACCAGCAGATGTGAATAACATGGCGCAGTTGGCCTGTAGAGATCTCTCATATTGTGTTTCTTCAGTCTTTTATGCATCAACAGCTCTCTCAGCAGGAGCTTCTTTAGGTACCATCAATCCCAATAAAACAACCTCCCCAAAATGTTGTGTTCTACCTCAGCTTCGTTGGTTTTCTGATCACAGCAAAGTCAACGTAACAGCAGGTGATTCCAAATAGGCACCTGCTAGGAGGGCTATGGATTGGAAGCTAATAACAGCAGTGGAGATGTTAAGGAAAGCTTCTTTGTCAGAGACGTTGATAAAGTTTCAAGAAAGCATCGATTTGTCTCGATCACAGCGTTGTCAGATTACGGCTGTTACACGGACAACATGATTCTCGAGATGGAAACGTGGATCAGTGCTGGTGTCACTACCGTTATGGGGAGGAGGTATGTGCATGTTTTAGTTTACCTCACACTTGAGAGTAGGTGTCCTATTAAAGAGTTCACGGCTACAGATCCTGTGATGCAGACGGAGAGCAGAAACAAAAGCAGCATCAAGAACAACAGACCTCCCGATAGTTCCTGTGTCTGTTATCTTATCTTCACTGTCTGCAAATGTCTTCAAAACTGTGTCTGAAATAAACAGATACTGTAGCTGCATGGAAACAGCGCACTGTTTGCCCCACAACCTTGCCCAGCCGCGCTCTGAGGATAAAACTGTGTAGCTCAATCTACGGTGTCTTATAAACCTAGATGAGATTTTATTAGGTATTTAATTATTTATGAAGTGTGTATTTATCTTTTTGCATCTAAATATCAATGATACAAAGAATGAGCACAGTTAAGAAACCAAGGAAATAAAGAACGATTCTGCATGTTTATTTGACATTTTAGCAAAGATCACATGTTGCTACTTTTACTGTATGGACTTATCTTAGATTATATACGGCTGAAAATTGTCACTGAGTGCTATTATTTCCAGTTTATGAGGTTCTTCTTTAAGTACATGTTAAGGTGCACGAGGCAGAAGGTGTTTGCAGCAGCGTGTGATGTAAGGTGGATCTGTCATGCTCATTGTATTGCCGTGCGTGGATTTCATGTTGGGGCAGCGGTTATCTCTGGCCTGAGGGCGAATCCTGTGCTCCTCCTAAAGTCTAAAGACATACATTTAGTGTGGTTGAGTTTCAGTCTCTCTATGAGAGCCTGGCTTCTGTGGTTCTTCTAAAACTGCTGTGTAAATAAAAAGAATCCAGATTTCATGAACTCATATTACGTTCACAATAAAACACAGAAAATGTATCAAATGTTTAAATTGAAAAAATGTAGCATTTAAAGAAAAAAAAAGTGTAGCACTGTGTAGCATCCGAGCACTGATAACAAGGCAGATGGTTTCTCCTCTCTTTAGTCTGGAGGATCTGGCATCCTTCCGAAAAGAATTTAAACTTCCCGTTTGTCCGACCACAGAACAGTTTTCCATTTTCCCTCGGTCCGTTTGAAATGGACTGAAGATGCTGTTGTTGTTGGTAGAGCTTTAACTTGCACAGTGAACTGTTCCTGAGCCCATGCAGTGATTTCCATGACAGAATCATTCCTGTTTTCAATGCAGTGCTGCCCGAGAGCCCGACCATCACAGGCATCGATTTGTAGTCTTTTCCCTTGTGTACAGAGAGTCTCCCAATCTTGTGATGATGCTATATTCTGTAGATGATGACATATTCAATGTCTTCACAATCTGACAGCATGAACATCATTTTGAAATTCTCCAAAATTTCTAAATGGAATTTGTTTTTAATTTACATTTTACACAGAATTATTACTAATTAACAGATATAAAGCTAAAGAAATCCTGCAAAGGATTTAGCATCAAAACATACCTAAAGCACCTGAATTAGTACGAAGAACAGTGACATCATCACATCGTGAATGTTGATTAAATGCGTACAGTACTTTTAGTCTTTTGTGAAAAGATGACTCACATAATGAAACTGGCATCAAAATAAAAGCTGAAAAACTGTTTGCATCAAATTGGCTGGCATTTTGACAGCAGGGTGCTTTCATGTCCTCAGACGTGAAAAATAACCGACCCCATCCATCTTCTCAATGCTTTTCTTTTAAACTGCAGTACATATAAACATGCCCAAACAATCAATATGAATTGCACACAAAATGTATTGATCCCTCCCACTGAATGCAATACCAAAAGGAAGCTGTTTTTTGTTTTTTCTATAGCCAGTGGCCTCTGCTGCCAGACGCTTCAAATGACTTGCACTGCATCAGGGTGCATACTCAGACATCAGCATTACCGCAGCAGATGGTAACGCTTTCCACAGTGACTTTTGCACCAGCATGACATCAGCGCTGGAAGTGGTGCAAAGTTAAAAGAGAATCATCTCCTATTAAGTACAAAGGGTTAGTATAAAAGATAACGTATATTTCCACTGTAATGTGCCTCTTCACTGATTAGAGGGAACGCACTGGGCACTGGAAAAATCATAGAGCCGTTCACTTCTTTCCAGATAGAAAATCCACCCCTCACATCATGCAAAGTCCCTGCAGTGTTATCTGATAAGCTCCTCATTTGAATATGCAAAAAGGGATATTTGTTAGAAGAGCTTCACTAAAGTGCTGACACGCCCGTGTGCATGTGTGTGTGCACCCAGGAGAGAACAAGAGTGCTGCTGCAGACAGCAGCCAGTGTCCATGGGAATAAGGATGAAGTAGGTGGATTAACATGTTTGGACAGGGAGGCTGATTGTTTGGATAGTGTCTCTGACTGAATGACTGACTGACTGAGGAACAACACGACTCTTATGCAGAGTGAGAGCGATAGCCCTCAGTAGTGTGTGTGCGTGCGCACGGAAACTTTTGTGCGTTGGCACATAAATAGTAGAGTGGCCAGCACAGCGCTCACTCATCTGATGCTGTTTCTGTGTGCATGTCCTATTGCATCATGTAGCGTAACAGCTTGAAACACGACCACACAGGGAATCATTTACAGAGAGGAAATATTGCAGAGCTTCGTTCGGCAAGCTGGAGTTGTTTTGTGTTTTGATGTCAGCAGCATGCATTATACAGATGGAGTTTTCTTATGGAATCAATACACTACAGCATTACATGTAAACACAATCAAAGTGTCATAGTATGTAACATGCATGGATGGGAATGGCTGGGGGCTCGGGGTGGATATGATGAGGCAAGCTTTTCTGCTTGTTGCTTTCACCCAAAGATCAATTCCTCTTTATCCATGTCAATCAAAGATGATCCAAAGGAACGTCGGCAGCCAGGACTGCAAACCGAGTAGATTATTTTAAGTTTAATAAAATAAATGGTTGCGTGGTTTAATCAGGCCATTAATGTCTAAAAGTGTAAACTTTAGGAAGCAGTGCCCAAAATTCCCAAAAGTAAAAATTTTGGTACTTCTGCTGACACGTTTAGTAGAAAAGCAGAGTTCACATATTATGTATGGAAGTTCAAAGATGCCTAAATAAAATCAAACAAAAACGATTGTTCTCTACTTTGCTGTTTCAGTTTCCCCACCTTCAATTTTCATGAATAATAAAGACACATTTATGAAATGCAGCACACCTCTTAACTTTGTGTTCTGTACAGTCATGTCACGTAGCCAAAACTTATAATTCAGTCATTAAAGACAAAAAGCAAAAATAATTGCCCTTTTAATATTCATGTTTTTCATGTTTTTCAGTAATACATTTATAAAAAGCAAATAAATACAACGATGTGTTGGATGCCATTTGCATCTTTGTTTTTTCAGCCTTTTAAAATCTTCCGTGGTTACAGTGCTAACGAGAGCACTCATCTTTATGTTTTTGGATGACTGTAAAAAAATCATAGTTAGGTTTTTAAGTGCAGTGAAGTTTGATATGATGCTTTTGAATATTCTCTACACTGTAAAAACTAAATCTCGGCCACATCGTAGATCATAAAACTATCAGGTTTGTCTCTGTGCATTAATATAATTGTGTATATACTAGAGATGGACCGATCCGATATTACGTATCGGTATCGGGCCGATACTGTCCTAAATTACTGGATCGGATATCGGAGAAAAATAAAAAATGTAATCCGATCCATTAAATATCACGAAAGCACCTCACAAAACTTGCAACACGCCGTAACTCACCTCAGAACGTTAGCAGTCGGAGCAGTATGCATCACGTGATAGAGCGGCTGTGGCATGCGGGACCTGTCGGTGGTCTGGATAGCACGTGGAGCTTCGCTAGCAACCCTGCATTTCATCTCCGACAAAGTTATCCCCGAGAGAAGTAAAGCAAGTGTGTAAGTCCATCTCTGAATGTTTGTAAAGCATTCCCACGTTAAGCTTAACAAGCGACTGCCTCTCGCTCTCCGGCTGCTACTTCAATCGTGAAACTGCTTAACGATCAGCTGATCGGCTTTTCTGTCGCGAGTCCGTCTCTCTTGTTTGTTTTTGGCCCACTTTGCACCAGAAAGAGGAAACCAGCGGCTGAACAACAGCAGAACGTTTAAGCTTGATCAGCTGTTGTTAGAATTTATTTAATATTTCTTTCTACTCCAGGATCTTTTTCTACGTAGCTGACGCTGGTAACTGTGCAGGGGCGGATCTAGCAAAGTTTAGCCAGGGTGGCCGATAGGGCATGAACAGGGAAAAGGGGGCACAAAGACATACTTTTCTTTCTTATTCTCATTTAAAATGTCGAGCTTTTAATAAATAATTATCTGACACACAAAGTTTTAATTTGATGCAAAATGAATAGAAGTCAATTACTGTATATAGTGACTATTAAGTCTAATATATACCCTAGTAAGCTATAGTACTTTTTCCTTTGGGAAGCTACCATCTGTGCAGTCTGCAATTTTGTTGAAGAAAGATGTTGAATCTATTTAATATTTCTTGAAAAATAATTGATTTCTGTGCATTTTTTTTTCACACTGCATCAAATTAAGGTTGATTACGTCGATTAAGCATCATGAGGTGGAGCGTGAGGGGTGGTTCCCTATTTTTTATTTATTTATTTTTGTTGTTGCTGGGAGTTGGAACCCTATTAGTTAGGTTGCTTAATATTTACGCTAAGTACTCTTTAAAATACCAGAATAGGGAGGATGGTGTAGGTCTAAGTTTATTAGATTGATCAGTATTGCTGAACTATGAAATATTTTTTTTTTTGTATACAGGTATAACAGAATAGCTTTAGTGTAGTTGTTGTTTTAAACTTGAGTATGAACTTGCAGACTTGCAAAATGCAGCAAGATATTTTAAAAAACAGTTTTGTTGATTAAAAAACACTATATCGGATTCATATCGGTATCGGCAGATATCCAAATTTATGATATCGGTATCGGTATCGGACATAAAAAAGTGGTATCGTGCCATCTCTAGTATATACAGCACAGGAAACTGCATTTTTTTAAATCAAATGTATAAATATGTATTTAAATGTATGTAATTTGAGCATATCTTTTTGCACACACAATATTTTTACTTCTGACAAGAAGCACAGTGTTAGTGAGCGGTCCCATACACCTGCCTGTCTGCTACAGCAAACAGCCACTACAAAGGTTCCAAAGGTGAAACACAGAGTGTCTCGGTCTCCGCGCTGTGTTTGTGGGCGTAGGCTGCAATATTATGTATGACATGTTGTTCTGTGTTGGTTCTTTGTTTCATTATAAAGTGGTGACATCCGCTGGATTGATGACAGACGAGCACAGAGAGACGATTTCTTTCCTTAGCAAATTTCACTTTACAATCCAAACTTGACATGGTTAAAGCTAATTTAGCATTCGTACAATGAACATATGGAATTTTCCAGAAAATGTATTTTTACATACTGAAAGTTTGTCATGCAAATATAATCTTTTTGGCTCCAAGTAACAATCTTCCACACATACGAACACCAGCCTCATTCGATTGGTGTGTTTCTGTCAGTTAAGTTAGAGAGTCGCTACCTTACAATAGCTTGAGATTAATATTTCATGCGAGTTAGCACCATATCAATAAAAGCTGAACTTTTCATACAGGAAAATAAAAAAGGATTTTGTGTTATATTGTTAACAAAAGACAGGCAGAAGAAATCAAATGAAAATGCTGATTGTCAGCTAACTCTGGCACACTGTGACTTACACGACTTTATCAAGTCTGTTATTCAACAACTGTGTTTGTTTGTCTAATGAAAACGTTTAATAGTTTATTGGTACATTATATGTGTATTTCTGGCATTCTCTTAACCTTAATGGGCTTTTCGAGGAGCCTTCAGATAAATACTAAATGTCCGAACTCCACTCTACCGATATTCCCACCTCAGTATCGGCTTTTAAATGTGAAATAAAGTTGTTTAGACGCCTTTGGGGCTCCAGAGGGAGCAGCACAAGATCTGATATGTCAGCACTGGTCAAGGCTATATTAGCTGCTGCTCACATACACATCCAATTCTTTAACTGAACTCGTAGTGTTTGAAGTGCTTTGTGGACACCAAGAGGAAGGGGAAAAAGTATCTCTCTGGTTTTGCTGTATCGATTTGTTACTTCTTCTGAACAACGGGATATTCTTTCAACCCTTTTCTGCAGGAGCTGTTCCAGACACATTTTACATTCCCATTTTTAACTCTAAATAACTTCTTATGTAAACATTACACAACAAATACGCACACATAAACGGCCCACGTGCAGAGAGAAAATTGTTTCTTCTTGTTATCACGTTGAAATAATTTGTGCAGAAAAAATTACTTTTATCCACATTAAGTAATAATTAAATTTTAATTACAATAGTATTTTTCAAAGTTTCATTATTGTGTGCGTATGTTTGTTTGCTTTGTAAATGAAATGCCTACACTGTATGTGTGTAGTTTTGATCTTTCATTGTTAAACATCACAGTTATTGTCACGTAAGCGTCTGACCCACAGTTGTGGTCAGACGCTTATATTCATTCATCAGTTTGAGGCTTTTCATGACTGTACAACACAGATCAACATCTTTAATGACTTTAAAAAACAAGAACTGAGTACACAGACAAACAGGGTTTAAAGGTTACATAGTAGCTCAAATACACACCCACTTTAATCTTTTAATAAATGGTGCTGAAGATACGTCTTTCAGCTTGACATGATCCAGGTCTATTAAGTTCTTGTTGCTGATCATGGTCGACTAAAGCTGGTTTCCCTTTGCTGTTACCATAAAAGGCATTTCTTTCATAGCACCCACTGGACTGACTCAGAACAATGTGGAAATCCAAGGAACTCGGTAAAGATCTAAGAAGGAGAACTGTAGGTTTACACATGTTGGTTCAAACGGTTGTACATAAACAAGTTATTCAGATGTGGCACTGCTTTCCAAGCTCTGGAAGAAGACCCAAACTGTTATTCTCACAGGAGAGGAAATTGGTTTGGCTGTTTGGCAACAACTCACAAACCAACAAAGCTCAAGCCTGCAGTCCACTGGAAACCAAACCACGATGGGCTGAGAGGGTGCTGAACGAGAAGGAAGAGTCTGCTCCAAAATCAACACTTTCAAGCTCGATTGGATTTGCAGCCTCCTGGAAAAATGTTTTATGTTTAGATGAGACCAGATGTTTGGAGCAGTAAAGGTGAGGCTTTCAAACCAAAGAATAGCGTCCTGGTTGTCAAACATGGTGGTGGTAGCAACATGCTCTGTCAATGGTACTGGTAATCTGCATGAAGGGGATGGAATAATGAAGAAGGCCTGCCTCCAAATTCTTCAGCCACCTCAAATCAACAGTTGAAACTTGGGTTTCCAACAGAATAATGGTCAAACACACATCAAAACTGGATTTGGACTGGATAAAGGAGCTTCTGGAATGGCCTTCCCAACGCTCCAACCTCAGTCCTATTTAAAATGTGTGAACCATGCTTAATGTCACGTCTATATCCAGGAAACCAACCAATTTGAAAGAACTTTGCCAATATCCAGCATTTATATAAGCTTTGGACCCTGCACAGGTTAACACAAATCTAAAATCAATTCAAACTTATGCACACAGTTCCTGTACAGTCAGAAAATAAATAAGTAAAAGCACCAAACTGCCCTGACATGCACACAAAGAGTTCATGTAAACGTTTGACTACAGTTGTAGTTGTCGGCATCCACACACACAGCTGTATATCCATCATCAGACGACATGATGCCTACAGAGTCTGCCTAAAAAGTGCTGAGCTTCACTTTCAGATGGCAGCATTTCACAAAACTAAAATATTACAAAACAGTTAAAACAATTATAACAATAATAATAAATAATTCCAGCAAGAGCTACGGGACCACAGTTATTTGGCCAACATGGATACCACTGAAAACTACAACGTCCAAGCTGCATCTTAAGCTTTGCCAAGCCCGCTCCTTTGACCTCATTTGAGAAGCTTAGCTGTGTTTGGCTGAGCAGAGACAGGAGACAGCAGGAGGTTCACTCCTGGCACAGGAGGCCACATGACCAGATGGAGAAGTAGATAATTATAGTTCTGTTCAATGGAACCGCTAACCACTTCTAGTCAGTCCTGGCGTCATTGTATTTGTTTTCAATTGATTCCCACACTAACAAACATTTTATTTGTAAATAAGGAAGAAAAAAACAGTAAAAGAAACAACTGGAGTCTGTGTGACTTCACGTGCTGCCAGTGTGAAGTAAAAGTATTTTTGTTCCTTTTTAAAAAATAAAAAATCCGTAACAGTTGACAACTCCAGTCAAAGTTTTTAGCCAGCAGTAAAGCAGACACAGCCTCAGTGTGTCATGCTTTGGCTCGAGGCAACAATCACATATGTCTGGAACATCAGCGCATGAGGGAGTGCAGCCAGTATTTTCAGATGATGGAAACAATCTCTCCATCATCTTGTAATCATAACTTATTGCTATTTCTTGTGAATTACATATCTGGCCAATTTCAGTCAAACTGTGGATGGGAAAGTCTATCGTATTCCAACAGCAGAGTCTCAGTGTGTGTGTGTGTGTTAGTTTGTGTGTCCAGCTTTAGTCATGACTTAATTAGCATCCATTATGACCACTTTTCCTAAGCCGTGACCAAAATGGCAAAGGGACAAATTTCTTCGAAGGCCATTAAGCACAATGTAATAAGTGTTGATGCATTTTTAAGAGACACACTTGGCCGGAAACACAGCGCTGCCTTCCTCATAAGTCCAATTTAATCTTTTTCTCATTATGAATTATAGTCCGGTGCTTGAGGTGCGGGTGTGTGTGTGAATGAGATGAAGGCCAGAAGCAGATGCCGTTATGCTCACATCTTTCCAGCCAGCTGTGTTTTGGATTTATAATAGAAGTATGGCTGACACACACACACACACACACACACACACACACACACACACACACACACACACACACACACACACACACACACTCCTTAAGCCTGTTTTTGTATACATTTTTAGCAAAGTGGCAACGTGCCATCTTTGCTATTAGCGGTTCCTGTCTGCAGTGGATTCATGGACGTGCAGGCAGCCATCGTGGGATTAGCTTACTGAAGAAAACCTAAAAACAACAACAGTTAGCAGCCAAGTTCTGATGCGATAGTTCCTGAACCTTTTCTGGACGTTTATTTGCGACGGCTATCTCACAGCATGAAGCATGACTCACTGCGAATGAGGGAAAAAAAAGTGCATCATGCTTCTGTGCTCAGGTCTGACAGAGTCATGACTCAAAGCAAAAGTGCTATTTTTGTCCTGATTTGGAGCTCCTGGCCTCTCGTGCGTTTGACACACTTTATTTTTTGCATTTATTTGCATGTCAGTCACAGAAACTGACACGTCAGCAACCTCTGTGTTTATGAGGAGGTCAAATCTACAGGCTGGACAACAATAATTACTAACTGTGCCTGAACAACATCTGTGTAACAGTTAAAGGTTTACAAAAGTGGGAATAAAGAGAAAATACTAAGAAATTAAAAATGATATTCAGCCATTGTGTATGTTTTCTTTTGTGTATATTGTGGGTGGAGGTCAAGATCAATGAAAAGTGGTTTTGAATTGCCCGTGGTCATACAGTACATGTAAAAGCTCTTAACAAAACGACATATTGGCCGTAAAGCTTGATGGAAAATAATTTCACTTTGATCCAGCATCAAAGATGCTGATGACACGCTGCCTCAGCTTACCCTTGTTCCCCTGAAAGCTCTGAATTTAGCAATTACAATGTTAGATCCTTTTATTTGAGCAAAACATTAGTGAGAAGCCTCATTCTTCACTGTAAAAAATATCTGTATATTTAACAGTGATTAAAAACCTTTCAGCTGTAAAACATTTGAAAGCTGCTTATTTCATGTGAACTTTCTGTAATTAAATTAATCTGTGAAAAATTTGTACATTTTTTTCTCAGAAAAAAAAAAACATAACCCTACTCAAAACACTTGCATTGTTTTATTAACGGAGGATTTCCATAAAGTTTTTAACAGTCAAACGCTATTCATTTTTTTTTACATTTATATGTTGAAAAAAAATACAGGTTTATTGCCATGCTTACATAACTGTTGAATGTAAGCATGGCTGTGCTGGTAATGGATATATGCTGTCACATCACATTTTTGCTTTATTTCACATAATAATAACGGATTAGATACAAGCAGTTTTCAGTGGGAGCCAAATCATTTGTCTCTGAGACTGGAGCCTCAGCCTGAATAAAGAAGAAATGAAGAAGCTGTTCAAAAAGAATAATTAAGGTATAGATGAGTTGAAAAAAAACTAGTCAAGTGTATCCAGAAACTATGCCAGGAATGGCCCCTTTTCTTCCGCTGGTATGACGGCACATTACCAACAACTGACTGGTGTGAGTCTGGTGAAGGCCTTCCTCACCAAAGTTCCTCAAATATGTTGATGCACAAAAGCGCAAACAAGTCCTGAATGCTCTTCTCAAACTTCAGACTGAGAGAGGTCAGTCCAGTGTTTCTTGCAAGAAGTCATTGAGATGTTGCTTCTTTTACTGGCTCGATTTGATGAGATGACGAGCCTTACAGAAGATGCTCAGATGGAGAAAGTGCCACCAACACCCTTCATCGTTGCTTGTTGTAAGTAGACAGTTTCTGCTGTACCGGCCACGTTCTTGTACTCGTGGCTTGTTTAGTTTCATGTTGTGTTGCTTCCACACTGACACGCTGGCTAACACAACCATAGAAGTTCAGCCAGTAAGAAAACTCATGTAACAAGTATTTGTATAAATGAGTGACATGAAAGTTTTTTATTCTTTGTTTTTGATTTTTAGGTTCCTCCTGCTTCACTGCTGAGGCATTCATGTTGAGCATCGACGAGAAGATTGGCCGCATCACAACCGTCACCTCTGCCTAATGTTTGCCAGTTACTTCTGCTTTAACATGCACTACCCTGTGGAACACTGGAGTGCCTTCAACAGTGACATTTCTTTTATTATGGATTTGTGTGTTTATCAGACCATATCCCACCTCAGGGTGTTAATTCCCTCAGTCTCTCTCGCCCTTTCATCAATAAAGGTGTTTCTCTTCCATAAATCCTGAGAGAGGCACCAAGGTTGAGTCCAGGAAGAAAAAAGTCGGTCAATCCCAGAGTCCTCACTCGCATCTCAGATGTTGCTGACCATGAGTGGATCCAGTCCTCCCCTTTTGTTTCAGACAGTCATAAAGCTGTACTGTGTTACACATTCTACAGATGTTCGCTGTGAGAGGGAAGTTATTAATGATGTAGGTTTTACTAGACAATTTATAAAAGTACGTGTTCTACTTTTATTTCGCTGTTTTATATCTGAAAAATGTGGTAATGCTGCTTTTTTACTTACAACTTTGGTTTCACACAGTTTGACTTGTAAGAATTCAGTGATTCCTTACTGTTGCTGTCATGGAGGCAAGTATTTCAGATTTGTTGAGTAAAAATGTAAACATCTGATGTTCACAAGATCAAAGATGTTAAATAAATACTTTGTTGGAAATTTAAGGTGGACATTTTCTTGTTACATTTAGGAATTTGAATAAAATCATGCTTTGTGTATTAAGCTTACAGAGTAGAACAGCTGAAGCACTTTAGTCTAAAAAAGGTTCGATAACAGCAATTAAACTACTGAGCTAGCTGAATACTTCACTAGAAAATATTTGTCTGCATGACATAAAGTAGTTGATCATTCATACTATGAATTGAAAAGTGAAAGGTGATCATATTTGATGAGGTAAACACTTTGATAAAAGCTCACGTTTGTTGTGTCATATTAAATATGTTTATAAATAGCAAAATAATTTATTCAAACTGTAAATTAATTCATAAAACATTAACTCTAAAAGCAACAGAACTAACAGCCTTTTAGTCATACTGGTTAAAAATGTTTCACTATAATTTCACTATATAAAATAACATTTAAAAAATGTTATTTTATTATTTTGATAGTTAATTTTTTACAGTGGAAAACATTTGTTTTTTGTGGCACAAACTTTATTTTATAGGTTATTTTCATGTTCATTTGAGGGAAAAACATTTTTTTCTTTTCAAGTTAAAACATTTTCTTCTACAGTAAAATATCGACCGTAGAGCTATTTTTAAGTGTAAAATCAACAATAGCAATATTAAAATTAAAATATTATTCAGATGATAATTTTGCTTAAATTATAAATTTAAATCAGTGTCGACAGCCAAAAAAAAACGGTTTGGGAAATTAATATGCATCATGTATCAGGGGGTGTCCAACTCCAGTCAGAGAGCTGCTGTCCTGCAGCTTTAGACGCGTCCCTGCTCCAGCACAGCTGAATCAGATGGTACCTCGTCAGCGTGCCATCAAGTTTGGCAAAGGCCTGTAACTCTCATTTGATTCATGTGTGTCGGAACAAGGATTTGTCGAAAAGCTGCAGGACGGTAGCGCTCGAGGACTGGAGTTGGAAACGCCTGATGTAATGTGATGATCATTTTATAGTAAAATACTGGCGTAACAGTTAAATAATATGCAGTCTGGTTTCAAAATTGTGAGAATTCAATAAAAATTAAAGCTACTCGGTGGCACCGTGTCTGTGACTAAACACTGGCATGTAGACGTCTCCAGACTTGGACTCGATTCAGCAGTTTGGAACGGACTGGGCCGTGTCCCTGTGTGGTGTAACAGCTTCTCGTGCTGTGACGAAGGATTGAAATCCACCGCACTGCCGCAGCAAATTACCCTTACTGACTTTGAATTAACATGACTAAGAGCTCAAGTTTAGACGGACCAGTTATGAAGTTGATTGAGTTTGTTAAAGTAGAATCCATAGAAATGGAAAAACAGTGCCAAAATCTCTCGTATCCAACAAGATTCCCCTGGACGTCTTGTAATGTGGTGCTCATCATACTGAGCACAAAGTCGATACGTTTTCACCAATCGTGATGCACAATTTCAGTTTTTGGACAAGTTCAGGAAATTAGTGTAAATACAGATTGAAATTTTGTGTTTTCAGTGCTCAGGCTGTGAAAAATGGATGAAAATGATCCAGTTCCTGTTTCCAGTCAACAATCAACAAGTTTTTTCTGTTTTTATTGCTTTGGGTTTTTTCTGTTATCTCTGTCAGATTTATGGATATTTAGCATTCCTGCTACCGCCGCAAAGAGGAGCCCACCTGACTGTAGTCGATCAATAAATCCAAAAGTAAAAAACCAACATGGCATTTATGAACAAAATTGTTTAGTCCCCCCGCCCCACTTCTGTTTCATCCTTGCTGCTATGTTAAAGCAAGTATTAAAAATGTGATGGGGAAAAGTCTGTCGAGGGCCTGCATCCACGCTGTTTTTATCTCGTGAGAAATAATAAAATATCAAAGTCTGAGGTGGTCGTGCTGTTATTTCATCTGGCCTGAACTTTTGTGACTCAGTGTTCACCTGCCTCAGTAAAGCCTCCCTGGATCATCTGCAGCTTGTGCAAAATGCTGCTGCAAAGCTCCTTAGAAGATCTTCCAGGTGCTCCCACATCTCACCTCTGCTGATCTCACACCTCTGGCTCCCCAATAAATTCAGAAATCAATCCAGAGTTCAGGTTTTAACTGAGCTCTACATGGAGAAGCCCCCACCTCCACTGGCAAACTTTTGCAGCCATATGTCACCAGCTGGGCTCTCAGGGCTCACCATCCATCCCTACATCTGATCTAAAAACCAAAGGTGAGTGTTTGCAGTCGTGCACCCCACACTGTGGAAATCTGCACTCCCCTGTACATCTGTGAGCATTCAGGAAGTATTTCCCTTTATTCCCTTTCCCTCTGTCAGTGCGCCGCTGGGTGGCTGTGGCTACAACGTAGCTGCCATCACCAGTGTGTGAATGGGTGGATGACTGGATGTGTAAAGCGCTATAAAAATACAGGCCATTTACCATTTTTGTTTTCATTTTAAACTTTCTGACATCCTGATGTCATTTTATGTTTTTTAATAACTTGTTGTTTTTTTTTTGTTTCTAGTTTTATTTGATGTGAAACATTTTGTATCTTTAAAAAGTGCTGCATAAATATTATTAAAGCTAATCGTGTTCATCAGAAGAAAATTGAATAATTTTATCAACATATTTGAAATCTTCATCCTTGATGAAAAGTATCATCGCAAAAATATTTTGATCAATATTGAGATAAATATTTGTCACTGATTTTAGTTTAAAAAGGTTTTTATTGCACTTGCATGCAAACATAACACTGCTTTCATGTGTATATCTGTAATTTCATCCCTTTGAAGAAAAACAAAACTATAAATAAAAAATGGCAGCCAAACACAAAATCAACCAGGCGCTGCTTTCACCTCTGTCTGTACTGTCCTAAATTCCTCTTAATTCAAACTTTTTTTCAGACAAATCAGGTTTTGATTCACGTGGCATCAGCGCATTAAAGTCTTTCCATTCATTGTCCCTGCATGATGGATAAAACTGTACAGCTGTGAGGTCTCTCTCTATTTCCCCTGTGATTTTTTTTGTTGGTGTGTGGTTATTGATACTTTGGAAAAAAATAATTGCATGAGGACAAAAAACATCTTTTGCCCAATATATTGACCTTTTCACTGACGCCCTCATTACACACCGTGTTTATTGGATAAACATCTTTGGCCAAATGAAATTCGACTGCTTTGGTGATTTCATTGTGTCTTTGTGAGATGCACGGTTAATGTGGACGTCTGAGTTAATGTTGGAGAATTAATGTAAGCGAAACCATATTTCTTTGCTTTAATGTATTAATTTTACTGCAGTTTATGTTGCGTTTTCTTGCAGTTGAACATGCTGTGCTGCTTTCTGGTGCAGACACAACGCTACAGCAGTCTTCGCTTGATTTCTTCTTTCGCTTCCTGTCAAGGATCGGCCGTGTGGAGCAGGCGGGAGCAGACAACATTTATTTCTGGATAAAAACAAAACTCTTACAAATACACCTGACTAAAACAAACCAAAACCTGAACACGGAAACCTACAAGGACCACAGAGGAAAAACACACAGCGAAATGAGGGCACGACGCAGGTTAAATACACAGTGGCGTGATCAGGGAATGGAGACAGGAGGGAAACACAGCTGGGAGAAATCAGACTTAACGAGGGAAGCAAAACCAGAAACACTGACATGAGACACGGATTTTCAAAGTAAAACAGGAAGCACACGACAGGCACAGCGACAAACTGGACACAGAGCAGAGAGTTGAAAATCCAAAACAGAAACCAAAACACTGATAGTAATGAACCAACAATAAACCAAAGATTCATAATAATGAAACAAACACTGGGTCACCGCCCCAGGGCTGTGACACTTCCCAACAACAGGTCATGATTCACTTTGAGGTCTAAGTTGACATATTGTGTCTTTTAGCATTAGCTGCTCATCCAAACTAGTCCAGAAAACTTGAAATTGAACTTGAACTTGAACTTGAAATTGCACGATGAACGTAATAGCTGTTATCAGCATGAGGTACAGATGTAGGGAGGACTATTGGCAGAGCACACATATACAATATCAATCAACACAAGCTTATTTAACTGTGAGAACCCAAAATCATAATCAAGTTTGAATAGTTGCACAGCGGTAATACTTGACATACATTTTGACTTTAGCATGGTTTGAATGTCCTCTGTGGACACTGTATAAATATTATTTAAATTTAAATATATGCAAACTCACCATAAGCACATCTTGTGGAATCATTATGCGATTCCTCACCTTGTTCTTCATCAACAATAAACCAATTTGCACTCTAACACACACACGTTATATGGGTCAGCTGTTTTCGCACAGCAGTGGTATTAATTAAAAGAATCTGAATGGAAATGACACGTGGGCCTTGTTTAATTGACTGGCTAATTGACCAATGCGCCTTAAATGTGCTAGTGTGGGCAGACCTGCATTTACCATTTTCAGCGCCAATAAATCATTACTGCATTAATTTTGAGACATTAGTATAATTGCTGTAATCAGATGAGACCACGGACGAGTGGATTCACAGGATGCTTCATGGTATTGCACTTCCAACCTTGCACTTAAGCAAAGTGCAAAACAAACAATGGAGTGCTGCCAGGTAGAGTATGAGTGCGAGGTGGGGCTGGGGGGCAATTAGCGTCAGAAAGCAACTGAGTTTATGGTAAATGTACTTTTAATTGGATAAGCGTCAGTGCAAGACGGATGTGTTGAACTGAGCTTGAGGTTACCTGTTGTTTTGTTAGCATCCATTGAATTGCTGGATTCACAGTAATTAGCAATGAGCGCAGTGCGTCCTGCGCTTGTCACAGCAAACTTCAAACTGAAGCTGGATCACGCAAATGAACCTTAAATTCATAACAAGATAAATGATAGCTGTACGAGCGCCGTGCCTCTTAACACTTGAGTCATTGTTTCAGTAAGAAGAACGAGGGTTACACAAAATATCTACCAACACACACAGATCTACCTCAGAGCCCACTCCCACAGCGCCCGGCTGATATTCATTTCCAACTCTGTGAAATCAATACTTCATTAGAGAACATAATAAAGGAGAAAAACAATACAAAAATACAAGAAATATGCTTTTATTTTTTTCTTTCGAAGCAGCATAGCATAGCACAGACTGTGCTGCAGCAATGCGGCGATTACACGGACCTCAGGCAGCAAGAACATATTATATACTGTATGCAACGCTTATACAAGAGAAGGTCAAAGGGACCTTTAGTTTAAAATGTGTTGGTAAAATTTAATAGAAAAGAATGATACATACCACAAAGTGTAGTTGGATGCTTCACATTTTTTATACATTAGCAGCTTGTTTGATGTTTCTCAGTTTCACATTTCTGTCAATCAGCCATAACTGGGTGAAGAAACACTGAGGTTCTGTCTCCACAGAGGACATCACACAGATTCTAAACCTGCCTCGTCTCGTTCTGTCTCTATTTCCTGTCAAGCTCTGTCTAAATTTTCACTGGCTGCGTGACATTTTTGTGAGCCTCTCTCTCCAGGAACCTCACTCTGCCTTTAAGGAAATAAGCAGTGAAAACCAAATTTAGGCTGACATCGGTCACGATGACATCTTACAAGAACGCTCCGTTTATGAGTCATTTTTAAAATACTGCAGGTCTCTTATTTACATGAGTCCTCTGGCTTTGAAGATGAAATAGATCCACAGGATAATGTTTTTATAGAGCATTGGCATGGAAACATTGGCCAGTGTCTTTGTTCTTGACAAAGAAAAGAGTACGTTTCACACTTTGTGGCAGATGGATCAGCAACTTTTATTATCAACTAGCAACATTTGAATCTTGTAAGACGTGCGACGGAGCTATTTCTGATGATTTTATTCTTTTAACTTTTGATGATAGTAACTATGAATTTAAGGAGATTTTAAACGAATAAATAAAATGAGGTGGAGGAAAACAAACATGCCTTCTTTTACACAGAGTAGCTTCAGGCTATTTTAACAGTTCAATTATTTATCAGTTTATGCAAATTAATAAAACAAAGCTACTCATAATAATTAAATTGACTTTTAAATTGTAAAAGCACACATTTAACTTCAAAACAGTGAAAGTAAAAAAATAAAAAATCAGTATCAGCTTTATTTTGGTTACTCAGATGTGTGTGTGTGTGTGTGTGTGTGTGTGTGTGTGTGTGTGTGTGTGTGTGTGTGTGTGTGTGTGTGTGTGTACACAGTATATATAATAACAGACATACACGGATTAGAGTAAAATAGCACAAAGTTTATTAATCATTATAGGTTAGAAAAGAAAAAACAAATCAACAGATTCAAAATACAACATGTGAATTCATGTTAAATGACATTATGCTAAATGGAAACGAGCCTGCATTCCCATCCTTTGATATGGAAGCGACTGTGTGACACACACTGAATTTCAAGTGTTAATTTGCTCCTGTTGTTATTATCCTGTTGAACCCTCTTCACACATACAGGCAGTTAATGTGAGAAAATCTCTAGTTGCAACAAATACATGTGTCGTGGACACATACAGTAGGATGTCTTGTGTATATCGTTTATATAACTGACATATTTAAAGAGAGAAAAAAATGAACATTTCTGCATTCAAAGAATATGAAAATATTTGCAGCGATTTCAAGGATGCGATTTCCACATTTCTCCAGAAACCTGGAGCTGAAAGAGCAAACGTTTCATCTCAGGTTGTACTGAAGCATCAAAGAGATTTTTCATAGCAGGACGCCTCTTTCTTTCTTTCTTTCTTTCTCCCCCCTCTTTCCTTCCATCACTCTGTTGGCTGTCTGTCAGCAGTTTTTCTAACTAGCTGTTGTAACTCTGTGTTATCTCATGGCTTTTAGAATAAATGAAAGCAAAAAGGCTACTGACAGAATATGCTACAAGCAGCGTATAGATGTGACACGTTGACCTGTAGGGAATCAGCACATTTGTTATTGACATGCTGGTTTGTTAAATCATTTATAATTGTGTATGTAGTAACAGCTGAAGGTTAACTAGGGCAGGTTTAAAATGAAGGCTCACTGTATTATTTAAAGCCTCATTATCAGCCCAAGGCCATAGTAACAGATCTTGTCCTCCAATAAAAAACAGCTCCATCCTTGTGACACCCAATCTCCAATGCCATATCCATCTTTATATGTTTATACTTATAGTAGCAAAGACAAAAACATGTTCATTCACTGAATATCGTCAAAATGGTCCCTGATCGTCACCTAAGTCACATTTAGACAAAGAAAATGCGACTGACAAACAGACCTGTAGTGCTATGCTAACAGCTTCCTCAAAAGCTGCTTGGACAAAGAGATAAAGACATAAACAGCTTTCAAACTGGTTGTTATGAACAGTGTTGTAAAGATAACAGGCTGGACGTTAGTCCACAATAGGCACAAAGACACAACAGTGGAGACAAATCCAGAACTACTCTTACTCTCCGTCGGAGCATCCTGCAAAAATCTAAAGATCACAGTGTGCAACCTTAAAAAAGGTGAAAAAGAACCAAAGGGAAACATTTTTGTTTGCTAAAACCTCTTTTCATCTGCCCACTGTGGGGAATATAGCAAAGAAGAAAGGTCAATGCAGAAACACCATGATGGAAACCAGTGTTTCTAGATCACAGCGAGGAAGAGGAAAAGGGCTGTGAACACCAAGCCTAGCTTTGAAGCATGGTGGAGGGACCATCATGGTTCCCTACCTCTTTCCTACTTTCCAAAAACAGGCTTCAACTTTGCATTAATAGATTTTACAGAAGAATGTAGTGTATTTACCTTTACCCTACAATATAAAGCAACTTGAGGTGACTGCTGTTGTGATTCGGACAGAAATCGAACTGAATTGGTTGCTTCCTGAATTCAGACATTTAAATCAGTTGCATTGAGCAGTTGGCCTCAGTTTTTGATGAGTTGTGTTTTGGATGTTTGGTTGATATATTTGAGTCTTGGATTCTGTTTGTTTTTTTATTGTTATCCTCACGTTAATTTTTTTTGTTAATTTATTTTTATTCCTGGTCTGATTTCTTTTATTATTGTGAGCTTTAGCTTTAGGAATATTGAGTCTTGAGGGATGTCGTAAGAAGCAAACTGAAGGGATTAGTGAGCTATACGAGTGTAGTCACCAGGGTCACAAAAGTGACTTTTTTACCTCGCTAGTTCGACTGATGCTGAACACAAAAGGTCCAGATTTTCTCTGATTCTTGTATTTACACTGAGCTGTACTATGCAGATTTGCTGCTGATGGAATACATCCACCCTACTGAACCATAGCTTTACTACTGCCACCAAACGAAGGCCAGCTGTAAAGTTATAGCAGTATGTTATATGGTGCGTCACGCAAGTGTTCAGCCGATTATGTAGAAAAAGTATAAATGTTTATATGCTTGGTCCTAATCAGCTGCTGTTTTGCACTGTTGGAGCTGCAGCTGTCAGAGTACAGACCTGAACATTAATCTGTCAGATCTGTAGATCATCAATAATTTTTAATCAGTGAAATCTTTCTTTTGATCTGGCAGCAAACTGTCAAGTGATTAGTGAGTTTCCTTTATTAGGTTATGGGAGACGGTCAGTCCTGTACTGTAGCTTAAATGTTTAAGTGGCTACAGCTTAGTGTCTCGTAGCTCGAATTTGCAGTTGTCAAGTTATAAACCAAGGCCATCACTGACAGTGTGGAAAAAGAAATGCAATGATGTCTATCCATCCTTCTGACAGTTTCACAGATTGGACCAAGCAGCCCTCAATTGATCCAGTTTTTGTGGACTTGGAAGTCAAATGTCGAATCAAACGCCGCTTTCATGTATGTGAGCAGAGCGGCAGACTCTGAAGCAGACAGCCTGAGTTAATGGACAGAGTTGATAACCACCGTTATGATGACAGATTTCAGGGTTCGTAGAGCTGCCTGAAACAAAGAGGTTTAGGTAGTTGTGGTTAATCCATGGATGAGTTTGGATTTATGTCATATCTTGCCTTTGGTGTGACGATGACTGATGCCGACATAGTTATGTCCTTCATGGTTTTCTGCCTCTTTCTGTCTCATTTCTGGGTTCACTTGGTTCCTCGTATTCTCTCGTTTGACATCTTGTTAAAAGTGTTAGTGTCTGTATTTGTTCAGAGCCTGGCATGAGACTGGGAAAGGTAAGTTCTCGGTTAAGTTACAGGCACTGGCAGAGTAGACCAGACTCATGATTAGCCAAAAAATCGGAAAATACTGACAAATCGATTCAGTCCATCAGTATGGTCGAAGATTCCTCCTCATCATTACACGGGTCACATAAAGAACTACAGACTTCTGCTGGAGTTCGTGCCTGATAAAGAAGGTTCAGTGAGTTACTCACTTACTTTTTCAGCCTGGACTGTGACTCATTACTCAGCGTGTTCAATAACGACATGTGAAGACTGTGATGTTGGTTTAGTCAGATTGTGCTTGTCTATAACTGATTTAGATAATGATCTGACCATGCTTTGATGGGTAATTAGTGCATAAATCCTAATTATTGAAAAAGATCATAAACTTTCCTTTGGTGTTATATAAATTATATTTATATTAGGACAAATGCATTGATTGACTTTTTTTCACACACTGGTACAAACTCAGCATCATCTTTTCAGCTGCTTACTCGCAGCCGAGGGCCACTGTGGCAAGTCGTGACATAGACCAGCAGACTAACAGAGTAAGAGTGAATGTGAAACACACACACACACACACACACACACACACACACACACACACACACACACACACACACACACACACACACACACACACACACACACACACACACACACACACACAGAAGAGAGAGGAAGCTTTTCATTTGCAAAACAAATTCATTTTCCTCACAAATGTGTGATCACTTAAAGGGAAATAGGCAGAGTTTCCAATATTTAAGGATACTTTCCTGTGGAGTTTTCTCGTGTAGTATAACATTGCTCCCAGATTGCTGAGTTGTCTGCAGCATTGGACGTGACACAACCAGCTTCTTGAGAAAAATGTGTCGTCCCTGACAAGTTGACAGCGTTTCTTTGAGCTTGCTGGCTTTCAGTGGGCAAAATGAGTTGCAAAGAAGGTGCTGCACCAAAAACCTCCTGTGATTGCTTTGATGCCACAGTTGTCTTTAGGTTTTCATGTTTGCATCACAGTTTTCAGTTTCACTGCAGTTCAGAGAGTAGCTGGACTGCGTTCATCACTGAATCTGTCGCTTCTATTCAAATGATGATTTCAACAGAATGCTAGCAACCAAAGCAATAACGAGCCGGGTTTTCCAAGCTAGTTGGGGACGACACAATCTTCTCTCATGAGTGGTGGTTGTGAGACGATTGTAAACTGGTCTGAAAGCTTCTTTGACTCCGGTTTTATTCAGCTGATCATTCGTCGTTACCACAGTTTTCATGTCCAAAATGTCAGATAAGTTAACATCACATGGTTAATGGACACGTGTCAGCAAAACCTCAATAAGCTAAGAAGAAAGCTACCTTCATGGTAGGGTAAAGGAAGGTAAAATGGCTCATAGCAGTCAGTGGGTGAATTAATGAGCCACACTAGGACCCAGTAAGAAATAAAGGAGGATTATTTTGAATTCTGAATTATGCAAAGCTACCCTAGTTCAATCCATAATAAAAATATGGAGTTGGAAATGAGAACTGTGATGGACTGAGTTGAAAACAGGAGGAGTCACAGGAATTATTTGAAAAATAGGGTTGCCATTTATTTAACCCAAAAATTATATTTACAAAATAAAGGTCAGAATAGAGGTCAAAGAAACCAAACTCAACTCAAGCAAGAACTGCAACGTAACAAACCAAATGACTGCCCACACAAACGTAACTGACCTAAACAGGAAATGACACACAAAGGATAACTAAACAAACACAATTGTAAAAAACAAACAATGCAGTGTAGTCTGATTAGTTAATAAACTAAACACCAAAGAAAATCAGAAACCACTGAACCCTAAACTCAAATATTTAATTAAATACAAATACTTTGATTTAAATGAAAGAAAACACACATTCTCCAATTATCCCTCTTTGCATTTAGTGGTTTCCAACCCTGGCTACCATCTTTTGTCCAGCAACTCCCAGGGATGATGGCAGGTAAGAAATAAAAGACAAAGGTTAGTCAAAAATCAAAGTAATGAAGTGGTATGAATACATAAGTAAACTAAATGTGCGCGCTTACAAATAGAACAAATGTATACAAGCCAATCAATAAAGTTATTGGAAATTAAAGTGTGTTACTGTGTTCAAATGAAGAAATGAAAATACAAGAGTTACCGCCTTTAGAGTTTGGCCATCACAAGGACACCAGGTTTCCTTTAATCTAACAGTTCTGACTGGTTCTTTTACTATTCTAAAAAGAAAAACACTGACGCTCAAATTCAAAGGAATTGCTGTAACACACAGATTCATTTCATCACTCTGTGCCATGGCAACCTTTTCCCTAAATTGGAAGATCAATATGCGAGTGCTTGACTTCAACGTTTCAGTAGTTATGACTTGGATTCATTCCATCGCTGGCGTAATATGCAGTTAAGATAATCGCTGGCAAATGTATTTTTGCATGAGCGTGGGGCACGGCAAGTCACTGAGAAGATTTACAGGCTGAAATAACAGCCTGTAACATGAGTTTAAGACATTTTCTCAGTCAAAGGCTCGTGGAGTGAAACAGCAACGGTACAGAAATGACTTTTTACAAAGGGCTGCTGAAATATTCTAAGAATTCAACTTTTGGCTCATCTGGCTGAAGGACCAATAAGCTCACGCCACGGCGAGGCATCCATCCATCTGTCCACCCGTCTGTCCATCCATTCGTCCGTCCATCTGTCTGTGGACAGTTTTGCAGGAATCACACCTCCTACACTATTGGTCAGATTTAATCAAACTCACGTAAAGAATCTTCACCCAAAGTCACATTTGTCATTTTATGTACACTTTTCATTTTGACAGCATAAACACACGAGTTCCACTCCTGATGCACTCACTAACATTTATGCCAAACTCTCACATTATTAACGTGAGCTTGGGACAACCATTATGTTAGCATCAGTAATACTGTCGATGCGATGACATGCTAATACATTAACATATCTGTGGTCATTACTATCCGGTTGTTCAGTCTGACGTCACTAGCCGTGTCTGGGTCTAAACTCCGCTGCAGGTCCATATATCAAACGATCACTATGGCATTACTGAGAGTTGAAAAACTGTCTAAAGTCTTTCATCTTTAATAAAATGATCAGCGTTCTGCTCTACCAGGTGTAACAATTGAGTTTAACATCCAGGCATCCATGAAAACCGAATTTATGACATTTAACGGAGTTAGAAGTTAGCAGGGAGTTAGCTCGCTAGCTTCTATCTAAATACAATATAGCATGTCCTGACTGCGGGGTTTTGGAAACAAATTAAAACGTACAGCTCTGTTATCACTTCCAGCATAAATGAAGACAGAAAACTAAACAGCAGTGACGTTTGTAGGGTTACTGAAGTTGGGCTAGCTGGTATATAATGATGTGCTACGTGACCGCTAGCGACACAGCTATGCTAGCATAATATAAACAAGCTAACTTTTTTTCCACTCGATAAAAGTTAACGTGAGTGTTCTCGGTGGTCAGGAACAAATGTAATCGCATGGCAGGATGCTGTAAAAGGACCAAACTTCAGCCAGGAGAACAACTGAGATAATTCATCCACAATACGAGGTTAGTCATTCATATACTGCTGCATGGGCTGGGCTGTAGTTACATCCTACGGTTTTAAAAACTGAGCTTAAATAAACGATTAGTGGTAATAAAAGCCGAGGGAGGTCAACAGTGATCACTGACTGTTTTAGGAGCTTTTTGAGATCAAATAGAAGAAAATACATAACATTAAACATGTTAACAACACAAAAGCCATATTAAACGCAGACTACTTTAGGCCTGGAAGTAGGATTCGTCACATCATCACTGAACAACCGGATTAAACACTGTTACACTGACCGTGTAGTCACGATACTCCTGAGCAACTATAATAACTACTCGACTGTATCCTGGGAGTGTTCACGAGCCTCCTTGACTTCTTGATATATTTTTAACTTTCAAACTATAAATCCCCTTTTGTGTCATTACATGTTATATATAAGCGCACATAATCACATTTACTGTAATTTACACTGAACGGTCCAGCAGATGGTTCTGTCCAGACAAAAAACAAACCTCTCTCCCGTAAATTCCAACCTTATCAAAACTGTAACATTGCCAAGCACCCTTTACTCCATATTACAGCCTCCACTCGTGTCAGCTTTTACAACCCAATATGAGGTACCCGCTCGCTGACCAAGCCCAATTCCTGACACAATTACCCCCTTCAACCCTGCACACCACTGGTCCCATCTTCAGAATTATGGTGAGCCCTTCAGGGCAGACAGCATCAATAAGTGAGCCCTTGGAGGAGCCCCATTCTCAGACAGTAGTGGCAAGATAAAAGACAAATGAAGAATAATTGACTCACAGCTCTCGGCCAAAGGGATTAGTATGACTGAACTCTTGGGATTTCTTCCACTTTCTCTCTCTCAATCTCTGTCGTCTCACTCTCTCCACATCTGCCTCCCTGTCTGGTCTGTTCAGCTTCTCGTGGCACCACCGGCACCACCCGGAATCAAGCCGTCCATTAATACCCAACAGAAAGGGGAAAACTTATTAAAGACATCAATAACTGCCATTAGAATCCGAAGGGGCAAGTGACCTCATTCTATATGGCAACCCGTGAGTTTGCCCAGAAACTGAACTGTCTACTAATCCTGCCAACACTTCAACACACTCTACAAGAAGCAATGCAAGATTTAAAAAAACGTCACAGCTGGCACAAACAAATACACTTCAGTGCAGTCGAGTTTTTCTTATATACACATTGCTATGCAGAACACGGTGCTTCTTTTGTCTGTTTGAAGAAGCTCATTATTTTCAAGTGTTTGTGGAATCCAACAATCTCGCAAGTCAGTCAGATCAGTGATTTGTCTGTTATTTGCTGTATCTGCAGTGTCAAATTAAGATCTTTTTGTTCCTGTCGCGCAGAGACAGCAAGCGAAATCTGAAGTATTTCTAGAAGTATGTGAACTTTTGCAAACCCCGGTGAGTCGTCAGTGTTTTTCTCCCAGCGGCACGGCGGGGCGTGTTAATATGGAGGTTAATTGGGGAAGAAAAACTAAAGAAAAAAAAGTTCCAATGACCGTGGATCACAGATGTCACAGACTTCATTAGTGTAACGGGGACTTGCACGCCCTAAACGTGATCTTATTTCTTGTCAGTTTTGTGATAAGAATGTGCTTGCCTAGCTTTCAAGGCCACATTAACGTGTTAGCGGGCCTCAGGGTAAAAGGTCACTGTACATAAAAGACAAAGAAGCTACTGGATCTGAAAGTGAAGCCAATAGGAGAGCCTTAAACTGAATGGCAATCCAGTGGCAACTCATCTGTAGAAGTTTAGTTCATCTCCACTCATCTGTGACCCTAATAAACCCTTTTCTAATGATCTGGTTTCAGCTCTTAGTGAATACAAAATGATGTAAATTCCTGGGCCAATTAGAAAAAACAGAATGGGTATACTTTTGGTCAGAGCTCCAATCATCATGTCCACTTTAAAAACAGCACAAGATGGAGAGGGCGAAAACACTTAGCTCAAGGCTTTACAATGACATCTGTGTGGGAGTGATTTTGAAACATTCTCTGCCCAAGGATCACCAAAGGACAGGGCAAAGGTTCAAGGCACACCTGTAGTCATATTGGTGAAAAGTAGCCTTCATATTATCTAAAATGTTAGCACTTCCTGCTTTGATTGAAAGTACCAACACATCTGCACCATCTAATCTGCATTGGCAGAGATGGCTGCTTGTGTCCCTGATCCAGATGAAGCAATAAAACAGGCAGTGCATTTTGTTGTCTCATTGGTGCTCAACAAAGGCCTTTGATGTGTGCTGATATGGTAAATTTATAGTTTTGAGTAAGTATGTCTTACTTGGTGTTAAATCAGTTTATATGTTTTTAGATCCTCTGCAATTCAATTCGGCTTTATTTATACAGCACCAAATCACAACAACAGTCGCCTCAAGGCGCTTTATATTGTACAGTAGATCCCACAATAATAGATACAGAGAAAAACCCAATAATCACATGACCCCTATGAGCAAGCACTTTGGCGACAGTGGGGAGGAAAAACTCCCTTTTAACAGGAAGAAACCTCCAGCAGAACCAGGCTCAGGGAGGGGCGGGGCCATCTGCTGTGATTGGTTGGGGTGAGAGAACTGAAATTGAAAACATAGTTCAGAAAATGGGAAAATCTTTTTGGTGACTTTATTGCGTATAATTAAAAATTGATACAAATGACTTGATGAAAAATGAAAACGTGATTTTTAATAAGAAAATGAAAATCTCAAGACAAAAAGGTTTAATGGGAATTTTATACAATCCCACCTGACAGATCATCTAAAGAAAGATCATATTCTTCCAGAGTAACAGCAGGAGTCTTGTCATTTTGCAGATTAGATATTTTAATTATTAATTTTGAGTTAAAAATGTAAATAATTCTAAAAACACATTTTAACTTCATCTTTGAAAGTTATTTAGGGTTTTCCTAAATAACCTTCAGTGGATAAAAAGGGAAGGAATCCCAACATGTTCCAACTATGAGCTTGTTTGCTTTGTTGCAGAGAAATAAATAAGATGACTGGTACAGTTACCATCTGTCCTTTTTATAAGAAGTTCCAACAAGGACATTTTCACTAGTATACACTCGAACTAACACATATCAATCTTGTGTAACCTTTGAAGAATTCTGAAAACATCCTGCTGTTTTACAAGAAACTGAAATGCCCCACTCTTTCTTTAATTATAAGCGTGCTGCACTGTTGCTCTTAACTACCCGTAATGTGTTTAATGGGAATAGTAATTAAATAGTGGAAACACTGCCACATTCCATACATTATTAGGAACTAAACACAAGCAGAAAAACACCAAATCAGAATATTGCATGTTATTTTACTAAGGCTGTGTTCTGCTGCTAAAATTCACTGCCAGGATTGCATCGTCAGTGCAGGTAGTGTGGAAACAAAAGCAACACCCATGACAGGTAGCCACACATTAAGATACGGGCTGTTAAGCTCCTCCAAAGGACAAGGCCTTTTATGTAAAACTGATGGACCTGCCTTGGTTGATAATGTTGTTCTCAGTGCAGAAAATTTCCAGTTAATCAAATTACCAAATGGCAATTAAAACCCAGTGAACTTTAGGTCTGATTGTTAAGTCACCCTATAGACCCTCATCATGCCATCTTACTAATGAAATAAGGACTCTTCTGTAATATGATGTGATGTGTGTTTTTCAGTTTTCTCAACAACTGCTCATCCAATCTACTTCACACTTGTCACGATGAGTTGTGTGGCTGGACCCAAGTGCAGGACTTTAAATGCAGCTTTATTTGCTGGTACGACAAACTTGGCAATACACAAAAACTTAAACTAACTAGACTGGAGATGCATAGCGTGGCATGACTTTAATCTGATGATAGAAGAGGAGGAACACACACAACAAACGTGGAGGACGGAACAACTGGCAGGGAAAAACACAGGGCTTAAAAACATACTGAGGTGATTAGTGAATGTGAAACAGGAGGAGAGCACAGCTGGGAGGCATCTGACAAGACAAAGAGGAGGCAAAACTCAACACATTGACATAGTGCACAGACCTTCAAAGTAAAACAGGAAACATAACAGACGCGGACTAGACTAGGGGACACAGTTGACAGAGAACAAAGGGACACACTGGCAGAAATGACTGTACACTAAACAGAAGTAACACAGAACCACAACCTCAGAACTAGAACACCAGAAATGCCAAGGAACTAAGGAGCTACGAATACCAGAGACAGAAATAAAAACCAAGAGAATCAAAACACATCATGAAGTCAAGGATAACAAATACAAACACTGAGTCCACAGACTCAGGACCGTGACAGCACTTGACAGGTTTATTGCTCGGCTGATAAATGCCACTCTATAGCAATGCCTGAAACTGTGGTACCAGCAGTGACCACAATCCCATCCTCCTTAAACAACAAATAGATGATTGCCAATGACATCTAGAAAGCCTAATCTTCAGTCAGCCCCCATGCTGAGCCTGTCTGAATGTGATTGTGGTTAGCAGCTCGTTCCAAACTCAAACACTATTTGATGTGAATTGTTTTAATTGCTAACCAACAACTCGACTAAAAGTCTGCATCCAAGGTTCAATCTCGGCATCATTCTCTAGTCTTTGAGTTCATCCCTATTGCAGTCATGGTGTGTGTGTGTGTGTGTGTGTTCGGTCTTCTCCTGCGAGTGAATATCAATCTATATAATGTCATGCACCTGGATTGGAGTTTAAGACCAATTTTGTTGAATTATTATAGCTAAATGTTGGCAACTGTGAATCAGCTGTGTAATTCCTCTGGCCGTAAATGACTTTAACAGCTCGTGCTGTAATTGACCTGATTGATGCCTGGTCATTCCTTCACTTTTACATTGTTAGCTGGATCCTTGCTAGAGGCTCACTGTGCTGTCCAATTCTTCAGCGAGGCAGCTGGTAGCATTCATCTCTGGAGCTGAGCACACCTCATCATTATGACACCCGGTCTTCATCTACCCAGTGTGCCACAGTGTATGGTGGATCAGTTCTTTTCCATTTGCCAACCCAACCATGTATCTGCCCAACCGCAGACCATTATGCAGCATCATCATTTGGTCCATCTTGCTTGACACTGCCAGTGGCCTCGCACTGCCCAGTATTTTCCCACCCCAATCATCCCACTACTAAAGATCTGGAACACCAAGTCCTCACTTTTGGGTCCATGTAGGCCATCTGCTCACCAGACTGGATGTAAAAGCGGTATTCAGTTGATGCCTGCAAGCAGGATGTTCGGGGCGACACAGATCAATGCAAGGGGTGTGGATGAGCGAGTAAAATGAGCTCTGACTGCCAGGAGGCGACATGCTGCCAATAGGAGGGGCCAAGGCTGCATGACACCATCCAAGGTCCTGGGGGGGGATTTAGGGCTTTTATGTGTGGCAGTGAATACTTCTGCATACTTAAATTCATCAATGTACACGTGAAACTGCCCGGCTGTAATAAAATAAAATCCCCTGAATGGAATAGTCCTGTTAGTCTGCACAAATTCACATATTCCCAACAAGTGATGATTATTATGGAGGCCAATAAATGAGCAGCACTTACTGCAAAGTGTTTAGGAAGGGTTTCTTTTTCAATAGAATATAAAATATTTTTAAAATTGCTGCCATAACAACCTAATGAGAAAGCCTACAGCCCCGTGTAGTCCTCTGTGTTAAAAGAAACTCAGGTTGGACAAATAACCTCCGAATTATACCAAAGTTTTGACCCTCAGTGGCTGTTTGAATAGACACTTGATCAACTATAAATGCTATTCACTGTAACCAGCACATTTTTGCTCCTTTCATCGAGGTACATATTACTTTGTCAATTTTTGCTCGATTTAGTCATAGAAGAAATGTCAAGATTAGTATCCACTCGTGTTCTTGTGCTCGCTAAGCTGTAATTTTGTGTAAAAAGAAAGAAAAGGAAAAGAAGGAATAGGCAGTCATTTTAAGGTACTGTTTGATGGATAAACTGCAGTTCTTCAGTGCTCTCCACTTATACTGAGGAACGGCCAATTAAACATCTGATGTAGCGACGTGTGCCAAAGTGTACCGCTGATGGAATGGAGGTTGCATTGATAACTAGGCTTCAGCAGTTATAAAGACACTGCAGACATATAATTTCCCCGAGTCTGAGTCTACTATCGAAAATAAAAAGTTTCTTTGTTTCACTGCACGGTGTGCATGAAAAAACTTCTGCCTTCTGCTTGGTGAGATATAATTTAGGCTGAATAACAGACGTTAATGTTATTCTAACCTTTTAATTGTTACTTTGACATTTTCAGTGAACAAATCCAGCTTTAGAAAAAACAAGCCAAAGTATGCGATGTTAAATATCACCAGCCATCAAGTATTCATTGGGAATAAAGAATGTCTAATGTGTATAATTTTAATTAAGATAATGAAAAATCCAACAAATTGAGTCACATTAAATGCCAAAGTTAAATTACCAAGTTTTCCTACATCATCTAAATGATTTAGTGATGCATTTAAATTGCCTCTAATAGTCTGGATTACTTAATGATGATATACTCTAAGCCCACATTGGTTTTCTCGGATTGTTCCAATTTCCTCCCACAGTACAAAAACATGCAAATTAGGTGTCATCAAAAAGGTCCAGGAATCAGCAAGCGTCTGGACAGGTTATACTGCACCTGCTATATTTACATCACACCCTGGAAGTCCTGTTAACTGGTGATTCTAAATTGGTCCTGGATGTGAACGCCTATCACCCAGAGTCACCTGGGATTGGCTTCAGCCTCTCTGCTATCCAGCCTGTATAGAAAATGGATTGGTGAGAACACTGTTTACTGTAACGCAGTCGGTTTTTTGGAATGACTCTAAAGTCTAGACTTACTGTATTTGAGTGGTAATAATAGTGCAGAGACTAAAGGTCAGCTAGGTGGATGCTGCATCACACGTACATCTTTGACCCAGTCTGCTGGTGCTGTTGAAGCACCAGAACACTTGGTTTCAAATCGGCAAATTGCCTCGGTGACCTCCAAGGCTAGGGCGTGCACACCTGATGACAATTTACCATGTCTGAATAAAGAGACAGTCACTTTAACGTAAAAGTTGCCACTGCAATCTTGCTAGGTCCGACCTGTAACATTTCCATTCCACGTTCATCGTGGAAGTCTGAACTGAATGCAGTCAGCTTAATGAGAAGGCCGGAGCGGCACAGAGGAAAACCTGCCGCCTTTCAGACTTCAATCATCATCTCTAACGCTACATACACACTGTGAAAGAACCAGCTTCTCCTCGTGCAATGACCGAGCCAGGAAAGGTTAAAACAGAAAAAAAAAGAAAGAAATCAGAGGAGAATGCCGTTTCTGTCTGCTTAAACTTCATCACACCAAATGCTGAGCACAGGAATATTCAGGAAAGCACTTTATTCACCATGTCAGCATATTAAAAATTAATCAAGACTCCCAACTTAACATCATGTTATTTCATGTCTGAAAAAGCCTAGATTATATATTTATAATTAAATAGGCAAGTTTGGTGAAGGTACTTTAGATACCGCACGAGAAAGCCAGCGGTGATCAGCAGTGCAGGACATATGAGGACAACGAGACAGCGGTAAGGTGTGAGGTAGCAGTCACAGATGGGTTCAAGTTCAGGGGGGGAATTACATTAGAGGTCAGCTCTTGTTTGCGATGGTGATGGACAGGGTGACAGGTGAGGTCAGGCAGGAGTCTCCATGAACTATGATACTGGAAGATGACATTGTGATCTGTAGTAAGAGAGCCTGGAGAGGTGAAGGTGTGCACTGGAGAGAAGAGGAGTGAAAGCCAGTAGAAGCGACACAGAATACATGTGTGTTAATGAGAGGGAGAAGGTGGAAAGCTGTGAGAAGAACAAGAGGAAACGGCAGCTATGGCAGTTTAAAATGTAAAAAATCAGGGTCGTTATTTGGACTATGTGGGTGTGGTTTTATCAGACCACTGATAAAAAAAAACAATCACTAAAGTGGGTGATGTTACTTTTTTTTTGAGTTTTAGAAATGAAAAGATAGCTCTGAGAAACTTCAACAATGACATGGCTAAAACCTCCATGTCTCGCACAATCAGCTCTGATGTGAGCATGAGCATAGTTATGGTTAGAACCATAGCCTGTAATTATCAGATGGAGCCACATCGGTTTGGGAAGTTCCTTTTTATATCAGTTTAGCATTAAGTTGTATTTTTTGGAACTCAATAAAAGCGTGGAGATTCGGATAAGAGTGGAGAAACAAGTTGTCAGCAAAGAAGCTTGATTGGAAAGCTACTGGATGTACATTAAACAATAATCCAAAGCTGCGTGTCACTCAGGTCAGCCGCGCTAAAGCTGCATTTATGCTAAGCAGTGGGTCCCAAAACTCCCCACAAAGGGGTAAAATAGACACACTTAGATTAGAAACACCAACTGAAGAAATTAGAGACTAAATTGGTTTCATGCGAGGCCGTAAACATATTTCTGCTTTAAAGTTTGGCATTTTTAAGTGTGTGTATGAAGGTTTTAAAGTCATTTGACTTCTAACCACCTGACCGCGAAATTGTCCGCCATTTTGGACATGTGACATCCATGGTAACGATGTAGGTTCAAGTGCTGCAGTCACGTGACTATCCGGCAAACACTGACAGACTTGAACAGACAAGTTTTGAGTTGAGATTTAAAGTGGGGGAGAGAACCAGAGTGTTTTATATCCGGGCGTAGAGAGCTCCACAGCCTGGGAGCAGAGCAGCTGAAAGCATCCTGCAAGAGAAGAAGATGGGACGGAGGAATCAGACCTGCAGGAGAGACAGAACTGGGCGTCATCAACAGTGAAACAAAAGATCAGCTTTATGGAAAAGAGGACGTATGTTATGAAGAGAATAGGACCGAAGACCAAACATTGGGGTACACCAGAAGTGACTGGGAATAGATGAGAGTGGAATGGTTTAAGTTGGATAAACTGGGAGCGGTCAAAGAGATATGATTGGAACCTGGATAGGGGTGTGTCAGAGATGCCAAGTAGGTCATTAGAGAAACAACAGTTTTGATACTTAAGTAATGGCTTCATATTTAAACCCTAAAGAACGTCTTATGATTCAAAAAGTTAAATTTCTCCACTTAATGCAACTTATAATATTAACATTGTGGAATAATTTAAATGTTTCTGTTTTTCCACAGAAAATGAAGGTTTGTTGACGACATCTTCTATTAAATATCCATAACAGAAAATAGCTGTTGGAGTATTTGTGCACTTAACCATGATGTGAAAAAGACTATTAGCTCATATCTGTTGCTTTCTCCACTCCAACTACAACATACCTCACCTCAAGAAGTGATGCATATATAATGTAAATACAACACACGGTGTTCTTAGATTAAACAGTAAGTGGAACAAACTGACTTTTTATCTTTTCAAATGCTAATTTGGGATTTGTTACACAGCAATGCGATGGCAGACTTCTTTTATACAAAAAGCATCTACTCCTTATTTTTGAGGAACGCTCGGTCCGTTTGACTTCAGGTATTATTAGCTGGATGGTACGCGGAAGGGAAAAGGCCTTTTTCCCTCTGGCTTTTCCTTTTCCCTGTCTTTGAGGACTCGGCTGAATTGGCACAGCTCACTTCCTCAGCTGCTCAGAATGGATAAAAGCAGGGTGAAGGTACAAAATTGGATTCATGTTTAAACACAGAGTACTAACTCAAACGTGTAAAAATACTAGTATTGTGGCTGCACCGACTCCCACGAATTATCCTCCTTTTGCCCTTTTTGGGGGTTTATTGCTCTGATCATTCATGCTGTGTGTCAGTGTGCCGCTGTCGTGAAACATTCTGAGCACATCAACCACGGAGCATGAATACTTTATAATGGCAATAAAGTAAGCATTTATAGTAGCTGCAATTATGGTGAGCCATTCCACCGTGCAGACGCTCAGTTAAATTTCTTATAATTATCACCATGTCGACAAATTTGTGCTTTATTATAGATGAAGAGAGATCATCAGATGTGGTGTTTTTATTGAATTTTTAAATTTTGCCAAGCGTGCTGAGACGAGGAGGGAAAAGGAGATGCAAAACTGCTCCGATGTTTACGGGGGAGCTGCTGTGGCTGTCGGCATTCTCACACATTAAACATATAACTTAGTATTTCATATATGGACACATTTTACAAGCGACCACGAGTTTAACAGCAAGCACGATATAAATTCAAGCTTGATATTTGATGTTTACAATAATCCTTATTATTAAAACCCTGTTGATGTTTTCACTAAAGCCTCAGCTTAGTTAGATATGACTCATAAAGACCAATGGATGCTATTAGCACCATTTTAAAAAAATGGACATTATTAAATTACATTAGATTAGATGAAACTTTATTAATCCCTCAGGTGGGAAATGCAGTTTTCAGTAGCACAGCACCGACAGAAGTTGCATGTTACAGATACAACAAAGGGGAATGAGATTAAGGATATAATTATAAATATACCATATATATACATATATAAATACAGAATATATAATATGGAGAAATAGGAATACCAGCCGCCCTATGACAGCTGGGATAGGCTCCGGCGCCCCCCGCGACCCTGAAAAGGACAAGCGGAAGTGAATGGATGGATGGATGAAGGAATACCAGTGGATCTACATCCACATAAAAATGAAACTTTCAGACACAAAAAAGTGATATGCACTGTAATAATTATTCGGAAAGATCTTTGTACGCTATACAGCGACTCTGGGAACTGCCTGTAGTAAATGTAAATGTACGTTGTCAGATGTAAAAGTCATAGAACATGTATTACATGTCGCATGTCAGTAGGAAACTGGAAGAGAAAGACAAAGCTATAGTTAATGCATCTGTAAAAATATATTCAGTTTTGGGAATTATGTCAGGAAATCGTCGTTTTTAAAAAGTGTTACAGTAACGGCTGTGAGGTATATTTAAGGCCTACGTGCCTTCTTGGTTTCAGATATCTGAAAACTTGGAAAAAAGGATTTCAGATTGACGGTGTCACAGAGCATTGCTATAACTCACTCACGCTGCTGCCCATGGCAAGATAACTGCGAGCAGCATGTGTGGCAATAAATTCTGGAATAATATATTTGTGAATATTTCTTCCAGTCTCCTCGGGATTAGTCTCAATAACAGCCAGATGCTGCACGGCTCTGACTTCTTCCTCGTTGCTGACTTCCTTTTATTCTTTAATCAGTTATGAATTTGAATTTCAGGATTAATGTGCAGGATTTAGCAGTCCTGTTATTATTAGGATTCAGTTCCCTCAGAATGAGCACCGCCAAAGTAAAAAAGGTGGGCAGGCTCAAAGAGTAAGCTAACATATTTCTGTGACTGTACTGTGGTAGTTTTTTTTTTAGCCTATCATGTTCTGCTTCACTAATCAATGTTCAATGATCACAGTCAGGCTACACGGAGAGCGTATTTGTTTTCTGCATCAGAGAAAAAATCTTTCTTAACGATTTTGATGATTTATTTAAGTTTGACAATTAAAACAGCTGATCGGCTGCTGTTTACAGGATACATTGTATACATATGTGCATTGTTTAGATTATTTAGTGTTTATCATAAATTGTTAGCTTATGTTTTCTCGTCTGTTTATGATTGCATCTTGTAATAATATTGTGCCTTTCTTCATTAGCAGCCATTTAAAAAGGTCCAAACTGATGTAACGATAAGAATTTTAGCCCCACGACAGACTGATGACCCGTCCAGCACAGGCTCCAGCCCCCTGCCAATTTAAAAAAGGCGAAATGAAATTTTTTTAAATGAAAAATATTTTTGTTTTAAACCAATTATTTTATTTAGAAATTTTTTTTGTTTTTTTTTAGCTTCACACTTTTGACCCTGATTTTTGTGTTGTGAGCGTATCAAAGGGGAGCGATGGGGCGGAGACTAATGACTGACAGCTTGTTCGTTACAAGCTAAAAATTAGTATTTTGGTTAAAGATGGCCGCCACTCCTTCATGGGATACAACTGGCACAAGCCAACAGGTAAGAAACGCTGATTATCCTTTGATGGACTATACTGATGGGTCAAATCTTGTAACATTTTGATACATATACATTAAGGTGGGAAAAAATTTACCCCAGCAACAGAAAATACTGTTATTTGATTGGCTAGTAGCTCGCTAACCTGCTTCAGGACTTGGACAACTTGTTGTAATTAATGGAAATACTTACAAGCATGCATTTTTCTCTCTTCCAGAAAATACAATTAATAACTATACTTTAGCACTCGCACTGCCTCATGCAGAGCGCAAGAAGGTTGTGTGAGTTTGACCAACATGCTCCTTTCAGTCACCTCCTCAGTGAAGTCCAGGGAGCAGCCCACAACAGGTCCAGCACTCTTGACCAGCTTATTCAGTCTCTTCCTGTCCCTCTATGAGCTCCCACATCCCAGCAGAACACTGCAAAGTCGAAGGTCCTTAACTCTGTACTATGTCCCCTCTGTATTTATGTATCCATGTATGTAGCCTCCCTGCATTCCAGTGAGGTAAAGGTTATTTAATATATATGTTTTAGAAGCAGACCAGTGTTGGTCAGAATCGGAATCTGAATCCACTCAAAGTGTGACGAAAAACATAATCTGCTTAATTTCTTGTTATTGTCAGATGCTGAAAACTGTAAAAAGACCCTTCACTTAGAGTGCGTATGGACTTTTAGCATTTCTGCAAGTAAATGTTATAAACTTTTATATACAAATGACTGTTTTCCAGTTAGATGCAAGTAGAAAGAAAATATATTTGAAAAATAAAATAAACTTTGAGAGTATGTGTGCATAACTGAAGGAAAACACCACATAAAGCAGTTGGCTTCTTCAAACTGCCATTATTGCCATTGCTAATCTTTAAAAACCTAGCCTTGGAAAGAAAGCAGAGTATTGATGGATAAATGGGTTACAGCGATACACACAGATATAATTTAATCAGCATTCAAACTATTCAAGCCTTGTAATTGTAAGGCAGTGCTCGAAGTGAGTCATCAAATGAGTTATTTAAGAATAACTTCAATTAGTGCTGGCTAAAAAGAACATATTGGATCATGCTAACAATAAGGCTTGTTGACAGGATACTTGAGATGAGCACAGGCAGGACTCATCCACTACAGCAGCATTGTCACTCCTGAGATACTCGGATCCTGTTTCCTCTATGATGGAGAAAACGGTGCACTGCAGAAAATGGAGCTCTCTTAGCTGTAAAACTGACGTGCCCTCAGGTTTAGAACAGGTCAATTCAAGGGTCAGTGAAAGAGAATTGATAACCTTTGTGGTGCATATACATCATGATGAGATATTGTGGACAAATACTAATAGAATTGTAAATGAAAGAGCCTTGGTAGTAATAGAGTTGCATGAATGAGTATAGGAAGCAGCGTTGTGAGAGTTGTGTCCTCTGAAATGACCTTGTTCTCAGGAACCCGCTTAAAGCTTTACCATGGAGACAACAGCAGTTAATGTCATTGGTGGAAAACGGCATCATTATAAGTTTTCTGATGAAAGACTTCGGCCAGACTAGCTCACTACAAAACACGTACTTGGTCTTCAGGAGTTTTGAAATCCTGTCTGATTTTGAAAGCGGTTTGCAGCATCCACACAAGAATAAACTTAAACTTGCTTTCTCTCATATCTCAAAGCACACAGTGCAGGATTTGAAAGCCAGTACACGGCACACACCACGGGGATACTGTTAAGATACTCGGCCAGACGGAGCAATGCACCACCTCGTGGAGTCCTGGCGAGGCAGATACTAGTATATATCTACTATATAAAGTCCAGCAACACCCTTAAAGCAGAAAATATTCATTATGTTGCAAATGCAAAATGTTTAGGAGTAATGGGCAAGCCTGTCTGAGGACTTGGATTTCAAGGTATGCTAAAGCTGTGCGACCTCAAACACTCAGTGGGAATACGGCAGCAACAGCACGAAAGGACAGACTTTCAAATGACTGTTTTATGTTGAATCAACTATACTGAAAAAACTTCACACATACATTCACTGTGTGCGTGTTAGCTAGCTTTTTTTTAATCTGACCTGGTCCCTGGTGTGTTTTTACAACATGTAGCTGAATCTCTTCTCTTTGCTTCACTTTGTTGCTTTGGGTTTGATCAGCTCCAACTTTAGACTGAGCCGGGATAGCCTGACTTGGCAAAAGACAGAGCGAGCAGGTCTGAAAACAGCATATGGTCTATAGCAGCAATACAATGCTGACACTTGTATGCTAGCTGACATTAGACACAAGCACCACAGGGTAACGTTAGCTAGCTATTCTTTATTCATGGCTAATTCTGTATAGGCCAACGTTTCCCTTCCAAGCTGTTTAACAAACTGCCACATTATAATAATTATAATAATTTCATATATAAAGCACTTTCCAAAAAAAAGTGCTGAACAGCTATTTGAAGATTACAAAAAGATCAATAAATAACAACAATGCAGAAAAAAACAGTAACATTTAAAAACTGATAAAAAGCAAAAGGGAATAGCAAGAATAATATACTGAGATATGTTCGTCATCATGGGTCAAGTGGATGTTAACATGTTGACGTTTTTTGCTTCTTTCTCCATGAAGGAAATGCAAGTGTGTGAATCCAGTGGAAAGCTTTGTTTTTGTTGCCATTTTTCATATTTTCTCTATTCGTGGTTTTTTGCTGAAACCAGCCATTTTTTTTCAGCTTTTCTCCTGCAATAGAAAAGATTACTATTGCAATAGGAAGAAGAATACAAGAGTCTGAAAACACTACTGAACAAATGTCAGACTTCTTTTATGGTTAATAATTATGGACACAGATACGAATATCAAAGCTGTGGCCTCGACTGTTTGTGTGTTTTTTAGGTCACACATGTAAAAATGTCCAACCACCTCTCAATAACAAGCCCCAGACTTTTCCACACAAACATGCTTGCTTGCTGGAAACTGGTCTCCCAGGTACAGCAGCTTGTTATTACATGGTCACCAAATGTCCTTTTACAGATTCTCTAGTCTGGATGCTAGAGATGGACCGATCCGATATTACGTATCAGTATCGGTCCGATACTGACCTAAATTACTGGATCGGATATCGGAGAAAAATAAAAAATGTAATCCGATCCATTAAATATCACGAAAGCATCTCACAAAACTTGCAACACACCGTAACTCACCTCAGAACGTTAGCACGTCGGAGCAGTATGCATCACGTGATAGAGCGACTGTGGCATGCGGGACCTGTCGGTGGTCTGGATAGCATGTGGAGCTTCGCTAGCAACCCGGCATTTCATCTCCGACAAAGTTATCCCGAGAGAAGTAAAGCAAGTGTGTAAGTCCATCTCTGAATGTTTGTAAAGCATTCCTGCGTTAAGCTTAACAAGCGACTGCCTCTCCTGCTGCTACTTCAATCATGAAACTGCTTAACGATCAGCTGATCAGCTTTTCTGTCGCGAGTCCGTGTCTCTTGTTTGTTTTTGGCCCACTTTGCACCAGAAAGAGGAAACCAGCGGCTGAACAACAGCAGCACGTTTAAGCTTGATAAGCTGTTGTTAGAATGTATTTAATATTACTTTCTACACCAGGATCTTTTTCTACGTAGCTGACGCTGGTAACTGTGCAGGGGCGGATCTAGCAAAGTTTAGCCAGGGTGGCCGATAGGGCATTAACTGGGAAAGGGGGCACAAAGACATACTTTTCTTTCTTATTCTCATTTAAAATGTCTAGCTTTTAATAAATAATTATCTGACACCCAAAGTTTTAATTTGATGTAAAATGAATAGAAGTCAATTACTGTATATAGTAACTATTAAGTCTAATATATATACCCTAGTAAGCTATAGTACTTTTTCCTTTGGGAAGGTACCATCTGTGCAGTCTGCAATTTTGTTGAAGAAAGATGTTGAATCTATTTAATATTTCTTGAGAAATAATTGATTTCTGTGCATTTTTTTTCACACTGCATCAAATTAAGGTTGGTTACGTCGATTAAGCATCATGAGGTGGAGCGTGAGGGGTGGTTCCCTATTTTTTATTTATTTATTTTTGTTGTTGCTGGGAGTTGGAACCCTATTAGTTAGGTTGCTTAATATTTACGCTAAGTACTCTTTAAAATACCAGAATAGGGAGGATGGTGTAGGTTTAAGTTTATTAGATTGATCAGTATTCCTGAACTATGAACTTTTTTTTTTTTGCATACAGGTATAACAGAATAGCTTTAGTGTAGTTGTTGTTTTAAACTTGAGTATGAACTTATACAAAATGCAGCAAGATATTTAAAAAACAGTTTTGTTGATTAAAAAAACACTATATCGGATTCATATCGGTATCGGCAGATATCCAAATTTATGATATCGGTATCGGTATCGGACATTAAAAAGTGGTATCGTGCCATCTCTACTGGATGCCAGGGAGGGGTACATCCAGCCTAAACTGGCCCAAAAACGCCTGTAGTCGAATGTGAGCAGACATGGCATTAAGCATTATAAAATATGAATTCTACATGTTTTATAACACTTAAAACATAAAAGAGCAACCATGATCCTGCACATGATTCAGGTACATAATGATATTAAGACAGCGGAGCACTCGTAGCACTCTTACAAACTGCATCTTTGATGAATTTAAAGCGATTTTGCAGTTGAAGAATTAATTAATGACCGGTGCAAGTGCGAGGCATCGTCATGCTCAAAACAGCAATTAACATTTATTAGAAGATGGCTGTAATGTATCCCATGATATATTTTCTCATCAATGTCACCATTTATTAAAATGAAAAGCTAATTTATAGATTGAGCAGTGACCATGCATAGTTAGGTTGTGGCTTTCATTTCGATTTGCTAACATGATGTATGTGAAAGGCGCTGTGGGAAAAACACATTTTTACACTCTGATCTGACACGAGAAAAATATCCTGTCAATGTAAATGTTGTTAATTCAAAGCATTTTATGGTTTATCAAGCTAATTTTCTGTCTGACCTAAATTCATTCTGACAAGCGCCCCAAATGCACAGTCATAAAGACTCATAAATCTCTCGCAGACGATATGCCCCCCGCAGTGCCTTGATTACAACATCATGGAGTCATTCTGTTATTATATTAAGTCACCAAAGACACTGAGGCAGCCTGAATGGACTGATGAAGGCAGAGGGGCTTCATACCAATTATTACTTGGATTTTTTTTTACCATACTATTACAGTGTTGACTGAAACTGACTTTAAATGCATCTTCGCCATATAACTGCATATTTAAATTAAATTACTTACCACAAAAGCTTTTACAAGTTTAAAATGACAAATTAAAAGAAGATTCTGGGACTCACCTGCTTCTTATCTTTGCTTGCGGCTAGCAGGGCTACAGTAACTGCTACTAGCTCGTGTAGCACTGCTCGATCACTCACCCAACACGCCTGCTTATCTTCTTCTTTGTCCCGGGTTGCTTTACTTACAAAAATTCCCAGAAAGCATTTTCCTTATAGACCACCATAATGAAACTGATGTCTGCATGTTGGCAGATAATATTCAGATGAAAAGAAAGAGAACAAGGGTTCCTGTTCTTTCCATTTTAATTATGTATTTCATATTTGTAAAACCTCCACACAACATAGAAACATGTTCTGCATTTCCAGGATTACAGAGCAACGTGAAGTCAATGTCCTGGGATTTTAGGGGACCTGTTGAGGAAGGGGTCCTCCTCCCTAATGATCGTGGGAAGTGAGCACAATGAGGAAGCAAACACAGTTTAGGACACTTTTCTTTCCCAATACAAAGTAATCGATTTTCATTTAAATGAACAGGACGCCATGGTTGAGTCCAGTATGCATCATCCACTTTTTTCTACCTGTCCAACATATGATCCCAGGGGAGCCTATCCAAGCTGTCACTGGATGAACAGTCAGGTTCACCTGGACAGACTTTAGTCCTCCTTAATACATCAATGGGCTGCATTAGTTCCTGCAAGTCTAAAAGCTATGCAGGGAACCTAACAACAAAGACGATCACTGAATATAAGAAAAAACACATAGCTCTAATTTTCCTGCATTTTGTTATGTGTAAAATTATATTTTATAAATAATTATTGGTAATCCTTTATAACCCGACTTGCAAATAAGGTACAAGTAGCCTGTACTTAGGTGCATTTTGCAGGCAGCAAGTCAGGTTTTTGCAGGAAACAAGAAAATAATTACATAAAATTATGTTATATTTCCTCATCTTACATCTCATGCATCCTGTACTTTCCTGCTAACTACACATAAGGACAGGGTGCTTGTGCCTTATTGGCGGGTGGTGTTATAAATGTTACCTAATTATTTATGAAAAATAGTAAAACGACTCCTTGGTAGCGGGGAAAATCAGTATTCATTGTTGAACATTGTGCTTGATGAATTTCTGACTCGCTCATTAGAAACGTCATTTTTGTTGTCATGAATTAACAATATTTTTGTTTTGAACAGCAGAGTATTTGTGCATATTTGTTTTAAAAAAATGTTAAGAACTGTAGTTACATTTCTAGGAAGGTATATGTCAGGTTAGAGCTAAATGCATATATCTCTATATATTTATTAATGCAGAAGCACAACACATGCTACAGTAACACCAGGAAAACAGCTGTTGGAGACTGTGGCACAACCAGAGTTATTGCGACCGTGTGCAATGAACTTGCAGTCGAGTTGCCTTTGAAATGGTTTCTTCACGCGACTTTGGTATTTCAGGATGGAGACCCGCCAGAACCTCACAGATCTGAAGCAGCTACAGAATACTCTACAAAAAATGACACATTTGCTGCAGCACGATGATTTCACTGCAGAATGACACAGACGCTTGGCAACCTTGAATGTTATACAGGAATATACTCAGAACAGAAAAACCAACCAGACAAGAGTCGTTGCAAAGAAATGCACTGCTGACGAGGTGCGCTCGTTGACTCAGATTGATTGCAATATTATTATTATTATTAGATACAGTGGGGCAAAAAAGTATTTAGTCAGCCACCGATTGTGCAAGTTCCCCCACTTAAAATGATGACAGAGGTCAGTAATTTGCACCAGAGGTACACTTCAACTGTGAGAGACAGAATGTGAAAAAAAAATCCATGAATCCACATGGTAGGATTTGTAAAGAATTTATTCGTAAATCAGGGTGGAAAATAAGTATTTGGTCAATAACAAAAATACAACTCAATACTTTGTAACATAACCTTTGTTGGCAATAACAGAGGTCAAACGTTTACTATAGGTCTTTACCAGGTTTGCACACACAGTAGCTGGTATTTTGGCCCATTCCTCCATGCAGATCTTCTCGAGAGCAGTGATGTTTTGGGGCTGTCGCCGAGCAACACGGACTTTCAACTCCCGCCACAGATTTTCTATGGGGTTGAGGTCTGGAGACTGGCTAGGCCACTCGAGGACTTTCAAATGCTTCTTACGGAGCCACTCCTTTGTTGCCCGGGCGGTGTGTTTTGGATCATTGTCATGTTGGAAGACCCAGCCTCGTTTCATCTTCAAAGTTCTCACTGATGGAAGGAGGTTTTGGCTCAAAATCTCACGATACATGGCCCCATTCATTCTGTCCTTAACACGGATCAGTCGTCCTGTCCCCTTGGCAGAAAAACAGCCCCATAGCATGATGTTTCCATCCCCATGCTTCACAGTAGGTATGGTGTTCTTGGGATGCAACTCAGTATTCTTCTTCCCAGTCTGGTGCAGGTCTACAATACTTTTCCTGGTGTCCTTCGAAAGCTCTTTGGTCTTGGCCATGGCGGAGTTTGGAGTCTGACTGTTTGAGGCTGTGGACAGGTGTCTTTTATACAGATGATGAGTTCAAACAGGTGCCATTCATACAGGTAACGAGTGGGGGACAGAAAAGCTTCTTACAGAAGACGTTACAGGTCTGTGAGAGCCAGAGATTTTCCATGTTTGAGGTGACCAAATACTTATTTTCCACCCTGATTTACCAATAAATTATTTACAAATCCTACCATGTGGATTCATGGATTTTTTTTTTCACATTCTGTCTCTCACAGTTGAAGTGTACCTCTGGTGCAAATTACTGACCTCTGTCATCATTTTAAGTGGGGGAACTTGCACAATCGGTGGCTGACTAAATACTTTTTTGCCCCACTGTAATTAGATGGCAGTTATATGCAAACATCTGCGAGTCTGTCAGAGTCAGACTGGCTTATTGGACAAAGGGTGCGTTTCATGCTGCGACCTGTGCAATCCCCTTGCGATCGACCTCTCGGTGACCAATCAGATGTTGCCATTACTTGTAACCTGTCACCAAATGCAGCCACTGACTTTTCTTAGGAGGTTGCTGCCATCCTATTGTGACTGATGCATTAAATGTGAATGTGAGAGTGTGTAGTTGTCCGTCTCTGTGTGTTAGCCCTGTGATGGAGCGGGGACCTGTCCATGAAGGACCCCACCTCTTGTCCTGTGATGTTTCCCACCCCCTAAATTCGGAAAGTGGTTGAACAATATGTGTTGAAAGACCTTTTCACTCTGATTTATGCATAAAATGAACATATTTTTGAAGGCAATGACTTGTTGATCCGATTGAACCAATTTAACAAACAAAAAAGCATCCTTGGGTGTCCAGTTCACGCGGGGGAGGCAGCTGTCTTCCGCCTGCTGCAGGATTTTGGGGATGCTTGGAGGTGGTGTACTCAGGGTTTGCTGAGGTGAAGCTGAGTGTCAGGAAAAGAAAAAACATTTAGCTGGGTGTAGGAGTAACGACTGTTTTTCATAGTCCGGGGAATGCAATGTCACTGATAGCATCGGGTTAGACACACTCACAGATACACACTCACACACTCACACACACACACACACACACACACACACACACGCTCCCATGTGGGAGGATTATGAGTGGAAGGTACAGCCCATTGCTTTCTAATAACATCCTCTAATCTCATGCCAGCTGCCCTTGAGGCTGTCCACTCAGAAAACATTGCAACTTTTCACCTTCAATAAAGCACCTCCTTCTCGCTCCTACTTCACCATCTACCAGGGAGGGGAGGGGCATGTACTCCTCTTCATCACGGAGATAGGACAGGGTTGGCCCTCTAGTTGGCTGCAGAGGAGAAACCAATTTTTATCCCCTACCCTGTCAGCTTGAATTAACTGTACAACCCCAACCTTTCAGCTGAACCTCTGCCCGTTATTAGGCGCGACACTGTCTGTATGGTTTTCTATTTTCTCCGAAGCTCCTCTCAGCTCCTACTCCCTGCAGTACATTATGTCCGTTCCTTTTCACACCGAAAAAAGGCTTTGAGGGTACGATCATGAAATGTTGAAATCTGCTGTCCTTTTGTGCCAGGAGGCGGGGTGCATCCATCTACTTTCAGGGCAACCTTTCATCCCACCTAATGGCTTAACTTAAACTATCCCACCTGGTGCAGTAATATCCCAGAGTCCTCTGCTTTCAAATCAGGCTTCTCTGGGGTTACTTTGTGATTTTCACTTCGAATACTTTCATCCCTTATTACGCCGAGCCGTCCATCACAAGTTCTGCAGGCTCGCTTTTAAACTCTGCCGTCATTTGTATTCGTTGCATTTTCAATTTCGCCCTCTTTCTTCATGACGCCCCATAATGGGTTTTGTGCTTATAAAGGTGTCATAGGGTTTCTTTTTTCCAATTAGCATGGAATCATTCCTCCAGCACTAATCTCAGGCCCAGAGTACAGCCAGCTCCCCCATCTTTGATTTAACGCTTGGTGTGAATCCAGGGGAGTTCGAGGTGCAGTCATGTTGGAGAGTCCCCGCGGCCCACAATGTGTTCACCTCCTGATTGCTCGCCCTCACCGGTTTAGTGCTGGTTTATGGAGCATGATATGAAATAAACCCCTTTCTGTCCCCCAACAAAGATTTGTGGCATAACTCGCACTCAACTCAGGGAGCTCCACAGTCAAGCATGAAGGCTTCTGGAGATGCATTTAAGGCAAGGTGGGAAAAGGGGAAAGGACGGGAATGTTAATTTAGGAACGCATCTGTTAAGAGAATTCAGGGGACAGACAAACAAAAAGCTGGCTGCTACTCTGTGAAGCAGAGACATGTAGTCTCAACCATCCCAAACGCTGCACGTGTGCGTGCACGCACACACACACACACTTTGGACTTTTTTGGAGTCTGGAAAGGGAGCAGAGAGCAATCGGGCATTTTTTAAAACCGATATTCCATCTGAACAAACATGCACGAGAAAACTCACAATTTTAAAGCTTGAAATAGAATTGAATTAAAGCCACACTGAGTTTTTTATCATCTGTTCTGGGTCTGGTCATCACAAATACTGGTCCTCCTTCAATCCTTGGCTTTAACCACACTCTCTTCATTTATGGTTCATAATAAAACTTGTTGGGGAAAAAACACTTAAAATGCAAATTCTTAACCTAACAGCCCCCTCCAGTACACACACACACACACACACACACACACACACACACACACACACACACACACACACACACACACACACACACACACACTAGGAACACAAATCTAGCATGACTAGAACGGAAACCAGTCTTGAAAAATCAATCCTAGTTGATTCAAGGCATTAGAGCATAAAGGTAAATTGATTTCTATGAATAACAAAGAAAAATGCTATTATACATTATTTATCTGAAGGTACCTGCTCTGACAGGTAGTTAATAAATAATGGACTGATAAGGAAGCTGGCTCTTTGCTTTAGTGTAGTAAATGTGTGGCTATGAGTTCCAGATCAATTTTCTAGAAGGACCTTTGTAAACCTCATATTTTATGACTGCATTTCAGTCAATTATCATCACAAACTCTTCATGATGGAATACTTTGTTTGCACAGAACAAGGAGAAACTGTAATAATAAGAAAAGTGGTGAGTAAGGTATTCAAGGAGCAGATGGTTCTGAGTTATTTCAAATCAATCAGCAGCAGCAAGAAACCCAGAGGTGTGCTGACTAATACAATTCGTCCTGTTACATATGACAAATTACTGAAATGGGTGGAAAATAAAAGCAGCTTTAAACCCACGAGCAATGTAATTTTCAAAAACGCACATTTTTCGATTGTCATCCTAATAATGCTAAAAGTTTTCTTTGCCTGTAATTCATAACACTTTGCTGTGTATAAATAATAATTTCTTTCTCTTTTTCATCCCCAGCAGTTTAGGAGTCTTCAGTTGTACCTTCTGCGTGTTCTTCTCCAGCTGACATCATTTCCACCAATCAGAAAATAGAGCAGCAGTAGAGCCTTAGAGATGAAAGCTGGGGCAGAAACATCTGTAAATCACTTTCTGCTCCTTGTAAAGCAAGTTAACACTTGAAAGTGACACTTTAGCTCATGTCTCCTCGCTGCATTTGGGAACCATGCTCAAAACTTGGCCTCGATTATTCCATTTCTCATTATGCTGTTTTTCCAGAAGCACAAGAGTCCAGCTTCTCTGATTAACCCTGTGAAGTCTAATCGTCTATGACTGGACCGTCAGGGCCTCTGCCTGTGGGTGTCACCTCATCTAGAAAAGCACCAAACCCCTAGAGCTGAGCATAAAAGTGAAGCTGCTGATTTACTGGTTGATCTACTCCTCTACCCTCACCCATAGCCACAAGCTCCTGATACTGAGCAAAGAATGAGATCATGGATGAGCAGTGCAACTGGGTTTCCTCCAAAGGGTGGCAGGGCTCTCCCTTAGTCACAGGGTGAGGAGCTCAGGAGGGGCTAAGAGCAGAGCTGCTAATCCTCCATAATGAAAGAAGCCGGGTTGCTAGGGCATTTGGATAGATGAGTACTGCATGTGTCACACAGTGGAAATTTGTATTTATCTTGTATATTGTTTTTATTCTGATTTTTAGTGTTTATTTATGAGTGTTTTATTTGCATGGTTTTATTCTGTTTCTATTGCATGGTTTTTAGTGTTTTATGTGACATGGTTTTTATCCACTGTGGACTGGCTGCACATGGGACAAATTAGCTCATAGGGACCACCTGCTGAGGCAGGGGTGTGTCCAGAGGTGGCCTATCAGCTGTGTAAAGACCTTTTAAAAACAGGCTAGCTGGGCACTGAAAGAGAGAGGCCCCAGACTGGAAGGTTAATGCGAGATGGCCAGTGTGATGCGGTGACCAAGTCCTGACCTCATGGAACGGCAACAGTAAGAGACAACGCGTGTGATTGGCAGCAGGGCAGAGGTTTACCTCTGCCTGCATTTGTGAGTAGGGTCTCTACTGTTGTTTACTGGGTGCAGCTGGATTGGGAAAGGGTCACCATGGCCATGAGCCAGGGCCACTTCTGGGACCATTGTTCTGGCCCCTATTTGTTATGTTGCAGGACACCGACGCAAGGGGAGCTGTGGCGGTGGTCGCATCATGGATTCGGGTGCAGAACGTAAGCCGGGCTGGGAAGTGATGGGCCAGCGGAAGGACAAGAAGATGGGTGGCTCTTTCTTGTCTGCTGAAGACGGGGCTGGCGTGGACTCTGCTCTAAAGGAGGAATTCCTGGCCTGCTGATGGACCCATAATGAACATGTGGCCTAATTATAGCAAGGGGGGGGGGGGGGGGGGGGTTAGTGAATGTAGAAAATGGTAGTTTTACGGGTTTTAGAATTGTTTTTAGTAGAGAGCAAACATTTTATTACGTACATTTTAAGGGTGTTTTATTTGTGCTCCCTGGCCTAGTAATAAACTGTTTCTGATCAGACCTGCTTCCCCTCTGTGCCCGTGGTATCTGACTCGCTTGCTCCCCCTTGTATTTTAAAGAATCTTTCTTTTTAGTGTTACACATGCATCCTAGCTGAGGTATTTCAAGCATCTGGGAGGAGGCTCAGAGGCAAAACCAGGACATACTGGAGAGATTACATCTCTCAGCTGGCTTAGGGAGTCCTTGATGTCTTCCAGAAGAACTAGAGGAGTTGGCTAGGCCTTTCTGCTACACTGCTGTGCCCATGACAAGGATAAGCAGCAGAAAATGTATGTATGTATGCATGCATGCAACAGCAGGTTAGGATTTAAGGTTAGCATTAGCACTGCCCCTGATTTTGACGTTGACCTCTGTGCGTTAAATCTGACCAATCTTGTGTTCAGCATCATATTCTCATGTATGTGCAAAGACTTTTCAGCATAGCTGCAATTTTGATTTCACTGCCTGGAAGTCCCATCCTGACCACTGACACAGTGTGCTCTGAGATTTTACCGAAATGTGATCAAAATTGCACAAAGAGCAAATCTCAACTTCTGTTTCAGACTTACATGTGGAGGGTCACTGCTGGTGATGACAGCTGATAGCTGGGTCTCTGATCAGTTTTCTTTTGAAGAGTGCACTCTTTCCAAGCATGAACGCAGCTTTACAGGTGGGCAACAAGACCAGGAGCATGCTTTCCATTTTCTTTTTCACTATTAGTGGACCAAGAATTTGTCCACCACCCAAGTTTATCAACCGGAGGTGGAGAACATTCTGTGGATGTTACTGAACGGTGGTGTGTGCTGCTGCTATCTCCTTACTCGCAGGGTTACGTAACCAACACTAACTGAAGTCATCGGCAGTTTTCAACTGACAGAGAAAAAAAGTCTAAATGAAACACTTTGGTAACACAAAGGTTGCTTACCTTTAATATCAACTTAGTAGGAAATAGAAGACATTTAAGCATTTCTGGCCACTCAAAACTGTTCTGAAGTTGCACGACTAAAACATCACAGGCTGATTGGATCATACAAGGTAGCATTAAATCAATGCACACTTTAATTTCTAATGGATGGATTGGGAGCAGTCACTTAGCAACTTCTCCTGACCTTGGTGCCACGTTAGCGTGCATGAGCAAACCACATCCGTGACGCTTTGATGTGCCGCCATCTCTTCTTCTCCATCCATGCATGAGCAACTTAAAGATTTCCCGCCCGAGTCGATCATAATGAACTGCGAACTGATTGACTGTGACAAGCGGCTTTCTCACCAACCAAGTTCACCAGATGCTGAGAAAACGTTTCACCTAACCCAGGTGCAGTCACCTTGGCCACGAGCAACAAGCTCAGAGGTTGGCAGAGTAACTTCTTCTGTTACTTTTAACACAGCAAATCAAAGATCTAAATTTAGATTGAAGTCGGGGGGGGGGGGTTATGGAGAGTTTACCCTTAGCCGGTTACAGAGCTGGACTGGCCATAGGGCATACCGGTGGGCCGATGGTGATTTTTCCGTTTTTATGGGCCGTTGGGTGTTTTTTGTTTTTGTTTTTGTTTTGTTGTAACGGTATAAACAATGAAACAATTGGCCAGATGTGTAAAAACAACTCAGTTGTTTGGTGGTGGTTTCTATGGTGGAGCTTTCACAGAGGCCAGCAGGTGGATGATGGCAAGGAGAGGCAGGAGGAGGAGAGACCCAAGGTGGCCGACAGAATTATCCTGTATTGAGAGAAAATATTAGGCGTTTGGTGTTGAGCTGAAAAGGAACAGTTTGTCCTGTATTTCAGATAGAATGGAAAAAGACACAAAGCTGGAGTTATTCTGTCGTAACGCTGCACAGCTGCCTCTTCTCTCATTCTCTCCCCCTGCCTCTCCTGTTGCTACTTCAATCATGAAACTGATCAATGATCAGCTGATCGTCTCTCTTGTTTGTTTATCGCCCACTTTGTGCCAGAAAGAGGAAACCAGCGGATGTCGCGCTAAACAACAGCAGCACGTTTAAGCTTGATCAGCTATTGTTAGAATTTATTTAATATTAATTTCTAGTATCAGCTGATGTTTGCTGGAGCCACAGCTGTAAAGCTGCTGGTCATGATGTTGGTTTGGATATGTGGTGAGAGGGAAACATGAAGATGAAACCAGGAGATGTCCTTACTGAATCATCAGAGCTGTGATGGAGAAACAGGTTTACCTTTTAGGTGACATGGATGAGTTGAAGGGAAGTTATGAACTGTTTCTGAGAGACAAATAACACCAGGATCCTTTTCTATGTAGCTGACAGCTGGTAACTGTGCAGGGGCGGGTCTAGCAAAGTTTTGCCAGGGGGCAGGTAGGGCATTAACAGGGAGAGGGGGGCACAAGGAAATACTTTTCTTTCTTATTCTCATTTAAAATGTCTAGCTTTTAATGGAAAGAAATTGTACTTTATTGATCCGCGTGGGGAAATTCCTCTCTCCATTTAACCCATTCACTCAGTGAAGCACTGGGCACCCGGGGAGCAGTATGTAGGGCTGGTACCTTGCTCAGGGGTACCTCAGGGTAGCTGTTCAGGGGAATCGAACCCCCAACCTTCCGATCATGGGGCCACCACTAAATATACCAACAAGACAGTGTACATCACTGTCACAACAGCCTTCGTTTTCATTCAAAGGCTTTATGGCTTTTTCTATAAGACCTGGTGGGCCGGTCTCTAGTCAAAATGCCCGGGCCGATTTTTTGTCCCAGTCCAGCCCTGGCCGGTTAGCACAAACACGTACAACAGCCGTCAGAGTGAATCTCAAGGAAGAGAGAAAGGTAATGCAGCGAGAGCTCTTCCTTTCTTCAGTGAAGTAAATAGAGTAAGCGAGCCATGAGTGAGTCATTAAAAGACCACCTGTTCTGCATCTTTATCTCAGCCTTGAAGTATCTTATCCACAGCAAAACATCTAAGAGCCATGTACATGCTCAAGCAAATACATCTGTGCACTTGGACACATGGAGACGCATCCACACACGCCATGAGACACATGCCTCTAGTTAAGGTGATGATGCACAACATATGGTGCTCGAGAGCCTCCTAAACCCCTTGCAGAGAAAACAGAGGACTCCACGGGATTAGTGTGTGAACGGTTCATACAATGAGAATTTTCAGATTCAGCCTTTTGTCAAAGGCTAAGAGGCTAATGGCCTGCTTCAGAAGTTAAATTAGTTTTTATGAGGCCAACTTTTTCCAGCTGAGAACAATGACTTACTAACACAGTCATGTATCAGGTCACAGTTGAATTGTCAATAAAGTTGCAGCGATTATCTCGTCACGGAATTGATATCTTTCAAATGATGAGATGTCAGCAGCTAAAGGAGCGTAGAGACGGAGCATCAAAGGTACCACAGTCAGACTCCGAAATGGAAACAAATGTAATGAGCCAATGTCAGTACATATTCTGTGTTAAAGCTGCTCACAGATGTTTTCAGAAAGGGAGAAAACATTGACTGCTTTAATCTGTTGTTGCCATGTACGCCATTCAATTGCCCTCATAGCTCTGCATGATGAAGCTGTAGTGAAAGCCCGGTCACAAAAGCATCTTAAAGATCAAATACAGTGAAGTCAGTCCCCCCCTATAATCCAACATGGCCAATGGTTCTGGACATTATTTGTGTCCTTCTCTTTCTGTGTTCACCAAAAATCCAGCCGAGAGTAGGAAGACATTTATATACATCTGGAAAAGATACTCATTTGAGTTGCTCTTGTTTATTCTGTCAGGAGATATAAAGGTTTTATTTTGTCACAGCTGCTGGGCTGTTGCAACTATTTCAGGTGTTACTGGGATACACGAGCACTCCTGGGTGACTAAACAACCCTCTATACCTGTGAGAAGATTCTTTTTGATTCCACTCAGTAGATGCACATGCACTACGTTGTGTTATATAACATGAATCTAAAATGGAGATGGCATTACTTCGGAACCGATGCTGGTCTGGGACCCAGTTTAGTGACCTATCCTGCCTTATGGATTGCTGTTGCTGGCTCTTCTTGAAACTGCTGGCAACACACATCTGGTTAGTTTCTTAATTAACATGTGCCGTTTTGGGCCATCTGCACTCCGTTGGGTGAGTGGATATTTGCCATCTCCCTCATCAAGTTTCAGAACTTCAAATTCACCCCATGTGACAGTAGCATTGTACTTTCAAGTGAGGATGCTGTTGTATTTACAGTGAATGGCAGCTTCCACACATTCTACTTCCAGAGGTACCGAGTGCAAAACTAATGTACAGTCTAAGAACTTAAAATGCTCGATTTTGCTGCTGCTATCCGGGGTCTTTAAGTCTGATGTCATTAGCCACGTTTGGGCCCAAACTCCGCTTCAGGTCCCAAAGTCAAACAAAGACTGTGGCATCATAGAGTTACAAACTGTCTAAATTTTTTCATCTTTAATAAAATGATCAGTGTTGCTGCTTTACCAGGTGTAACAATTAAGTTTAACATCCATGAAAACAGGATTTATTAAATTTAACCGAGTTAGAAGTTAGCAGGAAGTTAGCTCGCTAGCTTCCGCCTAAGCATGATATAGCATGTTCTGACTGAGAGGTTTCTGAAGAAATCCAAACATACAGCTCTGTTATCACTTCCAACATAAATGAAGACAGAAAACTAAACAGCAGTGACGTTTTTAGGGTTACTGAAGTTTGGCTAGCTGGTAATGATGTGCTACGTGATCGCTAGCAACACAGCTATGTTAGCATAGCATAAACACAGTGAAGCTGGAGGATGAACGCTAACTTTTTTCCACTCGATAAAAGTTAATGTGAAGGTTCCTGATGGTTAGAGACAAATGTAATCGCATGGCAGGATGCTGTAAACGGACCAAACTTCAGCCAGGAGAACAACTGAGATAATCCATCCACAATACGAGGTTAGTCATTAATATACTGCTACATGGGCTGGGCTGTAGTTACATCCTAAGGTTTACAAACTGAGCTTAAAAGTAAACAGTGAGAGGCCGACAGTGATCACTGACTGTTTTTAGGGGCTTGTTCAGGATACAAAGCATTAAATCATGTTAAAAACACAACAGCCTTATTAAACACAGAGTAGTTTGGACCCGGAAGCAGGATTTGTCACGTCATCACTTAAAGACCGGATTGTCATCTGAGAATGAGCAACCAAACTGATGCCATCAAAATATTCTCACACCAGCAGATAAAAAAAAATAGCTTTTGTGCTTTCTAATGTTAAAAATTTTCTCTGTGTTGCTTTGTTGTATAAAGCACTTTGAGTGAACTGGAAGAGCAGAAAGTGCTACATAAGTATCAGTCCATTTAGCAAGTTATATTGATACAGTATGGTTTCATCAGAAACTGGGATTAAAAAGTCGGCACCAGACCACCCGTTTGCTTTTGTTGGCTACAATGTTCATAAATTTGATCGTCCCCGTTAAATTACGGTTTTGTAGCTCTTTATTAAAATGTATACTAAAGCCAGACATTGCTTTATTTTACTGTTATAAGGTGTTATAGGATGCCAAACTATGAGCTAAATATTTAGATATTCCAATTGTTCCTACATGGCTCAACCCAAAAGATCAAACTAAATCTTTGTCATAGATAACATTCTCACAAATGCACCTTTTCACCAACTTTCATCCACCACAGTATTTTGTAATCATATCAGCCATAATTGTTCGATTGCCTGTGAAGAAATTCAAAATTACCCAACTTCAAGCCTCATTATGGTTTCATAAGTACTTTAAACAATCTGGAGAACAAGCATTTCTAAATGACCTGTGTCAGCAGAATGTAATACATGATGTTGTGTGTGTGCGAACACTTTTTGGAGTTCTTCCATGATGATGTCCAATGAGCCCACTCATATTAAGAGATTTAGGATATCTGTCCACGGTTCATGGTACAACAGTTTAACCTGAATGGAAAGTGTCCTGGGCCAAGGTTTATATTTTATTCTGATTTTATTTGTACTGCGATTTTAATGGAAAGCACTTTGGTGTACTTCGGTCTTAAAAATGTGCTATATAAATAAATTTTGATTGATTGATTGATTGACTATGACCACAGATTTCCCTGCTGACAGGACTTTCTAGTTCTCATAAATAAATGTACAGTTTTAACTTGAAAATCCAAATCAACAACTAATATATATTTCGGAAAATCTCAAGAATCCTTTTAAACTTTGGAAACAGATAAAATCTCCGTCATGTTCTAGTTGATCCTGACAGAACATATATTATTTTACTCATTTGACATTAACAGTGAAGCTGATGTTGGACATTTTATAATCTGCTTCTGATTTGAAATGTAACAGATTCTCAGCGTTGTCCTTTCAGACTGATTTTTATTGCAGAGCATATCATTCAGTTTGAAAATCCAGCCTAATATCGTCTCTAAAATGTGGAAACCAGCCTTTGTTCTGCTTTTGTGAAGGGTGAAGACTCTTCAGATTTAAACATGCATTGCTGTGTATCCAAACCTTCTACTATCAACTGAACCAGAACTGAGCTGATAATAATATTAGTGTGAAACTAATTCCTGGACAGAAAGCAGCACTTTGATGACTTGTTTGTTGACTGTGTTGAGTTGTGAGGCAGACTCAGTCATGTTGGTTCCAGTGATGGGACCCGCCTTTCTGTTCACATGTCAGTGTGTTTATCCAGTTAGATTTGACTATTTTAAACTGACTCATGTTTCGAAAAAATGCATCTACAGCTAAAGTGCACCTTTATGACGATGACACTGTACGCTACTTTGTGTCAGGCCACTGACGAACTCCAGACTGTCACCAGCTGCAGGCCTCATGTGTTATTGTTCGTTATAATGCTAATAAAACCACAATCATGTTGTTTTCAAATACTTAAGTGTCTGCTTAGACGATAGACTTTTCTTTATTGAGCACTTGATGAAAAAGCTGAAGGGCAGAATGGGTTTTTAATATGAAAACTGGCCCTGTATTAAGTTTTTAATTCGAGTAATACAGTCTCTACAGGGTGCATTGTTCTACAAGCTCTGACTGCATGCTGCCATCTCTGCACTTCGTTGTAGACTCTGTGCAAAGTGCATTACATTTCGTAATAAATTTGCTGTCCAGAGCATCACTGTGTGCTCTCGTTTGGTGGTCTTCATTAAACCACAACAGCACTCCTTTTGTTTTTTTTGTTTGTTTTTTTTTTTTTAACTTGTTTTATCAGTTTTAATCTTTTAACTTTATGCATCAAGCAAAAATTTAATTATATGCACCATTCTCTGACTGGAAGAAATTTGTTTAACATTTAAACCTATTTTCTGCACATTCCAGCACATAAAATAAAATATTGTTTGTGTTTACACTCACTCTTTCAAATAGATACAAGTAAAACACAGCAGAAAATAAATAAAATCAAAGACTAGCAGTCCTGTTGCTCTATTTTCACCTGTAAAGCAGGACTGTGGTAGGCGGAGGTTTACCCTGGTGCAGGTGTGCCGCAGCGGTCAGTGGAAGAATCCGCGAGTTTCTCTGTGAGTTTCCTTTTTTTTTTTTTTTTTTTTTTTCTTCTTTAAATGACATCAGAAACAGCAGTATGCGACATTACGTGATGGCAGAGCTTTAGTTCATCCTTTGTCATTTTTTTTTTTTTTTAATAAATAGGACAGGGGGAATGAATGAGAGAAAGAGGGGGAGAGAAAGAAAGAAAACCAAAGGGGAGAAGAGACGGTGAGAAGGGGGGGGAAGAGAGAGAAAAAAAAAAAGAACTCCTGGGTCACCTGTATGGAGAAAAAAACAAACAAACAAAAAAAACAAACAGAGGAGACAGCAAACAACAAAGAGCAACATAATAATAGAGAAAACAAAGCACCATCACAATAAACTAGCTAGTCATAGATATCAATATTTACTAAATAATAAACGATATTGTGCAGCACGCAAGATAGACAGCGCACAGTGTGCTTTGAGGCAGCAGCCAAGAAAGCTTTAGTCCGCGTCTGTGAATACCCATGTGTGCATACCTGTGTGGATCAGCATGCTTGCATTCCAAAGGTTTCTCCATGTAATGATCTGCTAGGGAGTGTGGGGGGGCCACAGCCCCGTCCTCCAGGGTGTGAAGCGGGTATGGAGGAGATCAAAACTCCAGACATCCAGAGGCCCCCAGAATACAACAGCACTCCTAAACAAACTCCTTCAAACTGCTTTAGCTTGACTTTGTTTTTGCCGTCATACTGTGACAATCATAGGATCTGTATGTTTGTTCCCGAATTTCTCCTAGACTTCTAAACGTAGTCTATAAACTGGCACGCCACAATGCGTAACATCTGTATGCTGATGAATTCAAATAATAATACTTTCTCTTTTTCTGGGTATTTCTATATAGAATTGTTTGAGGCTGATCCATCAATGTGCACAATTTTTACAGAATGTTACAATATATGCAAAATTGGATATGCATCAGAGGATATAAGATTTAGCAAATGCCAAGTTTTATTTCTTATCAGTGAGACATTTGCCGCTCACTGTTGACTGAGGGTGAGAGACGATATGAACGTAGTTGCTGCAAACACTGGGTCTAGTCCTTCATCCCTTTGATGTAAAGTACTGCTTGGCTTATTCAGTCATTTCCAATTTTATTTCTATGTTAACAATTACAAACCTATAATACTGATATTAAAATTAGTTTTAAAGTTTTCAGTAGGCTCGATTATTGCTTACTCTCATTAGGACTCAGTTAAATTAATTCAGTAGTTGAATTTTCTACAGAGGCTCTGTCCAGGAAACACTTTTTACAGGACAGGAAATCTTTTTATTCACCTTTAAATACTTAAAATGTGTTGAAAGTTTGTTTTTTTAAAGCCTACAAACAAACAGCAAGCTGTCTTAACAGTGAGAAGACAGGAAATCCCAAATTGACAAAGTTATTACAGTGTATTAGCAGTAAGGCACCACTCACTTTAACTTCATTTGTTCTATGAAAATGGAAACTGTCCTCTGAGTACATCTTTAAAATGAACTCAGTAGAGTTGTTTTCCTGTTTTTAAACCAAGCGATGCTAGCAAGCTGGCACATTTTCTTTCTGACTAGTAGTAAGATCATTATAATAAAAAGCTTTATTCCCCTCCTCGGTCTTAGACTCATTATTTATTGATCAAAATGGGCTACAAAATATGAGAGAATGGCAAATTACACATTAAAAGAGAAAGCTTCAGAAAGAGATTTTACTAATCTCTAAAAGTTGTTCTTGAGGCAGAACTTGACCCATGGTAGATATGTTTAAAATAATGAGAAATAATTTTAAACATTATCTATCTATCTATCTATCTATCTATCTATCTATCTATCTATCTATCTATCTATCTGATAGATAGATAGATAGAGGTGTGTGTGTGTGTGTGTGTGTGTGTGTGTGTGTGTGTGTGTGTGTGTGTGTGTGTGTGTCCCGAGTCTTTTAGGGTCTACCTCAGCTGTCATACCCTTATGGAGTTTAAAGAGAAGGCAGTTCAAACTAGCTTCATCTTTCACCATGTGGCATCTTTTATTATTCATTCAGTACCGTATCTCTTCTTGTGTCTCTACTGGACGATATCAAAATGATTAGCCAGTTGGTGGTTAGCTTAAGCTAAAAAACTAGCAATAAAAAAGGAAAAAATGACAGAATTGTGAGTAATAATATTTAAAAAAGATGGAGAAAAGTTACATGACCCACTGTGACTGACTAGCCTGATAAGTAGCCGAAAGAACTAGCAAAATAATGGGTAGCTTAGCAACTACCAACTAGCCCTGTAAAGGCTTAATTGTACTGCGTGCGGGTGTAGCCTTAACTGCTGTTATTGGTGTAAGTGAACAGAAGCGGGAATACTTCAGGGCAAGCAAAGGATGCAGTACTTGCCTTGTCAAATCTAAAAATCGATATTGATATTCAAGTACCAAAATGAGATCATTTCTCTCCCTCTGAGACTCTCACAGACTTGCTTAGAGCTGCGCTTTCTGCTCGTAGAAAACTGTATGCAGCACTCTCCATTTTACAGATGGTAAAACTGGTGACCCGTTACCAACATTGACTTGAGTTGGGCAGCAGAATAACTTCTGGTTATTTACGAATGCACATAATGGACAATCCGCTAGTCTGATAGGGGAGCAGCCTGCTCTGCCACCTGCTGCTGGCTCTGCTTACACTGACCAGTCATGATCTGAGGTTCTGTGTAGAGGTAGCATTAGCAACGTAGCATCATTGTAACAGATGAGTTTTCGCTTGCTAGCTACCTTGACCCGCACATGTAGAGAAGATGGAGCGTCAAAAAGCTGTTAATAATTAATTTAATACACAAGCTAGGAAAGATGACATTTATGAAGAGAGGACAGCAGTTCTGACCATGTGCGGTATAATAAAAACAGGAAAGATGACGAGGTGCACGAGCACTTTCAGATTAGCATCTATGAAACAGGTAATACGTTTAACCAGCTCCCTCCCCTTCAATTTTCATTCATATTTAAAGCCCCCCTGGAGATATTGTCCGTTAACCATGTCATACACTGCTCAGTCCTTTGAATTAAGCTGATATGTTTTTGTTAGTAACATATATTAATATACCTTTTTTTCAAATAAGATGTAGGCCTGTATTTCTGAACAGCCACAACAAACATACAATTCACAGAACGTGAAACAAGCCATTAAACAGAATATGACGTATAAAAAATGAACTCAACCATTAACATATGTAGCACTAACATCAACCTATTTAACGCTGATAGGGAACATTTCCTGCTGAATAATTGATTTTTCATTTTTATATTTTATGCATAATTTTCCAGTAAAGAGTTTTGTATACAGAGGTGTTTTTGTAATGTTCTATTGCTTCTTTTCCTCCACCATTTGTCACCGTCAGCTGATAGTAAATACATTTGGTAACACAAGAGATATTTATTTAACTATAAAAGCAAATATATTTGACCATTCTTCAGCCAAGAAGGAATGCAGAAAGGTGAAGACATCCTTGTTAATCTGATCGATATTACAGGGAGTGCAGAATTATTAGGCAAATGAGTATTTTGTCCACATCATCCTCTTCATGCATGTTGTCTTACTCCAAGCTGTATAGGCTGGAAAGCCTACTGTCAATTAAGCATATTAGGTGATGTGCATCTCTGTAATGAGAAGGGGTGTGGTCTAATGACATCAACACCCTATATCAGGTGTGCATAATTATTAGGCAACGTCCTTTCCTTTGGCAAAATGGGTCAAAAGAAGGACTTGACAGGCTCAGAAAAGTCAAAAATAGTGAGATATCTTGCAGAGGGATGCAGCAGTCTCAAAATTGCAAAGCTTCTGAAGCGTGATCATCGAACAATCGAGCGTTTCATTCAAAATAGTCAACAGGGTCGCAAGAAGTGTGTGGAAAAACCAAGGCGCCAAATAACTGCCCATGAACTGAGAAAAGTCAAGCGTGCAGCTGCCAAGATGCCACTTGCCACCAGTTTGGCCATATTTCAGAGCTGCAACATCACTGGAGTGCCCAAAAGCACAAGGTGTGCAATACTCAGAGACATGGCCAAGGTAAGAAAGGCTGAAAGACGACCACCACTGAACAAGACACACAAGCTGAAACGTCAAGACTGGGCCAAGAAATATCTCAAGACTGGTTTTTCTAAGGTTTTATGGACTGATGAAATGAGAGTGAGTCTTGATGGGCCAGATGGATGGGCCCGTGGCTGGATTGGTAAAGGGCAGAGAGCTCCAGTCCCACTCAGACGCCAGCAAGGTGGAGGTGGAGTACTGGTTTGAGCTGGTATCATCAAAGATGAGCTTGTGGGGCCTTTTCGGGTTGAGGATGGAGTCAAGCTCAACTCCCAGTCCTACTGCCAGTTTCTGGAAGACACCTTCTTCAAGCAGTGGTACAGGAAGAAGTCTGCATCCTTCAAGAAAAACATGATTCTCATGCAGGACAATGCTCCATCACACGCGTCCAAGTACTCCACAGCGTGGCTGGCAAGAAAGGGTATAAAAGAAGAAAAACTAATGACATGGCCTCCTTGTTCACCTGATCTGAACCCCATTGAGAACCTGTGGTCCATCATCAAATGTGAGATTTACAAGGAGGGAAAACAGTACACCTCTCTGAACAGTGTCTGGGAGGCTGTGGTTGCTGCTGCACGCAATGTTGATGGTGAACAGATCAAAACACTGACAGAATCCATGGATGGCAGGCTTTTGAGTGTCCTTGCAAAGAAAGGTGGCTATATTGGTCGCTGATTTGTTTTTGTTTTGTTTTTGAATGTCAGAAATGTATATTTGTGAATGTGGAGATGTTATATTGGTTTCACTGGTAAAAATAAATAATTGAAATGGGTATATATTTGTTTTTTGTTAAGTTGCCTAATAATTATGCACAGTAATAGTCACCTGCACACACAGATATCCCCCTAAAATAGCTAAAACTAAAAACAAACTAAAAACTACTTCCAAAAACATTCAGCTTTGATATTAATGAGTTTTTTGGGTTCATTGAGAACATGGTTGTTGTTCAATAATAAAATTATTCCTCAGAAATACAACTTGCCTAATAATTCTGCACTCCCTGTATGTTTATAAATAGCTAAATATGGAGGAGGATGTTTTTGTTTGTTGGTGTTGGTTGTGATGGGCTTTGCTTGCATTAATCAAAAACCACACACCACTAATGCACAGATTTTTATGATAACTGCAGGGTTCTGCCCACAGTGATCGGGCAGCGATTAATAAAGACTAACGAGAAAGACGTTTATTTATTACCACTGATTACTGTATCAAAACCCCATTTCTACAATAATATTTAGGTGGAATAACAGTAAGGATGATGGGGTCTGTGCATTTCCATTTACTGAAGACTTTCTGAAAATGACACATGTAATAGTCCTTAGTTTGTGAAGGCTGTTGACAAAATGAAATCTTTATTTGTCATAAATTTATTTATGTGCAGGAAGTATAACAAAGTTTCATTTGTGAGTAAAGTCATGCTGCACGTTCCAAGATCCTGCTAAATGGCCATCAGTGAAACACAACGGCACGGTCACCTTCATATTAAAATATGCAAATGATATCCATATTCAATACTGACAGATGTTCAGATGCAAATTTGTGAGTCTATGAACTCTTAAATGAGCAACATTAACACCACTGTCATGGGAAAAACCCACAGGGTTACTGTAAGATCTCGCTCTCTCTTTTTGTTCATTAGCCGATTGCATCTGCGTGTCAGGATTAATGCAGGTGGTTTTTCACATTAAGGGGAAAAAAACCTAAAGCGCTGATGAAAATTTGGAACAGCATTCGAACATTAGACAGATGTTTCTCAAGGGGGTGCTTAATAAAGGTCAGAACTTCAAAACCTGAAAGGCCACAAGTCTGGTTTTGATGCATCTGAGACGGATGAATCATCTTGTTATAGATAATCCCAGGAGGGCCTTCCATTATTTTTGAGACCTGTTGTGACTCGACTATGAAATTTTATCAGTGCTCAAAATGCATCGACACATAAACACGGTAAAAATCCCATTTGGTGTTTCATAAACACTTGAAAAAAATAAATGAAGCAGTCACTGAAAGTATCAAGTGTGGCCCCCTGTTTCTCGAGACGTGTAGGCGAGGCCTCCTTGGCACCGTCTTTGGTGATGACACAAGAACATGCAGGGGTCGGGGTCACATCTGGCTGTGCCTGGATCTGATCTGAGCAATCAGATGGAGCTGGCGAAGCATCACACGCCAGCCACTGAGTTAGGGGGGGAGCAGAGAAAAAGGCAGGCCGAGGAAGCGCAGTGGGTGAGAGGTGTGCAGATGGTTGATAACAACTCATATATGCTCGCCACATTTCCTCCTGCACTGCTGATTGGCAAAATTTCATCTTTTTGCTCAGTCCATTCTGTCAGGTTTTCTCTTTTAATTTGAGCTGAACTCCAACTTAGCACTGATGCATTAGTTAAAAAACTGCATGATGTTTTTAGCATTTACTAAATTCTGGTAACATCTTCATTCATTTTTGCTTCACTAACATTGAAGAAAGGCGAAAATCCATCTTTAAAAAACGAGATTTTGCAGCAACAAATCAGATCATGTTGTTATGAAATACACTGAAATATTACGAAAAATATTTGGTCGTCTGCCTTCACACCCATAACACTTTAGTGACGTCCCCTTCTTACTCCATTGGGTTTAATATGATGTCAGCCGATCCTTTGCAGCTATAACAGCGTTGGCTTTTTCCACAAGGCTTTTCATGATGTTCAGGAGTGAGTTTATGGGAATTTTTGACCGTTCTTCCAAAAGCGCTTTTGTGAGGTCAGACGCTGATGTTGGACAGGAAGGCCTGGTTTGCAGTCTCCACTAATCCCAAAGATTTCTGTCGGGTTGAGGTCCGGACTCTGCCAGCCAGTCAAGTTCTTCCACAGTGGCCATCCCCAAACGGATCACACAACAGCATGAAATTGCCCCAAATGTCTTTCCCATCAAACTTTATACTTGGCACAATGCAGTCAGTTTTGCAGGCAACCGGCAAACCTAGACCCATCCATCGGATTGGAAGACGGAGAGTCGTGATTCGTTACCCCGGTGAACACGTCTTCTCTGAAGTCCAGCGGCAGCGTTGTTTATATTGGGCTCAGTGGTGTAAGGCTGGGATGCAGCTGCCATGGAGACCCATTCCATAAACTCTCTATGCACTGTTCTTAAGTTAACCTGAAGGCCACATACACAACCAATTCATTCTTCAGAAAGTCTCTACAAACGATGCTTCTCAGCATCTGCTGACCCCACAATGTGACTTTATGTTGTCTACTACTTAGTGGCCGAATTGCTGTCATTCCCAATCCCACTAACTGTGATTGTGGAATATAGTAGTGAGAAAATGTCATAACTGGATTTGTTGCACAGGCGGCATCCTATCACAGCACCACGCTGGAATTCACTGAGCTCCTGAGACAGCTCCATCCTTTCACGAATGTTTACAGAAGCAGTGTGCATGCCCAGGTGCTTGATGTTATACACCTGTGGTCATGGAAGTGATTGCCTGAGTTCAAGGATTTGAGTGGGTGACTGAATACGTTTGGCAGTATAGCGTGTTGGCAACAACTTCATAGTTGTTGAATCGTTTAGAAATCTTGATGTTTTTGTTCACAGCTGAGCTGATACAGGGCAGTGAAATGGAACCCTCCACCTATTTTTTCATGTAAAAAATCCAAGTTGGATTTTTCAAAAACAGTTGAAGAAGATAAAACAATGAAAGGTGCACGCCGCTGAGTCAATCCAGCCCTCTGTCATTCAATACATATAAGCGAGGCTTCCTTGACACAGTCTTCAGTGATGACACAATTATACACACACATTTTTGTTCAAGTCATGTAATAATAACTGGCTGCATGATATAAATATTACTCTTTCATTTTCACACCTTGTGGTTCATTTTTCAAACCCTTACTTTTCACACGTGTCTTGCGAACAGCTTAAGGAGCATGTCGCATTGAATTTCTCCTTTATACATGTGACGCCTAAACTAAAACAGGTGGCTATACGTGCACCTGCAGTCGGTGATCCATAGCCAGAAACTTTTTTCAAAGTGATTGCTTAGCAACGTGGGTCATGCACTGTGGATGGTGTCTGCATCCCCTGAACATCCAGATGCTGTATGACAGACGTATAATGTGATGTTGACCCAAATGTCTGGGAAAACAGTGGTTGCATGAAAAACACATTAAAGATATAGCGAGCCACAGCATGTGTGCAGTCTGTGGGCCAGAGCTGCCAATGGTCTGTGCCAGTTTCAAACCCTCCTTTGGCTTTAAAAAGCAACTGTCAGTCGGTGTTTACTGAACAGAAACACTGTCAGTTTGTTTTGTGGCCGATCTTATTGCATGTATAATTGCAGTCTCTCTTTTCAGAGTCTGTTTTGTACCCAATGTGGTCATTTGGAATTGGGTGAAGAGTTTATCAGAGTTGAGATATTTTGTGTGGGTGATGGCTTAAAGCTGTGAGTCTAGTACCTTCTGAAAGATTGCTACACTTACCTTCAGCACGAAGGCAATAACAAAAAAACAGGGCTTCTTGTTTTTAACTCGCTGTAACTTCACATGCTGGTAGTAAATTGCATGAAATCCTACATAACCTCCAGCATATCACCAGGTAGACGTGATATATAGAAGCCATTACAGGTCTGTGTTGGATGGGGTGGTGTGTTGGTCTACTATCATTGTCAGTTTAGCTTTTTGCGATGAATGAGAATAGCTTAAAAGGCCATCTGAAGTAAAACCATCTTACAACTATTTTTTATATATTGACAAAATCATAGATGGAATAACTTCGTTCAAAATTGGCACACAGTGCAATGAAAATGATATTTGCTGTGAGTTTATATCAATTGGACGCGTATCCTGTTGCCGAGGATGCTACTACTGCACATTCACCTAGTGCACAGGTGTCGAACTCCAGGCCTCGAGGGCCGGTGTCCTGCAGGTTTTAGATGTGCCCTTGATCCAACACAGCTGATTTAAATGGCTAAATTACCTCAACATGTCTTGAAGTTCTCCAGAAGCCTGGTAATGAACTAATCATTTGATTCAGGTGTGTTGACCCAGGGTGCTATCTAAAACCGGCAGGACACCGGCCCTCGAGGCCTGGAGTTCGACACCCCTGACCTAGTGTATGTATTATATATAATATTCTCCCCCCCCTTTTTGCACAAGTCGAGGATCGTGTCAGGTTTCATTTCACTGTGTTATACCTGTAAAACTATGCATGTGACGAATAAAGAACCTTGAACTTGAACCTTGAACTTGAACCTTGAACTTGAACCTTGAACCACCAGCCAAAGTTTTTCTGGCAACCGTTGCTTGTTTCTCTTCCCCCGTCCTCATCATTAATGATCTAGTCCAGTATTTACTTGGGCGTGACTTAACCAATTAACCAATACCTACCTATTATATGTCAGCTGATCTATCTATTAAGTTTTGATTGGTTAATTTGAATTTTTTCTGTTTCCTGTCTTGTATTTAAGCAATGACCCTGATGAAGGCCACAAGCCGAAACGCGTTGGTCAATTATTAAGTTGTTCATCTTCCCTCAAGTGTTGCTGGAGTTCCTGCTTTGTGAACCGTTGCTTGTTTGACTTTGTAAGCAGTTAGTTGTATTCAGCAGTGAGTTCATCACATTAAATTAAGAATTAACTTTATGTGCTCTCCGTTCTTTTACGCTTCAGAAACGATCCACGGGCACTGACCGTACGCAAATAACACCTAACATTTAATACTCAGCCCAAAGTCATTATCAGTTCCTTTCTCTGCCAGCTTTATTTACAGCACGCCGTGCCAGTTTAAATTGGAAGATTACTCTTTAGTCTATACGATTTAGAGAATGCAGAGTGTTTCCCTCACCACGAGGCTTTGAAATCAATACGTCAATAAACCTACATCTTACTATCCGCCCCCTCACTGCTGAGCATGTACAACTTTGCACATGCTGCTCAAGCTTATTCATATATGCAGATATTTGCATTCCTGTGTTCATATTTCTGCTGGTAAAACTATAAATAATAATAAGTCAGCAAACTGACTTGACTGTTTTCCTTTAACTGTCACATCATTTATCAGACTGTTCACCTCTATGAAAGCCTGTGTGTCTACGATTTCGATATCATATATGTTATCTCCTTGGTCAGATAACACTGGGCATGTTTTATTCATAATGCGGCCTGAACTCCAGCCTGACTAAAGTTGGCTCAGAATGAAGACGGGGCGCGTTAACTATTTATCGCACATTGCGACATTTAGACATGAGCCCATCCCGGCATGCAGTCCATCACGGCACGCTGCCTCGCTCGCCGTCTGCTGCAGAGAAACCTGCTGACAGGGGTGAAACTCTACACTTCTCCTCTCTTTAACAGATAAGGATCCAGACCTCCTTTAGTAATCGCTAAGCTCCCCCTGTGTGCCGCAGACTTGAATTGAATTGAACTGGCAAGGGAAATGAGGACAGGCGATCTCTTAACATCGGTTCTATTGCCTTTTGTCTGCTGTCTTTCTGACAATGAAGCGCAGCGGTTCCTCTCTTTTCACTTGTCAAAATGTGTGACTGTACCCAGAACATGGAGATGATCAATTACCCCCGATGTCTCAGTCAGATCGAGCATATTCACGGTGCTTTGATAAAACGAGAGCGAGTGCTGTAGTAAGGACTCTGGGAGATAGAGAAAAAGAAAGAAAAGTTTACATTTTTCTCCAATTTTGACAGAAATGTAGAGTTAAAGAAGCTTTATAAGAAAGTTAAGTGTCTCTAAAGACTAAAACTGCCTCACAAAAAGATGCAGATTTTCCATCACAGGCATCAGATTGTTCAGTTGGACCTTCTTTTGTTAATCTTTTAGCATTTATTGCTTAGTATTTATTAATGGGAGAGCCAAAAGCATTAAAGTCATAACTTTGTTTGAGCAGCTGCCTCCTGCTAACATTTATGGTTGCTAAAAAAACAAGTGTACTAACTGAGCTAACCTTTTAGCCAAGCTAGCATGTAACACATTGATTCATGGTATGAAACCGGAGGGCAGGGTTTAACCGATGCAGCTAGCTGATTTATGAATGTTCACTAAATGAAAGAACAAAAAGATTCTCTATTATCGCGGTCCCCGGACCACCGACCGGTACCGGTCAGTGAGTCGTTTGGTGCCGGGCTGCAAGAGTTGAGGCTCAGGTGTGAAACTTATAGTTTTCAGGGGTTTTATCGTTAACTCTGTTTCCCTGGGTCTTTCCTCGTGCGTTAGAAGAAATCTTCTTTTTTTTGGTTCTGGTTTTATTTTGTTGGATTTATCCGCGACACCTTAAAGGCCGGCCCGTGGAAATATTGTCGGACATAAACCGGTCCGTGGCGCAAAAAAGGTTTGGGACCGCTGCTCTATTCCTTGAATCTAAAGCTAATATGTGCTTGCTAACAAGCAGTCAGCAAGCTTGCTAAACAGACTATATTCCTCCATTACTTTTATCTGTCTACATATATTTCTTGTTTTTAATTAAACTGCAAAAACCTGATGACCTGATGTTTTTACCAGATATTCTACTGTAACTATAATATAAAAATGCAGAATTTTAGTTACTAAATCTGTGTGCTTAAACGGGCCTGAGTTAAAAAAAAATATATAAATTTTTAAGATAAAAATGCAACATGGGAAATAAACTGTAAAACAAATGATTAAATTACATCCCATAGTAATGAGTGTTTTACATATACATAATTTATTGGTTTATTTGTACAATTTCTTTCAGTAGTTTAAATTTACTGGTGTAGTAATGCGACTATAAAAAATTATGGAGTGCGTATATAACAAATAAATTGTGCTGAATGCAATTTGACCTCCAGCGACAGACTGTAAAAATGATGGTGCTTGAGCCTGCAGTGCTGGGCACTTACTGTACTTACTGTACTGGCGTTTCAGTCAGCTCAAAACGGAGGATTTGCTGACAGTTTGCTTAGATCAAGCAGTCTTCCATTGGTTTCTATATCCTGGAAAACTGCATTTGGGGGTTTAAAGGAGCACTTTTAACTTTAATACATTGGAAAGTGTAGATTCCTGCCGCTGTGATAGAATTCTGGATTTATAAAATCCCTTTATAGCAGACATAGTGCTGCTGTAGCACTGCCGTATTATTACAGCTTACTCCTATAAGCCCCATTTTCCACAGAGGTTAACAACATGTTTTGAGCCTGGATGAATAGCTCTACATTCTGTCCTCAATTCATGCCCATATTTGGCTTGTGAAATATGAAAACCAAAACCCCACAGGTGCATTGATTTGAACTATATTTTCAAAGCTTTCCACCTTGTTTTCCTCTCATCGCGTACTCATATTTTATAGATAATATAATAGCTTTTTGTTTCCAGAGGTCAAAATATTGTTCATCCATTAGTCATAAGTCATGGAACACCAAACATATTAGATCAGGTCGTCCAAAGATGATGCCAGAATCAAAAGGAATGGCTAATACAGCATCGCATCATCGCCACAGCCTCAAATGCCTCATGAAGCTAATTATTTGTAATTAGCAAGATTTTGTTGAAGGCGTAAACAAAGAAGATTTGTGAATTCAGCAAACTTCTTCTCTGCTCCAGCTCTTTAAATCATGCAAACATTTTCCTCGTTGCAGGCCGGACCGGGCCTGGGAGATTTATCAATTCAACCGAGGCGTCAATCATTTTAACTTTAGTTTCAGTTCATTTACAGCTGGCGTGCAAACCGAAGGCCCTGACAAATTAGCACTTAGAAAATGATTTTTGGAGAATTATTCCTGTCTTTTTTTATTATTATTATTATTTCAAATAACAGAGTAAATATTAAAGAAACAAATTATAAATCAGAATTATCAAGCATGTTTTATTTAACCTCATAATAAAGGGCAGCATAATACATCCAAACTAATTTTAAGGTTGTGCCTGACAGTTTTATTAGCGTCGCACGAGCTGAAATTCTATTATCAGAGAAAAAGCAATGAACTTGTTGGGTTTTTTTATTTCAGTTTGTCAGATGAGGTCAGAATCCTTTCAAATTTGACTTTTTTTTTTTTTAATTGTAGAATAACAGCACAGCCTGACATTTAAAAGGCGTGAAGTGCTTTTGAGATAATGAGTCTGAAACAGAAGGCATCACAAAACTACCGGTTTTACTGAGTCGCCTGGTTTTGCCTTTATGTTGGATTTTTTTATTGCTGCATGAGATCTAAGCAGACATTTGTCTGCTCATTAAATCAAAGTTGGGTGACTGTGAATCTAAATACAGAATCTGACAGAGTGCCAGCTAACTTGGTGGCTTTCTTGCAAGATCTGGTGACTTCTACATTTTTCTTCTTGGGGTCGATGCAGCTCTCATCCCCTCTCCTTTCAAGACACTCAGTGCTTTTCCTCTAGTGTCTCTGTGACGTGTGACTGAGTCTGTGAGGGCTACTCACTGATTCCCTGCAGTCAGACTACTGGAAATCTTTGTCGTTGTTTTTTTAACATTTAATGTAAAATTTAAAACATTTGTGTCTGTATCAAAATCCATTCAGGATCCAATTCTAAGTCTTCTCTAATTAAACTAATTGTACAGATGTAACCTTTATAAAATGATTTTAAACTAAAACATATTCCTGTCATGTTTAGCAGGACTTTTTAAATTAAAAATTATGTCGTGTTTAATGTCTTGGTTGTCCACATGTGCTCAGTGAGACAGTCACACACAAAAAGTCTTATTTTGTTTTTGTTTGTTTTTTGGGAAATATTATACTCACACGGCCTCTTTATTAGGTACACCTTCCTAGTACCAGGTTGGACCCGGTTTTTCTTCCAGGACTGCTCTAAATCTCAGTGGCACAGAAACAATGGTGAAAGAATGTGGTCCATGTTGAGTTGACAGCAACATACAGTCATAGATTTGTCAGCTGCACATCCATCGTACAGATCTCCCATTTCACTACACGCTGAAGATGCGCTATTGATTTGAGATCCGGTGCTGAACAGTGAACTCGCCGTCATGTTTGGTTTGGGATGACTGGAGACTCCACAACAGTCAAGACTCATCGAAGCAGCCACTGTTTTTCCAGCCGCCTCTGGTCTAATTTCTGTGACCCGTTCAAGGCTGATGTCAGTTTCCCATTGGTGGTACCTGATGTTGTCGTCTGCTGCTGTAGTCCTTCTGCTTCAGGGCTCAATGTGCTGAATGTTTAGAGGTTTGGTTGCAATGGTTGGTTGTCTGCCCTGTGACCTCAACAAGGCCACTGTCCACCCAGATAACTCACTGAACACTTTCTCTCTTTCAGACCATTCTCTGTAAACCTTACAGACGGTTTTGTGTCCATAACAACGATAACAGACAGCAGTAGTATCCAGATGAGCAGAGTAAGAACTCAACCAAACATTGAAGCGTCTTTATCGAGTCAAATCATGCTCATTAAGCAGTTTGGTTTTCTACAGGGACAAACAGGTTTCCCTTCGTGCAGTTATAGTTTGGTAAACCCAGAATCTCCATTTCTTCCTTTTCTTATTTAGAAACATCAGCTCAATGTAAATAGATTTCCTGTGTGTATAGATACTATGTAATATGAGAACTGCAGTTATTTGAAAAATTATGAATTCCAAGTCGTCATTTTGCAGCATGCTTGGTGTGTATTATCCTCAAACTTTTTATTGGATTTGACCGCTGATTATTCTTCTGTCCCAGAGATCGCTGAGCCATATCATTACGGCTACAGCTGAATGCTGTTTTACACTCTCTCTGCTTCATCACAGACATTTCTACTGACCATCCTCCACCAGCTTTTAACTGCTCTTACTTTCTGACAAAGAAAAAAATTTAATCATTGCAGTTTCTTTACTTTGGAAGTGGAGCCCAATTTATTTTTGGCAGCTGAAAGAAAGAAATTATTTTGCCTGATGGATCACAGATTTAGTTACAAGTAGATTTTCATGTCAGTCTGTCTCTATTTTACAGGGAGGGATTTAAGGTATGCTATCAGCACAGCCACGGTACTCAGCAGATAAATCCTAATAACTTTAGTGACCCCCGGCCTGACCTTTCCTCTAGTGCAGGTCAAGGTTTTGATTTATCCTTTGAAATATGTCAAAATCTATTATTGGGTGGATTGCAGATGGCATTTGGTGTAGCTCGATAAGGAGACTAAGAATGGCATTGTACCTTTTAATAGTTTGAAGACCATGGAGTCAAATCCCCGTGGGGTTTATTTTATTTCTGGTTTTTGGTATCATCATGTGCTTGTAAAAAAATTCTTCATTTCTCATTTTAAGCGTGACTGGCCGCGATGCACTTTCAGAATTTTAATATAGACTCATTAACCTTGACGTATTGTGTTAGCTTTGTTAACACAATCCATTCTGCTGTAACAGCCCGAGCTGGGCACGTGTGGCAGGACTGCAGCTTGTCATTTCTGTTCTGCATTTTTAACTTCTATATTTGGAAAGGAAATCTCGTCCGGGCTGCGGTTCCCATTCGTGACATTGCTCTGTCAAAGAGGTCGCTGACAAATGTTTCACAACTGTCTCTGCCACCGAGGAACATGGGGAGAGCAATTTACTACGCTCACCACTCCCTCTAATCTTCAAAGGATGCTGTTAGTGCAGCGCTTGCATCGCTCCCCGCGCAGTTTATCTGGCCCATCCTGCCAGAGAGTGTCAGGTGAAGTAGTAGATTGTGTCAAGTGAATGCCCCCCTCCAAAAAAAGACAGCACTTAAAATATTGATGCTGTGATTGATTTTGTTTCTTAATGCTCTTTACCAGTTTTTTTTAAAGAGCAAGTGGGGGAGCAAATATGGCGATTTCCTCTCCGTATCTGCGTTACGCCAGGCCGCAGGGCTGCGGGCTGTCAGGCCAGTTCGGATGGGGATCAGCTGCGTGGCGGAACCCGATGAAGCGGCGGTGTACAGCGCTGTAGCCACCCAGCGTTTTCTCTCCAGATCAAAGTCAGAACTCCAGCAGAGCAGAGTAGCTGTAACTACAATGCATCAATGGCAGCGCTCATCTTCGCCCAATTGTAAGGTGGTTCAAAGGGGAGCCGAGCTGCTCGGATTAGATTGTGCAGCCGTCGGTGGGGGTGGGGTGCAGAACGGAGGTGTAGCATCGAGACGGAAGAAGAGACAAAAGAGTGAGAGATACAAGTGGGATGACAGAGGGTGTGGGTGGGGGGTGGCTGGCACTGAGAGCAGAACAGAGTGGAGGAAAGGCAGAGCCAAACTTGTTCCCTTCTCGTGCCAGCACATTTCATCCCATTGTCCACCCCCCCATCCTATTTTCAAAGCACTTTGCCAGTCACAGTCCACAGCCCAGATGAGGCTTTGGGCCACTAGTCTGGAAGAGATATAAGGCAACTGAAAATCCTCCTGCCAAGTCTGCGATACTGGATTTGCCAAAATTGCCGCTGTATTATTTTTCCAGTTTTATTTTTGGTTAAGCAAACGAGGGCGCTTGGACTGTTCCCTTGCGTTGATATTTGAGTTTAGAGTAACAGGTCAGTGCTCCGTTAGAACTTCATTGATTAGGTCACAGTTTGTTTAGACCAAGGATCTCCAACTCATTTGACCCTAAGTGGGCCAGACCAGTGAAGAAATGTAACTAAACATTTAATCCCTGAGATATCGAAATATAAGAAAAAAACGTCAACAATATTTTTTCTTAGTTTTTCTACATGATTAAAAAAAAAATTCTGTAATTTTCCTAATTTATTTCTTACACAGAAAAAGAATGTTTCTGTCAAATGACAGGAAATATTATTAAGTTTAATTCAAGTTTATTTGTACAGCGCCAAATCACAGCAACAGTCACCTCAAGGTGCTTTATATTGTACGGTAGATCCTACAGTAATACAGAGAAAAACCCAACAATCATATGACCCCCTATGAGCAGCACTTTGGCGACAGTGGGAAGGAAAAACGCCCTTTTAACAGGAAGAAACCTCCGGCAGAACCAGGCTCAGGGAGGGGCGGGGCCATCTGCTGTGATTGGTTGGAGTGAGAGAAGGAAAACAGGATAAAGACATGCTGTGGAAACATCCGTTTGTTGTAAAAGACAAAAATAAATAAAAACCCAGAAATGTATTTAGTAGTAGAAGCTGCAAAACGTATTAAAGTACAATGAAAAGTCCAAAATTGACGACACCCTGTCATGGTCCTGGGTGGTTAGACCCAGCATTTTGTGTTTAACATTGGTGTCGTCTGTATCTTGTTTTCTCAGTTCCTGGGGTTTTGGTTCTTGTGTTTAGTCCTTTTATCCCTACCTGTGTGTTCTGTTCGTGTCCCTAGTTTGTAAAACAGTCTGTGAATTTCCTGTTTTACTTTGAAGGTCTGTCTCGTTATGCCCATTAGTTTCAGCTGTGTCCACCCCTGCGTGTCATTTCTTCATTACACGGTGTGTATTTAAAGTGTGTGTCTGCCTCTGCTCGTCGTTGCTCCGTCTGTGTAATTTGGTAAACGTCTCTCCGCTCTCCCTGTGTCACCTCCATATGTTTTTCCCTGCGTGTTCTGTGAGATATGGTTTCGGGTTTTGTTTCTTACTCGTTTTCCCAGTTTAGGTTTATGTTTAGTTCTGTCCGCACTTTTGTTATTTTCACCACTAAAGCTCCCTCGCATCACAGCAAGTGCCTGCATTTTGGGTCGTTTCACACAAACACCACACGACTGCAGCCGTGACACATCTTTACTTCCCAAGACTGTTTAGTGGGCCGGCCTGGATACTTCGCCGGGGCGATACTGGCCCCTGGGCCTTATGTTTCACACCCCTGATGTAGAGGAAAACCGTATTCTGCTAACAAACACGTCACCATTTAAAAATAACAAGAAAAACAGCAGCATTTTAATTCAAGCACCCATGCAGGAGCCAACACGCCTCACCCCTCGTCTTTGTTCACTTGGCAGGTATTTGTAAATGATTCTGTATGTTAAATTGAAATAGCATGGCAGCTCTGCAGGCTCTTGTGAGGTGGTGATGAATGCAATTAGTTTCACATCACTAATGCATAAATAATGACTCCCTGTTGGAAGGCAGCGAGTGTCCTCTGTCAAAATGCTGTCGTACGCTCTGGATCTCTTTCTCCTCTGAGCTCGTTCTTATTCTATCGGCTAATAGAGATTGTCATTATAAATGAGTAACACTGTTACTTGTGCTACTAGCTCTCGTCTCTGGCTTTGCTTCATTGTAAGTTTATGTAAAGTTGGTTAATGTTGTTGCAGCCTGTAGACAGACGTCCACTGAATGTTACGGGTTGGAGTCGGTTTGATAAGCAAGCGATGACACTCGGTTTGGATCAGGAAACAAAGTATGAACACATGTCGAGTCTGTTTATTCACCATATTTCACTAAATCAATCAGGACAATTTATTTATTTTTTGGTGCGATTCCACATTTCTCAATCAAACCTGCAACTTGTAATCTGAGGTTTCTTCGTACAGAACGAGCGAGATCTCGCTGCTTTGATTTGATCCCCGATCAAAGTACGCTTCACTTTGTCTGAGCTTTCCCACTCACTCTCTTTCTTCCACTTTTGAAACACACTTGGAGAACACAACGAGGTTTACAGGCTCACATGTCGTACAGTCTTATTACTTACTCAACACGGTGACAGCAGCTGTTCTGTGTTTGGGTGTGGTTACCAATCGCATGCGTTATGTGCCTGCGTGCAGCTGAACTGTCCGAGCCAGGATTGGTTATGCAGTAATCACACTAGGCTTGGACATGGGGGGATGTTAACGTCATAACTGTCAGCCTCTTGACTCAAAGAGGGCCAAATCTGTGGTGCACCGTCGAGACGAGGTGTGATCAGAGAAGCAGAAGTATCCGGTTTAGTCGTGATGTTCCCTCAGCAGTGATAGTCAGCGTTGGGAAGGTTACTTTTAAAATGTATCCCACTACAGATTACATGCCCCAAAATGTATTTTGTAATTGTAATGTTACTTATTATATTATTGTGCTTTTTACAACTACATGAATGTCCTACTGCTGTGTGATTTATTACTATTACTGAAGGTTACTCTCCACACCAACACCAACTAGATGTTTAAATCTTAATATAAATGAGTAACAGTAGGTGGACATTAGGTAAGGCTGCACTTTTTGCAGCGATCTCATAGAAAACTATTCCGCGCGTATATAAAACAGGTCTGTGGCTCTGAACCGTAGTAAAGGACCTCTGACTAATACGTCGGGTTCGTGTCGGGCTCGTAGCTGAAAACTAGCTTTGCTTTGTTGTCTGGGTCAACTTTGCTAGCAGAGACAGAGAGGCGTTGAAAGGCTGCTTCAATGGAACTTATTGTTTCGGAGGAAAACAGGAACACAGCGTACAGTCGAGTCTTAATAGCTTACTTACAACTGGGCTCGTCAGGCTCTCTTCTTGGCTGCAGTGGTTATTATTATATTTACATGCTTCCAGCTCCCGTTTCTGCCCGATGACAGCTCGTACTTTTCCTTTCTCTCCTCCCTCGCTCACAGACACATCACGGGTATGACAGTCCATCCTCCCCAACACTGGTGATAGACCATCTGTTTATTTCAGTTCTGATCAGTTGCAGTATTTGTGATCATGTCACAAAGCTCAGACTTGGGCAGAGAGCAAACGTCACATCAGCTTTGTGAATTTTAGAAACTGTTTCATGTGAGGTCTTCAAACTGCTTTAAATAATATGTGGATGTGTTGAAAATATGAACTGTGATGTCTTCTGCATGTTTGACGTGAATGCTTAATGACTGAAAAGAATAAAAACGTTGAGTTTGTGCTTTTTACTCGCTTCGAGGTTACTGAGAGATATTTTATTGAATTATCCATAATATACACAACTGGCAGCAGGAGACTCGCCCAATCTAATGACAGCTGACAAAAGACGATGATGAGCAAATTGTGAAGTGGAGGCTGACAGTTTTCATAAGCACTTGTTGTTTCCTAGCAACATGCTGTAAACCAAATTTATTACCTGAGTGTATGACATATTTCTGTTATGTTATTTTGAAACAAGAAAACGCTTGAGCTGAAATCTGACAGCTTGAATTTATTCAGCGTTCGGTGACAACCGGAGGAGGCGGGAGGAGTTTAAAAAGTAGAAAACAACAGTAAAAGACAGAATTGGACTTGTTTAATTCAGTCATCATCAGCCTTTTGATTGGGACAGTGTTGATCTACAATCATCTGATTCCCCAAACATCATAACACACAGCTGCTGAACAACATCATTAGCTTACGGCGCTGTCAGTTTCAATCACATTTTCCATGCTGTCTTCTGGATTTGATTTTCCAACAGCACAGCTCATAGCTGGTGCTCACAGCCAACTTTCAAATCTCAGTTAATGTAGCCTTTCATCATCAGCTGCATCAATTCTGCTTTAAGAAAAAAAACATTCAGACAACTGACAAAAAACTGCTTAAAAAATATTTTAATATTTTACATGACCTACTTTCAAGCTGGCAACTTGGAAGTGCATGTCTGCAATCTTCAGGACAAGGAGCTCATAAAATCAGTAACAGATTGAATGTAAATAAGAAGCTTGTAATCAAGGTTGGAATAATTACCACAGACTGTACAGCCCAGAGCTGTTACATTTCCCCTCAGGCAGGTCCTTCAATGTTGAGGTTTCTCATATCATGTCATGCAAACTGTGCTTAAGAGTTGTCCACAGCATTGGACATGATACAAGCGCCTTTGTGAGGAAAAGCCAGCAACCTCCCAGCACCACTGTCTGAGTAAAATCAGTTGCAAAGAAGGTGCTGTGCCAAAAACCCTACATGGATGCTTTGATTGCTAACAGAAGGGATGGTCTCTACATGCATGGTTCCCACCGTGAAGCATGGAGGTGTGGGGGGGCTTTGCTATGACAGTGTGAGGATTTATTCAAAATTGAAGATGCAGAGAACCAGCATCCTGCAGAGACATCCCATCAACTATCACTTGGCGCTCTATTAAATATTGAAGTAAATATTTTCATCTTTATCTAATAATTCATTCCTAGTTTTATATCTCTTGGAGATATATCTTTTATATACTTGCACCATGGGGGGCTTGGGGTGAAACAGCATTCCGTGCGCTGTTTACTGTGTTTACTGTTGTACTGACAAAGATCTTGAAATCTTGAATCTTGAAATAATGTAAAGAGCTTGAACTGGCGCTATCATAAAAATGTAGGTAAAACAGTAACTGCAATATTGTTGCAAAGAGTGTTTGCTTCAGGATGGTGTAAAAAAAACAAACAACCTCCTTATATGGAAGATCCTGATACAAAAGTTTAAATATGTGATTCAGTGGACAACAGCACCCACCGTTTATCTTGAGGCTATTCTGTAAGCAGTTTACCTTAAAGTCCTATTGTGTCGGCTTCAACCTCAGGAGATATTAGTCAGAGTGATGTTGGTCTGACTCAAGCAAAAGCCTCTGTCCTCTTATCTGTCAGTTCAGGTGTCCCATGAAACGGAGCTTTGAACAGATCCTATCTGCACTGCTGAGAGTCGTAAGGAAATAAAGGTGTAATGTTCTTATATCCCAGTCCCTGATCACAGTGACCTGCCTCGGGGGAAATGTGCAGTGTAAACAGTTGCAGATACTTAACAAATGCAAGGCTATACTGTGCAGTTCTTAATTAATTTCCTTACTCCTAAAACAGGTTTCTAGTTCTCCCCCTCTGCATTAAACAGGATAGAAATGTTTTATTACTGCGGTCGTTTTTTCTACCTGTTTTATAATAAAAACATTAACCTCAAGCCTCACGATCTTTCTTTGGTCATGGCCTACATTTAAACAGGTCTTGAAATCGCTATTGGACTCAACAATGATGGGCTTGCCTCGAGCCAAAAAGCAAGAAGTCTCATTAAATTTCACAAAATAAGCCCCGAACACTCAACCACGAACACTGCATTCCTCCCGCACAACAGGATGTTCTGCCAACAGCTAAAATTGGAAATGCACATTGGACATGGTTGAGTAAGATAAAGCTTGTGTCTGTAGAATTAAAACTTCTCCAGTCTCACCTCTTGACACGAACTGGCCCTGATCTACCCGATGGCCTTAAATATCCACACCACGGGGGCGTGTGCCACTCGTAAAGTTAAGCACAGACATCAGAAACTGCAGCCAGATGTTCTCAAATGTCACCTGCCTCCTGCTGAGGAGTTAGCTCCTGTGATTGGCTGAAACACAGAATTAGACGTATTACAGTTTGACATCCCAGCCTTCATGTTCTCCAAGATATAATTAGTGCAAAATCCCTCAAAGCCACACATGCATATACCCCGCCCCTTCCTTTCGTCTACCCCACCACCGACTCTGACTAATTTATTAATGATAAATGTACTTCATCTAAACTCTGACAGGATGATTAATGTGAGTCAGAATATGAGTATGTTTCACGCATGGAAGATTTTAGCTGTGTTTTTTTTCTGTCAATATGACTAAATGACAGTTCCCCCTTGTATCAACAAACATAGCGGTTTACCTCCACTAGCCTTTGTTAGCAAGATATAAGGCCGTCCGGGGGATTTGCGGTGCTCATTACTATTCAAACCCAGCAGCTCCTGTTCCTTCCCTTCATGTCTGTGCACGTTAGGCAGAGTCAGATGTGCAATTTGCTCGGCTGGAAGCCATATTTTGTTTGCCCTTGAATGTGCATTTTCTAATGTCAATTATTTTTAACTTCAAAAGAAACCACAATCCAAGTTCATTTTCTGCTACGCCAGCTGTAGCGGGCCGCACTCTTTTTAGTGCGCAAGTAGCTGCCTCGTCAGTGGTCCACGCCATTTAGGGGCGCAGACGAAAATGTCAGGACAGTTATTGTTTTTCGAGCAATACGAAACAACCATGGCTTATTCGGAGTTTTTACAAAGCATACAGCTCGGCTCACTTGGGACCTAACAGAGGACAGGGAGGCATTGTGCTGAGTGTGCAGCGCTGATGTAAATCCAGCGCTGAACCTGACGGTGAAAAGTCGGCGTAGTCAAATGCATCATTACTGAATAATGAGGATGCATGCGCTCTGCTCGCTCCACAGACACCTTCAGCAACATGACAAGTAGCCACAGTTGCTACACTAATGTTGTGCTTTAAATTGAAGGTGGAGGACGGCTGAGCTGTTACTTACAGTCTTTACTAAAGGCCTGACTTATATCTGGCAGTTAATTGATTGCCGGTATTTTTCTGCACTCTAAAAAATGATTATAAATATGTTCAAATCAATAATTTGGAGTAAAATGTAATGAAATACATAAAATCAAAAGGTTTATTTTATTGGTATAAACTAAACGTATCCTTGAAAATGTGTGATGATAGTATCTAAGACCATTTTACCATTTCTAATTTACAGGTACAAGTTACATACTGTAGCAGGCTGGCTTGACAAAGCCTAAAACCCCAGTCGGAGATAATGGATATCATGCATGATGCTGGTTATCCATCCATCCAGTTCATGGTTGCAGACGGGCTGCTGGAGCCTATCACAGCTATACAGGTCACCGGCCAATCACAGACCGTGGTTATCATCTTTCTCTATTATCCCAGACTCTCTGTTTCAGGCTTCTGCTTATTCCACATAAATATAAACCCATCGAGTGTCACCTACTTCAGTCACAGGAACAGGTTATAAGGGGGGTTGTGAAAAATATTAAAAATTATTCAGGCAAAACGCAGGCAAATAAGGCAAGAGAGCGAGGCTGCAGAAAACTGTTAATCTTGCGAGTTGATGGGTGAATACATTTATTTTACCCCTCAGTGCGCTCTCGGTGCTGCAGTTTATTTCCAATGTGACAGCTGCACATTAAAGCACTTAAAGCTGGTACATTTAAACATAATACTTAAGAAGTGCACTGAGCTCTGACACGGCATGATGACGATGTTGAAATCACTTCAGTTTTTAGCCTCATAAAAGTTAAATAATTTTCTAAATTGAATATCCTCTGTGGACTTTAGCCTCAACTTACAAAGCTAAACTGTTAATGTCGCTTTGCAGTTTGGCATTTGTGGGAATGCCTATAAGTTATTTGCGATATTATCAGTACACAAAGATGCAGTCATGATACGTTACAGCTGTGTAGTTGCCCTACTTGTGCATGTTACGGTTACTTAGTATAGTATAGTATAGTTACACTGGCTTAACACTGAGGTTTGCTATCAAACCTGGACTTCCTGCTGTTTAGCTCATCAGTAGCCTGTGTGTTTCAGATCGAAATACTATACAGGGTCTGAGTATTAAGGTTGATGCTTTATTAGGGATCTAAAACACTGTTTGCTATCAAATTATTCTCTCCTATAGTTTGTGCTTCGTTCTGACTCTGTGCTCTTCTTTTTCTCTTTCCCCTAAACCGACACAGCATATGGCTCCGCCCCTCCCTGAGTCTGGTTCTGCCAGAAGATTCATCCCAGTAAAAGAGTTTTTCCTTCCCACCATCGCCTCTGCTCATAGGGGATTTACAGTACCTTATAGTAAGTATATATATAGCAATTTGGCACTAAAGAGGCTAACTTTCATTAAGCTGAATTAGACAAACTCTCCCATGTTTTCATAAAGAGGAAGTCCTTGAACGTCCCTTGTTTACACTGCTGGTCAGTACAATGTTATGCAGAATACGTGAATTCAATTCAGTTCAATTTTATTTATACAGCGCTAAATCACAACAACAGTCGCCTCAAGGTGCTTTATATTGTAAGGTCGACCCTGCAATAATACATACAGAGAAAAACCAACAATCATATGACCCACTATGAGCAAGCACTTTGGCGACAGTGGGAAGGAAAAACTCCCTTTTAACAGGAAGAAACCTCCAGCAGAACCAGGCTCAGGGAGGGGCGGGGCCATCTGCTGTGATTGGTTGGAGTGAGAGAAGGAAGACAGGATAAAGACATGCTGTGGAAGAGAGACAGAGGTTAATAACAGATATGATTCAATGCAGAGAGGTCTGTTAACACATAGTGAGTGAGAAAGGTGACTGGAAAGGAAAAACTCAATGCATCATGGGAATCCCCATTGGGTGAATGGGCCTCATTTCAGTTTAGTTTATTTCAATTCTACTTCATTTTTAATGGGGAATTTACAATAAGAAATAAGTGTAGAGTGGTGTACAAACGCATGGAGAGTGAAACAAGAAACACCCAGTGCATCATGGGAATTCCCCAGCAGCATCACTAAGGGAGGATTCAGGATCAGCTGGTCCAGCCCTAACTATATGCTTTGTAAAAAGCAAAGTTTTGAGCCTAATCTTAAAAGTAGAGATAGTGTCTGTCTGGCCAGGCAACATACTCAAGAAAGCTGACTGCAGAGTGAGACAGTATATAAAGAAGGAAAATCAGCTCCTCAGTCTTTCTTACAGCTTTCTCAGCATTATAATATATCCATGAATGAGCCAGTTTCACTGAATTCTTTAAGAAATTTTCAAAGCAAAAAATGCAGTGAGAAAATAAAACGTTTGGAGCTCTTTGGGGAACGTGTGCTGTGTTGACGTGCAAAGCTCATTCTGGAAACACCCACTAATAACCGAAACAAAACCTGATCAGTGACACAATGTTTTGATTAGCTTTTCACATTCTGCGTGCTGATTGCACTTACATCATCAGTAAATAACAAAAAAAAGTATAAGAAACCCGAGTAAAAGGCTGGGCAGTGCAGCTCGGCGTGTCTAAGATGATGCGTTTCCAGAAAGTTACCTCAATAAAACAGCAGGGAAAATGTTGCCTGTCATCTCCATACTTGGCATAAATGAATATGCTGGCACACGAGGTGATAACTTGTTAATAATGCTCGCTGGGCATTGTTAGGCAGTGGGTTTTTCCACTGTTCAAAACCAATTAGACGCGATTCAGGAATGGCTGTTTTCTTTAAACTGTGGGAAACTATCAGGATATCAACAACTCGACATTTTACACGTTTACATGAAACGGAAAGGAAACGTTTGATTACGGGACTGATATTTAGAACAATTTGCAACAATTAAACGTTCCCTGTAACAACCTCCAGAAATGACTGGATTTTTCTTCATGTCTGGAGGATTCAAATATAAACAGGGGTCACAGACTGCAGCCCGAGTGCACGAAAAGGCTCTGGCGTTCATAACAGGACGTATTATTTTCAAATGTTTTTCCCAGTGAAGGCCAGACGCATTGTGAATATAAGTTGGTATTTGATATACTCAGAGGGGCGCACTTCCTGGGGGGAGAAACATATGACAGTGTTTCATTTTGAAATGAAAAAGTTCCAGTGAACGGGGGGAAAAAATACCCCGACGTACACGGAGGACGGCGAATATCACATTTTTGACGAAACGACCTTTCCTTTGATGGTTGCCTCGGCTGTGAGATGCTGCTCTCACACGCGCGTCCTTCAAGGTAGAGCTAGAAGTCTTTGGACGACTTCTCAAGAAAATGAATCAAACTTGCCTTTTATACACATCCTGTAAGATGTGCTTAAACCTTTGCCCTGATTATACAGCTTAAAACCCGCTCTGGCATTTATGTGGCGCTTTTCTAATCGTGTTGATCAAAGCTCTTCTTCTGCTCTTACGTGTTCACTGGATCTTCTGCTGTGACTGAAAACAATCACATTGCTTTAGCAGTTTTGCATTTGGGGGAGACCTACAAATAAATTAGAGGTAAACATAATTATCTGCTCCATAGTCATTAAAGAGGAGAGCTGATGGACTCTTACAATAACTAATAACCAAATTACTTTATCATCAGCTTAACCCTTTACAGCCGATCGGAGCGGGCACGCTCTGTTTTGCGTAACTATTTTTAAATCCCGGTAGCTCTGCAACCAAGTAAGCTAGCGCAATAATTTTTTTTGCATATGAAACTGGAGGAGTTGTACTTACATCTTATGCCATCAGCTTGTCCTAGGTCACAGTTTCCTTCCACATATAGCTTTGCAAAAACTGCATAAAAATCACTTGCAGCAACAAAAACATGATATTCCAGAAACACGCTTCGCCGATCCATCAGCTGTTTGTAACACTTCCTACGTCCATCAGCGCGAACTATCACATGACCGCATGACCTGCCCGAAACCGGAAGTGACGTCATTTTGCGGAAATGTAGTTTTTTACGATCGGGGCCTTATGAGCTTGTGTTTTACTTGTTATGTGTTTTAAAAAGTTATGTTTGACTTTATTACTTTCTGTGTCGTTTCTGGGATGCTTAAGACTCATATTGCACTGCTGGAAATAGTTTATTTTGATGCATATGCTGTTATTTTGCAAATTTGCACTATAATATTTATTTTCGTTTTTCCTGCAGTATATAAAAATTGGTGTATTTCAAAAATAAAACTATGAAGACACTTAAAATAAATTTCCTGTGGTGGGAAACTAGTTTGTGTAACTTTTTTGTATTTACAGTTTTGAGGGATAAGCCTCTTAAATTTCTCTAACTAGAAATATATGTTAAAAAAACAAAAACGATTTTCAATTTTTTTGTAGTTTATTGCACTTTTTTGCAATTTATGTAATTACTATGCACCTAATGCAGACATATTATTAAAGTTTGGGCTATAATGGTTGTATTGATGTATAGCAACTTGAAATGCTCCCAAAAATGGCTCCACAGCATGTAAAAATATAATATAAGCTCTGGCGAACTTGGTTCTATGGTAGGTCTTAAAGGGTTAATAAAGCTTGTGTTTTAGCCTCCACTGAGCATTGATCACAAACAATATATTAGTGCTTTGCAGTAATAAGAATGACAGTGAAGGTTGCATTACTGATGGTAGAGAGCACTGAGCTTTAATGTGCAGATCTGAAATCCCAATACATTTTCCCAGAAAGGTTTTACGAGTAACAGAAAAACAGAGTTTGTAGATTAAAGAGCTGCAATTAAAGCCGGCGTGACCCGGAGAGACTTTTGATCAGATGAATGGAAAGCCGAAAGTGAAACAAAGTGCAAGCAAACAACTGAAAAACATGTACAAGAATATTTGTAATAATAATTGGAAATAATGTGCATTAGTGTAATTAGACTGGAATATTGAAATTAATAACTGCGTGAGAATTTTATTACTGGTGTCAACAACATACCAGGCTGACTTTATCAGCAGATCTCAGTTATTTTTTTCTCAAGTTAAAGCTTTTCTCTGTAAAATTGATGGTGTCTGTATTTGGGATGTTTGTGATAAGATGATTTCTTACATCTGTAGTCTTAAACATTACTTAATAAACCAGCTTTGAGCCCGGAGTGGAGCCCATTTGGAGTTTTATGCTTCAGTCCAGCCCACAAATTGAAAAAGGAACGAAGAAGCAGCTTGGCTCTCCCATTCCTGCGGTTTTATTATTGCCATCAGTCTGCTTGTCTCACTAAGGTTTCAGTCTCGCAGGCTTCAGACCAGCCAGCAACCACGAGGGAAATACATGTAATCTCTGACCAGATGGCTCCAGGTGAAATCAGCTGCATACAGGATGCTGCACCAAGAACTTCCTGCTCAGACTGCAGCAGTCACTTGTAGTTTTCATGGAAGATGCCAAAGTAAAAGTTACCAAAAAACAAAACATGCATCTTTGATTTGAAGACATCAGGTCTCAGTGTTTGCAGAGAAACTCCATTCTGCTGTGGAAGAACACACCGACCTCCTGTGACCAAAGCAATCACAGAGAGGTTTTACTTGTGACCAGTTTCACCTGCCAGCTAGTTGCATGACACTCATTTTTCAGTGACATGTCTCTAGACTGGTCAGACTGGGCCCTTACATCTGTCTGTGGCCTCGACTCTTCGCCTTCTCTCAGCATCAGACTGCATTAAATGTTACTAAACAATCAGCTCCATTATTTAACTAAAAATTATTTTACATGCAAACATTTAACTAGATATCAGCCAATCGGTTTCTTTATTCCTTCTGAAGCTGCTGAACATCTGGATATCGTGCAGAGTCCATCCATCACTGCATTAGCTTTCATTTATACGTTTTGTTTATGCTGGCGTCCTGCCTGCCCTCTCAGCAGTCCTATCCTCCTTCTTTGCCATCATCACTCTCTGCAGAATATCGTGAAGTTTGTTCCTCAAAGGCAATAAAACTATTTGCAGTAATGAAGTAAGTATTTCACTTCTTCAAATGACTTTTGAGGCAAATATTGTTTTGCACCGAGCTACACGATAACAAGCTATTTGACTTTTATGGGCATTTTTCTCGATAACAGGTTGACTTTGACATATTCAATAAGAATTACTGGACTTATCTTCTTGGCGTGCCCTCTGGAACAACTCTGTACAAAACGAACACGTAGCCTCCTCTTACAGCAGATTAACAAAAGTCAGTGTTAAATCAAATCTGCCTGTTTTTCTTTATGATCAGAACTGTGGGTGAACAATTAGACAGGACAAAGCAGCGGCCGCTGTGCTACATCTGACTCCGACACTAAATGCCGCTTCTGAAATATGAATCGGGCCACAGGAATGCACAAATAAGGAGAGGAGCTAATCAAACAAGAGCAGAACCAACAGGATTATCACAACCTGACACTGCAGTCCAACATAATGGAAATATCGCTGCAAATATTTCCTTCCAGTTTCATCCTGTGCCAATTCATAAATACCAGAAAAAGAACCTTATAATAATCTTTGCTATAAACCTGTGTAATCCATCACTAAAGGTCTTTCATGTTTAAAAGGATAATAGGGGTATATCGGCTAATATCCCTCCTTAATTAGTCGACCACGCAAAACATATATTTCACGCTGATGAGTCGTCTTCAGCCAAAACACGTGTTTGTATCCAGAGATGGTTTTGAACGTGCGTCTCGGCGTGACGCTTTAATGAAAGCGTTCTAATTACTGACAAAGAGCAAAGGTTTTCAACAACAACAACAACAACAAATCTTTTCTTTGGCAGCGTCTTTTTGAAGCACTTTTTTATTTTTAACTTGGCTTTTTCACACAAACTCATTTTTGGTGTAGAAAGAAAAACAACCTGCGATAAGCGGCGAATAAAGTGAAATTCAAAGTCGCGAATCGGACCGCGTGCTCTAAGATCTCGGGGATTAAAGCCGATCGTCCTGTCAGGCTCGAATCATCGAGAGAGCAACAAAGAAAAGCAGCCTCCCGCTAAACGCCGTGTTCGACGGTGTAACAGCTACAATAACCACAGACAAGACAACGGTTCTTCTATTCTTTGTCTGTCTTTTCACCTTCAGGCTGTCAGTGTAACCATTTCTCTGACCTCCACATTATTATTCTTGAGTCCGGGGCTGGCTGGGAAACTCTAGGAGGGGAGAACTCCCCAAGCAGACAGCCTTGAGGTGCCAGAATTACTCCACTTGAGCTGCTCAGAAAACTTTGGGTAGTACTTGGCAGCTCTTAGTCAAATCAAAATGTAGCAGGTACAGATTTTATTCACCCACACGAGTGGAAGCGCACACAAAACCACATGCTCGGGCTCACACATGCACACACGCACTTACTGACTTAAATGGAATCTTTAATGGACTTTAAGGGTCATCAGCGGCTGGCTGCGCGAGATAGCATCTGTGCTGCAGCTATGACACCACTGGGACGACTGGGGCGGCAGTGGAATCAGACTGGCCTAATCTTCCCGCAGGACTGACGCTATCGGCCGGCTCATCTCTGCTGAGAATGAGATCCCTCTCTCGACCTTCACCAGATCTTTATCGCGCCTGCACACACAAAAAAAACGAGTGTATGTCAGAGCTTGTGGACTGGCAGCTCTCAGCGAGTCGGTGAATGTAGAACTGCAGCGCCTGTGTGAGCTCTGGAGACTTTTAGAAAACCTGTCAAAGGCTTTTTGAGTTTGAAAGAATTTGTGTGGGGGCGCCTGTACAGGCCAACTGGAATGCTGCTGTTGCCCTCTGCACTTTAATTGCCTGATTTTTCCAATCACCACATAAAGCTTTGAAGCCCAGAGGAGCACAGAAAGCTTGCAGCTTAATGTGGCTGGATTTTAAGGGGAAATGTTTTTTTCTTCTTTTTGGAAACAAGCACATTTACATTCTTATCAAGAGCTCGATGAGAAGATTGATTACACTCTGTTGATGAACGTTTGTGCTGTAGCTCGAGCCAGATGATGGTTAGTTTAGCTCAGCATATGAAGTGGAAGCAAGAGGAACTTTAGCATTTTATCTTTCACATCAGTTACTTTTAGCTGATTGGATGTGACCATAAAGGAGGGTTTTTCCTGCAGGGAGAAATTCTTGGCCTGAAGGAAACTCACAAGTCCTGAGATTGTTTTTATAAGTAGTGCTCAGATCCTTCAGAATATTTTTTGATAAACCAGTTTTGTTCATTCTGTTTGCATTTACTCAGGAACAAAATTACCGTTTGCTTTAAATTGCAAGTTATCAGCTAAATATGCTTCAAAACTAACAGTGTGGGATTGTTGAATGAAAAGTACAGTGAGGTGAAGTCCAGTGTTCTCACTCAAAGAAATGAACAGTCTCTACTTTTACTAATAGTTTCATTTTAGTGGAGAGAAGCAGAATATCAACCAAAAATCCTAAAAATAGACATAAATATATGACTTAAAAGGTTTAAATGGATTTGCACGTCACTGAGTGAAGTAAGTATTTGATCTCCATGGAAATCATGACTTAGGGTTAGGAAGCACAGCAGTAAAACATTTCTTGGAGGTCGTCACCGGGTTCATTTTAGACTTTGGCTCCAGTCTTTGCAGAAACTCTAAACCTGAAGGATTTAGAGTCTAAATCCTTCAGGTTTCTTGGCTGCTGCTTGGCAGCTCTGAGCTTCAGCTGCCTCCACAACCCAAAGCATGATGTCTCCACCTCCGTGTAGATGGTGTTGCTTGGGTCATACTCAGCACTTTTTCACTGGGCATGTACACGTGCCTTGTTGAGCAGGAAGACGTGTAGATGCAAGATTTCAATCCACTGCAGCGTAGTGTGGTACCAGTGTTGGTGTTGGTCAGTGTAGTCCCAGCTACCTTCAGATTAACAAGCTCCTCCTGGGCTGATCCACCACTTTTCTCATGATCATTCCTGCATCAGAGGGTGTCTGATATTCATTTTGAAATATAAAGGAGCACAAGATAGATGGTGTGCACATGCAACCTCTAAGTATCTTCCTATATTAAAATTGCCCAAATGTCTCATTTGCAAATATCCATAATCAATGAGAAACAGTCTTTCTGCTTTGCAGACGTGGTTCATTTTTCTAAGGATTTGTCACCGTTTGATCCAAGAATCAAAACACTGTTACAACAACATATGTTAATAAAGATAATTTGGCAGCATTTAAAATGCAATTATAAATGGCTTCTTGCTTTCTGTGTTAATTTAAACTAAACTGGCGCCACTACCAGCTTCAAATGCAGCATAGAGGCTCCATTCAAAGCTTCATTCACATCCATTGTGTTAAGGTTGCAGCGAATGAATCAAGGTCCGTGGCTGCTGTGGTCAGCGAGTGGAACAGTGTGTCTTTTGTAAAGCGGTCAAACCAACACTTAGACTCCAACTGAACTTTAGAACACAAGGTGATTGTGGCTGAAATGTGTTTCTCATTTGATCCGTTATAAAATATTACCACAGATTTCCAGAACAACTTCAAAAATCTTGGAAGGCTCTAAGATCTCAGATATGTGTAGCTTTTGTAACACGCTCAGTAACGTGAAAACTTAAGTATGCAAGAATACAAAACAAGGGAGTTCTTAACATCAACCACTCCCCAGAAATGAAGTGTGAATCACAGAAGCACTGTGTGAACGCAAAGATGACCACAGCTCTTAACTTTTGAATTCAGGTGTTTTAAGTTCCCTTTGCCACTGGTGTATAAATCAGACTCCTGATCATGCAGCCCCTCATTAGAAACATTAGCTGGAAGTGGAGTTACTGGAACTTCAACCACGGCGGTCCACATAAAGAGCAGGATGACTGAGTACGGCAGTGAATAGATCACCAAAGCTCTGCTGACTCAGTAACTGTAGAGTTACAAACCTCGTCTGTATTCGGCACAAAAACTTTCCTCTGAGAGTGAACAGAGGCACGGGGAATATGTGTGAACAAAGCTTTATTTACAGGCGGAAAACACAGAATGACAAATTAAACTGTGAACTAAGAGCAAAGTGTGAGAGAGTCCAGACGGTGAAGCCCTTAGGCTGGCATTTATACATGAACACTGTGGCGTGGGGCTAAGGGGATGGTGTGACGGGGAAGTGAAGCCAGTATACTCAGTCAGTGCAACGAGAGGAAACCGCTATCAGGTGGCGCTCCAGAGTGAGCCGCCTGCAGAAGATCTGCTGAAGGGTGATTGCGAACGCTTAAATGCCAGCAGCTTAATTACCCACAGGTGCAGCCAATACACGCTGACACGCAGCGACTCCGCCCAGAGGTGGAGTCACCGGAACTCACCCGGACCATGACCATGAGAGCTTCGTGGCGTGGGTGTCTATGGTCAAGCAGCTCCTGCTGGTCGCACATATCAACACGGTGCTATGTGCGTGTCCACATCATAGATGGACATAACACCATGATGTCACCAGCTGGCTTGTGAAGCCTCAGGTTGAGTGTTTTCTCCACTGTCATTTTGGGGTTTTGAAACTGGAGGAGGGACTCAGAAATGTAGGGACAGTCTGCTAAACAACCTAGAATCATCAGCCAAAAACCAATGAGCACTCCTGGTTTACTTTCAGGCTCTCAAAGGTGCTGGTATGTTCTCGGGGAAGTTGTATCAGGGCGCGAAAAGAGACAAAAAGTTCGTAATAATAATTAAACTTGATGGCCGAGCTGCCATCGTGACCAAAAACAAGCATGAAAAGAAGCGTTGCTGCATCTATTTCTGTAGTGTGGAAATAATATATTTCTAGGTGAGTTGTAGTTGAGTATGGGGGATGTAAGCAAGCAGTATGCCAGTGCTTCATACTTTACATAAGTAAACCCTACGCTACGTATTACTCTGACCAACATGAAAACACTGCATGCAGATGAGAATAAAAACTTGCCAGACGGCGGCGGCCATCACCCTAACGGAAAGGAGTCAACCTTTGGAGTCACTCCTGAGACGGATCAGGAACAGGAAGTTTTTTGGAAGCGTTTATTTCCATTAAGAGAAATCTAGCTTTTGGCATCGTCACAAATATGAAGCTGGAATAATAACTGGTCTGTGTGAAACTGTGTGAAAGTACTTTCCTGACTTGTGGGAGATATATAGAGTCTGACTGCTGGTGTTAATATTCTGATCAGCATGGCAAACGTTGCCTTAGTAAGTACTCGCCATTAGCCTGTTTCACCTGCCTTTGCTTGTCTCGATACAACAAGATGAAAACGCAGAGATCATTTTCTTAAATAAAATATTAACGAGCTTTCTGAATAGCAAGTATCACACTTTGAGCAGCGTGAAGCTTAAAATGAGAAACTGGTAGGAAGCAAATGTAATCAGATATACGTCTGCCTTTCTTTTCACAACTCAATCAATGCAGCACTCGATATAACACCGTCTATTTTTTATTTGCTTTTTTTATATTACCTTAAAAAACTAAATAGACTTTTGTTTCTCGCGTCTATCACACGCAATAATGCACCGAAACTGTCAGATGTCACGTAAACCAGTCGTGCAGGACCAGCGATCGTATCATAATGACTGGAATTAGCAGTGAGTGGAACCACGATGCAGATTATCAAAACTGAATGAGGCCTTTTGCACAGCTGACAACAGGTGGCTGCTGATTTTTTTGTTTTGATGTGTAAAATGAACAATTAGACTTACAGATAGATCGATCGATCGAGAGCAGCTGCAGCTGGTGAAGAGGGAAATTGAAAAGTGCTAATCAGCAGCTCAACTGTTTAATTGTAGAAGTGAATGGAAAATCCAATTTGTGTTTTTGCTATTGTATCACAAACCACAGTCGACTGTGCTTTCTGCACCTGCAAAGCTTGATTAAATTGTGCTTAGAACCTGAAACAAGCCCAAACAACATAAAAACAAAGCAGCCCTTTTAGAGGAGACACGATTTATGTGCCTGACATGAAATTAAATTGTGTTTGCTATATTGATACAGTTTAATTTTACGAACAATTTGCTATAATTCCACTTCGCCTGAGCCAGACCCGGTAATGTTTTCCTTTTTAAAAAGGCATTCGGTAGTTTAACTTATCCGTAACACTCACATTTAAAAAAAGACACGGGAGCAGCGGAAAATGGCACGAAAGCTCTGACATGATTCATTTGCAGCAGATTTTGGGAGGAAAGATTGTTTTTTCATCTCAAATCATGCGCAGTATCCTGTTCTTAGTATGTCTGGAATTACAGATCAGAATTCATTTTCAGGGGAAAGAAACAATGGGCTCTCCTGTTGCTGTGGGATGATCTGTCCTCTACACTCAACACAAAGAGCTTACAGGATCACATGACTCAGCTCTGTTGCCTTTTATCACAGTGAGCCGCAGCAGAATCCATTATCTACCTTCTTCAACACCATCTATGACAGAATGGGAAGCAGAAGTAAGGAGAGGCCAAGAGGAATTACAGGAAGATTGGTTTTGATGGAAAGTCTCCCGTACTGTGGCTGCATGTCACAGGTCTGTTTCCCTGATACAGACTCCACAGAGATCCTGTTAAAGCTACATGATGTGGATTTATCAAGCTGCGCTCTAAATCATTCACAAACATATGAGCAATATTCGCCCAAATGCAGCAAGTCTGTTGCAATCCACATATCAAAGTGGCGGAGCTTCTTCGCTATCTCCAAATCTCCCACCGGGAGCGAGTTGTGCTTCGGATTGGAGGAACTGGAGGCAACATATAAAATCGACAGAGGCCAAAAAAAGAGGCCAAAAAAGAAAAAAGAAAGGCTACATGTTTTCAGCTAGTAGCTAGCAACATGGCTCCAAGCGATGTTGCTCTTTCAGTAGCGCTGTCTGGCCTAATGTTGGTCATTCACTCCAGCATTGACTGAAATATCCAAAATATCAGGTGGACTGAGAAACAATTTTGTGCTGTTATGATGCAAGAGGACAAAGACAGCACATACACTGGATCTCACCTAGTTAACTTGCTTGCTTTTGCTAGCAATCTCCAGCAACCAGTTGTAATCAGTTATACTCATTTTTTCCTACCAAGCATGTTTAGGTGACTGGTCCTAAGCTGCAAATTTCCCCCCATGCAGCTTGGGCAAATCTATGTTGCCCTGCATTGGTGGTTGCTTGTTGAACCCCTCCACCACCCCATCATCCACCTATAGGCTCTGGGGGAGTGATGGCTCATAATTCCCAAATTTTGTAGCACTTTGAGTCAAAGTCGTAATCCCACTGCATCCCACTGTAATGACATAAAGCAACATATTTAACTGATTGTGGTAGAATTAAATAAATCAAACCCAACAAAAAATCTGACTCTGTCTTCTCAGATATCTAAATGAGATTTGGTTTTCAAATGAAAGTTCAAAGCATGCAATTTTATCTTTAAACTTCTAGTTAAAGTGTCCTAAGAGATCGTGGACAGGTCGCTTATTTCCAGAGAGACAAATGATTCAAGACACACCTCCACAAACCCCACCGAGCCAGACCCCTGCACACGGAAACAGACTCGGCTTGCTGTGAGGAGGCCAAGCTGCTAGCATGAGACACATGTGTTTTATGTCCAACTGCTCCCACTGCAATCTGCATTTCTGTTTAACAGCGTCTGAACTGAACTAAACTTTCGCTTTTGAACCTAATTTAACTCAATTTTATAATTTGGACACCTTCAGACCTCTAATCTACAGTGTGTCCACATGTAAATGGACCTTGTTCAAGTTTTACTTGTCAGATAAAGCTCAACCTTGTTCAGACATCTGGGAAAGTCGTCTCTTCAGTGTCTTTTTCACTATTTTTGTTGGGTGGTATACGAGCGTATCATCTCAGTCATTTCATGCATTAGGGCTATATACACATCTATATGTGGTCCAAAACAGACAGCCATGAAATGGATTAAACATAGCTTGGATTACTTTTGTAGTTAAATAAATGACATGACCGGGAGACGAGCAGAGGTCAGTGGATGTCTGCTGCATGGATGTCAAGATTAAGGAAGTTTTAGGACGTTGGTTACATTGGCTTTGCTTTCACTGAACCCACGTGTTGCCTGAAATGTAAATATGTGTTAGAATATTATACACACAGCTTTGAGTCCTAGTTTAATCGGGACTTCTGATAACTCCCTTTACCTGCTTTAGTTTGCGTACAGTCCTGGGGAGAAACAAAACATGAAGAATGGAGGGATATTGCAGAAGCAGTCTGGAGAATAATGCACTGAGTACACACACATAAAATGTACAGGACTGAGGACCTGATATTTTTCTGAACAGCCTGTAGCTGTTTTCCTTGCACTCCATCTTGGTCTCGCAGTAATTCCACCACCGCTTGTTCCTTCCACAAAACGGCATCACTGGCGGCAAAGGAATAAATCTATTTTTACATTCATATTTTATTATTGCTGCTGTTTTGTGCTTTAACTGGCATTAGACTTCCACTAATGCATGATTTTGCCTAGAAGTTTAACTCCAATGACGCACGGCTTCCGCAAACATGCGACCCTAAGAAGTGGGATCTTTTTCTGGCAGTTCTGCTTGCATGGTTGCATCAAACTGTGCGATGCTGTTGTGTTGTACTCGGCAGGCAGCTGCGTGTTGTAACTGTAGCTTGGAAATGTTTCATAAATTTCAGGGAATAAAAAGTCTGCCTTGATTTCCGAACACTCGCTATCTCAGGGACCCAATTCTCACCAATTATGATAATCAGGCTACACTTAGACATAATGGATACAGGAAGTAAATGGCGAAAAAAGAAAACTGACATTCTTGTCTAATTGGTATTTTACTGAACGCTGAAAAAAACTGTGAAGACACATCTGCATAACCTTGCAGTCAAATATACACAGAGACACAAGCACAGCAATCACCCCCAAAGCAAGAGGTGTGTGCTGTTATCGCTTTCAGGAGGATAAACAATGTTAGTGAGAATACTAATCTTGGTGTACCAGCTCAAAGCGTCTCCTTCATTGCCGGGGTATAAATAGCATAATTAGCCACGGGAGGAAACACAAATGCCACTTATCTCACTAACCGCTGCACCGCGCTCCAGATTCCTCATGCGCATTTCCTCCGATCCGTCCTCCTGTGCCTTCCGTCACACTCGGCATCTGAGACTGAACGGAAATGCAGCGATGTCAGGTTGGGGACGCGGGGAGAAGACAGAGGAGGAAGGAGGGGGAAAGAAATGACAATTTATACTCAGTTAATATTCTCTTTCATCTTCAGGTTTTTGGAGGCCGGGACGCTCGGGCCTGAAGGGAGATGGAAAAGTGAAGAGGAGTGAAGGTGAGGTGTGCTTTGCCGGTCCAGGGAAAGCAGCACTGATATATCACTTCCTCCCTTGCTCGCATGCAAAACAGCAGAAGGTGGCACTGGAAGTCCAGCGAGTCCTCTCTCAGAGGTCATCGAGCCAGATGTTGTCCGCTGGAGCAGAGAGGAACACTGGGACATCCAGTACACTAAGTCATTACTTAGAGAGCAGTGGACTGAGCAGTTACATACTGCTTAAATAAGAAAGAAGAGACATGTAGGACACCTGAGCATAGTAGCTGCAGTCAGGCTTTAGTAACATGCATGGACTGCGTCTCATCAGGAAGTCATATATCCTACACTTATAGCAAGTGTCACTTTGCATTAAAAACATTCAGCCGGCTGAACACCAGGTGGCTTTGCAGTTACACATGATTGGTTATCTGAGTTTCTTCACTAAAAAAATCATGTCCCTACCTTCCAAACAACTGCCTTTTTACTCTCCCTACACAGTGCTGCTGCTGCCCTTTCTAAAATGCAGAGTACATGCTATCTGTACACACAGCTTCATCGTGACATTAACCCCGACACTTCATCTGTTTGTGCATGCTCTGTGGATAAAGCTTGTTTTTCACTTGTGCTGTTTGTTAAGATGCTGGTTTATAAATGTAAGCACATGCATCGGACCTTTTTGGTACAGTGAACTTCACGTTTTATAGACTCGGACAGCACGAGTCTGTTTGACACACGCATGAAAGACATGAAGAATTTGATCAGAGAAGTGCAGCAACTATGATCCGATTAGTTTTTTCTAATAACAAGTAAAGGAATAACTATTGCAAAAAAGTAATTAGATTACTGTTACTTTCTCATAAGCACGCTGCATTGCTGTGTTACAAAACCGTGATTGTGAGTGTCTCATGACAATGATGTACAAGCCTGCAACGTCCTTGGCAGCCGTGTGCAGATCAACAGCGGATAATATGGAGTGTTGGAGAGAGTAGAAGCGTGCAGCATTTAGAGCTTCCAGATACAAAAATAAGTTGACCAATATTATACGTGTATGTAGAAAGGAGTATTATAGTAAAATATTGAACAACAATAAACATAATATGAAAGGAATATGGGATGTTTTAAACGGTATCATTAAAAATAATTCTGGACAACATAGTTATCCACAATACTTTATCGATAATGGCAATATTATGGAAAACACTGCTGATAAGGTCAACAGCTTTAATCATTATTTTGTAAATATTGGACCAAAACTGGCAGAACAAATTCCTGAGTCACTGCCATCAGTAGACTGTAGTGAAAACCTGATTGATAGGAACCCTAACTCAATGTTCCTCACATCAGTGGAGGAAAAAGAAATAATTGACATTGTACACATGTGTAAATATAAAACATCTACTGATTGTAATGATATTGACATGAAAATCGTCAAGAAGGTCATTGAAGGAATTGTAGGACCTCTAACATATATTTGCAACTTATCATTTCAGACGGGAAAAGTGCCAAACAAAATGAAAATAGCTAAAGTTGTGCCGCTGTATAAAACCGGGGATAGACGCCACTTCACAAATTACAGGCCTGTTTCTTTACTACCACAATTCTCCAAAATCCTAGAAAACCTGTTTAATAAACGATTAGACAAATTCTTAGATAAATATAAATTACTCTCTGACAGTCAATATGGATTCAGATCAAAAAGATCAACATCTCTGGCATTAATCGAATCAATTGAGGAGATTACGAATGCTATAGATCAGAAACAGTATGCAGCTGGAGTATTTCTGGATCTCAAGAAAGCATTCGACACAAGCAATCATGACATATTAATTAATAAACTGGAACGGTATGGGATTAGGGGGGTTGTACTGCAATGGGTGAAAAATTATTTAAGTGACCGGAAACAATTTGTGAAGCTGGGTGTCCATTCCTCATCATGCTTGGACATTGCTTGTGGTGTTCCACAAGGCTCTGTACTGGGTCCAAAATTATTTATTATTTATATAAATGATATTTGTAAGGCATCTGATATATTAAAATTAGTATTATTTGCAGATGACACAAATATTTTTTGTTCTGGGGGGAATCTAAAGGAGCTGCTGGATACAATTACTTCAGAAATGTGCAAAATTAAAAAATGGTTTGACAGGAACAAACTATCGCTAAATCTAAGTAAAACTAAAATGATCTTATTTGGGAATTCCCTTAGAAATGCACAAGTGCAGATTCATGTAGATGGTGTGGAAATTGAAAGAGTACTTGAACATAAGTTTCTTGGTGTGATTATAGATGATAAATTAAACTGGAAGTCTCATATAAATCATATACATAACAAAATTTCAAGAAGTGTCTCAATCTTGAGTAAAGTAAAACACATTCTGGACCACAAATCACTCCACATTCTCTATTGTTCCCTGATTGCACCGTATTTGAATTACTGTGCAGAGGTTTGGGGCAATACTTACAAATGTTCGCTATCATCAATCTTTATATTACAAAAAAGGGCCATAAGGATAATCCATAAAACTGGTTACAGAGATCATACAAATCCACTATTCTTAAAATCAAAAATTCTAAAATTCACAGATCTGGTTCATTTTCTCACAGCACAAATTATATATAAAGCAATAAATAACCTGCTTCCTGACAATATTCTAAAAATGTTTTCTAAAAGGGAACGGGGATACAATTTGAGGGGGGAATTAAATTTAAAACATCCTCGTATCCGTACAACATTAAAAAGTTTTTGCATCTCTGTGTGTGGAGTGAAGCTGTGGAACAGACTAAGTAAAGATATGAAGCAAAGTCCAAGCATGGTGCGGTTTAAGGATATGGTTTTTACAGGGTACAGGGAAAAGGTAGAGATTTGATAGGGTGTTCTTGTCTAATATTTTCATGTGTGTGCGCATGCACGGGTTTGTTGGTATGGGTGTATATATATATATATCTATATATATATATATCTATATATATATATATATATATATATATATATATATATATATATATATATATATATATATATATATATATAAAAATTGTAGGTTGTGTATCCTTCAGGTGTTAATGGGGTTATTGAAAATGTGTATATGTGCGTATGTGTGTATATACGTATGTATGGATAGATAGAAACATATATGTGTATATATTAAAAAAAAAAAATTACACATAACATATAATGTAATTGCAAGGAGGTATTTCTGTAGTCTATTGATACTAGATAGTGGAAAAGGGGTGGGATTAAATAAGCTTATGCTTCTTCCTGCTCCTTTTTGAACATGGACGTTATTTGGAGTTGTGGTTGCTCATTTTCCTTTTGTTTGCTTTGTTCATTTGTCTCTTTTAATTCTGTTTTTTTTTATACTTTTTCAACATGTTCAAAATAAAGATTCAATCAATCAATCAATCTCCCCGCTGACATGACCGCTGTGGCACCGGGCAAACCTCCACCCACCCCACTCCTGCTGAACAGGAAATAGATTATAGAGCTGCTGAGTCTAAGATTTTATTTATTGTTTTTGTGTTTTACTTGTATCCATTTGAAAGAGGATGCCGATGTTCACATTTTGGACAGAGAGGACAGATGGTTTGAAAGAGGAGTGAAAGAAGCATCTATGTCCACTGTGAGCGACCATCTTTGAACGGAGGCGGGGCTTACGACACCAACTGTCTGCCATCTATAATCCAGTTTTGAGATCCTTCTCAGACGCCTTAACGCCCACTCACATCCTGGGCCATCTGACCTCAGGAAATCGCATGATAAGGTGGGGCCAGGTTTCACAATGAACTCACCCGAAACCCTCTTTGGGGGGAAACTCCCACTAGGTTTATATCTGGGACTCTCCATCATTTGACCTTAGAACTGAAGAAGCTTCTCGGATGAAGGTGAAACGTCTTCAAGCAACTTAAAGAAGTCCAGACGCTTTTCTTTGCAAGCTCCTTTGACTACGATGACCTGGATGACTGAGAACCTTCACACTTTAAATGTTAAAGAATTTCTTCCATTCAAAGACTGTTGCATATAATTTTTGCTTGACGCACTGTGTATAAAATTAAAAGATTAAAACTAATAAAACAAGTTTTAAAAAGAGACTTTTTCAATTGGCTCAGTTTTATATGATGGACTATGCAGAAAAATAGAATTGGGCTGAAAGGTCTGTTGCTTTATTTCACATTCAGGTTGTAAATCATGTTTTTAAAAAGTAATAAAGTAACAAATTATTTTAGAAAGTAATTAATCAGTAAAGTAATGGGATTACTTTTTGGAGAAGTAATCAGTAATTAGTAACTAATTACTTTTTTCAATTAATTTGACCAACACTGCTTGTGTCCTCTCATTTTGATGAGCGCACTCCCCAAACGGAGCTCAGAGGTGAGGTTCATTTTTATGGTCATTTGGACAGTTTTCTAAAAACAGGTGAAGTCAGTTTATTTCAATACGAAGCACAAAAACATATCTGCCTTATTTCGACAGGCATGATACACCCTGCAGAAAATAAATGCGTGTTGGTCATTGCAGACATACAGTGGCTTGCAAAAGTATTCGGCCCCCTTGAACTTTCCCACATTTTGTCACATTACAGCCACAAACATGATTCAATGTTATTGGAATTCCACATGAAAGACCAACACAAAGTGGTGCACACGTGAGAAGTGGAACCAAAATCAAACATGATTCCAAACATTTTTTACAAATAAATAACTGCAAAGTGGGGTGTGCGTAATTATTCAGCCCCCTTTGGTCTGAGTGCAGTCAGTTGCACATGCACGTTGCCTGATGAGTGCTAATGACTAAATAGAGTGCACCTGTGTGTAATCTAATGTCAGTACAACTACAGCTGCTCTGTGACGGCCTCAGAGGTTGTCTAAGAGAATATTGGGAGCAACAACACCACGAAGTCCAAAGAACACAGCAGACAGGTCAGGGATAAAGTTATTGAGACATTTAAAGCAGGCTGAGGCTACAAAAAGGTTTCCCAAGCCTTGAACATCCCATGGAGCACTGTTCAAGCAATCATTCAGAAATGGAAGGAGTATGGCACAACTGTAAAGCTACCAAGACAAGGCCGTCCACCTAAACTCACAGGCCGAACAAGGAGCTGATCAGAAATGCAGCCAAGAGGCCCATGGTGACTCTGGACGAGCTGCAGAGATCTGCAGCTCAAGTGGGGGAATCTGTCCACAGGACAGCTATTAGTCGTGCACTGCACAAAGTTGGCCTTCATGGAAGAGTGGCAAGAAGAACGCCATTGTTAACAGAAAACCATAAGAAGTCCCGTTTGCAGTTTGCCACAAGCCATGTGGGGGACACAGCAAACATGTGGAAGAAGCTGCTCTGGTCAGATGAGACCAAAATGCAAAACGCTATGTGTGGAAAACTAACACTGCACATCACTCTGAACACACCATCCCCACTGTCAGATATGGTGGTGGCAGCATCATGCTCTGGGGGGGCTTCTCTTCAGCAGGGACGGGGAAGCTGGTCAGAGTTGATGGGAAGATGGATGGAGCCAAATACAGGGCAGTCTTGGAAGAAAACCTCTTGGAGTCTGCAAAAGACTTGGGACTGGGGCGGAGGTTCACCTTCCAGCAGGACAACGACCCTAAACATAAAGCCAGGAAACGATGGGATGGTTTAAAACAAAACATATCCATGTGTTAGAACGGCCCAGTCAAAGTCCAGATCTAAATCCAATCCAGAATCTGTGGCAAGATCTGAAAACTGCTGTTCACAAACGCTGTCCATCTAATCTGACTGAGCTGGAGCTGTTTTGCAAAGAAGAATGGGCAAAGATTTCAGTCTGTAGATGTGCAAAGCTGGTAGAGACAGACCCTAAAAGACTGGCAGCTGGAACTGCAGCAAAAGCTGGTTCTACAAAGTATTGACTCAGGGGGCTGAATAATTACACACACCCCACTTTGCAGTTATTTATTTGTAAAAAAATGTTTGGAATCATGAATGATTTTGGTTCCACTTCTCACGTGTGCACCACTTTGTGTTGGTCTTTCACCTGGAAGTCCAATAAAATTGATTCATGTTTGTGGCTGTAATGTGACAAAATGTGGAAAAGTTCAAGGGGGCCGAATACTTTTGCATCCACTGTAGATACCATCACAGAAATAAGATACTAAAAACAGAAAACACTTGAGCATGTCTGAGATTACCCCACCCACCAGGTCAGTTATTAATGTTGCTGTGCCTTCTCTGGAGACAGCTGTGATCGAAGCTTAACGGCCACAGTGAAATCTTACTTTCAGTGTGGCCATTGATTCTCTTCAGAAGCAATAAAGTATTCGTGTCAGGAATATCGCTCAGGGGCGTACTGCACCTTAGTTTAGGAACATGCTACACATGAATAATGCTAATAAAAAGCTGGAGAGGCCAAAAATGATAACTGAATAGTTCTCGAGGATTATCTCTATTCAAAGACCAAAGGACAAAAACACTGCAGCACATTAATAAGACCTGTCTCACTTTTACATTACTTAATCAGCATCTTTCTAGCAAAGTTAAGTCATGTTTGATAAAACATATTTAACCCATGTGCAGTTTAAACAATATGCACACACAGAGAGTACTCGTACTCACTTCTCCCTTGAGGTCATATTTCTCTTTTTGTATGCAGGCCAACACTGGAAGCTCAGTAGACCTGCAGCAGAGACCTGTCAGTTTTTCAGCTCTTTAAAGGGATGGAAAGGTGTGTAGGGGGAAAAAGAAAGAACTGCAACTTTAGACACACTGCAGACAGCGAAGTCTCAGCAGCCAAGAAGAAGCTTTAAATATTTGTTATACACATTTCATATCCAACTGCAAACAAACGTTTAGCTAATGTTAGTTTTTTAAATTATGTATACACCACAGTTTCCAAATGTGAGAGCGGTGCAATGAAAAAGCTCTTCTGTGACGCGCTGAAACCTTCAATAAAACCCCTGAAAACTTGTCAGTCACAAGTAATGAATATTTTGTCCTTTCTTGTCTTCATTGTCACATCTAATTTCTAAGAACCAAGATGGTGACTTCGAATACTCAATACGGCGCTCCCCGTATTGAGGCACAAAAAAGGTGGAGGACCTCTGCACTAACAGGTGATACCACAATTGTTGTGTGTGTGTTTTATATCAGCCTGTTCTCACTCCAGAGGTGTAACATCCTGACAATTTGTCACCTCCCGCGGCGTTCCTGAGGAACGCGAAAGGCGACCTTCGGCATTCTTAAGGTAGGCGCCGGGTTATGGGTGAAATCCAGTAGAATGACGGTCCCGCAGTAAAACACGTTCCAGCCATGTTTTCCAGCCCTAACCATAACCTTATCCCTAAACCTAACCAGCACTTTAATGACGTGAAATAGTGTTTTCCAAATTTGAGGAAAATGAACGAACATGTGTGGATTGATTCCAAACGGTTCTCACGTTTCCTCATTTTCCGATCTCATCATTTAGGAACGTGTTGGGCGCCCGGAAGCGTAACATGTTGACGATTTGTCACCAAGTGTCAAATATTACGCCTCAGGAGTGAGAACGTGTTGTTTATTTATAATTGCCAGCAGTTTTGCTAGCAGCATTTTAACTTTCCAAAGACGGTACAAATAATTGTGTCAGCTTTCAGACACATGATCTGATAGCGTCTTACTGGTGTTGGTCCAAGATCAACATTACAGCTAAGCAATCATATTGTCTGACCATTCAGTTAGCATTAGCCAAGAACTTAGAAAGCTAACTTGATGTTTATTTTATTGTATAAAATAATAAGGAAAACAACTGAAATGCTAACTATTAATTCTAGAAGAGAAGTTTATATAAACAAAAGCTTTTTTTGTCGTAAACATTCCAAGGCTACGATGTCACAATGATGTGATAGTTCAGATGTTGTGTTACCAACATTATTATGATGACGCAGGAACAACAGAGGTGAACGACAGCCCTACCTTCCCTCTGGGGGGGCGCACCTCGAACGATGTGATGTCATGTGAAAACTTCAGTGAATAAGCTGTTTTATTTGCTACTGGCTTAGTGTAAAAGATGTTTCGCTCAACGGTTGTACCAAAACGCCTGATTTAAATATGCTACTGCAATGCAAATAATTTCTTGCACACGCTCAGACACACACACAGCACGGTGTTGTCTGGCCATCGGTGTCCTTCATGAATAGTTCCTGACAATCTATATTTCATTTGCAGGGGGTTACAGGAAGCATCTCCCCAGAGGTTTCTCTTGTCAAACTGTCACATCTCGAAGGCCTCACAAGGAGAATGAATTTGTTGATGTTTGCCAAACCCCACACATCCTCCTCGTCTTCAGTTTCTATTTTAGTGATTTTTTTGTGCCATGACCTCTATCTCAGGATATAAGTTGTGACATAACACAAAAGGCCCAGCAGTGGTATTACTTGATATGTTTCAGCGTAAGGAGCAAAATCTGACACTTTGCACCCGTTTTGCATCAGCCCAGTCTTTTCATGCAGTCTCTGTGAGTCAGGGACGCCGTCGTGTGTCTTGCGAATTAAATGCTGCGCGTCTCTAAACCCCAAACCAAAGTTTATGAGTTCATTTCAGGCTGCAAATAGTTCTGCTTCTTTTTTTTAATCTGCTCCTTTTCTTCTCCTTCTTTTTTTTTTTTACTTTTAATCTTTTTAGTATTATTAACTGGCAAAACCTTAAATGGTGACTTAACTTTTCAATTTTCGTTTTTTCTCCACCACATCAAAGACATACTTAAGCTGCACAAATGTATGTTTTATATTTGTTTAAAGATTAACAAGTTTGTACACTTCTGAATTAAATTAGTGCATTCAAACTTTCTTTACAACCCTCGACTAAACCGCCCATATCTCTTACTGCCAAATTGCTGCTGCCTTTTGTTAATACTCTCTTATTACTTAACTGGCGGTCATTTTACTGGGTTCACTGAGACCGTCATTGAAATGACTGCTTGTCCTCTCGGCATCCACAACCTCAGGATACCACAAGTAAATGACCTATTATTAAAGAGAGCCTACACACACACACAAAAAGGCAATGATGAAACGATGTAATGGGAAAAGCCTTAAGGAATAATTTTTAACAGAGCTGATGATGAACAAAATTACCCCAAAAAGTTTCTCTTAAAAGTCTATATAGTCTTATAAATGATGACTACAAGTACTGAGCTTTCTCCCTGGGCTATCGTTTAAGTCATCTCACCATGAAATGTAAATTACAGTCTTCATAAGGTTGTAATGGCGCGCTCTTTTATTCATGAGGTTATGATTACACTGTTTCTGTCCCTTGAATATTCAAAATGTGTCAAGTGGAAATGATGGGATCTAATGCGATCGCTGGGACCAGGACATACACCACGATGCATTATTGATTAATACGCAGCAGCGGCAACGTTCGAGGTTGCCGGGAGGATTCGCGAGTTCCTGTTGGAGTTGGAATGGAGCGTGACAGTCTAAAGCCTTTCGTAATGAATTACACTCAATTGTTGCCACTTCCAGTCCTCCCGTGTTTCATTTACACGAGCAGAACATGCTGTCGATACTCATTTACTGTTGTAATAAATACACCAATGCAAACATGTGCGAAAAATGAACGTGAGAGGTCTGCTGCAGAGATTAATTGGGGGCTTGGAGGAACGCTAAGGGAGGTGTGTATGTATGTGTGCATGCATACCTACATGCTTGGACCTACAAGACCTGAATATAAAAGATGGATCACTATGGAGACGGATTGCAAGCCAGTGGGGAAAGAGAGTAATTATGATATGCTGGGCAACCAAGTGAGAGCTGTCTAAAGAACTGGCCCTCTGGCCATCAGATACTCAAGCATACTTCATTGCATCACATGGCCAATTACATTGTGTGTCAGTGAATGATTTATTGCACCGAGGCTAAATCGTGCATGACAGACAGTTGGAAATGAGTGGCTGATTGTGTTGTGTGTTCCTAGATTAGTTCTAATACTTTCGACTCTTACAGCAGACATAATAGTGCGTTTTGAAGCGGTAACCAGCTCACAGGCAAAGCAGGAAAGACGCACGCAAACACAGTGAGGTGCACAAAATAACGCGAGGAGCAACTTTAGCTGCTGTCAATAATCCCCTTCTCTTTGTTGAACTGACTTTGCTGTTGGAGCTCGAGGCTAAACGCTTGAAGGCTTGTAATGACACTCTGCATACGAAGCACCGAGAAACAAAATCAAAGACTGTAAAGTAAGCTGAATTATTAATAAATGCAGGTATCTCGCTCACTGCACACGTATCAGAGAACTTCTGATATAATAAACAGCTCACAGTCTCTGGACTTCAGTTTCACAGTGGCCACTTGCAAAACAGTCAAGAATAAGTAGGGCTCTATGGAACTGCAGCCCACATTTTTATTCAGAGCATTTCTATAATTGTTCACAGGTTTTGACTGTAGTGAAACACTTTTCTGAGTATAATGGAAGCTGCAGCATCCTGAGCCACTGAGCAGCATCCACAATTCTTTGCAGTTACTGAGGCTACGTCCACACTAGCCCGGATAAATTTGAAAACATCGTTTTCGTCTGAAAACGCTTCGCGTCACTATCGTTTTCAGTCGTTTTCACAGAGTTGTGCGTCCACATTGAAACGGCCAAAAACGCTTACGTTCCAGTCCTGCGCATGCGTGAATCACATTCTACCTGCCTCATTTCTGTCTGCAGTTTATTTACTTTCCGGCTCTTTGAAATGTCGTGCCAAAATATCGAGGAAAAGCACCGAGTTTTTTAAATGGACTAACAATGAGGTGGAGTTGTTGCTGCGAGTAACACAAAAGTACAAAGTTGCAACGTGAAAACGGCATTTTCAAACGTATTCGCTTTGGAGAGCGTTTTCAAAACGCTGCGTTTTCCTTGACCGAAAACGGCGTCTCAGCGTGGACGGGAGGCCAAAACGGAGAGAAAAAGATGTTTCAAACGAAAAACGCAATAGTGTGGACGTAGCCTCAGTAAGCAGAGAGTTGGCACTGTGCACCTCAGCACGGTCATTTCCAACACCTGCACTTTACAAAACATCCACTAAAAGTTGATGGTGGAATAACTCGCTGCAACAATGGCATCCTATCCGGTCGTTAAGTCTGACGTCACTAGCTGTGTCTGGGCCTAAACTCCGCTGCAGGTCCATATATCAAACGATCACTGTGGCATTACTGAGAGTTGAAAAACTGTCTAAAGTCTTTCATCTTTAATAAAATGATCAGCGTTCTGCTCTACCAGGTGTAACAATTGAGTTTAACATCCAGGCATCCATGAAAATGGAATTTATGACATTTAACGGAGTTAGACGTTAGCAGGAAGTTAGCTCGCTAGCTTCCATCTAAATACAGCATGTCCTGACTGCGGGGTTTTGGAAACAAATTAAAACGTACAGCTCTGTTATCACTTCCAGCATAAATGAAGACAGAAAACTAAACAGCAGTGACGTTTGTAGGGTTACTGAAGTTTGGCTAGCTGGTATATAATGATGTGCTACGTGACCGCTAGCGACACAGCTATGTTAGCATAATATAAACAAGCTAACTTTTTTTCCACTCGATAAAAGTTAACGTGAGTGTTCTCGGTGGTCAGGAACAAATGTAATCGCATGGCAGGATGCTGTAAAAGGACCAAACTTCAGCCAGGAGAACAACTGAGATAATCCATCCACAATACGAGGTTAGTCATTCATATACTGCTGCATGGGCTGGGCTGTAGTTACATCCTAAGGTTTTAAAAACTGAGCTTAAATAAATGATTAGCGGTAATAAAAGCCGAGGGAGGTCAACAGTGATCACTGACTGTTTTAGGAGCTTTTTGAGATCAAATAGAAGAAAATACAAAACATTAAACATGTTAACAACACAAAAGCCATATTAAACGCAGACTACTTTAGGCCCGGAAGTAGGATTCGTCACGTCATCACTTAACGACCGGATTACAGCACCGATCACGTTCGCTGATCTCTTCGGAACAACCGATTCACTTGTAAAGGCAGACGGTATAACTACGTGCTTGATTTTATACGCCTGTTTCAATGGGACTAAAAACACCTGAATTCAAAGGTTAAGAGATGTAAGTGAAGCGTAAGGGAAAAGTGACTCGTTGCAGTAAAATCGTATGTCTCTAATATTAATTCCCTGTACTGCAACAGTCTGCATATTGATGCTCTTTTTACAATATTATTGCTGAAATACAGGAAACATTAAACAGTCAAAGTGAAAAGAGCTTGAGGCTTAGAGTGCTTGATAAAGGAAACATGCTGTTCAACAGCGTTTATAGTGATGCAGTAAAGCTCCCACACTTACATCAGCTAACTCAAGTATCTCTGTTATGGTCACCATATGCTCTAAAACTGTTTACCAATAAATGCGATGATTATTTCGAAAAACCCACCGACAGCACACAGTTTAATATAATACTCATCATGGAACAGCACATGCTGATCTTTAATAAATCTCAGCTGCAGCTCTGAGTAGGTATAAGATGTACTTGCAGTATTTGTGCCAAAGCAGAAATTAATGGGGCCCACGTTCTCAGCTGAGTAATTACTGGCTTTTTAGAAATGTTGCCCTTTGGTGCAGGAAAAAAACGGAAAATTCAAGTCCACATTAAAGCACAGATGGGTGATATTTGCATGCTGATAATTACACACCGTCAGATTTCTGCTGCACGGCTCCATCCCCCACTTGTTCCAGCGCTATGGTAAATATCAACCGCTGCTTCTTTTTTCATTTCTATCACAATGCCACCGAGTATTCATCAAAAAAATGTTCCAATTATTTTCTTTAGACAACGGCTTATAAATTAGAGATGCAGTTAAGCTCATAATGAATATGAAAAGGAATGCTAATGTCTTGTTTTTCCCCAGCACCATCCTGTCAGTGGATTTGGGGGCCATACTGAGGCTATTAGTCGAATTGTGTGAGTTTGCTCCAAAGCCACCTGCTGCTGTCACAGATCCTTCAACATGTGTCCAAAAGATCTCGCTCCCTTCGTGTTCACTGTCCTCTAGTTTATAGACTTACGACAGCAGGCAGTGTTCCCAGACAAGACGTGGTGGGTGTTACTGTAACAAGTGATGATGAGAAGCAAAAGTGTGCATTGACACCATTTTTTTTTATCATAGAGATGCTGAAACATTCGTCAGCTACCATTCGCAAACCCGCTATCGCTCTTCGAAACCTAATCCGACCGGAGAGATTACAAAAATGTTTTGGTTTCTTGTCTTATCCTCATCATTCTCGTCATAACATTACAAGGCTCTTCAGCTGGCAGGTCCTTGTCATTTCCAGCATCTCAGATTTATCAGCCTCTCGTGACCGCATCCCCTTTGAAGCCAGGGGATAAGGTCACCTCAGCAGCAAAGAGTTTCCAGTCTGTGTGTTGTGGGCTTCTGGGGGCTTAGATATGTGGGGTTTGGGGGAAGGTTTGCTGTAAAACATTAGAAACAGGAAAAAATCCTCTATCAGACAAACAACCTTTGAATTGGATACATTTGTGCAAAAATGTGCAAAAACCTCAAACTTCGTTTCCCCCCAAAAATTAAATGTCATCTACAGCAAGTATGACATTTCTGCAATAACTCTGCTGTGGGAGTTAATTAAGATTGAAACAGGGAGAAGAGATGTGGGATATTGTTTTGACTGTTCCTCAGCTTTTTCTGCCTGTTATTCCATCCAGTCGGTCCCTTTATTACTGTCTGGAGCTTTTGCACTTTGCAGATAGCTGTGATTAACAGTTTCTATGCATGGGAAGCATGCAGTTTCTCCTCATCTCAGCTGATCTCAGTTGATCACTGATAAATTATCGCCCTTCATTCAAATCCATGTAGCATTGCTGCTGAATTCATACAAACACAGAGGGACCAAGATTACGGAAGCCTGATGTGATACAGACTGACAGGACTGAAGAAAAAAGAATTCACCCTGATTTTCTGGGTTTTTTATCAAAATGATGGCGTTCTGGAGGTCTCTCCTTCCATTTGCTGTCTTGTGCTCCTGCAGAAGTGAGAGCCAGTGGACCCGAACGCAGGAATCAAATGGCCCAACACGGAGGTTAGAGGCGGAGTTTGTTCACATGCATTTGGTTCAACGTGCAGTTGAGGATGTCCTTTGTGTATTTGGCAATGTGATACTGTAAGTCACCTCTAAGAGTTCACAGGGGACACAGTGGTCTGCAGATGTTTCGATGTCATCATCAGTGATGCCCTAATAGTTACAAACGGATGCCCATCATTCATGGATTTCATGCCGTCAGCTCGTGATGTTCTCAAATGCTTTTAACACGCTGCACAAAGACTAAACTTCAAATCAGACTAGGCATACACACAGCTTTTGAAGAGATGGCAATGGGTGAAATATATGCATGTGAAACAAGGTAAGAGATGCAACCTTGTAGTAAAACATCATCTTTTCACTCAAATAATTCTATATCATGAGCCAATTGATTTACCCTTTTATTCACATTGGAGGCATTGCTGCTACTGTCATCATCTTGCAAAACACTTCCAGTATGTGTCAATGATTTTTAAGGACTCTTATACACTATGATCAGATGTATGTATGGCTTTAGGAGGGGATATGCAGATACATATTTTCCTGTACACACAGCCATGAATCCTTTCGATCCAGCTGATCCCAGGTCTGCTCCTGCTGCACTTCTAGGACCACTTTTCTAGCCGACGCCGGTCGTGTCAGAGCATTTTCACCAGAGACGTCATGTTTAATGTCAAATTTTCCCTCTTTTCCAATTTGCGGATCTCCCAGCATTCCAAGTTGCAAAATGAACACAGTCGCAGTAATAAAAGCATAGCTGTGTGTGACTTACACAGTGCTGTTAGTCTTTCCTTGTGCTTTCCAGGTGCGTGGCTGACCTGTATATGCTTACTTACTTATGCCGACTCCTGATTGGTTAGTTATTTTTTCGAGTCAAGAAATAAAGCAATCTTTTAAAACCAGTTTGTTTAATCTGAAGAGAGTAATGGATGGCACATGAACACATTGTTTGTTTGTTTTTAAGTTGTCTGATTATTAAAGGCGGATCATGGCTGCTTCTCTCAGTTTAATGGCAGTCGCCTCTGAAACAGCTGATCACTGGGTATCACGATCCTTCAGAGGACAAAAGTTTTCCGGGATGATGGAACTGTGACATTTGTATTACAGAGTCGCTCTACTTCATGTATGGACGTGCAGATATGCTTCTGTAGTTTGGAACAATAAACATCAAACCTGTTCTGCGTCCTTCCTTTTTTCATTTCTGCCCAAGCCGTGGTCGTTATGGCCTGCAGAGTTTGGGAGCGCTCGGGTGTAAGACTGTGAATCATTCCTCCTGTTAAAATCAAGAAGGTGGCACTTCCATGCCTTCTTACAACATTAAGTCTTTGTCTTGATTTTTCATAAACCCTTAGATAGAAAGCCGGGCCCACAAAGAAGCTGTTGATTAAAAAGAAAAAAAGTCAGTGCTCCCCTTCAAGATTTAGCCTGCGATGAGTTTCAGTTTTTAAGTGACTTTATGTTAAATTGGATTTATGGTGATTCTCGGTGCTACAGCAGAGCCGTCTGTGTGGAATAAGTAACAGCGTATGAAGGTGAGGGCATGTCACTGCATTCCTAATGTTCTGTCTGTCTGTTTGGTGGCTCCTCTGGGTCACTGTAACCTTCTTTCTTATTCAGAGTTTGATGAATCTATGTGGAAGTTGTTGGTTTGCCACGTTCCTTTGTCCAGTTCCTCTTCCTGTAAGACATAATCAGTAACCACTGAAGAACAACGTGCTTTCATTAAAACAACAGAGAACAATATTGACCAGGCTCTTGACTGCTTGGAGCTCTTATCTCGACATGATCTCCACAGCCTCATTTCTCATACTGCCACTGTTTTTGTCTTTTGGCCTCTTCCTAATAAAAAAGCCACTTTTGTCTGTGTTGGTGATAATTTATTCATTTTCTCAATCAACTCTCCAACTAAGGTGCTGGTTCGATAAGCTGTAGATGCCATGAACATGTTTCATGTCCTGGTGGCCATCCTTGGCATCTTCTAATTAATTAAGATAAGGCCTGCCCTCATTAGCCTGAATTAATTACCCAGACACTGCCCATTACAAACCGTAGTGCTGACTGGCAACGACCGACCACAAGGATTTTGTAATCCGATTATTAAGTGATGACGTGACGAATCCTAAAGTAGTCTGAGTTTAATATGGCTTTTGTGTTGTTAACATGTTTAATGTTTTGTATTTTCTTCTATTTAATCTCAAAAAGCTCCTAAAACAGTCAGTGATCCCTGTTGACCTCCCTCGGCTTTTATTACCGCTAATCATTTATTTAAGCTCAGTTTTTAAAACCTTAGGATGTAACTACAGCCCAGCCCATGCAGCAGTATATGAATGACTAACCTCGTATTGTGGATGGATTATCTCAGTTGTTCTCCTGGCTGAAGTTTGGTCCTTTTACAGCATCCTGCCATGCGATTACATTTGTTCCTGACCACCGAGAACACTCACGTTAACTTTTATCGAGTGGAAAAAAAGTTAGCTTGTTTATATTATGCTAACATAGCTGTGTCGCTAGCGGTCACGTAGCACATCATTATATACCAGCTATCCAAACTTCAGTAACCCTACAAACGTCACTGCTGTTTAGTTTTCTGTCTTCATTTATGTTGGAAGTGATAACAGAGCTGTACGTTTTAATTTGTTTCTAAAACCCCGCAGTCAGGACATGCTATATTGTATTTAGATAGAAGCTAGCGAGCTAACTCCCTGCTAACTTCTAACTCCGTTAAATGTCATAAATTCCGTTTTCATGGATGCCTGGATGTTAAACTCAGTTGTTACACCTGGTAGAGCAGAACGCTGATCATTTTAAGATGAAAGACTTAAGACAGTGTTTTAACTCTCAGTAATGCCATAGTGATCGTTTGATATATGGACCTGCAGCGGAGTTTAGGCCCAGACACGGCTAGGGACGTCAGACTGAACGATCGGATATATCATTTCCAGGATTAATAGCATCAGTACATCCTCTCCTAAGATGTTCAATAAAATAATATAGCGGTGTTGATAATGGCAGTATTTTTTGGTTGACAAGTGACCCTGTGGTAGTAATACTACTGATGAGTTACATTTTATTCTAATGGTAATATGGAGGCAGGTCATGACATCAGTACAACCCGTCCGGCTCTACAGACTGCCGTCGTTAACCATTTCCTGGCATTAACTCTTCTTTGGCTTCCAAACTTTGGCATCACTGAGCATTAGAAAAATATTTGGGGTCTAGAAAAGCTGAGCCCGCGGACTGAAGTCACATCATGAGCTTTTAAAAATTGAACTTAATTTGTTGCTACAAGCTGCTAACTGCTTTAGATGCTAGTGTGTTGCCTTGGTCAGTACTTTGCAGTGAAGGTGCCGACTTTGCTGCAGACACTTGCAAACTCCTCACCAAGTGGTAGTTAAACTGTCAAAAAAATGTGCCTTCAAAGTAACAGCTGTCTGGTGGTTTCAGCACCAAGGTGCAACTTTCACCTAGCCAGAGGTTGCTATGGTGCTCACCAACCAGTCTCTGGAGGCCTAATGCAATATTTTTGTTAAACCCTGGAAATAAAGCTGTAAGACTGCACTTCAACCTCATATTGATCGTCCAACTTAAAGGAGAAAAATTAGAAAAATGGTGTCCTTGTCCAAATACTCGTAGGCCTAACTTTTCCTAAACAGACACACTCACTCGTTGTGTTTGATGTCAGCATCATGGATGGACTTCCTAGACTGGAGGCTGATCATCGACACTTTGCGAGTCCTTGATATAAAGCCAGTGTAAAAATGGAGCAGGACACAAACTAAAAGCAGCTGTACTTTGGTTCATTTTGGTTCAGCCAACAGAGCTGAACTGCCCGTGTAGACATAATAACTCTGCCTTTAGTCATGCATGAACATAAGGCAGAGAGTTGATGCAGTTTTGCTTCTATTAGTTGTTCACTCCAAACGAAGGAGGCTGATCTGAGCAAACTGAGCACCATAGATGAAAAACCGTATATTGTTTATGCATATGTAGCTGATAGATGTGCTATTATAGATTGCTGTTGGTATAAGCAGTGTAATTACTGCGTGATCACAGCGATGGATTGTTGTGTGGGTAAAAAGTCTGTTTCTAAGCTTAGAGAATCTGTGATCTCTCTGCCTTTGCTTGCTTTGACAGATCAAAGCACACCCAGAGGTGAATCTGTGGGAGTCTCCAGAGGCTTTCTTCAGATGATTCTTTTAGAGGAAACTTCTTTCACGTGTTTAATATAACATGACAATTGACCACAGGGTACAAAGGCCTAAAACTCTCCAGGTGAATCTACCTAGTTTTGTACTCCTTGTGAGTGGAAACAAGACTCCATTTCTCTGTCAGTTTAAACTCGGGAACCTTCCAGGATATAGAAACACAATCTGAAACTTCTCTTTTAAATGCTCTGTTTTCTCACTTATTTTTTATGGCTGTAAGCGGAGCAAGCTTGCCAAACAGACGCATATTTTTGAGCAACCTGAATACAATGCCAGATGCTCAACCAGACTTGAATGAAGATCTTTGAAATGGCAAAACGCAAAGATTTCTTAACAAAGGGATGCACTGTTCTTGGAAGGCAAAATATTACAGCACCTCAAGGGCAGCACTGAGAAACAGTTTAGCATTTTCCCCATATCCAAGATCACATGCCACCTTTTTTCCCCTTTCATTGCTTTATTTCGGTTTGATCTTTGAAGCTGTGTAATTATTTCAGGTGTAACAGAAAATGTCAAGGACGTTAGGAGGTCAGGAGGTCCAGGCTCCATTCTACGGGGACTTCAATTAGACAGTGGAGCACCTGAAAGGCGCTCATACCAATATAAGCTACATATATAAATAGCAGCCTGGCAAAAATGTTGAACATGCTTTGCTGCTGCGTTGATCCATATTCAGTAAGTTCAGCCATGTTGCAAATTAGCAGTAAACCTAAATCTACTCATTCACAGAAGTACTTCATGCTGGATTATTAAATGGCAACACTAAAGTGGAAAGCATCAGAAAATATCAGCTTTAATCCAAATCTTTGTTTCACAAAGACGCACGCTAAATGGTCAAAATGTTAACGTTAAAGAAGCTTCTAATGATTTGTTCATAACCTTCTTATTTTAAACACTTTGTGTATCTCAGACTGAATTCTGCTGCAGCGCCGTTTTTCACTCTGTTTTATCTCCTTCCTCTTTAAGACGTCCCTGTCTCCAGTCAGCTTTGATAGGTCACTTAGCCCCTGCAAATGCAAGGCAAAAGAATATTGGTTATGTACTTTAACCCCAGATTCTATAAATATAAAGTAGCTGTCAGCTGGTAACATAACCCAGAGTACAACTGTGTCTTTGAAGCTGATGTATAATATGCTAACTGGAGAGCCAGCAGAGTTTAGCTTGCGAGCAAAAAAGTTACCATTAAACACAGAGAGTTGTGAAAATTTCATGACAGACTTGAAAACAAACTGAGTGTGCTACAGCGTTAGCATTTCTAGCACACCTCTGGCCTGTGTACATGCAATCAAAGCTAATGTCACATTAACCGTTAACCAGCAGCTGTCAAGGATTTTCCTATCATCCTTCGTACTGGCTTCAAAATTAAAGGTCTTCACTTCCTTCACTTTGACATGCTTTGCCCTTGGTTAAGATAACAGTCGATGTCGGCATTGACTTTGGAATGTGTAAATGGGTTTTTATACAAAAAAGCTATAAAACATAAACAAAATGTTAAACTTTTTTGCAGCTGTTGAGAACGTAGAATTGCATCAGTCTTACCATCTTAGCACCAGATCTATAGTTGCTAACAGTTATTAATTAGCATTTAAATAATTGCATTAGAACTATGCCATATCTACCAAGACGCTTCACTAAATAACACGGCAGCCTCATGCTCATGGTGTGATTAAATATCCATCCATCCATCCATCCATCCATCCATCTTCATCCGCTTTATCCGAGGCCGGGTCGCGGGGGCAGCAGCCTAAACAGAGAAGCCCAGACCTCCCTCTCCCCAGCCACCTCCTCCAGCTTATCTGGGGGAACATCAAGGCGTTCCCAGGCCAGCCGAGAGATATAATCTCTCCAGCGTGTCCTGGGTCTGCCCCGGGGCCTCCTCCCGTGCTTCTCCGTGAATCACTACCTTATCATGATGGAGGGGTTTGTGTGTCCCAGGGATCCCAGGGGCTATGTTGTCTGGGGGCTTTTGCCCCCTGGTAGGATCTCCCATGGCAAATTGACAAAGAGCGATTCAGAAGACCCTTATGAAGAGAACATCGAGGGAACAGTTTACCCAGCCCGGGATAGGGTTACCGGGGCCTCGCCCTGGAGCCAGGCCCGGGGAGGGTGCCCGAGGGCGAGCGTCTGGTGGCCGGGCCTTAGTCCATGGGGCCCGGCACAGCCCGAAGAGGAGACATGGGCCCATCCTCCCGCAGACCCACCACCCACAGGAGGCGCCATAGGGGTCAGGTGCATTGTGTGCCAGGTGGCGGCCATGAGCGGAGGCCCTAGCGGACTGATCCCCGGCTGCCAAGATTAAATATTAATTATTAAATAATTATAAGGGAAGCATGGATGTTTGTAGGAATTTAAATTGATGGGTAAAGTTGGGAGAAGCTTCAGTAATGCTACAGTCACACTATGGACACTCCGATTGTTAAGTGATGACGTGACGAATCCTACTTCCGGGCCTAAAGTAGTCTGCGTTTAATATGGCTTTTGTGTTGTTAACATGTTTAATGTTTTGTATTTTCTTCTATTTGATCTCAAAAAGCTCCTAAAACAGTCAGTGATCCCTGTTGACCTCCCTCGGCTTTTATTACCGCTAATCATTTATTTAAGCTCAGTTTTTAAAACCTTAGGATGTAACTACAGCCCAGCCCATGCAGCAGTATATGAATGACTAAGCTCGTATTGTGGATGGATTATCTCAGTTGTTCTCCTGGCTGAAGTTTGGTCATTTTACAGCATCCTGCCATGCGATTACATTTGTTCCTGACCACCGAGAACACTCACGTTAACTTTTATCGAGTGGAAAAAAGTTAGCTTGTTTATATTATGCTAACATAGCTGTGTCGCTAGCGGTCACGTAGCACATCATTATATACCAGCTAGCCAAACTTCAGTAACCCTACAAACATCACTGCTGTTTAGTTTCCTGTCTTCATTTATGTTGGAAGTGATAGCAGAGCTGTACGTTTTAATTTGTTTCCAAAACCCCGCAGTCAGGACATGCTATATTGTATTTAGATAGAAGCTAGCGAGCTAACTCCCTGCTAACTTCTAACTCCGTTAAATGTCATAAATTCCGTTTTCATGGATGCCTGGATGTTAAACTCAATTTTAGAAGAAGAAGAAGAAAGTGTGTACTTTATTGGTCCCCGTGGGGAAAATCCCTCTCTGCATTTAACCCATTCACTCTGTGAAGCAGTGGGCAGCCATTGGGCGCCCAGGGAGCAGTGTGTAGGGACGGTACCTTGCTCAGGGGTACCTCAGGGTAGCTGTTCAGGGGAATCGAACCCCCGACCTTCCGATCATGGGGCCACCACTCTACCTACTGAGCTATCCCTGCCCAATTGTTACACCTGGTAGAGCAGAACGCTGATCATTTTATTAAACATGAAAGACTTTAGACAGTTTTTCAACTCTCAGTAATGCCACAGTGATCGTTTGATATATGGACCTGCAGCGGAGTTTAGACCCAGACACGGCTAGTGACGCCAGACTGAACAACCGGATAGTGGCTGTAGACTGTGGCACCACCAAAACTGTAGCAACCACACTTACAAGGACTGATGAAGAAAATTAAATTTACATTAATTTACATTAAGTCAGACTTAATACTTACCAACTTTTAATGTTTAAAATAAATAAGACAGACACTATCTCTACTTTCAAGATTAGGCTTCAAACTTTCCTTTTTGCTGAAGCATATAGTTAGGGCTGGACCAGGTGACCCTGGATCCTCCCTTAGTTATGCTGCGATAGGTGTAGGCTGCTGGGGGATTCCCATGATGCACTTCGCTCACTATGTGTTAACAGACCTCTCTGCACTGAATCATACTTGTTATTAATCTCTGTCTCTCTTCCACAGCATGTCTTTATCCTGTCTTCCTTCTCTCTCCCCAACCAATCACAGCAGATGGCTCCGCCTCTCCCTGACCCTGGTTCTGCCGGAGGTTTCTTCCTGTTAAAAGGGAGTTTTTCCTTCCCACTGTCACCAAAGTGCTGCTCATAGGGGGTCATATGATTGTTGGGTTTTTCTCTGTATCTATTATTGTAGGGTCGACCTTACAATATAAAGCACCTTGAGGCGACTGTTGTTGGGATTTGGTGCTGTATAAATAAAATTGAATTGAATTGAATTGAATAAGACTTTACTGGGCAATAAGGAAACACAAAATCCTGGTTTCCAGTGCATTAGACAACAAATGCAGCCACAGCTGACCTCACACTGAGTGAAAAGAACTCGATCTCAGGTTTCTCCATACTGAACCCGCAGTGAACTTTAAGCTTATTGGCCAGTCACTGTCCATGTAACTGATGGACTCTGGGGATTAACACTTGAGATGACCTTTTATCAAAACCCCAGTGAGACTTTGTCGTGTGCCTGTTTAGCTGAAACTTGTCAGCACATTCATGTATACCAGGAGACTAATTTCCCCCGTGTCCATCTGCCGTATTTGTCAGTATTTCAGTTTAACCTCCACTGGATTTAATGAGACAAACAAACCAAACGATGAAACGTGTCTAAAATTACTTACTTTAAAGAAACTTTCCAAACTCCCAACCAGATGGTTTTGCCTGGGATGTAAGAATACTGTCACAGCACAATCGGTAACTAATTGGACCAGCAAAGCTAAGTGTGCTCTAAAAGCAGATGCTCCTTCCAGTCACGGTATAAGTTTCAGCAGAGTAGCAGAAACCTTTCTTGATGAGCTTCTTATTGATTAAGGATGGCCATCACCCTTCTGGGCTCCATCTTAAACCAGGCCCTTGCAGATTTATGTCCTTTTCAGAGAGGTTTATCTTTGCCTTAATGCCTCTTTGTTCAGCACTGTATTGGTGTTTCTGTCACGTTGTTAAAATCTATGGTGCAATATCACTCGCTTGGAATAGGCTCATCGAAGTGTCAGGCCTTGTAGATCTATGGGACAATATGGCTGAGAGGAAAAATGAGGAAAAATAAGGAGCCGTAAACTCGTAAATCTATATCTTTATTCTGATTTATGCTCTTCACTGTCAGTTTACAGAACAGGCAAAAGAGATAACATTCAAGCGTTGTGTTAAATATATAATCCTGATGTTCTTTATGAAATTATTCCATTTTTTTCAGACGTCTGAGTGCTTTCACTCTCCTACGCCTGGACAATTTCCTCTGACATCTTGGCTCATCGTCCTCCCCTCGCGTCTGCATGTGATTGATATGTGGTTGGGCATCTGCAGTGTTTTTATCTTCTGCACGTAGATCCTTTCAGCTGCTGCATTCAGGACCGGGCCAGCTGTTCTAACCTGCTAACCGTTTTGGTCAAGCTTCTGAGTCAGGTACTCTCGCTGATTGAAACGTGTTCTCTGTGATTATGGCATTCAGCGAACCACTCCTGTAGTCGTACTTCCTCCAGCTGGCCCATTTGGTCCACTTCCCTGAATGTGGAATTGCGTCAAGGTGCCAATACTGAAAAGCTCTGGCTTCAAATGACTGGTCTGAATATGTGAAGTCCTGTCATCTCTGATAAATGGCAGCCATTACACCAAACACTAATTATTCCAAACCGGATTTTAGTTGAATAATGAATTTTCTTATTTAACGGTGTATTGAACATATTAATAATCTATCTTTCATTTTCTACTCTGTTTAATACGGATACTGTGCTTGATTGTAACACGTGGGAGAATAGTGAGTTCACTTTACTGAAGCTGAAAGAGCTTCAACATTTTAATCTACAGTGATGTTTGCCTCTGAGCACTACAGCAGCATTAGTGCCTTGAATTGTCTACATCGCAGATCAGTATTTGCCCTTTTTCTGATTTCTTATTTGTTTGTCACATTTATAGGTTTCAGATCATCAAACAAATTCTAACCTTAAAGATAATAAAATGAATATTTTATTTTTTATGAGGAAGGAGCTGCAAACCAACCTTGTTGAATCATAAATTAGCTGATCACTGCCGGACCTGCTGTAATAGAGCCTGTCTGACAAAGTGAAGTAAGCTAAAAGATGTCACAAAGCAACATGTCACATCACAGCTGAGAAACAAAGTCAGTGACATCTATCAGTCTGGAAATGGCTATAAAGCTATTCCTAAGGCTTTGGGGCTGAACCACAGTGAGAGCTGAAAACCTTGAACAGTGTGAACTTTCATCACCAAAATTAGCCCAAGAGCGCATCAACCGGTGAGATTCACCCAGAGGTCAAAAAAGAACCCAGAACACCACCTAAAAACCTCCAGGCCTCAGTTATTGGGCAAAAATGGCACCAACAGACGAGTTCTTCTGACCAAAAAGAACAAAGGCTCATCTCACATGTGCCAAAAAACATCTCAATGATCCCAACACTGGGAAACACTGTGTGCACCGATGAGACAAAAGTTGCATCTGGTATTTCTTATATCTGGGATAAAACTAACACAGCGTTTCATAAAAAGAACATGATACCAACAGCCAAACAATGTGGTGCGAGTCTGATGATTTGGGGCTGCTTTGCTGGTTCAGGTTCTGGACGTCAGGTTCTGGACGTCTTGGTCTCCAGCAGAGATTCCTGAAGCAGACTGGTCATGCCCTGATGTTAAAGCTCATTTGGGTTATTTTACTGATCCAAAAAACACCAACAAGTCTGAATGTCTAATACAACACAACAAAATGCAGTTTTTGGAGTGGCCTAGTCAAAGTCTGGACTTAATTCCAGGGGCGATCGTGGCTCAAGAGTTGGGAGTTCGCCTTGTAATTGGAAGGTTGCCGGTTTGAGCCCCGGCTTGGACAGGTCTCGGTCGTTGTGTCCTTGGGAAAGACACTTCACCCGTTGCCTACTGGTGGTGGTCAGAGGGGCCACGGCGCCAGTGTCAGGCAGCCTCGCCTCTGTCAGTGCGCCCCAGGGTGGCTGTGGCTACAATGTAGCTGCCATCACCAGTGTGTGGATGTGTGTGAATGTGTGAATGACTGGTTGTGTAAAGCGCTTTGGGGTCCTTAAGGACTAGAAAAGCACTATACAAATACAGGCCATTTACCATTACCAATTCCAACTGTGATGCTTTGCATGACTATAAGCATGCCGTTCACCCTCTGGTGTGACTGAATTAAAACTATTCTGCAAAGAACAGCGGACACATGTCCTCCCCAGCGATGTGAAAGACTCACTGCACAACCAGTTATAAGTTTTAGGAGGCAATGACGTTTTCATGCAGGCCCAGGTAGATTTGAACGACATCATCATTTGAAAACTGCATTCTTCGATGATCTGAATGTTGTGTGACAAAAAAAGGAAATCAAAGTATTTTTCACAGCTAAATCGTGTATTATTTTCTATTTCTACATATTATATGGAGAACATGTGATGTGTGGTATCGGCTCTGAAGCTGCTCATTAACAGCGATGTGCTGTGTAAAAAAAGGTAAAGCAGCTGCTAACGTGACTATTATTTTAGTTGCTGTGTAAATATAACCGCAAAAAGTGTCATTTTTAATTATTCACATATAGCACTTAATTGAGAATTATAAGTCGTCTAACAGTGCACATTCATATTTTGAAATAATCCTTACCCATAAGGTTGAATTTACCTACACAAATGTGCACAGCTGTCAAGGATTCTTTTTAATCTGCCAACATTAACCGTGCATCACCAGATCCTTTTTTTCTGCTTCTTGGCATCCACAACAGCTTAAATTGCCCAGAGGAATGCTTATTTTCAGGCATGAGAGCACAGGCCAGACAATGTCTGTCCTTTTCAAGGGGTATCAAGGATTGGCAGGGCCATGATCTCCTCTACTTGCAGGTCTTTTGTGATTCCCTGGAGGGGCTGAGGCCTGGCGAGCTCCCTGGCGCCATTCTGCTCTCTCACCCAGTCAGCCTTCATTAACCTCCACCTAAACATTCCTTTTGCTGGAGATTCAGACTTTATGATGGAGTCCGTGTGCTACCAGTAGAACACGCTACAGAAAAAATTCAGAGCTAGTTTAAAAAATGAAGAGGGGCAAATTATTAATGAGATAATAATAGCTATCTACTGCTAAAAATGATTGGAATTTAACTTCCGGGGACTAATCAGCAAATAACTAAGTGATGATTGGTTTTAATGAGTGGTTTTCATTGATATCTAGGAGCTACTGTAATAATTATACGGTTGTGCTCATACCAAAATGAGATCTCTGGAATCAGAACAGCTATGGATATTTATTTTATCAAAATGTAATGAACATAACACAGCCAGTCGAAATTAACCAAGTGTGTTTCCTGCTGTACCTTTTCTAAATATCAGAGTATCCGATATAGCCACTAATTACTCAGATTATTCAGATTACACAGTCACGGCTCAAAAAAAATTTAAGGAACATTTTAAAAACACATCAAATCTCAATGGGGAAAAATTCATGCTGCATATCCATATGCAGGGGGAGCGTGTTAGGAATGAAAGGATGCAACATTGTTAGATCAACCTACAAATTCAAAGACAAAAATCAAAGTTAAAAAATGATGCAGCAGGCTGGTCCATGCTGTTGGGATTTCGTTGCAGCAACTCAAAATGGTACTTTTAGTTTTTATGACAACACTGGGGCGCGATCCTAATAAGACGACGGATGGTGTCCTGGGGGATCTCCTCCCAGACCTGGACCAGGGAAGCACTGAGCTCCTGGACATTTTGAGGAGCAACCTGGCAGCGTCAGATGGACCCAAACATAAAGTCCCAGAGCTTCTCTATTGGATCTAGATCAGGCAAGCGTGGAGGACGGTCAATGTGTCAATTCCTTCATCCTCCAGGAACTGTATGCATACTTTCAGTGCATGAAGTCAGCCACTGTTGTGCATAAGGGGAAACCCAGGATCAACTGCACCAGCATATGGCTGACAGTGGGTCCAACAGTTTCATCCTGATAATTAGGAGTCAGGACATCCCTCCGTAGATATATTGACCCCCCACCAAATCAGTCATGCTCAACAATATTACAGGCAGCATGAGATTCTTAAACCTTCTCCAGACCCTTTCACATCTGCATGTGCTTGAGGGAAACTTGTTTCCATCTGTGAAAAGCACAGGACACAACTGTTGTACCTGCCAATTCTGGTATTCTATGGTAAATGCCACCCAGGCTCCATGGTGACAGGCAATGAGCACAGAGCCCACTAGAGGATGTCGGGCCTTCGGGCCATCCCCATAGTCTGTTCCTGATTGTTTGGTCGAAGACATTCACACCGGTGGCCTGCTGGAAGTTATATTGTAGTCCTGGCAGTGCTCATCCTGGTCCTGCTTGCAGAAAGGAGCAGATACTGGTCCCAGTGATGGTTGAGGGCCTTCTATGGCCCTGTCTAGCTCTCCCAGAGTAACTGCCTGTTTCCCAGTATCTCTGCTTTTGACACTAGCCAAATGCAAAACTAGTGAAAAAAATAGCAAACATGAGGAGCCTCCACCTGTAAAACCATTCCTGTTTTGGGACACAACACCAAAGCAGCCGAAACTGATTAACAACTCCCTCTTCTACTTAACCAACCAGATCAATATCCCAGGGGTTTAACTGACGATGCTTACTCTGATTAAAAAGTGTCCCTATATAATATCATATAACCATTTCCACAGACAGCATCACAGGGCGACGTGCGGGCTGAACCATGGAGAGGTCACCCGTCCATCGTAGGGCAATGTCTTTCAGTTATCTTTTCACCTCATCGTTATTCTATAGTCACTCTGATTTTATAAGGCTGAAGTGCGACATTTGGATCAATGCAGTCAATGCGATGCATCATTAGCTTGTGCTAGCTCAGCACAGATGCCGGCGATCAGTCATACTGATAGGAGAGGATCTGTGAACCTTGGATTCAACGTGCGCTCGCCAAGCCGGCAACGGAAGTGCGCTTTGTGTACAATGTGATGCTATCAGGTAGGCCTCAGCTGCAGAGCTCGCAGTCATAACAACATTTAGAATGACTAAAAGTCATCTGTGCTGAGGCTGGATGTTATACAGACAATCAAGTGATCTCCTTTTGAACCTCCACAATGCTTCTGTTAGAGCATGTCATGAATACCAAGCCATCGTTTTAATGCACAACTTATTAATGTCTATGAATCACTTGCCTTTCAACACTGTGTACTATAGGCTGTAATTAAAGGTTAACCCAACCCTTTGCATGTCATCCTCTGCAGTGGATGCTGGATGTTGACTGACATGGCATGAAAAATGGCCTTGATCACACCGTCGGGAAGTTCAGCTGTAACACAGACATATGACTATCCGAATGGATAAACAGAAAGCCTACAAGCAAAACTAAGGAACAGTGAAGAGTGTCGCTGCTTTGAGCTGTTTATAAGTCTCATGATAAGAAAAATACTCCTTTCTGTGTGACTTTACTTTGTAGCTTCACACTTTATTGTTTCTCACTGCTTTCAGTACAGGAAAAGAATAGCAGAGAGAATCAGTCCTCCACTTGTTAAACCCTCGAAACGTAAGTATGTCATTATCTGCCAACAGGATTTCAAGAGGGATGAAGTTAACAGTTTGAGACAGATTCCTGCATAGACGCAGTATTGTGCTTGGCTGCTCTATTGTTCCGAGCGTTCGAGATGCAGAGCTGAATGAAATGTGCTTTACAGAATTGACAATATCTATCCAAACCTGCCCCTTTCATAATGCCCAGCAGAGAAAAGCACACTTACTGCTCCTCACACTGTCATGTCACCTCGCTTACTAAAATATTTGAGAGCCACAATTCTTCCTTTGTAATCTTATAACCATCGTGACCATTAAACTAGTTATTCTCTCTCTTGTAAATAACAAGCTATTCACATTTTATATCAAAGTGCTGCACTTTAAATCCATATATAAAATCTATAAAACAGCAGGTGTGGTTTTTTCTCCTAGTAAATGCTTTCAAGGTGGCCTGCATGTATATTTACAGCTCTATAATTTGTTTTTTGGACTCTACAAGAGAAGCTCTGCATGGTGTTGGTGCACAAGCAGGTTGGACTTCTTTGCTGGAAATGAGATGTTTGCTCTCACGGTCATGACAGAGAGTCAAAAGGAGAAAGAATGGTCTCAAATGGAGTAGTTATAGCACCCTCATCAGTACCTAATTATTATCTCATTATTTAAAACTTTCTTTAATATGAGCAGCTGCTATTATAAAAGTTTACTGTATCTATGACAGAAAATAAAGCAAAGCTAAATAGTTCCCCATTAGTTGGCTATGCAGGACCAACTTTGGCCAATAAGGAAATGAGTTAGCAGGTAAAGTCTTACTTTAAAAAAAAGTGAGAAAATGATATGCAGTGGACATGCCACTGTGAATAAAGCTGTGTGGGAGCTTTTCCTCAGTTACAGTCTCAGGCGTTTGTCACACTGTGAGATACATGTGAAAATAGAATTGCATTAGAGTTAATGACCAAGACCAGGATAATGACCATGGCCAGCCTCCAGAGCACACATGTGCCAAAAACCACAGCTCCTCCTGTGGCCACTTGAAGCTAGTGCCAGTGCCTGTAGAGTCGCACGGTGCAACTCACAGCATTACAAAGTGTGTTTATACCCAAGAATGAAATACAGTGGGCTCGGCCTCTGTGTACAGTTTAGGGTGGTGAATATTTTTCTAATGTGTCCTGACGCAGGCTGTTTGTGATTTTCTGACAATTAATTTAATCTCTGTTGTGTACTTCAGCTTTGATGATGAAATACTAGCATTTTATTAACCTGACCTAACCTACTCAGGAACATGGCACGTATCCATCTGTCTAACTGAGCCAGACACATCCCACCCATGAGATGGGCGATTAGGAGGTATACAAATAAAATTTACATCTCATTTTTATTTGTCAGAGAAAAATATTAGAATAGAGTAGAATTAGAATGGAACAGCCCTTTATTGTAATTCTACATGTACTACAACATGCACTGATAAAAGCTATTTTGGAGAGAGGTATATATAATTATGCAAATCATGTAAAATTTACTCTATTATTGCACTCAGCCAAGGAATTATAAAGTAATGGGTTAATTATACCCTTTTCCTAACAGTAACAACATTACATTAGAAAATACAGTAAAACAATGAGTCTTATGTTCCTAATTGCGCCAGACCGCGCTTTTTGACCAAGCGGGACAGGAAGCAAATTCTGGGTCCTTTTTCCGGCTTCCAACAAACCCGATCGAACCACAGAAGTGAAGGTAATCTATTTACACAGGGTGAATAATATATAATAGCGTATGCAAATGGTAATTTTTGATGTGATGAGCTATTACACTTCACTTGTATTGCTTACGTCTGTGTAATGCACCATTACTTGAAATAAAACTTTGAATCTGCTGCTGTCTGTTAACCGTCTAGACAACTGCCGGTAAGTTGCAATGAAATGTGTTCAGCGAAAGACTGTGGTGATCTGAAAATGATGTGCCGGGATTGTGGCGTTCTCGGCGGCTCTAGTGACCCTCGAGCTCTCGGCTAGCTATCGAGCTGGTGGGTAACAGACGTCTCCGAAAATGTTGGAGCACTTTTGCAAATATGCGATGTCTCGAGCAGATATTTGAAGTTTACACACCCACATTCTCGCCTGAAAATATGTTAAAAGTTTATTTTGTGACCCAGAAAGATTAATAAGAGTAATTTTAAAACTTAGTAGCGGCCGCCATTGCCGGAAACTGGATTTTGGCTGGGCCGCAATATGAATTCTGGGATATAGTGGGTCACGAAGGACACACCCGACCCATCCTTCAAATTCGAGGAAAAGGAGGACGCATTTGTCGGCTGCATTCGGAGGAGTCCACGAATTTGGACAGCCTTCGCTGTGGCGTAATCGGTCTACAAATGCGGCCTTGGGAGGATGCAGCCCATGAATTTGAATCACAGTCTTTGCAAACTACTTTCCTGCTTTGATAGAAAACAAAATGGACATCAGACGATTTTTTTGAGAAATGAGAGGCGCAATCCTTAAGTTGTGTTGGCTCTGCTTCTGGGTCAACACATAAAACAGGTAAACAAACTTAAATCCTGTATGTCTTTGAGATTCTATGAACATTGGGCAGATCATTCCCAGCAGTCGTGTTTTAAACTCTTAAAAATCAGCTGTTGTTTCTGTCTGCGTCTCCCCATTGATCTGTAGCTCCTCATCATCGCGGAGAGTTCACGGAAAGCTTTCTCTCAGCTGTAACTGGCGGCTTTGGTATAGCAGCACCAGAACTTTCTGAAAAGCTCTGAAGCATGCTTGCTTGTATTTAAAAATGTGCGCGGCAGTAGTCGCTTGTTCTGTCATGCAGACACAGCTTTGCTCACGTATCTGCTTCATTATCCGCTCAGATGATCGCACTGCGTGGAAACACAGCAGCATCATGAACTCCAGCTATAGAGAGATTTTTCAGAAGGAAAACAAATAAATAAAAAAACATTCATGTTATAAATATGAGATCTGGTCTGTCATTTAAAATGTATTTTTTTTTGTCCCCTTCTTAGATCATCGAAGAGTTCAGATGCATCACCAGTTTCGTTGGTGGAGACATTCATGCTGAAACTTGCTGAGTACACACCAGGTCTTTTGCAGCTTATGCCTGCTAAAGGAGGAGCTGCTGGTTCCAAGATGAGACCTCTGCTGGACACTTTGAATGACGCATGTTATTTGACTAAATTCACAAATATGTAATTATGGAGGGCTGCAGTGGGTAGCAAGAAGGTCCTGGGTTCGAATCCTGGCCCAGGGTCTTTATGCATGGAGTTTGCATGTTCTCCCTGTGCATGTGTGGTTCCCCCGGGTACTCCAGCTTCCTCCCACAGTCAGAGAGCATGGCTGTTAGGTTAATTGGTCTCTCCAAACTGTCCTTAGGTTTGAGTGTGTGCGTGCATGGTTGTTTATCCTGTCTGTCTCTGTGTTGCCTTGTGATTGACTGTCCAGGGTGTACCCAGCCTCTCACCTGTTGAAAGCTGGAGAGAGGCATCAGCCACGTTTTTGTTTTTAATTCAGTCTTAATGTAAGTAAATCACTCGACTTAGTCTTTTCACTAAATTGTATCTCCCTACAGACACAGAGCATTGAGAAGAAAAGGGATCTCCTTATCTGCTGTCTCATTAGCTACCTCGGGGAAAGACAAGAAGATCTTTTTCATGACTGCCAGGTTTGTCATATTGATAACAGATTACTTATTAACTCAAGGGATCCTAATGTTCTTCTCTCCTGTCCTCTCCTATCCCCTGTTCTCCCCTTCTCCATTCATCTTCTGTCCACTCCCCTCTTTAGATCAACTGAAATGTATTGAAAAAGCATCTTAAATAAAATAAAACGTGTGCATGCTTTTTGTTTCTTTCTTTTTAACACGTAGGAATGTGAGGATTACACAGACAATATGATGAAGGTGATCGTGATCCACAACATCATGGCTGAGGAGGATCCATCAGATGTGACCGTTGTGATTGAGGGAAACCAAGTGATGGAGGGATGTGGAAGCCGAACAAAGGCATGTGTACTGCTGATGGGACTGATATATGCCCTCAACCTCGAATATCTGAAGGAGCTGAAGAACACATTTGATACTTTTCAAAAACTTTTTTTGGAGCTTGACGGGGCCAAACTACTGAAAAAGGTCAAAAATAAGCTTGTGCAACACACACACGTTTCCCCTCCTGTTCCCAGAGGATCTTTTGTCCAGACACAGCTTGATGGAGCTGTAATTTTTCTTCTGACAGCAAGCACAGATTTAATGTTGGTGTTAGTGTTCTGTATATGTATCCACATTTTTGATAACGTACATGCACAGAAGCAACCTTGTAGAGTTTCTGTGCTTTTGGCTTTTAAAATGGACTAAGTGGCCTTTTTTGTCCGCATTAGCTGTTGTGTTGCACTTTATTCTGTGATTTTATGGAATAAAAACATTGAGATGATGAACCATCTGAATGTCTTTTTTGGGGGGTGCATTTTACCTTATATGAATAGGTGATGTTTATCAACTGACAATTAAATTTTATTAGTAATTATAAAATTAATTTTACCTAATTTCAATGAGTAAGTAGCTGTTGAATATATACATAAATATGGGGTAAATTTTAAGTATTTCATAGCTTTTTATTGAAGCTATTTTATACACAATATATTGACTTAAATCTACCCCAGAAAAGTCCATGCAAATTGTTACCTCAGATTTATTGGGTAAATTCTTACAGTGGGCCCTTTGTTGATTAAATTGTTTCTAGCTTAAAAATCTAAACTGCAGACAGAGTGCAGGTTAAAGGCGCTTTGATTTTCAAATTTGCAAGATAGTTCCATCCTTTATTTACAGTGAGTGTATTTCCAGATGGAAACACATCAACACAAACCAGCCAAACGTTTATAGCAGACTGAATGTTATGGAGTGATTTCTTTCTACAAACCTCGCTCACCCATTCACACACTTCCTGTTCCTAAGCTCTTTTAACCAACATTCAGCCACTCTGAGGCCGACTCAGGGTTCACTATGATCATCGAGGACACTTTGACGTGTAGACGAGCCGGGGACTGAACACGATAAGCAGACGATCTGCTCTACCGACGTCCTGATTGTTGCCTGTTGGACATGGAAACATTTTACTCTGATTGCTGCACACCAGTGACCAGAAACCGAATGCTGCAATGATCATGCATTCGGGGGACGTAAATAATCAGGCTCCTCATTTTTTCAATAAAAAAGTCATATTCAGAAAACGATCAAAACCCGGATAAAACTCAAAACAGGAATATTAATGTGCATTCAGCGTGAAGCTGTCACAGTGGTAGAAGCAGCAGCAACTTACCCTGATTTCACTTTCCCTCTCTGCACAGCAGCTCTGTGGCATCTGGACTGCCTCCATTTTTCTTTTTTTTGCGAGCATTCATTTTAATTCTAATGCTGGAGTATATATAGAGAGCGAGCTGCAGAGGCTCAAAGGAATGGCCAGCCGAATGTTCCCAGGATATCTCTCCACTGCAGAAAACTATTGATCCATCTGGTATAAAGAATCTGTTTTTCTGGGCACAAGTATTGGCTTCACCTAAATTCACTTGTTGTGGAGGTATTTTCACGGTTTGACTAGAAGAACATCTGTCAGCCAGCACACACAAACACACACACGAGCAGGCGCATAGATTCAACGCCCTCACAGAAATGAACAGGTTGTCTCCAGTGGAAAAAAAAAATCACATCCAATGCTAATCAAATGAATCAGTTTAAGTGCATTTCTGCCCTCCTATTTATCAGCTGGCTCTGTCTAAACAGCCGCTGATAATGCTGTGCGGTGCACATTGAGGCAGGGGCTCGTATCGACACACAGTGGGCGCCCATTTCACGCCTGCCCAGTTCAGGGGCTAATGAGTGCAGTTAGCATCTCACAAGTGGGCCTGCACAGTAATCGAACATCATTAATTCTAGTGCGATTCATTTTGTAACCAAATCACTGATCAAAGTCCATTTCAGCCTGCTCTAATAGTGCCCGTGGAAAAAAATAGATGTATTAATGTCAGGTCTCTGCATATCAGTAAACAAATTACGTGGATTCCATACGTGTCGGCATCCTTGATTAAATGCAATGATTACATCTGAGGTTCAATATTAGTTTTCATCTTTGAGCAAAATGATTTTTGATTAGCTTAAATCGCTTCCCGTCATCCGGGGATCCGACTCGGATGCCAGAGTCTTTCAGTCAGTTTTACTAAAAGTTCTCTCTGAAAATTAAAAAGAAACACGTCAAGAAAATTCTGGTTTGTTTCTAAATATATAAAAAGTGTTAGAAGTGATTAAGTTGTGAAAACATTAAAAGTTTCTTGTGGCACCAGGACATTAAATAGTTTTTCATAACGTTTGACATTCATTTGCAGAAGTCATGCTTTGATGATGCACTGAAGGCATATTTATCAAGATACTCCCCCTTCAGTAGTCCACATAACTCCTCTTAATTTTATAGATGATGTATGTCTTTCATAATGACAATCCAAATTCATTCTTCAGACAGGTGGGTAAGACATGACAGTAATGTTTAATGAAGCTTCCTCAAAGAGCAAAAATCCCTGCATTGTGCAAGCAGGAAACAACAAATGCTCGATAGAAGAAAGTCTAATTAAAGAACAAAATGGGAAAAAGGAATCCAGAAGAAGAAAACAAGGCAGAGGAGAAAGTAGAGACTAGGGCTAATTTGGAAAACAAGATAGAGACCCACCTAATTGGACTGGGAGAAGACAATTACAAAGGCAGAGGAAATAAAAAAGGCAAAGACAGGAAGGCAGCTGATTAGCAAAATAAAGCAAGAAACTCCAAAAAAAGACATGAAACGGAAAGTTAAACCCTTAGAAACTCAAGAGAACGGACGCCACCAAATAAAAACAGGAACCATACGAACATTTATCCTCTAAGCTGACCTTCATATGATTATCGTCACTGGCAGATGCGCACACCCACCGCTGATAACAATACGCGCTGTTGTCATAGTGTTTTTAAGTCAGCTTTGTAGGTTACAAGTCTAGCTGGTGAGAATGCGCCGCTGTATTCACTGTATAAAATCTATTAGGAGCAAGAGATGGGTGTATATAAATATATCTATGTGTCACACTTTTACATTTTTGGGTAGTGACAAGCATGAATAAGTAAGCACTTGCTAAAGCGCTCCATTCCACCTCTTGTTTGAGGTTTGAGAAGCCACATTTTTACTCTATTGAGAGGCAACAATTGTGTAGTTGTCTCCTACACTTTAAATGCTCATTTTACAAGTATTTGGCAGGGCAATTGTCAACAGCTTGAAGCACAATTGGAACAGACTGGAAGGAGGAGAACAATAGAAGGAAGCTACAAAAACCCATCTTTCTACCTCTGCTCTTAAAGGCCCGCAGGACCACAGAATGCACAAGCAGAGTTCAAGAGCAGCACAAGATCTGTTTTCTTCCCCTTTCATAACAGCTTTGAGATTCCTGGGTATCGTCACCCAGCTCTCTGCAAAGCCCCCTATGCTTAGTTGACCTGGTAAATATTCCCATCTGCGAGCACGGTCCAGCAACTACTGGTCAAAACCTCCAGGTTTCCATCTTACAGCTGAAACATACTAAAAATATGCAGCAAAGGAAAACAACCCAAGAATGAAGAGTCGTACACAGAAGACCCTAAAAAAGCAGAAGACTCAATTTCATGTGTAATCTATCACAAAGGCTTCCCATGGAGCAGATAGCAGGGTCACTAATGATGACACCTCCTTCATCAGCAAGACTGAAGGAGGTGTGTTTTTGCCTTAAAAGCCATCATCATATGTATTAATCAAAATGAGTGGTGTCGAGTTTCTTTTAAAGAAAGAAAATTGGAGCAGGAGCCTGTTATTCCCTAAATGTTTAAATGAATATTGTACTTTAGATTTTGCCTTACTTAAAATTAATGCGTTCAATTACATTCGCAGATGGAGAATAAAGGAAAGCATTAGGGCAGAAGTGCAGAGAAGAATAAATGCTGCAAATTTTATTGTGAACTGTTTTCTTTAGTATCAGCTGAAGTGAAATGATCACAAATTCCCAATTCATAATTGAAATAATAATTCATAATTATAAACAGCGTGTATCAAAAATAATGACAGGATTTCAAAGTGCTGTAATTCCACAGCCGTTCGCCGCTAACAATAAAAACGTGGACTGCTAGAAATAACGGATTCGTGAGTTTCGCGGTAGCCACTGTTACGTGCTGGTACAGCACGTTCTCACTCCCAAAGCGTAACATTTTATGCTAGGTGATAAATCGTCAACATATTACGCTTCCGGGCACCCGACACGTCCCTATATTACGATAACGAAAAAATGAGGAAACATGAGAACCGTTTGGAATGAATCTACACATGCATGTTCGTTTTACTTAAATCACTTCGGAAAAAACGATCTAATGTCATTAAAGTGCTGGTTAGGGTTAGAGATAAGGTCAGGGTTGGAATACAATGCTGGAACGTGTATTACTGCGGGAGCGTCATTCTGCTGGATTTCATCCATAACGCGGCGCGTAGCATAAGAACGCTGAAGGTCACATTTCACATTCCTCAGGAACGCCTCTGGATTTGACAAATCGTCAGGATGTTACCCCTCGGGAGTGAGAACGGGCTGGTTCGCAAATACATGTCTGACTATTGTTTGGACATGTGTCGTACGTGTGGAGGGGGACAAACTGAACACTTGTGACCACAGTCAGTTTTATATGTAACACTTTATACTCAACCATGAATATTATGAACTAGTACCGTAAGCTTGTGTCCATTACTGTACTGTACACACACTTACCTATCAGTTGTCGCCCACCCCCGACCCCAAATCTGACTTTATAGTCCATAAATGGACAGGTTTCTTTTCTTTTTTTTTGCCTGTCCCATTTGGTTCTTCAGCCGTCAGAATTGTTGTCTGAACACCAACAAGGAGACCCGATGGATTTACTTTGCCAAATGGATCATCACGGTCTTGCCATATTGGTCTATTTGATCGACCTTTGTTGTCATTATTTATTTTATTTTATTTTCAGTTGTTACAGACGGGACAGACATGACTGAGGGACAGGAAAGGGAGAGAGAAAGAGGAAGGGAAAGAAAAACAGAAGGGAAGAGGGATAGTGAGAAAGAAGAGAAAAACAAATCTCCTGGATCACCTGTTGAGAGAAAAAGAAGAGAAAACAAGCAAAAAAACAGAGCAACATACTAAACACAACACCATCACATTAATCTAGCTGAGTGTAAACAGCAGTAAATACTAAATATTGAATGTTGTTGTGTAGCAAGCAGGGCCGACAGCGCACAATGTGCTTTGAGGTAGCAGCCAATAGAAGTGTAGTTTATGTCTATGAACAGTGAACACCTGTGTGCACACCTGTGTGGATCAGCGCGCTTGTATTCAAAAGGTTTCCCCATGTGATGGTCTGCTAGAGCAGCGGTCCCCAACCCCCGGGCCTCGGACCGGTACCGGTCCGTAAGTCGTTTGGCCACGAGAGTTGAGGCTCAGGTTTTCAGCGTTATTTTGTTAGCGTTTTTATCGTTAACTCGGTTTTCCTGGGTCTTTTCACGTGTGTTATGAATAACTCTTCTATTTTTCAGTAGCGGTACTGGTTTTATTTTGTTGTATTTTTCCGCGACACCTTAAAGGCCGGTCTGTAAAAATATTGTCGGGCATAAACCGGTCCGTGGTGCAACAAAGGTTGGAGACCGCTGTGCTAGAGGATGTAGAGAGCCATAGCCCCGTCCCCCAGGGCATGAAGCAGGCATGGAGGAGATCCAGGCCCCAGACATCCAGAGGCCCCAGAGTGCGAGAGCCCAAGGAGGACCACCGGAGGGCTCTGCCAGCAGCCAGCTGTGCCAGAGTGAACCGAGCCGCAGGCCCAGAGGCCGGAGGCCCGAAGGCCCCCTACGCCCCGGAAGAGGCTTGACCGAGCAAGAGGCACCAGGCCCTGCCAAGTAGTCACCGGGAGTGAGCTGGTACATACCTGAGCGCCCAGCCCCAGACACCAAGAACCACCAACGGCATCAGTTACCGACAGGGAGTGTGGTGAGACAGGCCTTTGGACAGGTTTCTTAAGTACTACAGAATTATTTTATGTGTTGGGTTTTTTAACGCCAACAAAGTTATACAAGCGAGAAATTCAATCACCTGACACACAGATGGTTTTTTTTGCTAAACCAGTGCAAACGCTTTTAAACAAAACTAACCTTGTTCATCACTTGTTTATGTCGTTTCCTGTTCACCACTTTTTGCAGTTTGCTTTCTTTCTTGTTTTTTATTGCATCCATTGAATGTTTTCAGCGAACTGCGCACTCATTCATTTGCAATTAAACATGAAATGGTTTGTTCAAGATTTTCTTGGAAATTGTCATTCCCTCCTCCTCATTTGCCATCCTGAGTCACTTCAGCACTATGCTATGCTGCACAACATGCAGCGGGTTACGCTTAGCTGTAGCACTTATAGGAAAATGCAATTATTCCATTTCATCCTCATGCAGAGTTTACAAGATGCTCCCACCTCTGAGCCTTCTTTTATAGCAGTAATTATAACAATAAAATGATGAGGCACTATAAAGTGTCTAGTATGCCTGCATCAATGAAAACTCTACCGGTGGGCATTATAAGCCACTTTCACGTTTTTGTTCATTTGGTTGAGAACATGATGGAGCAAAAACAGACTGAAAGTGTTAAGACAAAAGATATATGCCAAAGTCAAACCAAATATTTAAGGAAGCTTTACATGGCCTGTATTTGTATAGCGCTTTACGCTACATCCAGTCATCCACACATTCACACACTGGTGATGGCAGCTACCTTGTAGCCACAGCCACCCTGGGGCGCACTGACAGAGGCGAGGCTGCCGGACACTGGCGCCACCGGGCCCTCTGACCACCACCAGTAGGCAACAGGTGAAGTGTCTTGCCCAAGGACACAACGGCCGAGACTGTCTGTCTCCACCCAGCAACCTTCCGATTACAAGATGAACTGCCAACTGCCACGATTTCCCCTATATCACTTTAGGAAGTCCACCCCAGCCTGCATTACTAACTTCTTTTTAAGTTTGCCTTGGAGCTAGCCGAGGTGCCAACGCATAAAGCATGGTTTTAGAAGTGTGCTACTGCTGGTCAGTCAGCAGAGTGTTTGCAAAGACTTTAAGAGGAGGAACATTACACCAGGAATGAGCTACCTTATTCTCATCAAGCAGCATGTCACAGCAATCTCAGCTCAGCAACAGCAACTTCTTCCTAGGGACATCCCCAGAACCATACATCCCTACATCCATGTTTTTTCTCACCCTACACCGAACTTGAGGTCAGGGTGTGGCTGTGACAGGCCAGGTAACCCGGATGGGTCACCAATACATGGAGACCAGAGATGGGCTCCATCTGATTACTTTTTTCAAGTAACGAGTAAAGTAAGGGATTACTATTGCAAAAACGGTAATTAGATCACCGTTACTTTCCCGTAGGAACGCTGCGTTACTGCGTTACTAAAACTGTGATTTTTTGCGAGAATGTCTCACGACAGTGACGTAAGCGAGTGCGACGTTGGTGACAGCAGCTGTGTGCAGATCAACAATGGATCATATATCGAGTGCAGAGAGAGTATGAGCGTGCAGCATTTAAAGCGTGGAAGTACTGACCTTACTTTGAGTTTGATTCCATAAAAAGTGACAAAAACATTAGTGTCTGCTGTGCGTGGGAAGAAAACTTCTTTTTACAGCGAAAAAAACCCCTAAACTTCCAACAAGCACCGAGTAGCTACGACGTAATGGGAAACTCACAGAGAAACTCGCAGATTCTTCCACTGACCGCGGCACACCTGCACCAGGGTAAACCTCCGCCTACCCCACTCCTGCTTTACAGGTGAAAATAGAGCAACAGGACCGCTGAGTCTTTGACTTTATTTATTTTCTGCTGTGTTTTACTTGCATCTATTTGAAAGACTGAGTGTAAACACACACAAAAAAAATTATGTGCTGAAATGTGCAGAAAATAGGTTTAAATGTTAAACAAATTTCTTCCAGTCAGAGAATGTTGCAGATAATAAAATGTTTGCTTAAAGTTAAAAGATTAAAACTAATAAAACAAGTTTTAAAAAGAGACTTTTCCATTTGATTACATTTTGTATGATGGATTATGCAGAAAAAGAAGAATTGGGCTGAAAGATCTATCACTTTATCACCTATTCAGGTTGTAAGTCGTGTTTTTAAAAAGTAACTAACTAAGTAATTAATTACTTTTGAAAATAAGTAATCAGTAAAGTAACGGGATTACTTTTGGGGGGAAGTAATCAGTAATTAGTTACTGATTACTTTTTTCAAGTAACTTGACCAACACTGATGGAGACAGACAACCATGCAGTACCATCAGATAACTTAACAAGCACTGGACTCAGGGTGGAAGCCGGGGCACCCAGGGGAAAACATTAGAGCAAATTCTATGTAAACAGCAAAGAGGAAAATTGGACTGAAGCAAAGGGAATAAATCATTCTAAATTATAAAATGTCACTGATATATGTCAAAGAATGAGCTTTTCTTAAAGGTGGAAAGGGGCCATAATATTATCATTTGGGAGTAACTGCCCTAGCTAAAAAGTTTGCCATCAGTACAGGCATTTGTGTGTGTGAGGAGTCAGCAAGAAGTGTGTCAGTTCAGTGGAACCAAATAAGCCTGTGAGCAGTCAGCAAATTATACTGGAAACAATGGCGAACAACCTTGGGGCACATCCAGTTCCCTTAATAGCTGGTGTTCAGGGTACTTGAACAAACATTAGGATAAATATGGAGTCTCACATCATGAAAGTGTTTAGTCAGGTTACTAGTCAGGTGTAGAACTCTACAAAGCTTTGACTTTAACTGTTTAACTTTAGCAACCCAGTAGAAGCAGTTGGTGTTAACAAAGCACAGTCCCACACTGCACCAGGTAGTGAGTATTATACAGCACTGATATTAGGGCAGTCTTTCAAAGAGTTTGAAAAACATGCAGATGTAACCAAAGCCATCAAATATTAACTGGAGTAACAACAAAAGAAAGATGCTATCGCAGTTGTGTCTAGCTAAGAGGCATAACAACCTTTAAGATGTGAATTCTCTCAGAAGCAGCTGATCAGTTCTGCAGTGCACCAAGAATGCAGCCTTAACAATCTTTGGGTCCGGTACAATGGCTCCATGTGTTTGTCCTAGCCCCAACCTCGCACATTCTCCAAGTGCATTGATGTGTATGTCCTGCTGCCTGTCTAAGATGACAGAGATGGCACGGTGCCCGAAGACCCTTTGCTGCATTCCAATGGCCATTAATTGAGTACCTGCCCGTCATCTTGTCCCTGATTGATGACATAATTAGAGACGGGCCTGTTTGATGGAGATGCCTGGCAAACTCCTCTGTCTGTTGGCCTTTGTGAGGTTGTGAGGCCCAGGTCCCCAGAGCTTTGGTGTGTCGCTAACCTTGCCTCAGCACAAAGAGGACTATGCCTTCATGTGCCTGTGTGTGTGTGTGTGTGTGTGTGTGTGTGTGTGTGTGTGTGTGTGTGTGTGTGTGTGTGTGTGTGTGTGTGTGTGTGTGTGTGTACATGTGTGGACAGTGTTCCCTGGTCCTGCTCTCCTTAACAATGAGCACAGCTTCAAGCTTGGGGAAGCTGATTAAATTAAAGTGCCTCACAGGCAATCATGCCAAGGTCAAAGAGATGCTGTGCAAACTGCTTTTGGCACCAACTTTCCTCGGTGTGCGGAGACGCTTATCAGCAGATGTGTGTGGTTTGGTTTCGGGAGTGGCTGAACGCTCGTGGATCGTGGAAAATTGAATTGTCACTGTTGATTTTGCTGCTTGCATATCAGGGAGAAAATGAACTTTCAACAATAGCACAATATGAGGTCCTGGTCTGCACTTTGGATGACAAAGACGAGCGAGAGAATGGGCCCTGCCTGTATCAGTGAGATTCAGTCGAGTGTTTTTGGTTGTTGTTGGTTTTGTTTCTTTTTTTGGTTTCTTACACCGTGCGTCTTTTGTCCTGTCTCCCTGCATTCAGCTCCAACCATTCATGGGAGATGAAAAGGTTTCCTGCAGCTTGAATCTACCAGAGGTGTCTTCCTGTTTAAAGGGAGTTTTTCCTCCTCACTGTTGCCAACTGCTCTGTTGCCTTATTGTTGGTCTTTCTCTGTACTATTGTACCTTACATCATAAAGCACCTCGAGATGACTCTTGTTGTTATTTGGTGCTAGTGGTGCAACGGATCAAAAATGTCACGGTTCGGTTTGGATCGGATCGGATCACGGTTTTAAGTCACGGATCGGATCAATTTTCGGATCAGCAAAAAAAAAAAAAAAAGTCAAAAATGTAACATTTACTTATTTACTTATTGAAGTATTTTTTGCCTGTTAAAAACATTCAACTCTAGACTCATTCCATGCAATTATTAAAAAAGAATGATGATACAATATAGGGCAGTATAGGTCTTTGTATCTACCACTCAATTCAATTCAATTTTATTTATATAGCGCAAAAATCACAACAACAGTCGCCTCAAGGCGCTTTATATTGTAAGGTAGACCCTACAATAATACATACCGCTCATTATATCGCACTCCGCTGTGATACAACGAGCGGTCACGTAGCTTTCCGTTGACCTGGAGCTCCACCCATTTGTAGTAGTTGGGCAACAGAAGATGCCTGGGACAGTTCAGCCATAACTTAAATCTTTTCCTGCTCATACATGCTTGGAACGATCTTGCCACTAAAGTGGACGCGCAACAAGATATCATAGCGTGGCTCAAGCACGTTCATCGTAGTTTAAACCGCTTGTTTTGCACAACAGAATACGGCCTCCCGTCTGCAGCTAAACACCCCAGCAGCTTCTGTAATAGCTTTAGCCCGGTTGGACTGGGCAGCAAAGGGCTGCTTAAATACCACAAACTCCTCTGCTCCTCCGCTTGGACCGCTAGCGCTGGCCATAACTATCGCGGGACTGACCCAATACGATACCATACACGTACTTTTTTTCTTTTTTTTCGAATCTTCGGATCACGTGCGTACCGAACCGTGGAGTGGGATCGGTTCGGATTACGTATCAACCGTGATCCGTTGCACCACTATTTGGTGCTATATGAATAAAATTGTATTGAAAGCTGTAGTGTAGCTATATTTTTGTTAAGCTATGCTAACAGTAGCATATAGTGAGTCATAACGTTAACAAATTGATTGGAAAGTTAAAGAGACAAAGAGCTGTTTTGTATGCCACCAAAAATCAAAATCATTCGAGGGATTTAAATTAAATATCACACGTATATACGTCGACCAGTACTATTCAGAGTACTGTGATTCTTTTCCATCCCACTACACCGTCAGGCAGGTAATGCTGCAAAATTATTGTCAGACCAACAAACCTGAAAGTGGAATCATTTTTGGAGTTATTATTCTTAACATTAACATTAAAATTATTCTGCAGAATACTCAGAAAATAAATAACCTCTTAGGGTACAATAGCTTGTCACTGGGGGGCTACCCTCTAACGCTGCCATTGTACGCTTGAGAGCAGGTACATGTTTTTGCTTTGTACCTTACAGCTGAGGTGGTGACAAATCTTTTATAACAATAATGATTTTTTTAAATAAGACGTAAAAATCTGAAGCTTGCTTTTCATCTGGATGTCGAATTAAAAAAGAAACACAATGTAACACAGTGCTCAGCAGTGCTCAGCAGTGCCGGCAGCATCGGCGGTTTGTCTCTTTCTTAACATAGCATTAAACATGCATTGTAGAATTCTCCATCAAGGCTTTGAAAGGCATCTGTGGCCACTAAAGGGCGAAAGGTTCAGCAGCTCCCTTGTGCAGAAAGAGTGCTTACTGTAGAATTTCCTCTCAGTGAAGTGAGTGTTGGCAGGACCACAAAGTCTCACATTCAGAGACTTGTGGTGACTCTTGATCACTTCCCTGAGAGAATTTTCCCCCGACTCTAAAACCTTGGCTAAAATGATGCTGCTGATTTGAGTGTGGCGGCGAACGGAGCCTTCAGAAAAAAGCAAAATCGATACAAAAGGTTTTCTGTCTGGTGGAAAGATAAAACAGGGGGGGGAAATGCTATCGCTGAAGCAAGCTCCCTTAATGCATTTGATTACTCGTCCACCTCGTTCATATTTGCTTGTTTACCAGGAATAACTGCCTTGTTTGAGGACCTCTCCTGTGGCTCGGCTTCTTGTGGTGTTGACACAAGAAGTGGCGGCACAGTTATTGTTTGTCTGTCCTCTCTGTGGCCTCATAAATGCAAACCCTTTTCTGTGTTTCTTACTGTGATCGAGCTGGCTATTACAATTGCAACAATACTAAATAAGTCCAATAATTACTACCTGTAATAACAAATTTGTGCCTTAATGTAACAGTAAAAAAAAAGTTTGAGTACAGTATTTATTTTTTTTATTTATTTAATTAGCTATTAAGTAGCTAGCTTTAGATTTGTATTTGTATACCACTTTGTTTTAGTCTGATGATGAACCTCTTCATCATCACGCTGATGACATGTAAACATATACAGAAGAAAACAAGTCTCAAAGTATTCACTGCTTTTCATTTAATTTAGATGAAGAATATCTAAATGTAAAATTGACATTCATATGGATTTCTTCCTTTTCAGCGAGGGGGGCACCACAGACTGTCTCACCTTCTTCACTCTAGTGACGATTCCACCTGAAGGTTCAGAAATGAACTCATTCTATAGCCCATATGTTCTTATACCTATACACCAGTTTAGTGTACAGCATATTGCATTATTTATCTTGTGTGGTGAACACAGATGCTTCCATGCAGGGTACACAGTGTCACTGAGTGGTTTAATGAGTGCTAAAAGATCTGAAACATGCTGTATGCTATAGCCTTCAAAGTCACCCAATCTCCCAGAATCCAATTAAACTCCTACATGAGAATTCAGAGGAATACGCTCTTCAACATCAAAACACCACATGAGCGAACATCATTTGAGAGACTGTTGCTTCATTCGGTCCCTGTTAAAAAACTGTGTAACAAGATCACAGAACACAATTCTAAATGTCTAACCAAAAACAAATTTATTAATGTATTTAAATATATTATATTTATTTAAGTTAATTAAAGTCTGTTTTTTTCTTTTCTGTACATTTCAGTAGTCATCACATTTTAAGATTAAGTTTTCATGGTTAAAAGTCTATATGAGAAAGGCACGATTAAAAGAGGAGGCCATGTTGAGATATTGTAGCAATAGAATTGTGTGATAATAGCACACTGACTGCTACATAAGCAAAAACACTATCCCCAAAGTCTGGTGGCAGTCATTATGCTGCAGGGGAAGCGTCTCTGCAGCTTGTTCTGAACAACTTGTGAAAGAAAAGGTCATCTAAAAAACAAATAATAATAAAGTGTGCAAATCGGTCTCTAAAAAGATAAAAAAAATTAAGGTCAAGTAACAGCAAAACATTATCACACCGACTGTCATGACACAGGCACACAAGAATGCAGATGGACTGCCTCACGCAGCTTCACAGAGCTGGAACAGTTTGGCAAAGAAAAATGTGGAAATTCTGCAGCGTCTTGGCTAAAACCTGAGACAGACTGATACGCACAGAGGCAGGCCTACAACTGCTGCCAAAGACGCCTCGACTGAGTATTGATATAAAGTGGGTGAATTATGCAATCAATTGTTTTGTGTTTTTTCCTTGGGCTTCATTTAGATCAATTTGTAGAGATTTCTTTTCACTTTGAGATTTTTTCAATTTTTTAGAATAAAGCTTAATTAAACATACTCTGAGTCAATGTAGTAAACACTGCTCAGTGGCACACCACCGGTCCTATCTCTCCTGCCATGCAAGACAGTGTAACAATTTCTTGGATGCGCACATGCGCACACACATACACAAAGATGTACTAAACAACCACAAAGATGCACTAAACAAAAAAAAGAGACACTAAACAACCAAAAAGATGCACTAAACAAAAAAAAGAGACACTAAACAACCAAAAAGATGCACTAAACAACCACAAAGAGACACTAAACAACCACAAAGATGCACTAAACAACCACAAAGAGACACTAAACAACCAAAAAGATGCACTAAACAACCACAAAGAGACACTAAACAACCAAAAAGATGCACTAAACAAAAAAAAGAGACACTAAACAACCACAAAGATGAACTAAACAACCACAAAGAGACACTAAACAACCACAAAGATGCACTAAACAACCACAAAGAGACACTAAACAAAAACAAAGAGACACTAAACAACCACAAACAAATCAAAACAACCACAAAGAGACACTAAACAAAAACAAAGAGACACTAAACAACCACAAACAAATCAAAACAACCACAAAGAGACACTAAACAACAAAGATACTAAACTACAAAGGAACTACAAAGGGATCAAAACTCCAGACTTTGTAAATAGACACAAAGATCCAGTAAACAGCAACGAGGATACTCTAAACAACCCCAAAAGACACACTAAATAGCTACAAAGAGCTCAAAACAGCCACAGAGACAAACTAAACACCAGAAAATGCATTAAACAACTAAAAGATACAATAAATACCAGAAGAGATCAAAACAACCACGTGCCTTGGTACGACTTGCTAAACAAACACAGAAAATGCACTAAATAGCAATAAGAAAACTCTAAATGACCACAAAGAGGCACTAAATAACTACAAAGAAAACGAAAAAGCCACAAAGATGCTCTAAATAACATCAAAAGGAGATCTAAGCAACCACAATGGCTCCCTGATCAAATACCAACAAATACTACTATGTGTCCCTACAGATGATGAAGTCCTGTCGTAGAAAATGTGACCAGAAATAATGAAACTTCGTTATTATTATTATTACTAGTAGGCGTATGTCTCAGGCGGCACGGCGGCGGTGCTCTGGACCAAAATGGTGCACAACGCTCAGTGTTTTGCACATTTCTATTGCACTGTTGTGTCTGTATCGTTCTGTTCTGTCTGCTGTTGCACTGTCTTTGTTTGTTTTGCACTTTTTGCACACTTGCACTTCAGTAGTCCTGTGTTGATTGTCTGTTATATTTCATATGTAGCACCATGGTCTCATTTTACTGTGTACTGTGCCACTGCACATGGTTCGAATGACAACAAAGCCACGTGACTTGACTGGTATTACGTTTTAACATTATTAGACGTCAACACTTCCTTGTTTTAACTGATCAAATGGAGTATTTGCTCTATTTGCCTTTTTAGGATTTCACCTCAGACGCTGTCGTTTCAGTTTCTTCACTCATAAAATGTTCCGGCTTTTGATTCATACTTGCTGTCCACAATCCATTTAGAATGATTGTGATTCACTAACAGCTACACAAAGATAAGAACTAAGCTGTTTTATGTCCTTATTTTCTGCACAAGATATGAGCATATCTATACATATACACTGATGTGACAAAGATCCAAACCTACAATGTCCTGTGTGAAGATGTGATTTTTTTGATGATCTAAAACATTTAAGTGTGAAAAACATACCAAACAAATAGGAAATGAAGCGGGGGCAAACACGGTATTAGTGAATGAGCCCCACTGTTTTCATCTTCCATCCATCCATCCATCCATCCATCCATCTTCATCCGCTTATCCGAGGTCGGGTCGCGGGGGTAGCAGCCTAAGCAAAGAGGTCCAGACCTCCCTCTCCCCAGCCACCTCCTCCAGCTTGTCCGGGGGAATACCAAGGCGTTCCCAGGCCAGCCGAGAGATATAATCTCTCCAGCGTGTCCTGGGTCTGCCCCGGGGCCTCCTCCCGGTGGGACATGCCTGGAACACCTCGCCCAGGAGGCGCCCAGGGGGCATCCTTGCCAGATGCCCGAACCACCTCAGCTGGCTCCTTTCGATGTGGAGCAGCAGCTGCTCTACTCTAAGCCCCTCCCGGATGGCCGAACTTCTCACCCTATCTCTAAGGGAGAGGCCAGCCACCCTTCGGAGGAAGCTCATTTCCGCCGCTTGTATCCGCGATCTCGTTCTTTCGGTCACTACCCACAGCTCGTGGCCATAGGTGAGGGTAGGGACGTAGATCGACCGGTAAATTGAGAGCTTCGCTTTTACACTCAGCTCCCTCTTCACCACGACTGACCGGTGCAGCGTCCGCATTACTGCAGCCGCAGCCCCAATCCGTCTGTCGATCTCCAGCTCCCTTCTCCCATCACTCGCGAACAAGACCCCGAGATACTTGAACTCCTCCACTTGGGGCAGGAACTCATCCCCGACCCGGAGTGGGCACTCCACCCTTTTCCGGCTGAGAACCATGGCCTCAGATTTGGAGGTGCTGATCCTCATTCCCGCTGCGTTACACTCGGCTGCGAACCGCTCCAGTGCGAGCTGGAGGCCCTCACCCGATGAAGCCAACAGAACCACATCATCCGCAAAAATCAGAGATGAGATTCTGAGGCCACCAAAGCGAAAGCCCTCCGCCACTTGGCTGCGCCTAGAAATCCTGTCCATAACAATTATGAACAGAACCGGAGACAAAGGGCAGCCCTGGCGGAGCCCATCACCCACCGGGAACGAGTCCGACTTATTGCCGGCAATGCGAACCAAGCTCTTGCAACGGTTGTATAGGGATTGAATGGCCCGTAGCAATGGGCCAGACACCCCATACTCGCGCAACACCTCCCACAGGACACCCCGAGGGACACGGTCGAATGCCTTCTCCAGGTCCACAAAACACATGTAGACTGGTTGGGCAAACTCCCATGCACCCTCAAGTATCCTCGAGAGGACAAAGAGCTGGTCCAGTGTTCCGCGACCAGGACGAAAACCGCATTGTTCCTCCTGTATCCGAGGTTCGACTAGCGGACGAACCCTCCTCTCCAGCACCCTGGCATAGACTTTCCCGGGGAGGCTGAGGAGTGTGATCCCCCTGTAGTTGGAACACACCCTCCGGTCCCCCTTCTTGAAGATGGGGACCACCACCCCGGTCTGCCAGTCCACAGGTACTGCCCCTGATCTCCACGCAACATTGCAGAGACGTGTCAACCAAGACAGCCCTACAACGTCCAGAGCCTTCAGGAACTCGGGGCGGACCTCATCGACACCAGGGGCTCTGCCACCAAGGAGTTGTTTAACTGCCTCAGTGACCTCGCCCCCGGAAATTGGCGGGTCACACCCCTCATCCCCAGACTCTGCTTCCTCCCCGGAAGACGTGTCAGTGGGATTAAGGAGGTCCTCGAAGTATTCCTTCCACCGCCCGACAATTTTCTCAGTCGACGTCAACAGCGCTCCGCCAGCACTATACACAGTGCAGGTAGAGCACCGCTTTCCCCTCCTGAGACGCCTGACGGTTTGCCAGAATCTCTTCGAGGCAGTCCGAAAGTCTTTTTCCATGGCCTCTCCGAACTCCTCCCACACCCGAGTTTTTGCTTCAGCCACTGCCCGAGCCGCATTCCGCTTGGCCTGTCGATACCTGTCGGCTGCCTCCGGAGTCCCACAGGCTAACCAAGCCCGATAGGACTCCTTCTTCAGCCTGGTGGCCCCCTTCACCTCTGGTGTCCACCATTTGGTTCGGGGATTACCACCACGGCAGGCACCAACCACCTTGCGGCCGCAGCTCAATGCAGCAGCTTCGGCAATGGAGACGCTGAACATGGTCCATTCGGACTCAATGTCCCCAGTCTCCCTCGGAATGCTGTTGAAGCTCTGCCGGAGGTGTGCGTTGAAGATCTCGCGGACTGGAGCCTCTGCTAGACGTTCCCAGCACACCCTCACTACGCGTTTAGGTGCGCCAGGTCTGTCCAGCGTCCTCCCCCGCCACCTGATCCAACTCACCACCAGGTGGTGATCAGTTGACAGCTCAGCCCCTCTCTTTACCCGAGTGTCCAAAACATATGGTCGCAGGTCTGGTGATACGATTACAAAATCGATCATCGACCTACGGCCTAGAGCATTCTGGTGCCACGTGCACTTATGGACACTCTTATGTTCGAACAGGGTGTTCGTTATGGCCAAACTGTGATTAGCACAGAAGTCCAATAACAAAGCACCGCTCGGGTTCAGATCAGGGAGGCCGTTCCTCCCAATCACGCCCCTCCAGGTCTCGCTGTCGTTACCCACGTGAGCATTGAAGTCTCCCAGCAGGACAACAGAGTCTCCAGGTGGAGCACCTTCCAGCACCCCCCCCCCCCAGGGACTCTAAGAAGGCTGGGTACTCCGAACTGCCACTCGGCGCATAAGCGCAGATGACAGTCAGGACCCGTTCCCCGACCCTAAGGCGCAGGGAACAAACCCTCTCGTCCACCGGGAAAAACCCCAACGTACCGGCAGCAAGCCGAGGGGATATAAGAATACCCACCCCAGCCCGCCGCCTCTCACCAGGGGCAACTCCAGACTGAGACAGAGTCCAGCCCCTCTCCAGGAGACTGGTTCCAGAGCCCAGACAATGCGTAGAGGTGAGCCCAACTATATCTAGCCGGTACCTCTCAACCTCACGCACCAACTCAGGCTCCTTCCCCACCAGAGAGGTGACATTCCATGTCCCTATTGCCAGTCTTGGCAGCCGGGGGTCGGTCCGCCAGGGCCTCCGCTCCTGGCCGCCACCCGGCTCACAATGCACCCGACCCCTATGGCGCCTCCTGCGGGTGGTGGGCCTGCAGGAGGATGGGCCCATGTCTCCTCTTCGGGCTGTGCCCGGCCGGGCCCCATGGACTAAGGCCCGGCCACCAGACGCTCGCCCTCGGGCACCCTCCCCGGGCCTGGCTCCAGGGCGGGGCCCCGGTAACCCTATCCCGGGCAGGGTAAACTGTTCCCTCGATATTCTTTTCATGGGGGTCTTCTGAATCGCTCTTTGTCTGGTCCCTCACCCAGGACCAGTTTGCCATGGGAGACCCTACCAGGGGGCAAAAGCCCCCAGACAACATAGCCCCTGGGATCCCTGGGACACACAAACCCCTCCACCACGATAAGGTAGCGATTCAAGGAGATGTGATTTTTTTGATGATCTAAAACATTTAAGTGTGAAAAACATACCAAACAAATAGGAAATGAAGCGGGGGCAAACACGGTATTAGTGAATGAGCCCCACTGTTTTCATCTTCTTAAGAAAAATACCAAAAACTGCTCCAAATTTAGATATCTGTCTGGATCCAGGCACTCAATTCATGCATTGTGCTAGTGGAAGTTTGGTGCTTGGAGGGGGTATACAGCCTCACATTGATCCTAAGACGGGCGAGGACCCTTTGGAAGCCTGTGGCCTGGAGCACCTAATTGGATAATCTGTTCGTGGCTGTGAGATATTTGTATTAATAGCACATCATTTAATCTAATAACTGTCATACCAGAGCTGAGGACCAAAACAGGTTTATGTTTTTCTGTATTGCCTAAACTGTGACAGTAGAATAACTGAAGCTGTATATTTCATTTTATATGCAATGTATTTATTAATAATACAGCATTTAGCTATAACTGCAGCTTATCTCGTATGCAGTTTATAAATCGACAGCTCTTCGTTAAAACGGTGCCTCAGGCTGAAACCTCAATTCAAAAGTTTCTAAATCTACTCTGATTGTATACATGAGCTGCAAAAACACACAAGAAAACTCTGAAAGAGTATCAATGTTTCTAAAGGTAATCCATATTAGAGTGCAGTATTTTCCCTCCACATCAGTATTAACACCTCTTTAATCACAAGCCACTCAGCACTTTGCAGAGCAATTGAAGAGGTAAGGCGCTGGAGTGTTGTTTGCTTACATGTTTACAGGCAAACACCATCATCATCACCACCAAGTGTTTGACTAAGCAGATGAGTGACGAACAGTGAGCCCGTCATAAAAGGACGGCGCTGATTGAGCGGTATCCAATCAGCAGCTGCTTTTATTCCTCTGTGGTTTTCAGGGGTTGTCTGTGGCTAATGACTCACCATTGGAGTGCCTCCACGTCCCATGGAGAGATTCAGATCTGCAGGCCAAGCTTGAACGCTATCAGATGCTTGTGTGTGAACACCAGTGGCGTCTGTAGCATATGCTTAATTGGCAGTTTGAGCCTCTGCTCTGCTGTGTGTTCCAAGTCATTAACATGTAATGTGCACTCCGGACCCGGGGCTCGTAAGAACCATTCCTTGTCGCCATAACATTTAAACAGTTTTGAGGCGCACTTCCCCCAGCTGTGAGACAAAGAGCTTCTGCTTTTTGTCGTGCAGTCTCCTCGCCAGTATCGCCGTGTGAACTGTCACCACCTCTCCCCCAGCGAAAGCCTCCTTTCACTGCGTTTTCTCGTGGGATCGCGCTCCCGTTCGGGCCACGGCTGTTTTTTGTCTCTGCTATTTACAGCAAAAAAGGGAGAGGAAAGAGAGAGGATGGGGAACAGCCAGAATTGTTAACAGCTTGTTAAACATGTCTGTTTAATTCAACACCACTCTCACCCCTCGGCCGGCCTCAAATGCAGCGTTTGTCTTCTCTAATGCTAATGCACTCAGCTTTTATAGTCCAGATATAGAGAAAATCAATTCATAATATCTCGCTGTTCTGTGCTTTGAGTGGATGTGTGAGACCCTAATGAGCTCCCAATTTAGACTGAAATGTTTGTTTGGGGCTGGAAAAATTTGAGAGGAAGTAGGCAGGTTCAGGGAAAAGACCAAAAAATAAATAAAAAGGCGTTTAAGAGAATAAAACAGGCACTTTAATTCCCAACAGGTTTAGATATTTTGTGTGTGCAGGTAGTTAAAGAGTGGTGGAAACCTCAGCAGGACATTTACTGTATTCCTCAAAGTAAAGCGAATGCTACAGGAATCATCAATAAAAACATGCACTGTAGCTAACACGCACACAGCGACACACATACTTTGTTAAAAATCATGTGAAGAGCTTAGAGCTCATTAGGTACTGCAAGCTCCGGGGAAAAAGAAAACAACTATTGCATGACAGGAAATGAACAAAAATAATATTCTTCAATTATGTGGAAACCAAAATTTTCCACATGATTTAGAATCAACATGATCACGAAGAGATAAATATTTGGAAACAAGTGTCTGGATTTTTCCCTTTTTCCCTCTGCTTTGGGAAGAAAATATAAACTCTGGTATTCAAAAGAGTATGAGGTCAAATTAGGGATACAGAGTATTTGTGGCAACAGTGTTACATGCCAGGATTGCTGGATTACCCTAAGACCCTCCCCCAAAAAACTGCCTAAAGTTGGAGATGTGTCTTATAGAGATTTACATGATAATGTTGAATATTGGAGAGACTCATATATTTGTATTGTTCATGCTATGAATGTTAAGAGACATAAAAGTATAGGTGTCTAAGCCTGCATTCTTTGAAATGGTCAGCAGGGGGCATTAAAAAAGACTTCTGATTGTTTAGAAGTATATGGACAAACGGAACTCCGCCCCCTGCTCTGTGACTTCCTTTACAGCTTTATGGGCTCAACACCTAGTTTCCAGGTAATCCTGAATAAAACCTGAGTGTCATTTTTTTAAATTAGCGTCATTTTAGAATCAGAAAGGAGGGCTATCCAGTGTACACTTTGATTTTAGATCAGATCAGCGCCCAATGGGAATGGAGAACACGCTTCAAACTGGGTCGTCAGTAACCAGTGCGTGAGATCATGGTGGCGCCGTCCATAGTTTTTACTGTCTACATTAAGAAAGCTAGCTGTAGTGCGTTTTCCTGTACGTAACCTACAGGTGTATTTCAACAAGATGAATGTATTTATAAGCTTGTGCGCTTTTGGCTACCTAGCGCCCACTTGCAAGGTGTTAGCATAAATATCCTGGGTGTGATGTAATGTTTACTGTAAGCTCAGTGACTGCATTGTCCAAGCTGACAGGAAAGGCTAAGAAGTGTAACCATGACCTTTTGTTCATATCCACAATTTGATTCACAAACAGCAAGGGTGTCATGAAGGAGTCAGAGAGCGCGAGCTTGCATCATTAACTGCTACTGCTGCCGATAGGAGTAGAGCGTCGAGAGTGGACGTGATGCGGACAGGTGTTACAAACTGTTAGCCAATAATGTTCGTCTTTATACCACAGATAATCCTCCAATCTGAAACACGGCATGATCAAGATTTACAAAAGAGATTTACTTTTTTTATTCAGTAGAACCCAAAATGAGAGACTGAGCCCATAACCTCCACAAGACAGTGCATAGAGAGGTCAAGACCTATAGACTCCTGCACAACATATTCCACATGTTCTCCTTAATGATTCATCATTTTTTTATATACTGAAAACAAACCCTGCCAGTCAGAACCAAGCTGTCATCCCACAGAGAGCGTCAGCGATGACGGCACTCTCGCAGCTAAACATAAATAGAACTTCTCAAAGGTAAATCAAGTGAACTGTATTTATTTAAGAATCCCTTCTTTGGATGCAGTTTTGGATCAATTCAGTGAAGTCGATTAAGGACGTGCACAGCAACTCGTGATTTCTAACAGACTGTAAATGAGCGCACATCAAAAGCAACTTTCCTGCGTTACATCGACTGCAGATGTTTGCCTGGCGACAACCACTCAGCACTCTTTCCATCACAAATGGGGGAATGTTTTGCTCATCAAAGCCGTGTTTCTGGGCCAGCAGTACTGCAGCACCACGGGTTTTACTTTCTCCAAGGAGGGTATTTATGACTTCGGCCTGAAGAATGCAGCTGTGAACAAGGAGTTCATGACTCGGGGAGATTACGTGACTCGCAACGATCCTCGCTGCGGTCTCGCATCGCAGTTGAGCACTTTCTCATGTCGCTGTGGTGAAACTTGGAGGCAGCTTTGTATGCAAACCTACATTTGCTTATTCGATAAAGTACGTAGAAAAGTAGAAAGCTGACAAGATGAAATGAAACACAACCAGCACAGGTTGCTAGTCATTCACCAAGCTTAACTGCCAGTTAAATCAGTTTGGTTGCTGACGTTTTATATATCACTATTGGACCATTTCAAAGCAGTGGTGAGGTTTGACCCACGTCACACTCGGCTGGGGACGATGGATAATTATCATATTTTAAATCTTGTTCTGAGGAACCTATTATAGCTCCAGAAAGGCGCAAACTGGCTAATATTATTTCTTTGTCTTTTGATTGGTCAGATAAACACAGCTGAGGTGAAACTCAAAGAACAGCCAGTTTAGTCTCAGGATTTCCTTCCATTGGTGATATTCACCCTCATAGACGCTTCAACCCTACAGAGGTTAGATTTTCTGCTTCTTTTTAGATGTTTCTAAATGTAAGCAAAAGAATAATTATAACACATTTTCTTTTGCTTTCTCTAAAGCAAAACTTCACCCAATCGTCTCAGCAGAGCTTCAGTGATGTCGGTGAACCTCTCTGGGCTGAGACCTTGCACATGCTGAACTTAGATCTAACATGAAAACAAAGAGAGAGAGACCATTTCCTCCTGGTCACCTCCAGAAAGCTGGGAGAACTTTGCTTTCACTATTCATCACAGTCTCCATTCATTATGGGCACTACCAGACGGCGAGTAGCGCTCAAGGTCACAGCTGCTCAGTCCCACCTGCAACGGCTACTCCTCTGACCCACTGGCCCGGCATATGGAAGTGCTATCTTGCTCCGTGTGCTCCAGGAGAGAAAGTTAAACTTTAATCTGGCTGGCTACTGGGGAATTTGCTCAAAGTTTCCTTGGCAGGTGGCGTTTTAATTATTTAAAATGTTCACATTTAGTCTTGCCACAAATGACTTCTGAAGAACAACAACTCGAAGCCAGAACGACCAATTTATTCCATTTCGCCCTTCCTCCTTGTTGTGATTGCTGCGCATGCATAAACATCTTCTCTATTAAAAAAAACTCATCCAGCTCAACATCATTAATATTGTATTTTTTTTTTTTTAATTTCAAGCGTGCCAGACGCACAATTCCTTTCAATCAAGCAAACCAGACAGAGACGAAGTGCTGTTCAGGTCCAAGCCAATTATTCCTCTATACTTGTGTTAGAAGACATCACCTTTCTTATGATAACAGGCTCCCCGAGGAAGCCAACACCGCAATGTAAGCTAGACAGAGAAATCACCAATTAGCATACAAATGCGCACAAGTTCCACTCTGCACAGCTTCATGGAAAAAAGACAGTGAGGACATGTACATATATTGTGAGCTTGAAAAACAAGCTAAATTAGCAGGTCAACGTGAGAGTTTTTACCTGGCAGTACGACACAGAGCTGTGCTGTTACAGGCGTCCAATCAAAAGCAGTTTAGGCAGCGTTTCAAATACTGTGGATGCTGCAGTTTGTAATAATCTCTGTAAACTCATTGAGCTAGCATGGCAGGTTACTTATCTTTCTATGAAACATTAAAACCAACATGCTACACTTCATAGATCTCAATAAATATACATGTTTTTCTTTCATGTGAGGCACACATCCTGAGGGGGGTGCAAGTGAGTTGGCTATAGAAAGTTGAGACTGTGAGTTAAAAGTGCATTCAAACCTCTCAGCACACAATATGCATCATTAATACTTCCACTTTAAAAGACGGGGTTGGATAAAGTGGGCCTACGTTTGTAAAATGTGCAACATTATACTTTCTATTGATGCACAAAGTGTCCAGATTATGGCAACAGTAGATTTAACACGAGGCCAAAATAAGACAAATAATATTAGTAGATGGCAAAACCTATTAAAATGATTACTAACCATCTTGATTCATACCTTAGATACAGTTCACTGCAATCTGCTACCATTGGCCGGTCAGCTCTATTATTGCCTCCAGGAAACTGCCGCAACACAAGCTGACCATTATAAGCTTCACAATTGCACCATTTGTTGCAATTGTTGTCTGGTTGTGGGTTGCATCACACTGTAAACAGCGGGGGCTGCTTTTTAGTGTGTCTGCACCTGTAAACACCACCCAGGTCAGGCAGCCACACAGCAGTTTTCAGTGTAACCCCTTATCTTGTCACCAATTACAGTGCTCAGTATAGCCGGTGGGCAACTTTTCATAAGTTGTAAAAGGGAAGAAAACAGTTCATATTATGGAGAGTGCTGCAGTTTTTAAAGGCAAGTCTCCTCACAGACACTAAACAGCTTGTCAGGCCTGATTTAATGCACTCATTTCAGTGCTGAAAATGTCTTTCTTATTTTAATGGTGCCGAGCACATTTTCTGTGCTGGGATACAGAGAAAGAAAAAAAAGGCTGTTCGCAGCTCACATGGCAATCTGTCGCCGAAAAATCTAAATTCAGAAGGACAAATTGAATTTACATTTCAAAACGGTCCACTGATCGACAACCGCTGAAAAGACCACCCCGCGTTCAACCCTTAAACACTGCCAGAGGAATTCCTGCAGTGTCAGTGCTGTGTTTGCTTTAAACTCAGAACATCACATTTTAATGGCCGGCATCAAAAAGGGCGAGCACCTTCAGCAAACAGTGTCGCTTCGTGAAAGGGAAAAGTCGCCGGGCCTTTTTTCCTCCTTCACCTTCACGCAGGAATAATCACACACAGTGCTGCCTGTTCAGACCAATTTTCCATTCATTTACTTTCCATATAATTTCATCACACAGCAAGGTGATCCTAAATTGATTTGGGTGGTTTTTACTTAATGTTCATTGTGTCCACTCTTGGCAACCAATAGGCGGAGTCCAGTGACCCATTGTGACACACAATTAGCCCGACATATTGTGAAAGAGGCAAAGGCTTCACCTGCATTCAGGCTTTAATTAAACACTACTGAGGGCAATGAAAGACGGGATAACGCTGGAACGCAGCTTTAAACCAATCAGTTCAATGTTAATTCTGCCAGATGTCGACGTTTGTAATACCTGGAATAAGATTGCTTTAATGACTTTTCCACCATATTGAGGCTGATTAGAAGATGCTTAAATGTGGATCACAAAGTAAGGCTGTTATGGAGCTTTTACAAGGCACAAAATTGAAAATTCCTTTAGGGGAGCGAAAAAAATAAAGCTACTCGGCGCTAACACCTGTTCACGGAACGATTCAAAGGCGGAAATTCACATTTGATTAGTTGCAGCCATATGGAATATGACAAACCACTTTCTTTGAAATGATTTACAGCATTCACAAAAAACATGTTCTAGAAAACTGAGCGTACCAACTCTGTTCTTAGTGAGGACTTATCTCTGAGTTTTCAGATAAGTACTCACTGGGTAGGTGACTACTCAGCAGAGCTTACCAAATCAATAGATAAGATGGGTTGTAGCACAAATAAGAGTTTTTAACAAGAGATTAGTTTTCACCAGACTGTACGCAGAATAGTCTGTCCTTTACTTACAATACATAGGAGCATAAAAGAAATATATAACAGTGAAATGCTTCTTAAGCAGCACTAATATTAAAAAATTTAAGTGTTACAACCCTATAAACTAATTATTATAACTAATGGTTAAGCAGCACTTTATCATAATAATACATGTTATAGGTTTATGCATATAAACGTCCCTCTATAATGCAGAGCAATACTGAAATTAGCTGACAGCTAAGGGAAATAAGAGATCATATAATTAAGTTAGCGAATTTAACAGATTCAGGATATTGTTGTTCTCATTTGCATAGCCTAACGTGATAATCGTGTGGTTAAAAATCAGATTAATTTCTACACTTAATTATGTGTGTTGCTAATTTTAGCAGCGTCTATTTTATACTTCAATGTAAAATATAAAGCAGCAAGAAAACAATAAAGTCAATACTTCAAATATACCTGCTCGATTAAATGTAGGTTTTAAGCTCCAACACTGACAACGGATGAAGCACCGAGTAACGTGTAACTAACACAACGAACTAGCTAAAGTATCGTTAGCTAATTTGACCAGGTTCAAATTTAAGGTCATGTGGTTGATGCGTCTGGAACCTGACATTTAATGTCATAACCAGACCACTGTAACAACTGTAAACCGTTTTAAGATATATAACAATAAAATTAGCCAAAATTAATTAGCTTAGCAAAATTTGACAGTTCTCGGTTCCATTTTTATTTATTCTGAAAAGCTGTTTCTTAACTTTGAATACTTTACATGGTTTGGACGTTTCTGTTAACATATAATTTTCCCTCCTGAAATTGTACTTTTCAACATTTGCTACAGTTTGCTACATTTCTTGATGGCAGTTCTGATTTTCTTGCAAACATTTGTACACATCACTAAAGATTTTAATGATTAATCCAAGCTGCGTGAATAATTTCTTTATGACTAGCTTCACCTCAGTGAAGAAGCCAGTCCTGGAAAATGCACAGGGGGGAGATTATACACTAAATCTTTCAAAGCAAGAGTTGCACAACACAGAAAGAGGGAGGAACAGACAGCGGATGATCCGAGCGCCAAAGCCTCGATTCTTTTAACCACTTGGCCTCCACGTAAAGCCGACAATTCCGCAATAACAAATCACATTTTGACATTTGGGGATTTTAAGAAATATACCCATTTCCAGCTCAAAATACCAGAGTGGCACACCCTTTTGTTTCAGCTGTGGTTAATTGTCATAGTGAATTAAGACTCTGCTAACGTGGGCTTCTTAGCAGGCTGGAGGTTACAGAGGCCACACTGGGATGCGGTCACGTGGAGGGAAAAAAGTTGGACTTCGAGATCGAGCCCATCCTGGGGTTTAGTTGTGCCATACAAGCAGAATAAGAGAGTCTCCTGGATTCTCCCCAGCTGAATGCTAAGCTGCAGTGGCTACGCTAAGACGGCACAAGCTTCCCATATAGAAATAAGAGGATAACTTGGCATGTTGCGCACAGCACAAATCTTTGACACAGTATTGCCAGTGTCTGACCCAAAATAGATTTCGCTCCGAGTGTGTTTTTGGGGAACATGTAGAGCAACAAGAATGCAGGATCACTCCAAAGAACACATTCACTTCTTTGCTGGATACAAGGAAACGAGTGATCGCTCAAATCCAATGGCTCTTTTATTTTCAAAAAGCTTCACTTAAGTATTTACAGTTTGTGCAAAAACATTTAAAGGTTTCAAGGACTTTACATTGTAAGTTCAACCTCAAGGCACATACATGGAACAACATCAATATTTCATCATGAGAACAGAAATTTAACTTTGGTTCCTAAGAAAACGTCTCGGTGTGGATGGCTAACGTAACACTGTGTCTTGGATGAGAAGCCAGAAGCCAGGATGGCGACGTATCCCAACATAGCCATTTTACATGCACTGTAAGTTTCCAGCCTACTTCCTCTACACCAAAGAAAATCTCTGCGTGCTGCATCTCAACCGCGTGTGGCGATCGACTGGGAAGAAGAAATATTTGAAAGTCCAAACCTCGGTGTGATAACAAATGAAAGGCTATGAAGCTAAATACAGTACATGCAAAAAATTCTTGAATGAACATCACTGGCTAATAGATATTTGCAGCAAAGGTTCTGCCTGCAGGAAGAAACGGGCGACTTTCCACCTTTTCAATTTCACGTGTTCTGTCTGAGGTGACCTCTCAATGATTAAACATAATTATTCCAACGTGAATCAATGAGCTTCTCGGCACCCTGAAACTGTAATAAGACGACATTCGCAGCCGTGTGTAAATTCCATTGGCTATGGCACTGCAGTCTCTTGATCGAAATTAAGAGTAATGTATGCTGCAAAACAACCACCAAAGCCTCTTCCCAGTCTGGCTGAATCATTAGCAGTGCACCGCTTAATTTCTGGCACTATGGATGAACAGTCTCTTCGTTAGCTAGTGTGTGTGTCACGCTTCCTGTTAACGCCGTTATTGTTACTGCAGTCGATCGGAGAAATGTGCTTTCTGTTCTTGCTGCCGTCTCTTTATGTCTCATGTTTTCTACTCCCCTTTCTTCCTCCCACTTAACTCCCTCGCTCTCTCTCCCTCTCGTTAATTATTCATTCCTGCATAAAAGGTAAGGCAAATATCTGTCTCCGTTACACATTCACAGACAGGGGGAGATGCTAAATGTTGCAATGGATTCACCTGGCTTGCTTGATCGTGGGACTAAAATAGGGCTTTATATCTAAAATGAAAGAAAAAAAAATCCCAGTGGTAGCATGTTCAAGTGCTGCGTGGGATTATGGTCAGCTGTTAAAGCATGTAGCGAACAGTACATGGTGAACTGTCGGTTAGGTACCCAGCAGGGGAAAGCCGAGCACAGGTCAGGGCAGCCTGGTGTGTCTCGATGGACAGCATGTATTGGGTTGGCTGATATGTGTATTAGTAGAAAAAGAATTAAACAAAAAGTAGAGATACTTTGATAACCACAGAAGATGTAGAACAACTTGAAATAATTTTTAAAAATGATTTACATACTTGAATAGTAGCTGAGGAGTGAAAGATGGGGTTTGCCGTTTTACAAAGTTCACTTTTTTTTTGCTGAGATTAATGAGAAGACTCACATCACTTTCATGTCTGTATAGCTTAATTCAGTGATAAGCTAAAACTGTTATGTTCAACTCACCATTTACCAGCACCAATGCCAACACCACTAATGAGCACATTAGTTCACATTTGTTTTTAATCTGTGCAAAAATATGAAGTCTAAAAACAACATTTTATAGTAAAGTTTTTTAGCATTAGCCTGAGCACACTAGCTATTTTCCAGTTTTCAGACTTGAAGCTCAACTAGGATAATAGGCAGCCAGTGACAGTGTCCCTTATAGTGAGCAGAGTAGTATGATTGTTCCTTTTTCACATGATTGATATTGTGATTATTTTGGTTAAAAATATTCACAAAAAAAAAATACATTTGGATATGATGGCAAAAAAGAAATTAAAAAACCCGACAAATCAATCATCGCTATCAATCATCCTTAGCTTTAAATAAATTATCTAAACCACCTGCATATTAATTGAGAAGTTGGGGAATAATAGGTGGTTTCTTACTAAAGTAAGGAGAAGATTGATGCCATAGACACGAAGTCGTAGTCAAGAGCAGATGAGCTTAGCTTGAAACAGACAGGGCTATGGCTAATCTCGCTATGTCCAATATCTACATTAGATCACATTTGTTCAATCTATACAAAAATTAGAAGTCTAAAAATGACCTTGTGGTTTTACAGCGTAGAAGACTTCATAGACTTGTTTGCGAGTGCAAACAAGCTGTTTACAAGCTGTTTTCATGTTTTTACTTTCCAAGCTAGGTTAGGCTAGCTGGCTGCTGGTGCTAGCACCTTTTTTTAGCATGCTAACAGTAAAGTGGTGTTAATTAGATGTTTTTAATAGATTTTACTGCACAACTATCATGACCAAAAAAACAGATCTGACAAAAATAATGTTGTGATAGCTATAACATATCTGCTATTGGTCCTTGTTCAAATATTGCTATGCTAGCTAAAACGCTTTTCTGAGAAAACAAATTATATATCTTCGGTTTTTGTTTCTTTTTTTTGTGCAAATGAACAAAGAGCTGCAAAGAGTAAATCTGTGACCTAAACACACAACAACTGTACAGCAAAGAACAATTAGGCTACATGATAATATACAATATTCTGAAATGTTACAAAAAGTTTTTATGATGAAACTCTAGTAGATTTTTTTTCAGCTAAACACTCAGAAAAAAAATGTCATTAAAATCTCTGTCATTAAAAAAAAAATTAATGACAGAGATTTTATCTTTGAAAAAGAAATGACCACTTCCATCTAAAAAACAAATGAATTTTCAATACGTAAAAATAATTTTAGGGTGACCTTAAATTACATTTTAAGATGGATGATTTAATTCATTAAAGTATTCAATTAAAGGTTGAACAGATTTTAAGCACTGGAATTGCAAACAGGCCAATTTATCACAAACTGAGCTATTGCTGGAGTCATAGGAAGAGCGCTTACTTTTAATCTCAACGCTTCGCACGAGCCCTTAAAAAAATCTCTGAATTGTAAAAAGTGATCTTAGGTTGTGCCGACTCTGTCGGGTACAGTGCATTTGAACAGCTGAATCTGTGTGCCTCGCAAAGAGTTAAAAACTACCTCTCAGCATGAGCTTCGGGTAGCCATGTGAAAATAAGGCCTACATATTTCTCTCCCTTTTTTGGTTGAGGATTATGGGAAGGGGGGAAAGAAAAGGGAAGCAGCTCTTTAAGCCTGGCCCCTCAAAATAAAATCTTGTCAAATCAAATAAAGCTTCCTTAAGAGGTGCATAATGAAGACCTCACACTGGCACCCTCACATTCGATGCAAAGAGAAGCCACCAACGCTTACAAGCTGAAGGGCAGGGAAAGAGTTTTAACTGAGCCGTGCACAGATCGGAGCGAAGAGTTGGACGCTGACACGGGAAGGCAGACAGAGTGGCAATCATCCTCTCAGAGATGCTGTTGTGAAGTGAGCAGCTGCATTGTTTTGGCTGAGCAAAGCGTGAATGAAAAAGGCCACACTATAAGTGCGGACAAAAGGATAAATAATGAGAAGGTAGATGAAGCGCTCGGTCGCAGCGCAGTGTGCGATCATGGGCGGGGTGCGAGTCCATTGTTGTAATTTCCTAATTTATCACAAAGTCTAATGGACGATGGGACAAGGTTGAGATAAGTGGCTGTATAATTAGTGTTATGTGTGAGCCATATCAAAATTCATCATGCTCTCCACACACACACACACACACACAAATCATCTCATAATGGACCGGAGTGGTGAAAATCCATATCATTTAGCCAGCAAACACAGAAACACTGTTAGTTTTAAATGATTCCACATCATTAAGTAGCCCAATGAGCAAAAATACTCGACACAATGCTGTTCAAGCATGAGTAATGTTGTCTGGGTAATGGGCTCGGGGGAAATGGTGGAGGTAAAGTGATCTCTCTGGCCTGTCTATGTACCACACACACACACACACACACACACACAAAACGCTGAGGAAAACTGCCCCCTTGTGGCCTCACTGGCCAAAACATTTGGGGGGGAAAGAAGCTGAGCGAACGAATGTTTCTTCGAAAGGAAAGGATCAGCAAGAATCAGCACATTCAAGCATGATTTTAGAAACAATAATTTTTCCAGAGCTGTCCAAAACCCACCAATTCTACCTGGAAACAAACAGAACAAAGATGCTTTTAGTGTCAAGGAACTTTCAGCCCAGGCTTTTCAACAACACCGATGATATTCCCAACCTGCATGGCCGTGCACAACCCCCGTCACACGCCACCACCGCCTACCTCTGCTCATTTCCTGCCTTGCTGCCATTAATAAGAACGTGCACTTCAATTCTCACGTTTTCTTTTTTTCCTTTTTAAACACACCGTCACTGAACCAGCGCCATATTTCCTCTAATCAGCAGTGTTTGGATTTCCCCGTCTGCTGTGTTGTTCTGGGGAGGGTGTTTTTATTATTCTTTTGATTTTTTTGCAGGGTTTCAAAGTGTGAAAAGGTCCTATTTTTGCTTCTGTGGTTAGCAAAGGATCCCAGCCCTGCTAAAGCGCCCCCTCCCCCAAAAAACATTTCCAAGGCTGACAGCAAATTTTTTTTTGTCAGAAGCTACACCCAGGGTGCCGTGATTGTACAAATCCATGTTCATGTACAGTACTGACCGTTAAAACAACTTCCAAAACCCTGCTGGTTATAAAAAAAAAGAAACACTTGTATCTGTTTTTCTAGGAATAAAAAAGATAGCAGAGAATCCCACATTATTATCCACAGTATAAATTACATCGTAGACAGAACTTGGAAATATATATAATACAGTTATATTTCACTATAATTTTTTATATTTTTCAATGTCTAGACAAACAGTGTGTGTGTGTTTATGCAAGTCTTTTTGCTTTGTGTGTGTGTGTGTGTGTGTGTGTGTGTGTGTGTGTGTGTGTGTGTGTGTGTGTGTGTGTGTGTGTGTATGCTGCTGTACTGAGTGTCTGCAGCATCACGTGTGGCAGAACTCTGTACTGGGCACGTTGCTGCTCTTGCAGTAGGCTATGCTGTTGTTACTGAGGTGACAGTCTCTAAATCCAATGCCCCCGTTGGGAGTGTAGATGGGCTGGATGCGGAAATCTCCCTTGAGCAGCTGCTCATTGTTCAGCGCCACTATCTGGAAACTGGTCTCAGTCATCTCCAGAATGGAGTTATCCTTCTTGGTTCCAGCCTCGCAGTAGTCGTCTTTTCTCCTGCCGCGGTTGTATTTCCACTTGGTCGAAGACGACCGGTTCTTCCTGTGCATGTGCCAGCAGAACAAGCTGAGCAGCGTAACCAGGACGATAAGAACAGCCCCTCCTATGATCCCAGCCATTAGCAGCGTGGAGCTGATGCTGTCCTGAGGAGCCTGCTCTCTGCCCGGAGGCTTGGTGGTCACTGGCGGCTTGGTCCTGGCCTCGGAGCATATAGTATCCTCCCCAGGCCTATAGGAATTAAGGGTGTCCAGGACGTGCACGCAGATCCGATACACAGACCGGGGATCCAGGTTGGTGAGGCTGATGCGCCGCAGGTCCCCGCTCACCGTCCTCTCCTGCATTCCTTCGTTGATTTGGCTTTGGCCCCTTTTGACCCAAGTGACCTTGTAGGCGGTGACAGTAAAGTAGGAAGCCCAGCTCACGTCGATGTTGGTGGAGTTGACCACGTGGAAGGAGATCTGAAGAGGGTCCTCGTAAGGAGGCAGGGGTCCGGCAGGGTTGTTAAGTAAGGGGGGCAGCGTGGGGGAGGGGGAGTCAAAGTAGTAAGGGATGGATGAAGTGATGAGGGTGGAAATCATGGTGGTGACAGGGGTGGTGGTGGGTGGGGGAGGGGGTGTGGAGCGGAGGGTGGGCCAGGGCGGCTGGTCGGGTTGAATGGGGCACTCAATAATATCCAGCGTGAGCTCTCTGATTGTCATGCCACGCACCTTCTCCGGACTCGAGCACGTAAACCCGCGGGCGTTGACAGAGGAAGGCAGCGATTTGAGCCACACCACCACCCATTTTACGCTGCAGTCACAGCGCCACGGGTTGTTTCGCACTATGAGGTGCCTCAGGCTGGACAGGCCATCGAACACACCTTGTGTTAGAGTTTGAAGCTGGTTGCTGGAGATATCCAGTCTTTCCAGCCTGTTTAGACCCTCAAACGCCGCCACGGGGATCTGGTCGATCTGGTTCTCCTGTAGGCTAAGTTTGACCAGCGACTGGCTGGGCAAGAGAGGAGGGGGGAAAGTTAGTGAATTGCGGGCCAGAGCCAACTCACGGAGGGTGGCCAGGTCCTGGAAGGTCCCTGGTGCGATGCCCTCATCTGTCAGCAGGTTTCCGTCCAGCAGGAGGCGCTGTAGACGTGTCACATTCTGGAAGGCCTCCTCTGCAATGACAGCAATGCGGTTCTCATCTAACCGCAGCTCCTTCAGGTCTTCGGGAAGACCAATGGGAACGCTGCTTAAGTGGTTCTTGGTGAGGAAGAGGAGTTTGAGGCTTACCGCCTCCCTGAAGGCCCCTTCTTCCACCCCTACTGTGGAGATGGAGTTATCGTCAAGGTGTAGCTCCTCTAGTTTAGTCAATTGGGCAAGAGCTGCCTTGGAGATTGTTTGGATATTGTTCTCCTGGAGGTGCAGGACCTTGGTGTTTTTGGGCAGATTCACAGGGAATTCGTCCAGCTGGTTGCCGTACAGGTACACAGTTTCTACGGAGACCAGATTGTGAAGTTCCACAGGGAAACCAGCATTGTTGATCTGGTTGTTGTGGAGGTAGAGGACCTTGTAGCCCTCCTGTATCCCCAGAGGCACTGATGTCAGGCTGCGTTCGTTGCAGTACACAAACCCTTTGTCACAACGACACTCTTGCGGACAAGAGGCACCTGGGCTGAATTGCATTTGGAGGCTTAGGATGACAGTCAACCAAAATTGCAAGAACGAAGCCCAATCTTTATTCCAGGGTCCAGCCAGAAACTCCATAGTGGAAAAACAAACAGGGGGGAAAAAAGGCAAACCAACAATTAAAAAAAAAAAAAAACTGGCGGGAGGGAATAAAAAAATGAAAATCAGAGAGGCAAATGACGTATATATCCACCAAAAACCAGACCCATGAAAATATATAAAAAAGTCCAACTAAGATTGTTAAGTAATGATGCAGTTAGCTGGGAAAAGAGCAGGAAACTGTGGGAGTAATCCTGTAAATGCTAGTCCTCAGCCGAAGAGCGATGGTCTCATTAGTGGTGGCCAGGCCTCCGACTGACTCCATCCATGCTGAGACATCAGACCATAGCAGGACTCTTCTCTCGCTGCTCCATGCAGAGCTCAGCCAGGGCCAATTTGAGTGCCACCGCAGGCTCCGCTCGCCTGTCCGTCACACACTGCTGGTCCCAGACCAGGGCAGAGTCCAAGGGGGGTGACATTTGGATCCAGAGACCTGCGGGAAAACAAAGAGAAGCTAGATGAGTATTTTCAGAGGTGGCCTGTTCTCGGAAAAAAAGAAAAGAAAAATAGGGGGCCTCCCTTTTCCCTCTGTCTCTTTATTTAAAATACAAACACATACCAACTGACTTCCATTTTGCTCCCACTCTTCCCTTCTTTCCCAAGACAGACAGAGGCACAAAACATTGCACTGTGGAATTATGCACTGACTATGTAAAAAAAAAAAGAGTCTGATAAATATTCTGAACAGCTCCTGCACATCCGGTTTCACAGACATAAGGAAGGCTTTTATCCCGTGCGCTCTATCAAAGGCGGTAATAGAGCACTGCAAGGACACACACTCGTGGATTCACAGGGTTTCTCAGCAACATCACCGCTGCTTAATGGAAAACATGCTAAAAAGAGGCGAGGTTAATAAAGATATGAGCTGTCTGTGTGCCAACATGGACACGGAGGATATTTCCTGGGAAAAGAAAACAATGCCGAACAGAAAACAAGCTGCAACAGCCTCTTTTCTGCTTCCCAGCTGCCTGAGCAGATTCTCGAGCAGAGGTACACGGGTAAACACACAAGTGCTTACAGTAAACACAGCCAATTGTTTTTGCCGGTGGCCCGAGGAAGAGCTCGTTATTACGTGCAAGGCCTGAACCTAACGTGGCCAAACTGGAGATTTTGAGGCTGTGGATGTTTGGAAAACAAAGACGAGGCAATCGAGGAACAGAGACGCTGCATATCAGCTCCCCTCGCGCCCCGGATGGAGTGACAAGCACAAGCTGTCAAAAGAAATGGGATTGAAAAATAATTTAGCCCCTCCACCTGCAACAAATGATCGATACAGGCTGTTTTTCCACCTCGGAGAGGTTTGCAGTGAAGCACAAGGCCACTGGATTACAGTAGACCACCCCTCCCTAAAATCCATTATTCCAACTTTTATGAGCCATCAAATATTTCCCTGCCCCCCCCCCCCCCCCCCTTTCCTTACCATAGGTAGCTTTCAGCTTAACTGCAGCTCCACCCGAAGTCAGCATTGGATGACACACGACAGTGGGAACGACTGGTTGAATGTTAAGCACTGCAACGGCCGTGACTGTGGATTAAGGAGCCTTGCAGGGTTATGGGGCCCCTCATCATTCAGCGAGCTCAGAGGAATCTGTTCAGTTTAGGGGCCGTGTTAAACAACTAAATCCAGACTTGGTATATCAGACAAGCAGCTATATTTAGTAGAAGGAGGGGGGAAAGAAAGAAGAAGAAATCTATACGCCTTCATGGCTCCGCTTCCTTAAATTCCTCCATTTGTTTGTTGACTAGATGGAAGCCCGCATGGGCTCTTTGTGGCAGGGATGGAGAAACAATCCTCTGACACACATCTGTGATCTACTTTTCTAAATTGAAAGAGCTAAATTTAATCAAATAAGCTTGTGGTGGTGGGGATAAGCAACCACATGAGGTGATAAAATGTGCTGCCACAGCGACAGAATCAACAGCAGAAGGCAGCAGCATCAAGATTACGATAGGTGCATAAATAAAATGTCACCAAGAATCCAGATTCAAAGAAGCACAGTGTCGAGTTTACTTAACACCACCAAAGAAACACAGATCAATGAGCTGCAGTGGCTTGATAAAAAAGGAGAGAAAAAACTACCCCACCAACACTCTGCTTTTTTTCCGTCTTGATTTTCTTTTTAATTTAATTTTCAGCCCAGGGAGCACAGTTTCTCACCACCAGATGAACGCTGTGATATGTGGCCAGGACAATCCGATTAGAACTGGATTTAGCCCCAGAAACGCAATTAAAAGTTTAAAAATGGATAAGGTATTTAAGAGGCGATAAGAGGCGGATCAGGTACACTTCAAAGGCTGCCCAGTGAGCGGTGTTCATTTGAATGAATTATTTCAAAGCGGGGAACGGGGGGGGGGGTCGAAAACCGTGCAGTGCACAGAGGGTGAAAGCCCCTCTACAAAAAGAAAGAGGAAAAGAAGAAAAAAAAACTCAGGTTTTCACTCGAGTGGGAAAAATGTGGAGCTGCGTGTTTTGTTAGCGCCAAAAACTCGATGAAATGTCTCATGAACCGCACAAATATAAACTGAACAACCGTTTTTCCTTTGCTTTTTCTCTCTAAAAGTGTCTGGGAACCCGAACGCCTTTCCTTACCATACGTAGTTCTGCTGGATGTGGGTTCGGTTACGCTTTCTGCGCTGGAATAATGAATTTCGAGTGAAAAGTGGTTCGTTTAAACGCAGCCCGGGCCCGATGTAAAGCTGCATTTTAACACACACTTTCATTATTGACCGAAAAGCATCCATCGTACCTTTGCTGAGCCTTTATCCATCGCAAACCCCGCAACCGCAGTCAACTTTTCCCCCGTCTTTACGCCTCCGTCCTTCATGCGGTCCTGCTGCAAACCCGTGCGTAAAGCTCTGTTCGGCGACGTTTGTGCGAGTCGGTTCCTACGAGCAGCTCGAACCCGGCGACTCTACGGAGGAGCATATTTGCCCGCATGGGTTATGTCCCCTTCTGCCTCCCCGTGTGTGTCTCTCGGATGTGGCTGCGAGTCCGTCCGCACTGCCGTCGGTACTTTTTTTTCTCTCCTGCGTTTTCCCAGCTTCTAAAAGGAGAGCTCCCTCCGCTTCGACTCAACACCGTGAGCGGCGCAAAAGCACCGGAGACAGCGGCAGGGGGCACTTCTCTCGCCTTCCACACTCTGGCCGAACGGTGAGGACGCACTCGCCGAACTGTCCGCCGCCTGATCCGCCACGGGCCATGACGGCCAGCTGCGTCCGTCCTGTGCGCTGTTTTTGGTGGGGAGGTCAGACTTGCCTTTCAGTGCCTGGCGCAGCTCAGACCCGGACTCCCTGCGAGTTGTTTTCTTAGATGGATTCAGCTGATAGTGCGACGTGCCTTCTCCGCTCACCTCTCTCTCTCTCTCCCCCTCTCTCTCTCCTGTCCCTCCTCCCCTCCTCAGAATAAAGAATGCATCTCCTCCAGAGCGGCTCCGTGATGGCTTTAAGCCACAGATCCTCCCCGCTGCCCTCACACTGCAGAAAATAGTTTGTCTCTCAAACACACTCTATCCCCACACACGCTATTTTGCCCGGCCTACCTTAACCCTCGCCACTGATGTCAGATCCGAGCTCCCCAACCCCCCCCCCCCCCCCCCCACACACACACACACACACACACACACACACACACACACACACTTTCATTTTAATCACAAAATTCCGAAATTAGTCCTGGAGTCACATTCCCGCTAAATAAAAGCAAAAGGAAAAAAATCTGCCTTTCCTTCTATATCATCCTGGATTTTAATTTCCAGTGTCAGGCAAATGGGGCTTTCTCTTTAGCTACGGTGCTTCTGTGCTGTTCTGTTGGCCCGCTGTAATGTCTTAGGCCTCTTTAACCCCTGTTCTTTTTGTGAAGTGTTCCTCTAATTAGCTTAAAGCTGGATAATTAAGCCCAAAAGTACGGCTTCATCTTTGCCCGCAGCCACTCTCTTGTACTGCCTCAAAGCTTCCAGACAGGCGCTGACAGCCACGGTAATTTCATCAGACTACATTGCACCCTGGCGTTAATACCGGCTCACCGGCGCACTGCTGCCGTGCCCGCGCACGTCCCCGGCGTGCGCTAACGCTCCTCGTGTATCAGTGCGCCAAACTTTGCCTAATTGCTCACGTGACGCTTCTCCCACTCATGCCCACGTAAAGTGTGCATGAGTGAGGACGTTTAAAGTATATGAAATTCATACGTCACACTCATAAGTACAGTGAGTGTGTTGCAGCCTGGCTAGCTGTTAATGACTAACAGCTTAAAGTGGCTAATGTTAGCAAACAGCTGGCCTGCTGTTGCCACACTCAGGTCCTGTTGTGAGATGAGCTTCTGACGCCATTTTGCTGAAGAGGTCTGATTCAGGGTTGTGACTCATTCTCCTGTGAAAGGCCAACTTTTGTACTGTTTTTATGTTCGGATGAAAGAAATGTCAAAGCTACCAGAGGGAATAACCTTCCACAGACATGAAACGATTCCATGTTTTTCTGCTTCAAATGTGTGACATGTGACTTAGCATAATATGTTTAAAGCTAACTCAGTGTGAAGTGATTGACATGAAAATAAGCCAACTACCATGTCAATCGTTATTATTATTAATGATAACTAATAAAGGTATCACAAATAGCAACGATTTAAATGTGTCAGTCAGCTTGTATCACTCCACGTGTTATTGTCGTAAGAAGGCCTGATTTACCTGTGTTTCAAATATATTTTTCAGTTGTGCACCTGAAGCTAGGAAAACATGCAAAGCTGCAAAACGCTCTTTAAATGGTTCGGGTTTGTGGTTAGATGCCAAAAGATAAAGTCAGAAGACGATAATGGACGGCAGAAACGAGGAGAAGCCACTAAATGAATCATGTCAACTCTCGCTTCAAGTCAGCTTTGACAGGACGGGTTAGGCAACTCACAGACGTGTTGGGAGTAACTTTAAGTCAACAGAAGACAAGAAAAGCAGCAACAATAATATTTAAACAGTAGTTTATGTAAGTACAAGATACGAATTTTGTCATGGAATCCGACCTTTCAGCTCATTCTGTAAATCCTTCCAGGAAACAGCAGCAGCACATTTAAAAGCTTTTTTTCTTCCCTAATTCTGACTCTGGGGACAAATGTTTGTGTAATACTGGGAGAGTGCAGGCTATAGGCCTACCGTTTATGTTTTTGTACACATATATGCAGAGATAAGGACGAACCAGCCCCAGCAAAGATGTACAGATAAAAACCAACCAATGGGAAACTTTACAAAGACGGTCACTCAGCAGCAGCATACAGGCAACTGTGATGTACTCGAGTTCCACGGCGTCGTAAAACATAGACAACATAATCGTAGACAGGCTCCAATAATGGTTTTGATCTTAGGAAGCGCAGACAACTCCAATCCTCTTTGTATAACCTCCCAAATAATTTGCTGACTTTATGACTCTGCGCTACTGTTAGCAAACGCCACAATGCTAGGCATTCACAACTGCCAACATGGCTGCAGCTAAACAAAAATATAACTACATGCATATATGTGGTATAATTTTTAGTTGAATTCCATTCAGTTTTATACATAAATCCCAACAACAGTTATCCCAAGGTAAGATAAAGACTCTAACAATCAGACGACCCCCTGTGAGGTAACACTTTCTAGACTGTAGGAAGGAAAAACACCTTTTTAAAAAGAAGAAAATGAGGCGCAGCCATCGACGGTTGGGGATGAGGGCAACGAGACAGGACAAAAGACACACCGAGGAAGGGAGCCAGAGATTTATAATAACTAATGATTACCTGCAGAGTGGTGTCTAAACACAGAGAGAGTGAAACGAGGTGAGTGAAGAAGAAGCAGTCAGTACTTCATGGGAAGCTCCCAGCAGCCTACAGCTATTGCATCGTAACTACGGGAGGACTCAGGGTCACCTGATCCAGCCATAACTATGCGCTTTATCAAAAAGGAAAGTTTGAAGTCTATTATTAAAAGAAGAAGGACCTGAAAGCCAAGGGCTCGGCCTCCCGTTCTGAATGAAATATTCTAAGTAAACCAGCAGTCTGACATTGTTACAATTGTTACTATGTTACCATGTGATGGTAAGATGGGAACACCTGCTTATAACTCTCCTTTTGCCCATGTAAGTATTGAGCCACATATACAAAACCATAATATGTTACATTCCAATTATTTATCTACTGGAATTTATCCTGTAGTGTCAACTCTGTGTTCTCCAACCGTGCAAAGGCAGGCTGACTAGCAGTAGTTTGCTAGTTTCCCCGTCCTCAGTGAACTGCAGTCTAAACAGCAGAGCGCTGAAAGTCGTAAAAGGTTTGACAGCTGATTTGTGCCTGAGATGGTAGGGAAACATGCAAACAGCATTTGTAGGCTATGATGTGTGTCTTTCATGAACGGCAGAGGTTTGCAGTGCGTCGCCTCGGAGGGCTAGCAAACATGTCAGAGGCAAAACCGGTCTGATCCTGCTAGGATGTCATTCTAATTTATATTAGCTTTCACAGGAAAGAAATATAAATTACTAACAAAAGAGGAGGCATTTAAATGTCAGCTTTTGCCTTAGAAATACTAAAAGCTGTCATGATCTGTGTGCTGCGTGAGGCGGAGCCGGGGTCAGGAAGCCGTTCAGGTCAGCAGGTGCGCCTGCCTTTGATCTTTGCCTCCATTTGCCAGAGAGCATTAATGATGGACTTGCGGTGACCCATTTCAACAACGCACATAAGTCATGAACAACCTTTCCAACAAATCGGGCAGCTCCCGCTTAATCACCCCCGTCATATCGTCCAGTCAGGCCTGTCCGGTGAGCACGTGTCGCTCAAGTCTTCTAAAAGCTACAGTCCTTCCACGAGATGATTCGGTTGTTCTCGCGTTTGCCTTTCACGTTTAATTTTGTCCGCCGCGTCCCCGAGACAGATGGGCGGCCGTTGCGAGGCCCAGTCCACAACATTTAATTCCTTCATAAATCAAGCGTCTCCGCACGCCATGAATTATTGATAAAGTGAATTTAGAGGAAACAGCCTATTTTTATTTTCTCCTTGATGGACGTGTTTTGCAGCAGTGTGCTACGTTCACGGTCGCTGCAGCGCGGCGGTATGTCTCGTTCTCTCTCGAGCACACAAATGGGGATGAAATGACAGACATTTAGATGAGCAAAGGAAGGTGGGGGGGGGGGGGGGGGGCTATGGGCAAATACGCTGAAGCCATTATCTGGCTTGTTAATTTGGTTTTGCTCATTGTTGTCAAGCAAAATAACAGAGCAGAGGTCAGATGTAAAATTACCTGCAAAATAAATAAATAAGAGTCGCAGCAGATCAAATTCATCAGGATTCCTTCTGCATGTGTTTGAAACTATATCGGACAAATGCAGGAACATACTGGAAGTGGAAATTCCCCTTCACTTGCCCAGAGACCTTCCCAGGGATTTTAGTTTTTTTGGTGTGGTGTATTTACTCTGCACGCTTGTGTACCTTGATAAAACTGCAGATACACACATGACCCGAGCGCACATCAAAGCCTGCTCTGTCCATCTGCTCCTGTTCAGGGCCCCAAACAGTGTTAAAGGAGGGCAGAGGAAGGAGAAGCGTGGGGGGAAAGTCCACTTAGATATGCAGATATGTTTATCCCACGGTTATGTTAGCTGCAGTCCCCGAGAGACATCATTAGCTTATCACGTTTCTCCCTGCATGAATTTACATCTGGACACCGAAAGGCACTTCAAAGGTGGCAACAACATCAGTGTTTAAAAACCTCCGTGCACGTATTGGCAGGATCTCTGAAAAGCACTAACTGTGGGAAACCACAGTAATATTGCGAGCTGTGATGCAATCGGGGGCCCGCCGCTCCAGATTCCAGTGGCTTAAAGAAAAATATGCTGATTAGGTTTAGAGTGGGAGATCAATGCGTTCATTAATTTCTCAGGCAATGTAATTATGTTTGCCCTCGTCGATTATCAATCCACATGCATCTAACAGCACGGCGCGACTCCTAGAAGGGCCGCTTTTTCACAGCCAAGGGAAATAACTTGGCCGACAACACGATGTATATTATATCGCCAAGGAGTGAGCTGAGAGGAGGCAGGGGGCTGTGAACAAACTCTTTAACCCCTCCAGATTTAGTGCTTTTTTTTACCACTTTTAACTTTTTGATCTTTCGATTTTTTAACAGGCACAAACACAAAAATAAGCACACACACACACACACACACACATAACTATAACCACAAGCTCGTGTATCTTCTACTCTAAATACTCCATTTCCAACATTTTTTAGTTAAATTTGTGCCTTGGATTATGTCATTTAGAGCATCCTGACATCTGAAACATGGGTTTCTCTTTGCCAGGAGCAGCCAATCAGAACAAAGGTTGGAAGATTAAAGGAAAGATTAGGAAACCAAAAAAGCTTGTTTTTTTAAATAGCAGATGTTGGGGCGCACCAAGGTCTCGTATAAGGTAATGGGACTTCTTCTCATATAAAGCGTTTCTACTTTATTCAGTCAATAATTCACACACACACTCATACAAGTATTTTTTTGTATCAATGACATTCGCACTCATTCATACTAGGATGAACTCATCAGGGCTCAGCATCTTGGCTAAGGATACTTTGGCATGCAGACCGGATCAGCAATTGAACCGCCAACCTTCCGATTAGCCACAGGCACCCATCATAAAAACAAAAGGTGAAAAAAAGAGGATTATTTTTAACTATGAATCATGCAAAGCTACTCTGGTGCAGTCCAAGAATGAAACTATGGAGCTGGAAACGAGCATAATAACAGGCCCTCTTTAAAAGCGGAGGAAAAAGTCAAGCGCACAGCGTCCTGTACGAATCCAGCTCCACTCCATCTGCCTCTATAATGTCATGGGGGCTGTTTCGTGTTGGCATTTAAAATGTAAAAAGATTTATCGGCGAGGAATAAAAGTTGCTTTAATAAAATGAGCAAAATGGTCAGCGGAACTGTCGCGGCTCAATCAGGGTCGTTTCACGAGTAGCACCGAAGGCAGCGCGCTCCAACGTGAGCATGTGAATTATAGGGGAGCCAGAGTGAATGCAGGGTCCTGACTGAATGCTGCCCTGTGCTAATGCCAGGCTGTAAAAACACTGACTTGACAACAAGCAAGCCCCTGTAGTTCTGCTGAGGGAGGGATGGGGGAGAGAGCAGCAGAGGAAGGGGGAGCGGAGGGGGTGTAGGGGGAGAAAAGGGGCAGAGTGGTTTGAAATCAAAGGAGGTCAAAAGAGGACTGGTTCTTGATATGTGGCTGCCATGTCATCGCTGCCCTTCTACGATTTAATACCACTGACGAGTGCCGTGCAGTGTCTAATTGTGAAGATGAGTGGCGGCCTTTTTGCTGACGTGTGCTGCTCGCTGCTGTGAAAAATATCTTAAAAGGTGCCGTCCACCCTGGGAAATCTTTACTTTAGTTTACACAACAGGTCTGTGATATTTATCTCTGCCAGTATGTTGCAGTCAGTGCGTCTCAAAGCACTACAGCAGTGCAATCTGCTCACAGAGTGAAAATACTTTTCTTTATTTCTTCAATCCTCCAAAGCCTTCAAGACCATCCCGATTAAAAATATTCTGTTGAGCAATAAAGACATAAGTAGTTTTCCAATCATTGCTGCTTTTTTGGCCTTGCTATGGCCTTGTTGCTCCAGCACTTTGATAGCTGCTGACATATTTTTGTCTGGGGCAAACAATCAAACTTTAATGGTCCTTAGAAGATTAATCATATTCATATAGCTGACTCGGGCTCATCGGCACAGACTCACTCCAATTGACTGCAACGGGCTGGCAATATGTCTGCAGTTATTTGCAAACTATTACGAAACTGTCTAAGAGTGTCAGCATTGAATCCAAGTCAGACCGTGATTGTTTGGAGACCAGTTGACCTTTTCAATCAGCTCGAGATCAAAAGTCGCCCTAGGGGTGGAGTCAAAGGAGCTTGCAAAGAAAAGCGTCTGGACTCCTTTAAGTTACTTGAAGACGTTTCACCTCTCATCTGAGAAGCTTCTTCAGTTCTAAGGTCAAATGGTGGAGAGTCCCAGATTTAAACCCAGTGGGAGTTTCCCCCCACAGAGGGACAAAAGGACCCCCTGATGATCCTCTAATCGCCTGAGCCAAGGTGTGAAACTGGGTGTGGGTCCCAATCAGCCAGAGTTGCCAGGGGTGGAGTGTGTCGGACACTCAACTTCCAGGTAAACATTTGTAATTGCCATGAACATATTAAAAGCCAAACTAGGAGAGCTATTCCAGTAATTCCTTAAAAACTGAAACAATACTAAATTATATTCAATCATTTTTTTGCAGGGCAAAACGTGCCTGAAAGGCGAGTGTTCTGCTAATCTATGCTAACAGGTCAGTTAAGGATTTATGACACAGCTCCCTTAATGGCACTCGTTTGTAAATCAGAACTAGTTGTTGGAAGTTCAGCCAGAGAAACTTTGTATAAGAAGATGACTGCAGTGGTCAAAGGTGATTGCTGTCAGGTTGCTGCTGCCTGAAATTCTGATGCTCCGATCATTAGTTTTTTTTTCACAACCTGTTAAAAATATGAAATAAAAAAAAATTAAAATTGAACTTTATCATCTCAACCCTGTTTATAAAAAAATGCGTCACATTTCCATGTATTCTGAACGATCCCTGTGAAACTACAGATCCACGGTGTGAACAACAGAACAGTAATCACGAGTACGTTAGCTTTGTCACTGTGACGCATGTGAACTTTGCCTTATTAGCATTTCGTGTTTAGGCGGAGCCTCACGGAGCTGCTAGTATTTGCATTTTTAAAGATGACGTCAGGCTCTCATGGAGTAAGGAAGTTACTAAGAATTGAAACTGGCAGGAGAACAGTGCACTGTCATACCAGAGCGTTCAAAACACATTTAAAGCCAAAAACTGTCATTTTAATGTAAAAAAAAAAAGTTTCTTTTTTCTTCACAAGGGAAATAAAGAAGAACGACTGCAGAATTTTTATTCTGATATTTCATGACTACATATGTTTTATCTTCACGTTTGAACCTTTTCTTAAACACCCCCACAGCTCGTTTGATATTTCTGAGAAGAAATAAAATACCCGGCTGAAAAGCGTAAAGCAGGCCAACTTCATGTAGCTGTTTTTAGCTAAAAGGCTTGAAGTGTGTTCAACTTTACAAATCCTGGAATTTCACTTTATTTGGTGAAAAATGTGCTTCCTCGCAGGATTTCCTTGACACAGCGCAGGCTTGTTAAAAACAGCCAGGATGTTTAGGAGTAAAAGTAAAAAGACCCGCGAGAGAGAAACTTACAAGAGATCAGCAGAGAAAGAACAGTAGAGGAGAAAAATAGACAGATGCCAGGAAGGAGCAGGTCTCGGGGTCACGCGAAAGATGGGCCTGATCCCACCTCCAATCCCTGCAGCTTTTCTTTTGTTTGAAGTCACATCTGGGCTAAATTTCCCCTTCTGCACGGAGCATAGAGGAAGTCTTCTGGGTGGGTGGAAAAGGGTCTCAGGGCCGCTCCTGCCTCCCAGGCTAAACACTTCTAAGTACCGTACATCTATGAGTCACTGAACCAGGCACTGCACAATCCCATAGCCAGACCCTGAATCAGTGCTCATCACTCCATGATGACTGATGCAGGCTGGTCACTCATGTGACACGTTAGCAAACGCCTGTTTTGACTGAAGACAGATGCAATCAGTTCAACAGGTTCAAAAGATCACAACAGTTACCACACCAGAGACAAGGTACAACTCGTGACTTATTTCATCACACGGGTCATGACGGCCTTACTGCCTGCGAGGAGGAAGTCACGTGCACATTATTCTGTACACAAAGGGTTGCAACACTGATGAAACAGTTTGAGCTGCTTCTCTGTGAGGTAATATTTAACTGCATTATGGGAAATGTAGGTTCATTTCATACTAAGGACTGAAAGCCTGCTAGTGATTCAGTTTCAGCCAGACACATGCCCACGTGAGCGGAGAAATAACTTTGTAGAAGTGCAATAAAATTAAAAACAGTTAAGGCCACTCCACTGATTTTATAAGAGAAAACACTTGGGTGGTGTCTTTCAGGGTCGCCTCGGCCTTCACCCAAAACATACTCTTTGTTTTTTAAAGAAGTGGACATACCAATGATATTATTGGGTTGCATTATGGGAAATGTAGGAATTTTTTTGGCTGACTCATAAAAGTTAGAGAATCTAGCCTTTGATATCAGCAACGGCAAATGAGTGCAAAGCCAATGAACAAGTTCATCGAGCTGCCAAAACACAATTACAAGCTTGGTTTACAGTAAAGATGACAAATACTTTATGTCGTGAAACACAAGGACTGCTACGCATCCAATGAGCCCCGCACATATTTCTCTTTTTCATGTTGCACGTGAATAAAATGAAACTTTCAGTGTCTGAAAACGAGGAACTCGGCAATAAAACACTGTTTTGCCAAACTGGATCGGTAACAACCTAAGAAGATGAGTATGCGCTGCAGCGCTGCACTGCTCTGACCACCAACTTGATTTGATCAGGTCTCAGCAGCTGCTTAAACGCTCTGCCTGTGCTGAATGACAATCTGTGTTTATCTTTGGCTTTCCCCTCCAACTAATTAACTAAATCCCCGGAACACCAAAACACCACAGTCCCCTGAACCTTTTCCTCTTCTGACAGCTGATTTATTAATGCACCATTTCAAATTAGAGCCAAGTGGAGGACGTCTCGAGACAATTTATGCTCGCACGACCTGAGACACTTATTAATTGCTATATTTTAATTAAAGATAATTACACTACCTAAGCATATAATGGGGGTTTCATTGTAAACCTTCTTTATTTAAATAACCCTGAGTAAAATGAAGAGATAATTGTTGTTGTCGTCCTTATTACGATCATTGCTTCCTTTTTTTAAAATTCAGCAGCTTAAATTATCCAAACAGTCGCGCACGCCAGGCACAGACGCACACGCGAAGGCTGTTCTTCACTTCCTCTTTGCTTATGTGCTCCCACGTCTTCACTTTCAGATTAAACACTCTGCCAATCTCTATTCCTCGTGGAAATGTTTAATTGCCTGGGAAGCGAGGAGACACTTCAGCCTGCGGTACGTCCAAAAAGTAGGCATTGCGGTGGATGTGCGAAAGGCTCCTATTATCCGTTTTAGCCCTCCTCTCGCCCTTTGGGTGTGAAAAATCCCCCGATGCGTGAGGCAGGACTTTGGATAAATCCAGATTACATCAGAAGGCAGGTGAAACGGCTCACAAAACAGTCAGCTAAAAATATAATTACGCTGTCAGACACCACTAAGCTACAGCCGGTAATCCTCTGCCACGCCGATGCCGTTTGCTTGTCTTTTCCCATCAAGTGCCGTAATTTAATATCCTTATCCTGTGTCTTAATATACGTTTCTTTCCTCTGGTTAATTCATCATCATCACATTTTTTTTGTTCCACTTTATTTATTCTTGCAACAATCACACTATTGGACTTGGCGAGCTTCAGTGTAACCTCATGCGTTATGGTATTAAAAAGCCTGGCGAGTGTTCTTTTGCTCTTATTTTGGAGTTGAAATTAAACAACATGAGATATGCACATGACCGCTTTTTTAAATCTTCTTCTTTGCAGGATCCCAAAGTGCTGCTCACTATGTCCTAAAACACAAACATGAGATTTCAGTAAACGTGGTTTTGCTGAGGCAGTAGCCCCTTAAAACAATCTGCACTTCCATCTGGTCGCTGTGGTTTTTGCCCCTTGGTCTGGTTGGCTCCTCTCCCTGCCTCCCTGCTCTGCTTCCACTAACTGCCGCAGCGTGCCCACCTCACTCTCATGAAACATCCCGAGGGCGTCTCTAGAGGTGAACGCCTACACGAGAATTAGCACTCCTCTCAGGGTGCTTCAGGGACGCCCGGTGATTCAGAGCGTCTCATCGAGCCTCTTCTGGCCTCGCGTCCCGTGAAGAGGGAGAACAAAGAGGCTCAGCGAGAGAGGAAGAGCAGAGCGATCGATTCGAAGGGATCTGTTTTCATCGCTCATCCCTCGCTGAGCAACAGATCACTCCTCCTTTCTCGCTCAGGTGGCACGGGGCCCAACCCCGGTGCTGCCACCCTGCCCAGATTAATTGAAGCATGCTGTTGTAAATGAATCACACATGGCTAATATCTCCCCACTTTACCCTCTCTCCGACACACACACGCCTAGCGTCACCTATCTTCATTGTTTTTCTATTTCGGGAACAGGCGACTTCACCGGTGCCTCTTATTTTCTAAGGAAGTGATTCTCGATGGAGGTGTGAGTGTAAAGGTAACCGAGGTCAGGTGCTCGTTGGGTTGAGTTCACTGTAAAATTCATGACTTTCCCTTTTGGTTTTTCATTTGTCTCTTTCCACATCCCTCTCGCTGCTCTTAACCTGGCACAAAGCAGATTAATTGCGCTGTCCTACAAAAGGTAGAAATAAGCCAGCACACCTGCCCCTGTTGCCACTGTGCATTAAGATGAATACATCACGGATTTGTCTTTATTAGTTATTTATAAGACCCACTGCCCAGAATAACAGCGCTAAAGGAAAGGGACGGAGCAAACAGGCGCCAACGGCCTTTTTTAAGTAATACGAAAGCGTTGACCACAGTGACATCGGCCACAGCGTCCTGCCAGCTGGCTGCATCGGACTCGTGTCGACACGGTGGATCACGTAAACGTCAGGCGTCATCGAGGCGAGGTGACAGGATTCATTTGTCTGCAGACACGAGTAAGTTTGTTTTTTAAGTTGCTGTCGGCAGTAATACTGTAACGTGTATTATTATCTATCTGTTCATATGTAACAAACATCCTGAGAGTTGAAAACAATAACAGATCAAATTAGGAGCAACATTAAAGGGGCAGAAAAAAGCCTTTTCCCCCAATTCTGTTCTGATTCTTGGGACAATCAATTATATGATATTGTGAGAACGAAGGCTGTATTGGCTGTGGTTTTAATAAGATAATTACATAAAACAGAAAAACACATTTTTATAAAATGTTTACTGAAAACTGAATCTTAGGACTTTAAAACTAAAAAAATAATAATCAGAAAACATGAGTAAAAACAACTCAGTCATGGATCGGCCTCCCCAGAGCCCAGGCCTCAACATGTAGAGCAAAAACGGGCAGTCAACCCATATGGAAGAGAACTAGTAAAAACGTATATGATTTACTCATGAAAGTGGCCACTTTCTCATTACTTTCATACATTATTTTACTAAATATCCAAAACATACAAGTTTCATTATATAATTTTTCAATGGATCTTATATCTGTTTTCACTCTTGTATGCTTTTCATACAAGTTTCACACAAGACAGACACAAACTTTATAAGATTTCTATTTATCTTTTCCATATGGGAACGCCCAAAGAAAATTCCAGAATGCATCAAATGCCTCGACTGTAAAGTGCATTTATTTGAGATAGATAATATTTTATAATTGTAAGGTCTCAGTGTGACTGCGATGTACATCCTGTCACCAGTGAAAAGCTGCTCTTGCGAACAGTTTAAAAAAACCACCATTCCCACTTATCAAATTAGATTTCCAGGCTCTGCAGCACAGGAAGTGTTTACTGCCTGTGAGCTAATATTTTATACCGACTCGAGATGTTTGATGGCTAATGAGAGCGCAGTCTTTCACAAAAGCCACAGTGCCCCGTTGGTCCCCTCTTATCGTCACACTCATCACGGCGTATTCACTAACTTGGCAAAGCCCCTGATTGCATGGTTAGAAATTCAAATGGTGGATGTATCGGGTTTGATATGAATATTATGTGGTTTGCCCATGGGGACAATTCCATTTGTAAGATCTGCTGCCTTTCTTTGTTTGAACCCCTTTGGATTTGTCACTTTGCATTAGCCTTAAGAGGTAAAGCTTTTAAATGCTCCCAATAATGGAAAGCATGCTTCGGCGGTGACACCGCTATGATCTATATCAAAGCCATCTGGAAAATAAAACTTGCCCGCTTGCCTTTAAAAGTGCGTTTTGTGCTCAGTAAATACTTATCTTGTGATAAACGGGCAAGTTAACAAAAGTGTAAATGTATTTACAATTTCAAACGATACGAGGATGATGCTAACGAGCTAAATTTGGGCTGCAGTACACTAAACCCTTGTGTGCGCACCAAACAACAGGCCTCTTTTGAATACGCTCCCCTGTGTCCTGTATGAGAGCGTGCCTGTTTTTTATTAAACGCCACCTTGATGGAATGTCATTTGTACACTAAATACTATGTTTCGCTCCCAGCGGCCGCTGCCCGCATGCATTTGTCAGGGCGAGCCACTTGTTCAACACGCCGATGTGATTAATTGTGTGTCTCTGCACAGATTTACACTGATAGCCCCTGCTGTCACAGACCGCGTGCACGGACGTCTCTACAACATCCACAGTGGCCTGGAACGGTTAAACAAATGGCCGCGAGGCAGAGCATGCTCGCTGTGCACCGGTGGGAGTTTGTAGGTGCTTATTCTGCACACTGAACTTCTTTGTTCTCCCGCCGACCTTCATCCAGACACTTTTATTTGACAACAAGGTGTGCCCCGCAACAGCCGATTGGAGCTGATGTCCCTATGCAGCTGCCAGGGGTGGTGATTATGACTGTCATAAAACAGCCTTGGCTCCATCTCCCTGGTGTATAAGGGAGGAAAAACAATAGCTGGCACATGTGCCTGACCAAAAAAACAAGGAAGGCAAAAATTCCCCCCGTGTTATTTAAAACTGTTAAGAGCTAGCAGGTATTTCTCATGACTATCTGCTTTCCCCCGGGTATCGGGTATCTTCAGGCATAGTCTCGGAATGATCCAGAAAGGTAGGCGGAATGCAGGGACTGCACATGGAAGCATTTTAGACGGCTGCAGAGCAGGCGTCCACCGGAGAGATGTAAGACGAAACATTGCTCAATGTCCTCTTCAATGTATCTCTTGGAAAGAGTGTTAACACATGTTTGGTTCCTGGGCTATCTAGCCGTGTGTGTGTGTGTGTGTGTGTGTGTGTGTGTGTGTGTGTGTGTGTGTGTGTGTGAACAGTAACTGCCGTGTCACAGCGGGGGCTGTGCAGAAATACTCCCCTGGGACTTCAGCTCTGGCGTGGGTCCAGCTCTACTGATACATTAACAAGAAGAACTTGTTCTTATCAATGGGGCGCTTTATTCCTGCTGTACACACACACACACATGTGCGTCCTCCCTGATCAACACACACAGAAATGCAAACATCAAACATTCCAATAAAGACACACACACACAACAAATACACCCAGCTGACTGATACACTCGCAGACAAACAGACAGTAGAGCACATAAACTGGTCTCAGACTGATAAACACACACACGGACAGACGGACACACAAACACACAGTCTGCCAGTACAGAAACAGTGGGGACATCAGGAATGCCCTTTATCACAGCACCTCTCTCACACACACACACACACACACACACACACACACACACACACACACACACACACACACACACACACACACACACACCGCCTGCTTGTTGTTGTTCCCAGTGAGGTGAAACTGAATCTTTCAACTAGAAAAAAATATGCAAAAAAGATAAAATGGTAACAAAAAGTGCAGATTTGCATCAGTTTACACCAGCGGAGTCGTAGTGTTTGGGTCAGTGTGCAATAGCAGAGCCAGAACGCCAAATAATTCCACCGATAATGTTATTTTGTTTGTAGCTAATGCGCTGTACTGTTGGTGGACACAGCCTTAGATCGATCCATTTTCTGCTATTTACCCTAATGATGGTGTCAATACTAAAACGAGACTTTAGTCATCTTGAAACGTTCAATGTTGATCCATCCTCCGCTGTTTTTCAAAGACTATAACACAAGGAACAAAGAACAAGCTGGCTGTTCCTCTCCTGGGAAAACAACCCTTGACGGGCTTGATGGAACAAACAATTAACCCCATGAGACCAAAGTGCCCAACCCTAAACACAACCTCATGCTTTGGGCAAAAAAAGGACTTTTTAGGGGAAAAAGGTTGAAAAGTTATTGATGTCTTTCATATGTTGTAATTCGGCAAAGATTAAAACATGTACGGTTAGAAAGACGAGCTAGCGTCACAACATCGACGGCCTCAGTGATTCCAGCCATGGATGTTTACTGTGCACCCAGATGTGAATATTGTTTTGTATGTAAAACTTTATATTCAACTTTATATAATACTGCATAGAAGCTTGCAGTATTTTTTACTTAAAAAATGTAACCTTTTGAAGTCGGATGATTCTTTGTGACAGAGCTACGTCTGACTTCGACCTCTGTGTTTGTATCTGTCAGTCTGGTAGAAATCAATTGTGTCAATGCACACAAAATAAAGGTTTTCACTTTTAAATGGCAAAAACATCCACAGTTTGAGACAAGAGAGCGAGCTTTGTGATTTGTATGAATTAAGTTGGCCGTTTACCTCAGTTTGAATCCCACAGACAGATTTTTTGTTAGGGTCCCTGGGTCGTCGACCCAGTGTTTTGTGTTTTTGGTTCTTTGATTTTGTTATTTCATTATAATCTAGCTTTGCTTTACGGGTTTTAGGATTATTCTTAGTTTAGGTTCTCTGGGTGGGGTTTGGTTAGAGTTTTAGTGTTCTGCTTTTCTGTCTGTGTTCCATAGTTGCTGTCTCCCCTGTCTGCTGTATCCCCACGTCCAGTCAGTGTCTGTGTCTGCCCTGGTCCCACGTCTCTGGTCCCTTTGTTATAGTGCTTGCCTGTGAGTCTGTGTTATGTTTCCTGTTTTACTTTGAAAGTCCATGTCTCACGTTAATGTGTCTGGTTTTGCTTCCTTTGTCTCGTCAGGCCTGATTTGCCCCAGCTGTGTCTCCCTCCTGTTGCCCATTCCCTGATTGCTCCCTCTGTGTATTTAAGCCCTGTGTTTCAGTTTGTCAGTGTTGTGATCTACTCTTATCTACCCTCCCTTATGCTGTGTGTTTTGGGGTTCCCTGCCTGCATTAATGTTTGTACTTTGGAAGTTTGTTACTTTGAGTTCAACATTAAAGCTGTTTTTTGAGTTCACGTCTGTCTCCGGAGTCTGCACTTTGGGTCCTTTTCCTGCCTGCACACAGCCGTTCCATAAAATTTTTATAATTCAAGTGTGTTATTAGTTGTGACTGAAAGAGACTCAGTTAAATAAAGAAATATGATCATTGCCATGACATGAATCATTCTTCCTGTTGAAATAAATTAGGTTCAAAGTCTTGCTGACTCTCGACAACACAAACAAATAATTGCTTTTTGTGACTATTTCACATTTTTCCATGAGACTGTTGATATTTAATGTGAAAGTGAAAGAAAGGAAACAGATCAGGTCACGCTTATATATTAACCATACACGTGATGGACGTGATGCTGTCCACATGCACCCCACTATGTTTTTACGTGTTGTGGCTCTGTTGTGTAAACGTCAACGCCATTTTACACCAGTGAAAACGGAGCTTTTCAGAAAATCCTTCCAAAGTGAAAACTTTCATAAAATTTTGCATTTATATGTTGACAAGGAAAAACTGATTTTGGTGCTCTTGACGTCATTTTGTGTTTTCAAAAACAACCGGAAAAAATAAAATTCTGGTTTAGAAAAAAAAAGCCGTGTGCGTGTGGAGGTAGCCGCAGTGCTTTGTTGCTCTTGGCTGGTCGGAGCTGGTCTATCCAGCTGTGTCCAGAGGCATTAAGGTCCTTGCACATTGATAATACCCTTGGAAAGCAAATGGCATTTGCACATTTGTCTGCCGTTGCCGGGAGTAATAGGAGTAAAAGCAGGGAGAGTGCACATCTCTGTCACCTCCTTGGCTGCCGCTGCCTTTAAGGTGAAAAAGTGCGCAGCCATCCGCTGCCCTGCTAATGTCTCGACATGGCCTACCTCAATGACAAGGCTTCCTCTCAGAATTTAATTATAAACCTCTGTTTTTTCTTCCTCTCTCGCTTGTTTGGCGGCCGACCTCTCATACTTCCTCTTCCTCTGCAATCAGCCTTCTTTATTCATGCCAATAAAAAATGTTTTTCTTTTTCCACAGCTCGGACTGCTGCCCACGTGCAGCACAAACACAAGTACACTGGTGTAAAATAAAGCTACCACTCTCAAGCACCAAGGCCAAACGCTGCATTACTCACACTCTGGCACTTAATGAAGAGTACAGGTGTGTGTGGAGGAAAGGTGCTAATACCTTTTCCTGCTCTATTTTTGCTGGAAAACGTGTAAAGGTGCTGCTCTGCTGTAAGAAACCTTTTGGTCTTTTATCTGTTCCGCTCGGCGCCTTCCACCCCGGATGTCACGTTTCTTTTTGTTTTCAGAAAGCGTTTAGAAACCGCCCGCCATCACTCACGCACGCCATCGTTTCTTTAAACAACACGTGTATCCTATTTTCCTTTCTTTATGTGACTTAATCGTACGGCTCATTATCGTATTTAATGCGGACTGTTTTCACTCGTTCCGTTGCGGAGCACTTTTACGACGCACATACTTTCAGTTCGTCTGGTGAACATAAAGCGTTTGGCGATTGCACACAATCTCTGCATCGTCTTGTTCCACTTCTATTGTTGCAGCACAGACGTGGGTTTGATATGCAAACTCAGCGCAGCAGTTGTGGTGCTGTGAAGCCACACCAGCACACAGTACATGTGATGCTGTAAATGACGGATTAAATTAGACATTTATGGCCAGAACAGTTTTTGAACAGGAGCCTGTTTTCTGGGAGGTACGACGACCCACACGAGACTTTCTAACTGATGTGCTTCTGTTTGAGCACTTAGACATAATGTTCAGGTCCTTGACCGTCTAGATGATATTCTGCCAATGTCCACATGTATCCCTCTGCAACAATTAATTAAATGAACTGATCACACACACACACACACACACACACACGGCTGCCGCTCTTTCTTCACTCATGAAAGAATACATAAAAACACAAGTGGGAATCAGATTTTCACTTTCGTGTCTCTGTGCAAAAATCGTTATTTCTTTTGACAGTCAAGCGTAAGCTACATTATAACTACTGCCATGGCAACAAAGATAGGTCGCCTCATTATGGTGTGGTATACTTGCTGTCCTTAACAACATTTTTAAGTGTTAAGGACCAGTGGTGACATTACGCTCGTTAGTCCAAATATGTTCCTTCACTTCACCTTAATTTCAAGATTATCCTGATTTTAAGAGGTGATATAAAATGAAAAGTTCAGTGAGAGTCTGGGTCAGGTTAGCTTTGTGTCAGAGTGAAGTGACTATGATGAGGCTCGCCCAATCCACAAAATTCTAAATGAAACACGTGCCAGCATTGAGCACATGCTTGTGGACTTTGATTAGCCCCAAGAAGACTTAATTTATGAATCACCTTTGTTAAAGTCTGGACTGTTAGTTCCCTTACCAAAATTTTCAATGTTCCCTTTTAGTCAGCGTCGGCAACTGGAGCATTTCAGCTGACTTGCTAACAACAAAACGCCGGACGCTTTTAAGTGACATGCTAACTTTAGCTACTAATTAAGAGTCCTTCAGGGATTATGTCGATTAGAAAGAGTGGAGGGTTTGGGTACCTTCACATTTTTTAAACTAAAGGAGCATCTGTTGTTCAGTATATGCTTCCAAACATGTAAGCTAACTTTTTGTTAGCTGCTTATTAAACATCTTTAGCCAATCAGTATCTTGTTTCATAGTCGGACTCACCTCACATCCAGTTTCATAACACAAATCAGTGGCTGATGCTGCAGCAGACAGGTCCATGTTTTACACTATACGAGATGGACGGCCTTTGGTTTCAATCAGCTGAGATTTAATGGAAACATGTAAAGGCAGCACCGTGCGCCAACTCAACTCAACTCACTGGAAAAAAGTGAAAAATGCTAAAACTAATTTACCTCAAATGTATCTGTGAGGTGGTTACTTTGTGCCTCCCCTGGTCAGAGAACAATGGAGAGGGACACAGAGTGGCACTTCTGCCAAAGGCCTCTCTTGATGGCTTTTGCCCTCCAGAATTTCCTGAAGCTGCACTGGTGTGGTGGAGGACCAGCGTGGTTCTGCATTCATTCAAACCATGCCCACAGCCCCAGTAATGCCTGAAGCCGGAGTTCTTACAGCCAACTGGCAACATAAGCACAAAACGTGGGGACGTCTCCGAGTGTCAGTGTGATGTTAGCAGCAGTGGCGTTGCTGCAGGGAACATCCTGCCATCTGCAGCCACTGCAAAGCTAGCTTATATCTGCATCTGCAGGGGACAAATAACCCCTCAGTCTGATGTCACGATGTCGATAAGAGTCGTTTGACAGCATTGGTCTTGGTTCTGCATGATTTTAAACAGTACATGTTCAGATCCATTTTCACCCACAAAGTGTTATTTTTATATATTTCAGAGGAAATAAGAACACCGGCTTTGATGTGGTTTCTTTTTTTTCTTTTGGTCCCCCGCTGTGGTTGATGGCTTCCCCTCCCTGAGCTTGGTTCTGGGAGAGGTCTATTCCCTTCCCATTGTCACCAAGTCCTGCTCACAGGGATCATCTGATGGCTGGGGTTCTCTCTCTCTGAAGTTGTATCCCCTTTACAAGATAAAATACTAGGGGTGGGGGAAACAATCGATACTGTGTAGTATCGTGATATTTTGTTTGCTAATAATGTATCGATGCAGGGACAGCAGAAATCGATATTTTGTTACAAAAAGGTTTTCGTGCTCTGACTTCAGAGCATGTTGATCCTTTTTCTGAGCAAGAATCCTGACATTCCTTCACTGTCCAAATGTGTTTAACTTGTTTTTTGGCAGCAATAAACATGACAGTTTACTTATTTTAATTTAAGACATGTTTTATTTTAATTAAGTTTAAAACTTTTTTATTTAATGTAAAATTATATTTTGTTTTAATTTACTTTCAAATTCTTCAGTTGCTGAAGGGGCTGCATAGTTTTCATAAATTGCATAGTTCAGAATAGCTCGACTAATACAAACCGTTCAGCTTGTCAACAATAAAACTGAAATGAGAGAAAGACTGAGTGTGGACTTTGATATTAGATAAAATTAATATTGATAAAGTTTACCTTTATGTACAGAATCTGAATATCGCAAAATATTTTTAAAAATTGCAATAATATCGTATCGTGAGTTAAGTATTGTGATAATATCGTATCGTGGGATGTATGGTGATTCCCACCTCTATAAAATACGATGAGGAAGTTGTTGGGATTTCATTCTTTCGGTTTCGTATTAGACATTTAGGTGATATTTATTAAACATATATATTTAATCATTATTCCAAGAGCCCAGCGTGCACACAGTTTCTGCCTGGGGACACATTTTGCTCGTGTTATACGATTTCCGGGAAAAACAAACCAAAAACATATAGCTGACCTGGTATTTGTTTAAGTACATTTCCAATTGAGTTTTCCTTCTGAAAAGCCACTTAAGGCTTTTATGAAGGCAACTTGTCATGCCTCTAATGCCTGCAGTGCTTATGGGACAAACTCCCCAAACTACACCTCCTTTGAAACAGTTTAGTGCAGTGATCTCTGCAGCCGAGTCAATAAATAGGAGCATATTACTTTCTCTCTCTCGCTAACTCTCGGCTCCCAGAGCTCCCTCCTCTCTGCACGATCCAATTTCAGCCCGACGGAGGAGATCCTTCCTCGGGGCTCGTTCAGATGGAGGCCGCGGGGCCGTTTACACACAGGGGCGAGAATGAGGGATTTCTAATGACTCTGCACTCTGATAGTCTTCCAGTGGTGCCCAAGGCCTCTTGCCAAGGACCTTCCAACTTGACACAGCTACTCATCAACTGGTCGCATAACTCCAGAGTGTAGGCAGAGCACAGGGAGGGCTCTGAGTCCTGGAAGCTCAGCCTCGATGAGAGTTGGGGTCGTATAATGATCCCAGGCTGCTTCAGAAAACTCTCTCAATGGCTTTTTAAAAAAAAAACCTCGTTGTTTAAATGTCTGAATATTTTTGGAACTTTTTATTCCATAATGTCCTATTCAAAAGACAAAAAACCTTTTCTTTTAATTTAGCGGGGACTTAACTTCTTATTGCAAATGTAATCCATGAATACTGAGGACTGTGTCCCAAATATTAACTTTGACACTGTCCTGTCGTTTTAAGTAACACTGAGGTTGCAATGGCTGTCCACAGTGGTAGAGGAGGGTGGATGCTTTTTCTCTGTTTGCTTAAGGTTGTCAGATTCAGTTATAAACTTTGCAAGATTTCAGTTTTGCAGAGTTTTGCAAAAACAAAAAATCAGTATTTGTAAAAACACCTGAAACAATCCTGCGTGACGTGGAAAGATTCACCGTAAACTGGAATCCTTGTTGGTGTTTAATTTCACGATTCTCATCTTTTCTCTGTTGTTTTGATTCTTTAAAATACAAAAGAGGTCAGCAGAGCTGTTTTTGTGTGATTTCTTTCACTGCATTCCTGGTGAAGTTCACTTTTTAAACTTTTATTTCATTTTAGTTTGTTTTGGTCTAAAAACCTGAAGTATCAGGATTTTAATTGATTAGCTGCGGTTCCACTCACATCTCTGTCTTTCTGCAAGAAGCTTAAAAGATTTTTTATTAGTTTGTTTTTCTTGGTTTTTTATTAATTTCCTCATTTGCGTGTTTGGTGCCGTGTCATTGAAGGTCAGCTGCTGTTGTGCTGCACCTGTCACTGATGACTTTGTTTCTACGACTTTATTTTCTTTTGCATTGTAATGATCATTATTTGCACCACTGTCCAACAATTTGTCGTTTTAAAGGATCATTTTTGTTGCACTGTCAGTTACATTTCCAACATTTTCACCATCTTCAGCTGCTTTTCACTGATCACACTCATTTTACAGCTGTGTTTATAAATCAGCGGACATCTTTCAGTTTGTGCCCTCAAACTGACATCATTTCATTTAGGATTCAAACACCCGACACTTCCAGCTTCATTCACACTCACACGCTGACGTAATGTTCAACAGACTCGTTTTTAGCACTTGTGCATAAACAGCTATTTTTCCACTGTTTAAGCAAAAACCTGAACTTTCACTGATACAACGTGAAGCAGAGTCAAAGGTTCAGATTTTGCCTTTGTATCAAATTAATGGTTATTTTTATTTTTCCCATGCAGAAAATTTACTGTCAGTTTTGCTGTTAATCAGATCGTCCCAGCTACTGAATTATAGAAGGTGGGAAAAAATAATGTGTCTCTTACGTCTGATTAACACTCATAAATGTGAAAATAGTCATTTACAAAGTCGCTGATCATTTTTCCAGTAATTGCTCTTCAAATTGTTTTCATATAATAATGCAGTTAGCTCATCCTGTCATACCGACCAGCTGCTCTGATCACAGGAAACCACAAACTTAGTTTTTCAAACAAGCTTTTTTTTATAAAATGTAAATTTTATAATTATAGTTTAATTCCATATAAATAAGGTGAAATGAATTCATCACAAATTAATCAGAATATATTAGGGGTGCAACGATACACAAAATTCACGGTTCGGTTCGATATTTTTTCGATACAAAAAAAAAATGTTCATGCCTTTTTAGTTTGGTATTTATTAAAATTATAAATATATATTTTAACTCAAAAGTACAGTTTTTAAATTGAATGTTGCTGAAACAACAAAGTAATAAAAAAAATAAATCTGATTGAGGAATCGCTCATCTTTGGAAAAGAGTGTTTATTACAGAGAAATGGCTCTTTCAAAATAAAAGCTATACTATACGCTTCTTCTGGGCTATATTCTCAGCAGCATATTAAACATATCAGGTCCCCATAAGGAGAATCATGTGCTGACGGCTGTAAATGACTCGGGTAAAGTTAGTAGCATGCTTGTTGTTTTTGTCTTTGCACTAGGATGATGTCGGAGTAAATGTGCAGTCATATTCGTTGTGTTCCCACTAGTGCTGTCAGCGTTAATCTGAAATGACGTTAACGCCACAACACGGCAAATCTCCGTTAACGAGCTACCGCGGATCGCCCGTGCGTGGGGCTGGACGGCCAACACGTTAACGAGCTAACTGCGCTAACACACTAGCTCCTACCATGTAATTGAGCATTGCTGGCACATCCAACATACTGTTTTACTTTAGTCCATGACTCGCTTACCTTCAGGGTCATACGTCACATGAAAACCAAAATAGTTCCAAACGCCAGATCTGAATGAGGGTGGGGAGGTCCATGTTGTAAGGAAAGCTTAACTTCTGTCTCGCTAGCTTGCCCTGCTACGCTCTTCCTTCTGACGATGCTGTCTGTGTTGAGCGCTCAGCAGATCTGTGCTCGACAGTGCAGCCTAGGCGGAGTAGTTGAGCGCAGATCCACTGAGCGCTCAACACAGACAACATCGTCAGAAGGAAAGTTGATAAAATAAATTACAAATTTTGTATTGTTCATACATATGCGTACCGAACCGAAAGCACTGTATCGAACGGTTCAATATCGATACGAATATCGTTGCACCCCTAATATATACGTGTGTGTGTGTGTGTGTGTGTGTGTGTGTGTGTGTGTGTGTGTGTGTAGAATGTAGCAAAGGGAAACTCAGTTCTTTTCCCCAGAAATACTTTTAGTCAGTTTTCACATATTTGATACTTAGTAACTTTGAAAAAAAGAGCGCAGTATCAAACACGTGTAACTGAGTGAAACTTCAGCCTTGCACTGCTTTACAAAGAAGAAGAAGCCATCACATGGATACAATTTGATACCATAATGTTACAGTGCAGTGACGTTTCTAACATGTAGGCAACGAATGAAAAGTTTTTACAATTCAATTAAAAAAAAGAAGGCGTTTATTATATATACATTATAATTCATACATGGCACTCTGTATGAATTAAATGGTGCTTACACAGTGTTTTTATACTTTTATTAAGCACTCCTTTCACAAGGACACCTCAACAGATAGACGGGAGTAGCTGGAGGTCGAACCCCTCTATGTGCAGCCTCACCAAAAAAAACAAAACAAAATTTGTGTGAAAATCTGCACTTTACGTAACCAAACCCCTTGGATCAATGACACGTGGGGCAAACAAACTAAACAAGCAGAAAAACTCAGCATGAGATGGGGCGGGCACAGTGCTCCCATGAATGACAGTGAGCAACGAGGAATCTACAAGGAGGCCCAACAATGTGGCTGTAGACCACGTATCTGATGGTGCTGATGGGCCTGACGGAGCTGAAAAATGAGAGAGATTAACACAAAGGTCAGCACCACCATTTGTTTCTCCTAACCTGCATCAGTTGTGAACCTAGTTACACTTCCAGGCTTATTATTGTGACACACGGGGCCACAGACCTCAGCTTGTGTGCATGAATAAGTGTCGAGTGGTAGGGGAAAGAAGAGCAGCACTTGACCCTCCGTCGTCTCTGGGTTTAGTCATATTTCCCCGTCACAGTCACAGCCCGAGCTGAACTCCTTCCTTTACTACATCAACATGTCAGAGTCAAAACATCACACCGCAGGCACGCACAAACACACACACACTTAGACAGAATGTCACTGTGATGTGGGTTCATCACCTCGATCAAGAATGCTGCAGCTCATCCTTTCAGGGAGGGAGTGAACACACACACACATCTCAGTTTGTCATCTGGGCATACTAAGATGTACATGTCTCTACAGCATTCATCCCTTGACAGTTTGGCTCCACTGACATTTAACCAAAGCAAAACAAATTCCACTCATGAGTGCGTTTTCAGTACACATGGAAAAAAAAGTGTAAAGTGATACCCGGAGTAATGTGAGTGTAAAAAGTCCCCTGATAATAAATACAGGCAGGATGGGAGCAGCAGAACAATGCTTCTCTCGCGGCTGCTGATGTGTGTGCCTGAAAATGAGGCCGTTTTGTTGCGAATAACGACGCGGCTTTCCACAGTTTACAGGCTAATTTGAAAAAGACTATTGTGAAGCACGACCCACTAGGAACGAGTGGTTTTATTCCTGTCAGAGCTGCTTTTAAAGAAACAGCTTCCCTAAACCGCTCGTTACTTTTACATGTCTGGGTCCATTTATATGAACGGTCCCTGTTGTGTAATTTTTCCAGTTGTTCCCTCTCCTTTATTGTTCGTTGCCCCCCCCCCCCCACCTTTTTTTTTTTTTCTCAACACCATATGCTCGGGATGGAAAATTGATTATAAATAGCTGATGTGAGGGATCCACGGTAATGATGGCGGAGAGTGTTCTGTCCCACGGCACGATGTCACCACAAGCTATCAGCTGCCGCGGTGCAGCACTTTGATGCCGCCCAGCGCGTATTACGCTCTGACGCTGGTAAGTCTATCTGCCTCCAGAGGGCCTGCCTGGGGGTCAGCTAATGGGACCACTGCCATCCTGCCTCTAGGCTGTGGAAAACCTCCCCCCTCCTCCCCCAACCCGCCTTCTTTCCTGAAGACTTGGTTACAATAACTCCAACTCTGACGAACCCAGATGGGAGGGAGCTCTGTCTGTGTGTGAGGAGACGGAGTAAAGGTGTAAGCAACCGGCCCAGCGCGCCCGGAGCAACGCAAGCCCACTCGCGCCTTGGAATCTTTCAATTTGCCTGCAATAAATTGCAGTAGGAAGCAATCACATCGCCGATGTGCTGAGAGGGTTGAAATTGAAACCTATGCAGGGACAGCAGCACACTCTCAAAGAGAGCAGAGCCATGTAGTCTTGGCTTTGACTAGTTGAAGAAATGGAAACAATTCCTGAATCCCTGCATCTCTCCCTCTTGAGAATATGCGTATTCTCCGGGCCACGAAAAAAAAATGTTTGTTAGGCTGAGCACGATCGCCGACTGATTAACGTGTCAAGTCGCTACCTCGGCTTGCATATTTTCTTGCAAAAAATAAATAAATAAATAAATAATACAGCTGACAGCGGCAGCAGCAAGTCTGGCAATTATAGAGGCAACAAAACGGCTTCGGGTGGAGGCTGCTGGATAAAATCCGTGCGATACTTGAAACATGCATGAATGTGCACACGTGCCTCGCATTTCTATACATGTACCCTTTCATCGACGTGGCCCGGGTCAGTTGACGTAGTAATGTGGAGCTAATATTGGACTTGCTCCTGTTCCAACCTCGCCTTCTTTGTGTGGCGCATTAGTGCCCGGCTGAGTGGTGGTCAGCTCTGTTTACTCTAACTGCAGGTGGCATCGGTGACATGCATTAGTTCCCCCCTGCCCCCAGAATGGAGGAGCAAATGTGAGCGCAACCCCCCCCCCCCCTCCCCCCCTCAGGCTTGTTCTGAGCTACAAGTAAAAACGTGGATCGAATATAATAAGCGTCCAATCCGCTGCCACGTAGCGCCCTGACCAGGAGCTCCGTCTGTTCTCGCAGATACTTTGGCCTCCGATGGGCCCAAACTCGTGTTGTTGTCCGTTCCCTCACGCTTATGGGGCGCCGTTTGTAAAGTGAAACATGCTGAAATTAACGGCAACATTTTTCCACATTTAGCTCAAAACAAGTCATTTTTTTACAACATTTAGTAAAATATTTGTAACTTTTCATATTTAAAACAGAATTTTAAATGTTAAATCAAAATGTTAAATATTCAATCTAAATGTTAAATGTTAAATCTAAATATTATAGTTAAATCTAAATCTAAATGTTAAATCTAAATGTTAAATGTTAAATCTAAATGTTAAATGTTAAATCTAAATGTTAAATCTAAATGCTAAATGTTCAATCTAAATGTTTAGGCTAACATGCAAATTTATTGCACGGATCAGCGGAAATACCAAAATAAAAGCTTTCCGAAAACCTCCGGTGCAAAAGTGTGCCGGTAGTGGTCAGACACGTTCGTTCTCACTCCCAAAGTGTAATAATTTTCGCTAGGTGACAAATTGTCAACATTTCATGCTTTCGGGTACCCAACACGTTCCTAAATTACGGCATCGGAAAAAGGAGAGCACATGAGAACCGTTTGGACTCAATCTACACATGTTCGTTCATTTTCTAAAAATCGATTTGGAAAACACTATTTTACGTAATTTAACTGCTAGTAAAGGTTAGGAATAAGGTTATAGTTAGATAAGGTTAGGTTTAGGGCTGGAACACATGGCTGAAACGTCTATTATGGCGGGACCGTCATTCCACTGGAATTCAGCCATAACCCGACCATGAGAAAGCACGTCCGGCGATTTAGCTGAAAACATCGGAAGATCCGTTTTGTCGGCCATCCAAAGGTTCAGCAGTAGTGCACTCTTAGTAGCTGCAGTCTTCACTTCACAATCGCTGCAGCACATGTCCAGCAAAATCGCTGGACATGCTCGTAGGCAAGAAGTGAAGCAGCACATGGCGGGGAGAAGTGAGGAGGAGAACAGACACAATTTTGCACCGGAGGTTTTCGGGAAGCTTTTATTTTGGTATTTCCGTTGATCCGTACAATAAATTTGCATATTAGCCTAAATATTTAGGTTTAACATTTAACATTTAGCATTTAGATTTAACATTTAGATTTAGATTTAACATTTAGATTTAAATATAATATTTAGATTTAACATTTAGATTTAACATTTAACATTTAGATTTAACATTTAACATTTAGATTTAACATTTAACATTTAGATTTAACATTTAACATTTAGATTTAACATTTAACATTTGATGAAAAGTTACAAATATTTTACTAAATGTTGTAAAACATTACTCGAAAAAATATGTTTTTGTAAGGTTTTGAGCTAAATGTGGAAAAATGTTGCCGTTAATTTCAGCATGTTTCACTTTACAAACGGCGCCCCATACACGCTCCCCGTCCACGCGCTCTCTTTTACGCTCTGGTTCGCCGCTTTTACGAGACAAAAACAGGCGTTTGCGACCTTACAAATCACAATCTGTCACAATAAGGCACGGTCTGAGCTGAGAGCTGATTCGAGATTAATAACACCGTCAGTAACATCTTGTTCTTCAGAGGGGAAGCTATATCATATTTTTTGCGTCTCTCTCACAAAAACAACTTGCATCAATAAAGGCTTGCTTAATAAAAGACCCTTGCTTGCTCATGCAGCGTGCGGGTATCAGATAATGCCGTGCGTGTTTTATTGGGTGACGGACAAATAAAGAATAGCAGAGCGGCGTGTGGGAAGGCAGACACCGGTCTAAAAGCCTCCATTCATCCCTGAGTCATGTTTCACGGGGCCTGCAGTTTCAGTTTGGAGCGTAATCTCCTCCAGATGCCCTCGCGGGGGGGGGGGGGGGGGAAACAGCCCCCCCGCCCCGCAACGCAGCAAAAACAAGAGCCAGACCTTGATAATGTAATGGATTTGCAAGTTTTCTCTTGTAGCTGTTTTGACTCTGCGTCCGCGTGTTTACTCTGTTTGGTTTCTCCTGTCCTCGCGCTCCAGCCCCGATCACAACAGCGTCTCCTTCCAGTCATCAGCTTCTGCGCTCGCTCCTGCTGCACGGGAAGAACGAGGGAAATATATGCATAACCCTCCGCTGACACGGCGCCTGCTTTGATGTGGGATTCGCAAACAGATGCCCCCCCCACCCCCGTGCGTCATTATTGAGGATATTAAAGTGCTGCCTCTCTCTCTTTGTCTCTCTGACTCCTTAACACAAACACTCGAGCCGTCGTTTGCAAAAAAAAAAGCCAATTCCATTTCCTGTTTTAGAAACCGGCTTTGGAGCTTTCTCCTGGTTTTTTTTTTGGGGGGGGGGGGGAACAAATATAAACTGGGACTTTTGACAGGAACTTCTCGATTATGTGAGAGACTCGCAGCGCAGTTTGCGGGCCTGCAGATAATGATGATTTTATTGCTAATAATAACATGTCGCTTTTTCAGGGAATAAAGGAACGGCTTCTTGTTTTCTAACCAAGATCGTGAGGTGTAACATTTACAGAAAGCTGAACATCCTCTCATTTAAGAAGCTGAATTAGCAAGTTTTACTTTTATTTATTTTTTCTTAATGAATGCCTGAGGAGAAAAGTTTCAGACTTTGGAGCGAGTTGGATGAAAGGCCACAGCATGAAGATTAGAAAGAGCGAGCAACTTCAGCCTCCGAGAACCTCCAAAGCTTCGCTAATTATACTCCAACAGCTTCATGGGCTAGTTTTACAAATTTGACTGAATGACAGAAACAGCGAGCGGTGCTCACTGGTGCCTCTGAAGTTATATCATGTTAGTAAATGTGAGGGTCAGCTGAGAGAAAGCTCTTCCTTCTTTACAGCAGCGGCTCAATGCAGGATGTTTACAGTGTGGGCCAGTTTGGCCTCTACTGAAGACAAAGTCGAGCCAAGAAACAGCGGTGAACAAAGTCAAAGTGAAAAATAACTTCAGCCTAATGATGACAATCCAGTAACAAGTGAGGAAACAGCTCTGCACTGGGCTGTAACCCTGTGGCCTCCCCACCAACACAGCCAAGCAAACTGCCAATCATGCAAGGAGCTGCATCTGCTGCATGTATAGTAGTAAATAACAATTATATACTTAACACGTGTCCTCAAAATAGGGTTCAAAAGTGCCAAAACATATCTAGCCCATCCCTTGGTATCACATATGGAACCAGAGAACCAAAGGCAGGAACACCTTCTCAGTGCAGCAAAGACTGTGGACGATGTTGACACGATAGCAGCTGCACATCCATGATGCAAATCTCCCAGTCCACCACATCCCGAAGGTGCTGTACAGGACTGAGATCAGGTGACTGTGTAGGTCATCTGAGTCAGCAGCAACACTCGGGAAGGCTATGGTGTTCAAACAATGCTCACTGATGGTTGTGTGGGAAAATCCCAGCAGGTCAGCAGTTTCTGAAATACTCAGTTGTCTGGCACCAACAACCATGCTGCGTTCAAAGTCACTTAAATCCCACTTTTTCCACATTCTGACGCTCGGTTCGGACGCTGTGTTCCTGCCACTTTATTGGCTGATTAGATATTAACATGGCCCTAATAATTTAACTGATGTTTGTATGTCACATGATGAGTTAACTAGCTGGTTTTTACTAAAATGAAAGCTAACTTAGCGTTAAGACTTTAAACTGATTCCTCACGGTGATAAAATCGCTGGTTATCACCAGGGATGGGGTAATCCGATTACTTTTTTCAAGTAACGAGTAAAGTAAGGGATTACTGTTGCAAAAACGGTAATTAGATTCCCGTTACTTTCCCGTAGGAACGCTGCGTTACTGCGTTACTAAAACTGTGATTTTTTTTTGCGAGAATGTCTCATGACAGTGACGTAAGCGAGTGCGACATTCCTGACAGCAGCTGTGTGCAGATCAACAATAGATCACATAAGATTGTGGGAGAGAGTATGAGCGTGCAGCGTTTAAAGCGTGGAAGTACTGACCTTACTTTGAGTTTGATTCCATAAAAAGTGACAAAAACATTAGTGTCCGCTGTGCGTGGGAAGAAAACTTCTTTTTACAGCGAAAAAACCCCTAAACTTCCAACAAGCACCGAGTAGCTACGACGTAATGGGAAACTCACAGAGAAACTCGCGGATTCTTCCACTGACCGTGGCACACCTGCACCAGGGTAAACCTCCGCCTACCCCCACTCCTGCTTTACAGGTGAAAATAGAGCAACAGCACCGCTGAGTCTTTGACTTTATTTATTTTCTGCTGTGTTTTACTTGCATCTATTTGAAAGACTGAGTTTAAACACAAAAAATATTTAATTTTATGTGCTGGAATGTGCAGAAAATAGGTTTAAATATTAAACTAATTTCTTCCAGTCAGAGAATGTTGCAGATAATTAAATTTTTGCTTGATGCATAAAGTTAAAAGATTAAAACTAATAAACAAGTTTTAAAAAGAGACTTTTCCATTTGATTACATTTTGTATGATGGATTATGTAGAAAAAGTAGAATTGGCTGAAAGATCTATCACTTTATCACCTATTCAGGTTGCAAATCGTGTTTTTAAAAAGTAACTAAGTAACTAAGTAATTAATTACTTTTGAAAATAAGTAATCAGTAAAGTAACGGGATTACTTTTGGGGGTAAGTAATCAGTAATTAGTTACTGATTACTTTTTTCAAGTAACTTGACCAACACTGGTTATCACTGATATGTTAAATCATCTAAAGAGACAATCCCGCTGCCATGCACAACTGCACTGATTAATTAGAGATTTAATAAATCAGTTTAAAGTCTTTGGTGAATTTTTATTCCATCTTTTAGGTTTTCTACCTTTTTTCATTAGCCGAGTGTTTTCGTGTATTTTTCGAGCTTAAAGAACGAAAGCAAACAAAACGATCTTGATCTTTCAGCTGCTGCCTTTAGGGGTCACCACAGCGAATCGTCTGCATCCATCTCATCCTATCCCAGCACCCTCCTCTCTCACATCTGCATGTCCTTCTTCTCTGTAGTCTTCCTCTTTCCCTCCTGCCTGCCAGCTCCATCTTCAACATCCTTTGTCCAATATATCCTTTCTCCCACGTCCGAATCATCTTAGCCTTGTCTCTCCAACTTTGTCTCCAAACCACTCGACCTGAGCCGTCCCTCTGATGTATTCATTCCCAGTCATGTCCATTCTGGTCCCCTCCCAGTCAGCATCTTCAGCTCTGACTTGCCATCTTAGCCAAACCATAAATCACAGCAGGTCTCACTAGCCTCTTGTAAACCTTCCCTTTCACGCTCGCTGTTACCCTTCTGTCACAAATCACCCCTGACACGACTGCATTCCCTAAATATTATCTAATCAATTAAACTGCTCGGCCACTTTGCAGCACTCATACTCTCCAAACATGCATGTACACAAACGGGCTGAAAACCGCCTGCACCAGGCCCAATTTTACACTCTCCCATCCTCTGAGAGGGATATGAATCTGTCCTTGTAAAACACAACTGTAAATATACATAGATGAAATTTACAAGCCAATTGCCTCCTTGGACTTGAGTCAAGCTAATAAACACAGAGAAGGAGGAGAAAAGACGAGCAGGCCCTCGTCCTATCTAGGCCAGTCGAACGGGAGGCGTGGCGAGGGGTGGGCTGCGCGGCTCTCGCTCCGGGCCAGGTCTGTCGAGAAGGTCATGTGAAAGTGGAATGCGGCGGGGTCGGTTGCTCGCCAGAGGCTGCGTTCAGTCAGAAAAGCTTATTTTTTTAAAACAAAGTGAAAACTGTATGCCACCTGGGAGAGATTATTCCTCACTGTTGTCCAGGTTTATTTGAATAATTGAGTTTCTGAAGCATGCGAGGCTACATCGCCACGGGGCAAAGATCTCAGTGTTTTATGCTTTGTTTGGTTTTTTTATTTGGCAGTGCATTGTTTCGACAGAGTTTAACTGACATAATGTGAGGCTGGGCTTTTGCACGCTGCATAACTGGACAAACAATTACCTAGCAATTACTGCGAAGCTTTTGAGATAGAGAGGAATGCATCGCTCAGCAGGCAGCTGACAGCGTGCGCTAACTCAGCAAGCGACATGCAAAATAGGAAAATAATGGCGTAGAGTGCCAGAAGTGAAGAGCGTCGGTCCAACGCAGAGACACACGGCAGACATGAAGGCTGCACACGAACAGGAAAAAGCAATTTATGTAGACGCACGTGCAAACATCGAGACACATCTAAAGAGAAGTGAACATGACTGAAAGCAGGGCTGGAGGTGGGGGCGTCTCAGACTAGGTTTGGTTTCATTGAGAGTGATTCCTGCATATAAAGAAAATGATTCAGTGTTTTTCCCACACGACAGGGTTGCTTCAGTTTGCCGTGTTAAGTTGCAGCGTCGTCATAGGTCACAAAGTTTAATAAAGACAAAACTTTAAGGTGAGTAATAACAGAAAGGTGGTGACGCCTGTGAGCTGTTGAGTTTGGAAAGATAGACGGCGTATTGTGTCAACTGGACCTTTGTTCTCACCCGCATCGCCCAGTCGAGGGTTTGGGTGCTGCAACAACAACATGATGTCATGTTGACTGGTAAGGAGGAAGAATGAGGGGGGGGGGGGGGGGGCAGAGGTGATAAAAATGTGGGAGGTGAAGAAAACGGGTGAAGACGTGGATTTGGTTATGTTTGTTTTTTGGCATATCCAAATTGGAATCAGATTGCAGATTGTAAAAGTCACGCTGTCGGTGGTTAAGAATCTGATTCAAATCAAATTTTAAACGACATCGTGCCCAGAGCCACTCAAATCACATTTCCAACTGTCCTTTACGTCACTGCCAGCGCCTAACACAGAACACATGACGGTAACATCACACCTGGCTGCAACTGCTGGAGACCAAGGAGGTCTGTGAGTCTTTTATTTAAGTAAAAATACATCTCTATAAGTCTTGGAAACCACCTACTGCCTTTGGTGTACTGTGTCCATACACACAACAAAATAGACCCCTGCTGTGCTGAGATGTTGAGCTTTTTGGACGCGGTGATGTTTTGGCCAGATGTTAAGATATACGGCGCACTATAGTTCTCGCCCGCTCATGCAGCTTCAGGTAAAATCGCCTCCTTGATCGAGGAAAAAGCAGAGTGGGGCCTGTGTTATTGTTATTAGTGGTGCCTCAGTGTTACCGTTAGCATGTTACTGGTGGAAATGGAGCCAATTTGAACAGCTTTAAACAAATGATGCAGTGAAGTGGCAAATAGTCTTGAGGTTATCAACAGGATACACCCTGGAAAACGCTGCCAGAAATGCAATTGGTTTCAGCTGATGCTAAACAGCCTCAAAGTTACAATGGCATCGACTTTGGGGCAACTTTATCTTTGATAAAGAGGCGTCAACGCCAAACGGCGATGTGGCGACCAGAGCTGATGGGATGTCGATGAGATTTTGGGAGTGAATTTGTAAGTTTGCTGACTTACAAAGAAATGAACAGCCTCTAACTGGTATGGCATTAGTACCAGTTAGAGACTGGCCCCGCCCAAACGTCCACACAATCAAGCATGAAGGTGGAACTATTATGCTTCGGGACTGAGGGCACAGGACAACTTAAACACAACAAGGAGGCCATGAACCGTAAAATCTTGGACAGAGCAATGAAGATGGGTCATGGATGGATCTTCCATCAAGACCCGAATCATGAGGCCCAGGCAAAAATTTAGTGGCTAAAGAAGAAGAACATTGAGCTCATAGAGCGGCCCAACAAGTCTCCAGACCTTAATCCTATAGAACAGCGGTCCCCAACCCCCGGGCCTCGGACCGGTACCGGTCCGTGAGTCGTTTGGTACCGGGCCGCGAGAGTTGAGGCTCAGGTGTGAAATGTGTGGTTTTCAGGGTTTTTATCAGTTTTCAGCGTTATTTTGTTATCGTTTTTATCGTTAACTCTGTTTTCCTGGGTCTTTTCACGTGTGTTATGAATAAATCTTCTTTTTTTCAGTACCGGTACTAGTTTTATTTTGTTGTATTTATCCATGATACCTTAAAGGCCGATCCGTGAAAATATTGTCGGGCATAAACCGGTCCGAGGTGCAAAAAAGGTTGGAGACCGCTGCTGTAGAAAACCTGTGTAGAGAGTTTAAGCTGGAGACTTTAGAGAGTTTGTAAAGATTAGTGAACCAAACCTTCATAATATGTGTGCAAAACTGTCGACCAGGTACAAGAAACATCTTGCTGCTGTACTTGCCAACAACAGTTTCTCCACAAAGCACGAACCTACATTTTGCGAGTTTCAGTTGAAACTTGTTATTACAACTTTAAATATAAAGCCTTGAGCTGTAGCAGGATCACTGCTGTTAGATCAGAGGAGAGAGGTTTGAATGAAGGAGAATGACGATTTTAACCACATTCTTTGGAAATATAAACATTTTTTATTTTTTGTCATCAAAAAAGGAAGTTTTGCCGCATAAATGTGAGTCCATTTTTGGAGTCTAATGTAAACAGTTATTTTTAAAGCCTTCTGGGAAGAGGTCTGCTGAAACAACCCAGTAAATGTGAAAAAGAACCAACGCCATTGCATGAAGCTGAACAAAAAGATTTCATGGAATGAAATGAACTCGGCGTTGAAAGAAGCAGAAACGGAGACAAACATTCCTGGTGTCTGATACGACCCGCATCACCACGACTACTGTGGTGTGAGACGATTCATCGCCCGTATTCATCTAATCTGCAGCCTTCTGTTTTGGTTACATTTGAGAGAAATACCCTACCAGTCACTCTCACACTTGTTCAGTGTGTGTGTGTGTGTGTGTGTAGCAGCACTGCTGCCACAAAAATAATGCTGATAGCTCTGCGATGCCTGAACACCAAATGCAACATCGCTTGTAAATGACAACAAGGATTTCACAACTAAAGCTCAACTTTGAGGAATAAATTGAGTTTTTATGAGGTGTGAACATAAAATCTAAGATAAGGGGGGGACATGAGGGTGGAGGGGGGGCGGCTGAGTCCTGAATGCGCCAGCAGCACGAAGCCTGTTAAAAGTTCAGTGTGACTGGAGCAGAAAATCAAGGAGTGCAGCTCCGAGTTGTGTTATGTACGCCTGCTGGCAGCCCTTCTGGCTGGCATTCGCCGGCGCTTTTTTGGCCACTTTCAGAGGTTTCCAAAGCAAACAGGAACGGCTCTGCTTACGCGCCATAAAACCTGTCCTCAATTATAGGCAGCGCTGTACTCACAGGGTAAGAAAATGTTCAAAGTACTTCAGTAACTTCCAAATACGCTGAAAATCTATCAGTTACATTTAAATGTGGAGTATCTGTTTTGGCCCATAACGAGGTATCATGATGCTGGTTTAGGCAGTACTCCGAATGCTGTATATATTATTATTATCATTATTATTATTATTATTATACATTATCTGTGATTTAAAAATAAATTCATCAGGTATGGTAGCACCAAATATACTAGATTGTTGTTAAGACAGGGGATACGATCTGTGCTGTTTATGTCTGTGGCATAATACCATAATAGCTATACTGCCTGTTCAGAAGCCAATATAGCAGTAAGCACCACAAAAGTACCGAATGCACTGGCACACATGTTGTCCCATCACTTGCTGAAATAATAGCTTCAAGTGTCTGAAGACTTCCTGCCAACTCTCTGTACTCATACTGCAGTTTAGAACCATCGTTAAGTGTTTTACAAAGGAAGCAAAGGAACAAGAAAAAACTGATGTAACGTCCAATTTTTCCGATCAAAACTTATTTTGTGGTGAACAACTTCACTCTCAAAATATACGAGTCGCTCCAACAACTATGAGACTAGTTTGTACTCAGAAAGACGGAGCATTAGCTTATCTTGCTTAAGGTCGCCATGACTGCAGTTAGATGTTGTGCTTTTCTTACAGCCGTCAGCTGCAACATGCGTGCCTTGTCATTCACTCTGTTACTCCGTTCATTTAAAGATTGCTGGGTTTCTATTGGCAGCACGATGCACAAAACACAGAATAAATGGAGGTCTCACCTCAGAGGTCTGTAGCCCCACAGGATCTGCTGCCAGTGTATCATTGCCACCACACGATACCCCCAAAGGGCCCGTCCTGATGTCCTGATGTGTCCGAGCTGCTTTGGTCTATACGCTCGAAGGTTCCAGCTTTAGACAAAGCAGCATTTGCTGAGTCCTCGGGAGGTTTTCATATTCTGGCTGAACTCTAGTTATGCATTACACGATGTACGCAAAAAGTCATTGTGAGGATGTATAATGGTAATTACATTTTTCAGTTCAAACCACCAAAACTGACTCATCAGAATTAGATTTATGCAGTAATAACAGTCAGCTGGTGGATGCATTTAGGTCCAAGAAGAAGGCACGAGGAAGCCCACAGTCCCTCAGGGCTACGCTAAGCATGGCACATGTATCCTCAGACACATTAAGACATCAGGGGCGGTAACGAGCCAACAACCAAAAATCGCAGCTCTTGAAGAAAACTAACAAAGCCGGTTATAGAACGAAGGACTTACAAAAACAAGTCTTTCTTTTCCTTGCTAACTACAGCGTGTGACCAATCAGCTTTAATCCAGAATCCATGGTCACATTTTCCACAACTAATATTCAAAATGCCTTTTACAGCGTGGCGGCTCCTGGGTCTCAGCCACAGAGAGAGAAGGAAGAAGGGCCAGACTGAACTGACTCTTCTGGGTGTTTACGGGGTTTCTTTGTCCGTAAGTGGTTTGAGTTGTTTTTCAGGACATCGTTACTGCAGCAAGCAAAGCTGTGATTTTCCCTTTAAACTGCTCCGTAAAGAACAATCAAAGGTGCAGCTAAATGTTGAGTCGCTCACTTTGTGAAGAAAACAACCCGCGTTGGTCACCTCTAATCGTCAGATACATTTGATGCAACATGGCGAATGTTAGCGCCCCCCACCACCAAAGAAAGAAAAGAAAATCAGCTGCTGTTCCCTGATTGGTTCAGTTCTGGTCGAATCTTTCAGAGGTCACGGCTGCAGCGCGTCTCTCTCTGAACGACAGGTCCCACATTAATGGGGCGCCAGCGGTCACAAGTGGGAGATTATGAGTGTTTGATGAAAACAGCTATTGGTGGGATTCATCATGGCTGATGTTGACTCAGTTCGACCTCCAGACGTGCGCGTGAGGTCACTGTTGCAGCTTTGTGTTTTTGGGGCTTTTTTCAGGTACATCGGTCTTTATGGTATGTTAATGTCTAAGCCGTCGACTATAACCTAATGACTGCGCGCAGGTATTATCTTCCAAAAATATACATTCACAACATTCTTTCTGAACTACCGAGTTATGTTTGTTTTAATGGAGGCAGAAAGAATTCGAGCCCGTCGATGGGACGGAGGCTGAAATGCAGATGTATACACAGAGACGTTTTTTATAGACACTTAACTCTAATTAACCTTCGTTCTCCTATTTGCCTATAATCACATTATCCTCTGGTATTTGACTCTATTTTCCTTTCGTTCAGGAGAGGCCATGTCCTCCTGCTACATGCCCAGAACAGTGAGACGGAGCGAGAACAAGCTTCTCCTTGTGTCCGATCTCCCAGTCGGCCATAGAAGCAGCCTACGGTCTTCCTTCTCCCTCCCTCTCTTTCTCGCTCTCGTCTTCGTCCTTTCCTGCTCCTCCATCACTGCATATCTGAGCTCTGCCCTCAGGCTGCGTCCAGCAGTCGGCCGCTGCCGTCAGCTGACTCTTCAGTGCTACAGGTTTGGGCTTGTATAGGATTCAGTCTTCTGTCAGGATGTTAATAAACGAGAGTCTAAATAAAGTAATTCAAGACAAAAAAAAGATCAAACTGTTTTTCTTCACTGTCATTTCTAACAGTCTCAGACACGGTGAGACATTCCTAATGCCAAAGTCATGTGAAATTATTTTTTTTGCAACTAATTGTATCAAAATGTTTAAAGAAATAAAATAAAAAAGGTTGAATCTATGCGTCTTTTATCCCCCATGTTGTAGAAAACACACTGCAGCTGTCGAATGTGTTCATTTCTATACTGGTGTGTAAAACCCTTCTGCCTGTGCCCCAAAGCAATGATAGGTGGAGGTGAAAGCTCTCACTTTAACCTGAGCTCCAGAAAGGTGCCTGCTGAGCTGTCAACTGACACATTACACAATGCATACTTTAAAGAACTGATGCAGAAATGAGCCTTTAGACCATAGGTGTCAAACTCTGGCCCGTGGGCCAAATTTGGCCCGCAGCCTAATTACATTTGGCCCGCGAAGCCATGCCAAATTATTATTAGAGCTGGCCTACTGGTATTATACAGCTAATATATATATTGTTTAGTATTAAGCTTTGCTTGTTCCATATCCAGTTTTTCAGCAAAACGTGTTTGAGTCCATAAGAAAAGATTCATTCTTATATCTGGAGGAATAAATATATTTCAATAAATATTAATGTTAGCCCGCGACTTTGTTCCAGTTTTGAATTTTGGCCCACTGTGTATTTGAGTTTGACACCCCTGCTTTAGACGGACACTTTACACTTGCGCTTCATTGCATTTAACAAAGACATCACGTACAAGTTATTTTACAGTGTAAAGATGATATGGAAAAATGATGGAGCCTCAAAAATGATGTTTTGTAAAAAAAAAAAAAGGAAAAAATGTTGAACTAACACCACCTTGACCACTAAAATATGAAACTCATGGTTACATGTGAAGCCATCTGTAATAACTCAATAATAATCTGTATAAACTACAGAAGGACAGACAATTCTGTTATAGCTGATTCTCTGTATAAAATACTCAATAACACTCAACTGTCTTCTTGAAGTTTGATTCTATTTACTTGATTTTTGTTTTTCGAGGGATTTTTTTTCTCCATGTACTGTTAAAACGTCATAAATCATAAAGAAATAAGATTTCTCTGAAATGTATTTTCAGATGTGCCGTCTTTGTTTGGCTCAAAGATTGTTAGTAAACCAGAAACAAAACGTTAGCTAAATGTAACAACAAGAGGTAATATATAAAAACTGCTGAAATAATTAGCAAAGAATTTTAATTGTTTATGTAAAAGTAGTTAAAAATTTAAATAGAACTGTAAAAATAAACAGAGCACTAAAGCTCACATTTAGTTCAAATAATTAGCTAAAAATAGGCTAAATACAATAATTGAAATGGTAAGCTAAGAAAGCATTCACGTTTCAAACACTTGGTGTAATACATGACGTTTTAAATGGTTAACCCAAAATAACAGATCAGAGCCGGTAAAGACTCCAAGTTCAAACAGTTAAGAGAGGATTTGCATTTTAAACAGACACTTTCTAAAATAGTCACTTAAACCCAACAGATAAAAAGTTAAAACAGCAAAAAGTAGCGTGACGAATAAAAGCTCCAAATCAGACGCAGCCTCTCAGCAGCAAACTTGACCCAGTGACTGTCTTTAAAGCATTACTTTGCAGTGAGTTAAAATGCATATATGTGGAGTGTTTCCTGCGAGCTGTTTGATGACTCTGTATGAACAATATGATTCTGAAAATAAAATCTACAGGGACAAAAACAGCAGACATATCCAGGCTACTGCTACACAATATGGAACAACTGTGAACATGTTAGGAAAATGAAATATTAGAGGTCATATGTGGATGCTGGAGAGGTGTGTGTCACTACTCTCTGTATGCTGTAGCCTTATGTTTCCTCATTAATCACGTTCATTGGCAGGTGTGGTCTGGGACTTGGCGTTCTGGAGGTTTGTTAAGTAAAAGCCGGTGAATAAAACAGCTTTGTAAATGGAGTGTAATCAGGGCAGCTTTCCCCAGTAAAGAAGAGGAGAAAAGCTTTTGATCATAGAGATGTCATTATTTCCAAAGAAGCGTGGAGTGTTTACCTGTGAGAGGCAGAGGAGGACTTCACACCCATTTAAATAATGAGACCATCGCGAAAGATGTTAGAGATAATTGTTTCTATTTCACCTCAGACATTTTAAAAGTTATTGCTGGTATGCTCACAATTATTTTCAATCGCTTTCTGCTGGAAAAGGAAGAAGAGCTGGTGAGGTTACACAACGTAAACCGGCCCTTACCCTGTTCTGAATGCTTTCTTCTTTTTCAGCCACCCCTGCAGAGGCTGTGGGTGCACTCTTTTCATCACGCTCTTTAAAGACAGTAATAACAATAACGTGTACTCAACCTTTTATTTAGCGTCTCCTGTAGGCCACCCATTACATTCATCAGCCCTGTTTAAAACTTTGCTTCAGAAACCATTCGTCATCCCAAAGGTTGACAAGACAAGTGCAGCAGGTCAGGAAGAAGCACAGTGAACAACGGCCAGTGAGAAACAGGCAGCCGTGAATAATGCATGCGTGGAAAAAACAACAACAACTTCTGAAAGTTCATTTTGCTTTCAGCTGAAGATGCTCTCACATGAAAGGAAAAAAGCGCCTTTTTGCCAACTTCTATGCAGTCGTACTCCGAGCTCAGCTTGAGATAGACACTGATTAGTTTAATTATGTGTGCCGTGATTAGGCATCTTAATGGTACTCATCCCAATATGAGACATGACTTACAATGATTTAGAGCTGTGACATTTGCGATAAAGCTTTGGGAAGAAATCTGCTATTTTTCTTCTTTTCTTTTTTGTTTACAGACACTAAAACACATCCGAACACAGCGGGCAATTTAAAACACACACACACACACACACACACACACACACACACACACACACTTACCGTCTCTAAGCACTCGGTGGTCGTAGCGGGGTCAAAGGAGAACAGAGGCGAGGAGCCCTCACGGCGTTACGCTCTCATGTCAGCCCGGCTCACAGACACCGACGGGCTCGTTAACTTGAGAGCTCGCTGAAGTGTGTCAAGAGGAAACTGCAGGCACAAGTCAGTCAGGCCGGCGAGGAGCAGGCAAACGAGGCAGACACAAAGCGGAGAGAATTCAAAGACGCCAGCAGTTTCTTCTTCCTCGCTTTCTCTGCTGTAACTTAACCCCCCCGAGGAGCTCCGGCGAGCAGACACACACAACCAGTTCCAGACCTGTCCTGCTCCGGCGGCGTGCCTCTCCCCTTTTCTCCCTCTCACATTTCTCAGGGTTTTTTGGTATCATTTAACTCTTGATTTTCGATGAGCTCACCGCGGGCTCAGGTTTCAGCGCCTTTTGCTGGAATGCGAGGGCAGTCTGGAAGAGGCGAGAGGTGGCGGGGAGGTCAAAGGCTACCGGGCTGCAGTGCGGAGGAATGGGGATGACAGGGGAGTCCGTCATCCCGGGGAGTTCCAGCGGATGGATATCTCGAGAGGGGGGCCCCGGAGAGCCGAGAACAAAACAGGAGTCTCAGGGGTCACGGGTTACGGATGTTGAAACATTTGACATCTCTGGAGGCTACAGACTTCAGGAACACCGAGTACATTTACACGCTCACATACACACATATTCATGTCTAAGTGCCAGATTTATTGCTCACTTAGGGGGTCGGGTGTTTTCCTCCGGGACAAACACTTTGTTTCTTCTGCTGTTTTCATATTTTGATTTGGGTCAGAGGCACGAGTGTGACCACAATCAGGAGAATAATACGGTCATTTGCATAGTGCAACTTTAGCAAGGATTATGAGGAGCAGGGATTTGTTTAATGGCGCCTAGTGCCCCCTAGATCAGGCAGCTACACCGAAGATTAAGAAGAACAGGTAAAATATCACCGTGGCTTAGCCAATAAGCCCAAAATGCATATCAGTGCTTGTAAAGACTCCACCATAATTCACAATGATGTTGTGCGGTTAAATAGAAAGCAGTTCTGTCCCTGCCCTGGATTTTCTTAACCAGATGTGAACTAAACCCCGTTAATGCTGTTTTTCACACATGGCTTTACAACAGTCAGGTGTGGGATTGTTACAGACTCAATAATTCACTTTGTTTCTGAAAATATGCAACCACTGGGTCTTGATGAGTACTTAAGAGCGTGGTAAGAAATCAGGTCAAACCCTATTTTCAAACTCCATAATGGAACTAATTTACAAACCCCTGGAGGCTGAAATTCCCCCTTGACACGTTCAGAGTGCACTCGGTCGTGTGTTTGAGAAATCTTACCCACATGTGTCCAGAGTATCGATCCACCTGCAGCTTTGATAGAACTGTCGTGGCTGCAGGTATGAATCTCGCCACATTAAGGTGATCCACAAGGCAGCTGAGGTGGACCACTGCCCTGCCCATTCCTACAGGAAGCACACGTATAATCCTGATTTCTTGGCTGTGCTGCTGCCATGCAGTCGTGTACGTCTCTGTGAAAGCCTCTGAGCTGACATCCTGTGAGGTCCCTGATATTGTGCCCGGGTACATTAATAAATTAATGGGGAATAAATTATTAAAGCTGTAATCAAAGTGAGAAATATTTAGCAAGTGGATGAAATCTGTCTTGTAATTACAGAGCCTGAATTGATTTTCACCTCTCGCATAATGATCATAAAAACTCTATTTTTAACCTTTTTTTATTCTTTCTTAACAAACAAAGGACCCCCTGATATCATATTGTAAAGCACTTTGAGGTAACTGTTGTTGTGATTTGCTGCTATATAAATAGAACTGAATTGAAATGTTCTGTTTAAACTCTCTCATATTGTAAGTAAATGCCAATAATATGCCAATGAATAGATTTTTCTGTTGTCAGGATTTCATATTCTTCGGCTGCCATAAAAAACAAAAAGGCCACTTTTAGCTTGTGGCCAACTTGAGGGTGAAAGCTTTGGCCATATTGGTGCAGTTTCATATGCAAATGCAGAGCTGCTGACGATCACCGGCACCTGTTTGGTGGCACGTTACACTTTGTGCTAATTACATGCAGTTTGCTGCAGCTGCGGTGATGCTGCAGAGGTGTGAGCAGGGGTTGCACTGATAGCTAAATGGACAACACACCAGAAAAAAAAAGAGAGAGAGAGAGAGCAAAGTAATTCTCTCAGAGAGGATCAAACTATATTCCTGTGTAAAACAAAAACAATCATAATGACGGTGAATCACAGATGCAGCCTGGCGTGTTTTTCCTGCTGTTTACTCTTTCCCCCCTCTTCTGCCGGCCCTGCTAACTTTGAACTGCAGCCCTGGAAGCCGCTCCAGTCGCCGGGAATGTGTGGTCTTTATTAAGGAGAGGAAGTGTGCGAATGAGCACCGCGGGCCCAAAATCTCAGGAGTCTTGATCCTTTTCCCCCTTGTGGCACTTTTCACAAGCGGGGTCCAGCTAATCGCTTATACTGATAGCAAGTTTGTGTGTGAGGCCCCGCGTCTCAGAGAAACAGGCTGACGGGACACACACACACCCCTCCCGGTCTGTGTAACATGCTGAGGACTGAGCTCATATACTGTTTGTGCAGATGAGTGTCGGAGCGGGCACACCCTCTGCGGGCCTGTTCCCATGGGAACAGCAGTGATAGCGAACAGCTTGTTTTTGTGGTTTTTGGCAGTGTTGCCACTGCTGGAATACTGACAGGCGCTGGGGAGGTCTGATATGCAAAATCTCTGCCAGGTAGGCTTTATGTGAAAAGAATGTTTTCTCTTTGACTTTCTCCTCTGTGTTTCTAAAGCCACGCTGAGCTATTCGGTCACACGGCTTCGGTGGAATTCCACTTTTTTCCTTGTTTTTTTTCCTTCCACCTATCGTTGATCAAACGGCGCTTGTGTTTCAGAGCTCGCTCCACGCCACAAGCTGACAGACTGAACTTGTTGTTGAGGGTTCACAATCCCCCCCCTCAAGGTGGATGCGAGATCGGTTTTAGTCAAATGACTTCAGGTTAGTGTTACACGTCTCTGCACGCTTGGCCGACAGACACTTGGCTTCGCTTCTGACCTTTCTGTGTCTCGGAGGGAATTCCACACAAGCTGAACAGGAAAATGTGTTTTGGGTTTTTTTTAAAAATCACATAAAATTTCAAACGATAACATCGCCGCATGGGTTAGCTGACTTCATTAGCATATTTGTAATCTGAAGCCTTTTCAGGAAGAAGCAGAAGAAAAAGGGTGAAGAAGTGGACAGGTTTAAAACTCATTTGCATCTCAGCACTGAATTTGGCGAGCGTGGCGGTGCCCACGTACCGACTTAAGAAGTCAAACTGTAACTGTGATGGGAAAAAACGCTTCTGTAGGTTTATGAACAGCAATAAAAAGAAATCAGTGTTGGCTACACAGAAAAATCACTCGCCATCTGTGTCCAGGAACAAAGAACAAGCATCCCCCGCTGACCTTCATACATCAAACACAACTGCAAACCTATACTCAGGCTTTTTTTGCTTTTGTTTTGATGTGTTTTCTTTAATAGAAGACCCACACTGAGCTTGAAATGAAATTAAAGCGCCGTATGTTTATTGTGCAAATGACTACCTCGCTCTACGGTATTTGGATTCCTAAATGAAAACATTCTCCCAGAAACTCTTCGCCAGGGTTCTCGCTGAGAGAGCGAGCGGCACAGAGGCCAGCAGACCTTCCTCTCCTCTCCTTCCTCCCTCTCGCCTGGGACGGCTGGGTAATTACATCATTTGGAGATGGAATGAAAGCACTTTACAAGCGAAAGTAAGTGAAATGCTTTATTGCTTGTGGAATTGCCAATTAAAAAGCAACACCTGGAACACTCAGCTAAAACAGCCTCCTCCCCCCATGCAAGGCCCAAACCGGTCGGGCCCCCAGAGAATGTTTTTCTTTCCGTCTCTCACGCTGTCGTTATTGGTGAAAAGGTGCCGACAATGCACCTTCACATTGGCTTATATAGACCATAAGTCACCAAAGCCTGACGTGCTTTTAAATGTATTAATAAAGCCCATTTCCTGGGTAGAGCGTATGGCAGGGCTACAGTGTAAATCTGCGTGGGGCACGCTACTGAGAAAGAAAACAGTGGTGATTCTCTCCAGCACCCAGTCTACAGTAGGTACCTCCATCCAACACACACACAGTCTGCACCAGGCCAGTCCCAGATGTGTTTCATGCTCTGATCTGTTTCCCCCACGAGAGCGAAACTGAACAAACAGAGAGGTGGAGAAAAGAAAAATGTCTTTCATATTCCACCGCCGCTCCTCCAGACCAGAACAGACCACACTCGGTGCTTTACAAGGGACTCTTGTCTTATAAACCTTGTCACCTCTTTAGATGAACAGAATTATTTCAAGGCTCTTTCATCGTTACACAAGCCATGCTTTTATCTGCAGTCCACAACCACACCGTGCTCGGGGCTTTGGGCGTTTGCTGTGGTTTGCAGCTACAAGCTGTCTGACATACTCTTACTGTGAACATTGGAGCATGCTAACTTTGGCTGCTCGGCACCATTTTTAGAGTTGTTAGTTTTATCTACTCCCTGAACAAAGTAATACACTACTCTTTACTTTTGTGTTACATGCCATCATGGCCTGTGTGATTGCCGGGTAAAAATAGAGCAATAAACTCGTTGTGTCTGCACCCTTTTCTAAAAAGCACACTTACAAGAGCGTTTATTTATAGCCTGCTAAAGTACATCGTATGGACAAAACCTCAGGGCCAAACTTAAACTTTGAATGCAGGTGTTTGCAGTCTCATGCTTTTTGGCGTGAGTTTCCATGGCAGCAGCTCCCATAGGTGTAAGGTGTAGATGGCCCAGTACCTTTGTACACACAGTGTATTACCACAAAACTGAAAGACCATAAAGCACAAAAGCTGCGGTGACAGCAGTGTGACTGTAACAATGAGTTTAGTTCAGGTTTTATATATATATATTACATATATTTTTAAATAAATCACAACAACAGCACAGCCTCTTTATTTTGTAAAGACCCTACAACTATAGAGCAAAAATCCAACCAATCAGATGGCCCTTATGAGCAAGCACTTGGTGATAGTGGGAAGGAAAAACTCCCTTTTAACAGGAAGAAATCTGAAGCAGCCTCAGCCAGCTGGGCTGTGAGGGGAACCTGTTCGTCTCCGCTTTTGTTACCTTTTGACGCTTTGGCTGATTGGTGGGTTGAGCGCACACTCTGTGCGTTGACATAATCAATACAGGAAGAGTCTGGACGTATCCTCAGGCAACCATGAACGGCTTTCTGAACGTGTGGATCAGCTCTGGCTGGTGCTAAAGGAAGATTTACCCTCTGTGGAGCATGAGTACAGTGTTGTTGACATTTTAGCATCATTAAAAGTGTTTTTTGTAAACATGCTTCCCCCTCAGCTTTGTCTTGGTCCTTTGCCTGGACAGTAGCTGACACATTTACCACATCCCTGCTTCTGGAGCTCCCTCTCTGACCACGCAAAGTGTCACACCCGCAGAAAAGATTAACATCAGCCCATAGCGCCACGACGACAGTGATGCTGACAGTCGGTACCATGGCGACGGCAGTTATAGGCACACATTTGCTGTCAGAAAGGAGGCCCTATTTACTTTGCAAATGTCTTTACCAGAGGCGCTGGTTTATTACTTTTGAGCCTGACTGACATAGTCTTATGGAAAAATAAATTGGCAGAAGCACACTTGAATCATGGCACAGCGCTTATGGTGCCGGTTTGGTCCCCGAGGAGAGACATGAAAGGAGATGGATACTCGACGATAAGATGTATTGTCATGAATGAGAGCAAAACCCTGAATAGGGCTCGTAGCCCCTTTGTAGCTGCAGTCAAAGTGCCTCTTGCAAATTCAGAGCCGATGATAATGTGCTTCTCGTGTCCAAATAATGGCTGCCGTGCTTTGCTTTCCTTATAAGAATCTGACTACACGTTTCACCAAGTCCAATGTTATCGCCTGTTAAACCTGCATACATTTCATATGGTTTTATATAAAAGCAAAGTGTCATGTTTCCTCCTCGTGCATTCTCTTTCTTTAAACGCTGCTGGGCGAATGAGGCTCTTTCATGGATGGTTTACGTCAAAGTATTTGTACAGTGACTGGTTTAAGGCAATTCCTGTGCAGTGGGAAGCGCGCTCTCAGCTGAAATGCAACAATTGTAAGAGGAGCTTATCTTTTGATGAGCCATGTGAGAACTCTATTGCCCAAAACCATCTGGATGACACATAAATGAAGCTGAAAGCCAGAATCCGAGTAACCTGAAATCTAGCATTAACATGCCCGTTGTATCGCATTTTAATCACACATAAGCAGGTGGATGCATGGATGTGCTTTTCAGTGTTTTGTCGAACGAGTAAAACAACACAATTAAATAAACAACTACGATTTGTAAAGTCATCGAGAGGGACACGCACATGCTTGGAAATGCAGAGCAGCATGTGCTTATGTTAGGCGAAGATTAGCAGGATGTTTGCATTCCAAGTGATGGAAGTCCAAACGTATGTTGCTGCATCCATTAGAACTGAATATGCTTCTGACAGCAATTCCTAATCTTTCTCAAGTCTCCAAGTGTGGTGAATAAAAGAGAAACTGCAGTGACCCAGGCCCATAATGTCTTGATACATTAGCCCTGCACTCTGAGCGTGCCTGGCACCATAATGCCCCACCTGTAGCGCTGCAGTCTGTGCCAGCAGGTCTGACTCAGGAGTAATATCCATTTTGACTTGCTGAAATATTCATTGGCACACCTCGGGTGTACCGGAGGAGGTGTATAGTGTGTCAAATAAGGATATGGCAGCAGTGTTCATCTAACCCTGTGGAAATGCAGGCTAATCACGGTGAATCATCATAAAATTGGACTTTGAATGTGATAGCAGGATGGAGGGAAATCTGTTTGACGCATATTGTGAAAAATACATTTCACATTTATGTTTTTAGTCACCGCTTTCAGGAGCAATTTAAAGGGTTCATACAGGATACATTATGGCAGGAACTGAAACAGGTATGTATTTTCTAGAAGCCAACAGCCACTATTTACTCTGACTTAGTGGCTTTTTTCCTCCATGTAAAAGCAGCTGTGACAAAAACTAGTCACAGTAGTAGACAGCAATCAGCCACAACATTAAGACCACCTGTCAAATATTACATCGATGCCAGGAAAGATTCAAACCGATTTAAATTATATAGCACCAACTCACAGCAGCAGTCAGACCCTACAATAATACAGAGAAAAGGGCACGAAGCACTTGGTGACAGTGGGAAGGAAAAACTCCCTTTTAACAGGAAGAAACTTCCTGCCATCTGCAGTGGCTGGTTGGGGGTGAGACTTAGCGTCCGAGGGGTCTTATCCTATTGTGGCTGTATTAGGTCTGCATCAGTGTTTAGGTATCTGTGTAGCTTTCACATGCCAGGAGCCAAAGTGCTTTTCAAGGTAACAAAATGATTAATAGCAGTGGTTTTAATCTTTTGGCTGCCTGATGTACAACAGAGCCAGAGTGGATTTTACCCTTACTCACTAAAGTAGCTAATATTAGCTTTCAAGTACCAACCATGAGTTAATCACCTGAGAATCGTTTGAAGGAAAATCTCTGATTTGCATTGTTTGCAATCCTTCTTCTCTATATTCACCAAATTAATTGCTGCCCAAGGGCAGAGAACTAAAAGAAGAAGAAAGTCTGAAGAAGTCAAGGGGTCGTACACCGGGGTTACACCGGACCAAAGGTCCTCCAGTCATATTGCAAAGGGTAAGTTTCCGTCCAACTCTGTACTGCAAACTGAAATGCAATCTACAGAGAATCTACCTTTTCATTCACTGCTATGCAAATAGACTGGACTGATAAACAACAGTGCTAATGCTTCAGTTTGGTGCCATTAAACCACAGCAGGAGAAGAAGACGTAATTAGATGACACAATAAAAAAAAAAGCTAGACCTCAAAGGATGGAGAAAAAAATATGACGAAAATATTTCGATTTGTTTCATCTGAGGAAAGTTGTGCTCCTCTCATCGCTCCACACATCTCCACATCTCCGTGTGTGCCAAAATTCTTCATCCCAGCAGTGAGGCAGAAGCTTTTGTGGATGTTGAAGCAGCATTCATGTCTCGACTGCACTTTGTTAGATTTAATTTATATTTACTTATAAATAAAGGGGTGGAGCCAGATACTAAATTGTGGCATACCTGATGGTGAAGCCCGATTGTGTGCTTAGCACACAGAAGTACAGTTACATTTTCTGACAACTGATTTTCTAGGAGATCACGGTTACATTTCCCATACAGAGATATCTTTATCAACAATTAAATAATAATCTGTTAGCTACTATTACAGAAGATTCATCTGAAAAACGTATATATAGTATATACCACATGTGTCTTCTTGGTGTATTTCTGCAGTCATTCCTAAAAATGCAGAAATAAAGTAAGTGACCTATAAAAATGTAATATTTCGACTGTAGCAATTTGCATTGCAAAAATAAAAAAGAATAAGAAAGAAAGGCCACCATGAAGTCACTTATGTATCGTAACAACTCTTATAAAAATAGTCTGGCTCTGCACACACGCCAGTGTTTCCACCTCTGCCGGCAGAAGTTAAAGGTCAAAAACACCTTCAAGTGTCACACAAGATTATTGTTTAAATAAAACGATACAACGTTTCAAAGGATGTTTTAGTAAAGCAAACAAACAGATTATATTAAATATAAATAACACATTATTCTACTTTCAGTCTTTTTCAGTTCAGTTTATTTTACATAGTAAAGTAAAGACCCTCAAACAACACAGAATAAACCCTGTGAGCTTGGCAACAGTGGGGAGGAAAAACTCCCTTTTAACAGGAAGAAAGAACCAGGCTCAGGGAGGGGGTCTCATCTGGGGGGTGAAGGAGAGGAAGAATGAATGTTTGGTCCAGTTTTCCACAGCTCAAGGAAACACTGGCACATCTGCTTTAATGAAAGTGGAGCACCCGTGTGAATGTGTTCCTATTATATTATTGTGCTGTCTTGAAGTTGTTAAACCTCACATGAATCATTATAATAATAACAACTAGGCTCAAACTGAACGTTTGGAGTTAGTGAAAATTAGAGTGAAAGTCACTGTGGAAACCAAACCAGATTAAAGACGAACTCGTAGAACAAAAGAAAAGAAAATGACAACAACCATAATAAAAACTATGGAGTCACAGCTTGAACAGAACCATAAATAACACTGCACCTGTGTTTGTCCTACAACAAAAAAACAAGCCTTTCATTTCCATCTTTGTGGGTGTGCTCATTTTAATTTTACAACCCTTATAAAGTGGTATCGAATATATGATTACACTGCTAGCTTGTTTAAACCCGTCCACCCGACAGCTCGTGGTACTCGTCACAGTGTTGCCCTGATCTTCACGGTTATTCCACCAGATAGAAATGATGAGCGACGGCTGAGCGTGCGCCTGTTTATGGGGTGAGCTCGAGTAATCGTATCGCAGGTTTTGATTGGGAGGCCTGAATCCGAGCAATCACACAGGACGTTTTGGAGTTTGCGATGAAATGCGAGAAACTCTGGAGCGCTTTTCTGAATTTGAATGCTGAGAAATGCATCAAACTGTAGCACCGTGATTTGTCACAGTGCCGTCTGGACTCTGCTCATCATCCACCTGGTGTGTCCTGTCCAAATGTTTATCTCTTCCTTCATTTGTTCAGCTGTCCTCTCATCTCCACAGTCGCTTCACCACACACACACACACACACACACACACACACACACACACACACACACACACACACACACACACACACGCGGAGGCCTCATTGTTTCTGAGGACGGAGAGAATCTCTAAGATACACAGCAGGTCGTGTGATTGAACAAAACATAAAAAGAGTGAAAATCTTGCTCGGGTGTCAGCAGGGACACAGGAATGATCTTTATTTGAGGAAAAAACAACTTAACAGTAAGACTCGACCTTCACGCGGCATCCTGTCTGCTTCATTCTAACCGCACCAGCGCTCTCTGCACGCCACCACACTCGAAATAGTTGAAGGAAATAAGAAGAAGGAGAAACACTGTCAGTCTAGTGAAGAGGTTTGAGATATTTCAAAACAGAGGTCGTACCTCTCTAGTATCTCTCCTCAGTGCATGTAAACATTCAGCCCAGTGGAGATTTTTCCAGTACTTGACACCACCAGGGCTGATTTATGGAAGCACATCCTGGGACTGTAGGAAGAGGGGGATACCATCCACTTTGGATTTCTTTACACTGCTCTTAAGTGAAGCTCAAGTCTGGAAAAAAAAGAGAAAAAAAATCCACAAGCAGTGCATTGTCTCACTGTGTCCACACACACACACACACACACACACACACACACACACACACACACACACACCTGGCCCAGGAACAGAGCGATGAACCGAGACCAGCTCTGGGGTTTGGTTCCTAAAACATGCGGCATATGGGCGAGTTACACAGTGTTCTCCTGGAATGCATTACACAGACGTTTGAGTGATGGGACGCTTACAAATGTGATTTTAGGTCGGCGCTGGATCCGAGGAGGAGCGACGCGGGTAAAGTGGTGTCGCTGTTCCTCCTGCAAACCTTGTTTTGCCATTTGGCGGCTCGCCTGCCGACCGACATGCTCCGAGGCCCGTGCTTCCACGGCTCGGTGGGCAGGTGACCTCGCTCTCCCCCTCTTCTTCTCTCTCCTCCTCCTTCTCTCTTCTACGCCCACCCCGGGCTTGGCACCACCAGCTGTTGAATGCATCAAGGCCCCAAAATGGCTCCTCAGCTGCTGCTGTGGTACAGAGCAGGAGAGAGAAAAAAAGCCAGACAGGCTGCAGCTGCTGGGCTCAAATCTGGTAAGGTCACTCTCAGAATGAAATGTAGCTTTAGTACCTGCTCAAACACTATTTGGTACCGTGTTATTGAATCAATCCAGCTCGAGAGCCGGACAAATTCAACTGAGAGTTATCAAAAGAAGCACGCAGAGTCATCACAGCGGTCTGAGTGACACTGTCGATACGTGCATCCATGAAACATCTCAATCAATGTGCCTGTGGCTCCAAATATGAGTCACTGACTGCTCTAAGTATCTCCTCTTTACTCAGTTACCACTTTTTGTAATAGGATTAGCATCATTTGTAATCAGATTGATGTAATTATGCTCCATAGGATTTGTCACTCTCCAATCTCGTTAACTGCCGTGTCAGTGGTGAGATAAAGAGCGGGCAGCTGATTTACTGTTGGCGTTGACACGCAGCGAACGCGGCCCTGTGGCAGTATACGGGGGCACCACTCCCACATTAGGGTCTTAAAAGACGGCTGTGTCTAATAAAGCAGCCGGCGGTGTCAAGTTCATGGAACATGTGGCATGAAGCGGTTTCATGTCATCTGCTCTTTGCCAATACTCCCAGAGGGCGAAGCTCCGAGTCGGGTTCAGTTTGCTCAGTTGGTGGATGGATTAATAGTTCACAGCGAGGGGGCGGCGCCCCTCAGGGGGTCGGCTACTCCTGCAGCAGACGGAGGGCACAGAAAGGACTCCTTCAATTTATAAAAAGAGAAAATATCATTTAATAATAAAAAAAACCCTCCATGTTTTCTCAAACAATGAGAATGACAGTTAATTAAAAACTGTGTCTGACTGAACTCACTGTTGAGAAAAACAAACAGCCTCCAACCCACTGAGTTCTGCTTTCCTCACATTAGTGTTTGGGCTAAAACCTGAGAATAATAATAATATCAATAAACATTTTTATAGCACTCACACATGTGAGGCTTTCAAAGAAAGTGTCAAACACGGTGGTGGCATCAAGCTCTCTGGCTGTTTTGTACATTTGATGGAAAGGAGATGGAATAATGAAATCAGCAGCTACACAGGTGAAACTTGTAGGCAGCCAGGATCATGCCAGATGCTTGCTGATGGCTACCTGTGAGTTCTGGTAAAGGTTCAGCTTGCTAAAGGAAATTTAACTAAATATAAACGGAGCGGTATGTTGAAGTAAAACTTGAAAAAGTGCGATGCAAACTGGAAATGCAGAATTTCCCCTTCAAAGTAAAAGCTGTCCTTTGGCTCACCGTTTCCTCTTAAGGCGAGCAGACTTTGTCGGCAACTGCAACTGCTGGCAACCTCAAGTTACCATTTGCAGAACACACATTTTTCCCAAGTAGCTGGTGGTTACCAGCAGGTCACCGATCAGTCTGTAGCTGTGCTACTGGGGTTACTGGGGCTTTAGTAAAAGCGGTTTCACAGCGACTTCCAGCAGCTTCCAGCAACTACTCCAAACCAGTTGGGAGAATACAAATTTATCCTTAGAGACCAGTGCCAGGCAGTTACCTACCAGTGTCTAGCTCTGTGTGACTGGGATCTTAGTAAAAGTGTCCACACCTGTAACTTTAATCGCTAACAAATTTGAACAAGTGATTAAAAAAATTCCCCCATTGTACAGTTGTCTTGAAAAGAGTGATAAGCTGAGACTGAAACTGCTGTTTGTAGCCGGCTGTAACTATGTTACCTTCATAGATGACGTTGGACATTTGACCATGGGAGCCAATGAGGTTTCACTTTCTTAGTCAGCAGCTGATTAAACTGCACTTTTTGGCATTTCAGCAGTGGATTATCTTTCACCTTTTATACTATTCAAACCAAGGGAGCTATAAAACAAAGGTCTGCCTCTGGCACAAAATAATAATAAGAAGAAAATAACATAACAAAATAAGAATAATAACAAAATAAAATACAGGCATGCTACCAGCTTGTAGCAGGAAATACAGTATCTGTGTTTGGGACAGCATCCAAGCATGATTACAAATCGCTGTGATGCTGATTTTTGTAGATGGTGCATGTCATATTTAAGCTAGCAGCTATGACTGTCAAGGACAGATGATGGAACGAACAGTTGAGCTGAAAAGCACAACTAACAAAAAGCCAAAAAGAATTAGCCCCAAATACTGGATAAAGACGTGTTGGGCGGGTACGTCAGACAAAAAAGGTCTCAGCTAACATCCAAATGGCCCTGAGAGCTTTAGGCCGGCTGATCCACTTATTAACGAACACTAAGCAGACCGACGGCTTTCCTTCTGAGAAAGGCCCGATCCTTGGAAAGTCCATTTGATTGACTTAAACAACCCCTTCCCACCCACCTACTCCATCTAGCCGGTGCTAAAAGGGTGTTTCCTGACAAGTGAGGTCGTTTTACATTTATGCGTAAAGGTTTTAAGGCCAAGGCTTAGGTTCAAAATTTATTGGCTATTGTATAATGTTTCACGTGGGAGACTGGGCGACTTTGCCTTGTGTTTTGCCATCGGCCCGCACTCAGGAGAGAGCCCATGTATTTTGATAGCAGTGAGAGCTGAAGCTGTCAAAGGCTTTGCCTGAGGGAAGCTCACCTTTTGCATTTCTGACTGATTGCGTAAACTCCTGTCACACAACAAAAGCAGCTCTGTGAGGTCCCCGCCACTGTAATTAACTCTGACTCTGCCTCGGCGGACTGCTTTTACACGAACCTCAAGGTAGCAAATGTATCAAATATTAATCCGCGGTGTGGCGCACACAGATAATTAATTATAAATGCGTATTTGCACAACACGGCACTCTGTTGAAAGCATCCAGCAAGGAAAAATGGATAAACATTGTTAAGGTCGTTCCAACAGCTTCCAGAAAGAGGGATGGCTCGGCTCGATTCAGGTGTTTTCGCTGATTTCAAAAGACCGGCTTCAGGTAGCAGTTTCACTTAAAGGAAATTTGATATAACCTCTGATTGAAAGTCAAGGGCGAGTTTGAGAGTGGGAGGTAAATAAAGTGATGTGAATAGTTCTGCTGCTGCTGTCGCGGTGTCAGCGATAAATGTTTTATCCCTCTGCACTAACCTGCTCATCACTGAGACTCCCGGTTTAGTTATGGCTGCCTTGACCTTAGTCAACACTTGCGCTCGGCATTTCCTTTAGGATGTACTTTAACGCAGCCTTTTTTTCTTTTTCCCCTTTAAAATGACACCCACAGAGTTCAGCAAGCATGAGAAAGTGCCCCCGGAGGTTTTCCTGTCTACGTGTTCCTGCAATAAACCCTGAGAGCCAGTGTTCAAAAATGTGGACAGACGCACGCACGTCGCACCCTGACAGAAGTTGGCTCATGAGGTCAGCAAGCACACACCGTAACCCTTTAACCCAGCAAACACACACTAATGAGTCATACGACCGGCCGTGTGGGTGTGTGTCACCGCAAAGATGCAGAGTCAGTAAAAAGTCTCTTGTTAAAGTCAGCTGAAATATGGATTCAAATTACGCCTTAAGACTCCTCTACCTTCCCCATCTAGATAAACAGGAAATCAGCTTTTGCGGTTCCACAAATGTGAAACGAAGCCAAGCTGATCTGTAATTTTGTTTATTGCAGGGCTGCATTAGACTCGCCGCAAGCCGCTTATTTTGGCTTCTCTGGGGCTTCTCGTGTTGCTTTTTTTTAATCTTTCCACCGACTCCTTCCTGCTGACTTTCTTGCATTATCATCACGCTTCATTGACTGAACGTGCAGTCCCAAGTTGCATCGAGCATTTTTTCCCCTCCCCTTCCTCTTGTACTCAGATAAACAATTTAAAAACCTCGGATGTGCCGCACACACATCGGAACAAATTACATGGTCCGGGTATTTGCACGCTCCTGCAAAAGCAGCCATTATGGCACAATTTTTTCATTGTAAACACAATTATGCAAACTGAGTTGGATCTATTTATCTGCTGCTGGGAATTGATGTGCAATTTTCCAAAAAGTGTTTGCCTTGCATTTAAAAAAAAAAAAAAAACATCAGTTGCTCTACAGTTTGTATATGCATCTCATTCCTTGATATTGAATATGTGTCGAGTTAGGATTGTACAAAAAATGAAAGACAAATAAACAAATGCAAAAAAAGAAAGAAGGAATCTTCAGCAGGGTTTTAAGAACGAGGCAGTTAGTACTGTATATGTATGTAAGCTAATTATTTTGTTTGGATGTGTTTGTTAGTTTAATTGTGAAAATGCACATAATTCACTCTGTCGTGTCGAGGCATTAGCGCAGTCAGGCGTCACTTTTACCGGCGGAAGTAGCTCTAAGAAGTCACAACAGCTCAAACTGTGAGCAGGGTGTGCAGTTTCTCAGGCTCTATCGCTGACAAGAGGACATATCCGCAGGTTCTGAAAGCTGTCAGCACACTTGTAGAACAACAGTGCGTCTCCCATAGTTTCTGTCTGCAGTACATACATAATTGACAAATACAACTAGAAAGCTTGAGTTCTTGCTCAGCCCCATAGCGCTGCTGAGCTCTGCATTAGGAATCATTACTTTGCTAAAGAAAAAAAAGGATCCTGTTTTTTGTTATGAGTATGCATGTTCCAAAGCAATCGAATCAGTGCCTATGAATGAGCCCAAAGCCAAAACATTGTATTTATTAAAAGTAAAGAAGCCAATACAGAAGTGCCTTGAACCTGCATTTTTCCCCTCCGATGGCCCCATGGACCGAGTCCTGCCGGTGACGTAGTTGTGTAGAAGTCTTTGTTAAATTGCCCAACTTCTTATGTTATGTATGACATCAGTAAATATTTTCTTGATGACTTTATTGGGTTTTAAGTCTTTTGGAACAGCATGACTTTTGTATATAAACCGGGTATGACTTTGTGTGCTGCTAGCATGTGACTCACAAACTGCTATATGACCATAACAGATACAGACGGCCGAAACGAGGAACTCGAGGCTTCAAAACGGAAGCAAATGGGTGACATCACCATGACCACATCGATATTTAGCTATTACAGGAAGATACGGCAAGCTAAAGTTAGCTTGTGCTGTCAACTGAAGAGTTGGTTCATGTCATGTGATATTAGCTACGGACTTGTGTTTAAGACTCATAAGACAACATATGAACAAGTGGTCAGATAACTTCACTCATTTCTTTATTATTTGCTTCAAAAGAGCCAAAGCTTCTGCTAATGTTTTTCACTTTCAGTCAAGTCCTTGTTTCTGACTGGTTGTTGTTTGTTAAGCCAGTTATCGCTGATCTATGAACCATTCAAGCAGGAAGGCACCAAACCCAAGAGATGAACCAGTGTTGCATCTACACAAACATAAAAAAACCAGTTAGACTGAAAATGCCAACGATAACAGAGTATGAGAGACATGGAAAAGTATTTTTTTCACCAAGATGATTCCCAGAGAGGGATTAGCCAAACACTCAGCAGACTGGACAAGTGGGGGACAAGAGAAGAAGAGTCAGGCCTAAAAACTATCTACAGTAGATGAACACTATCTAAGGTCGCGTCCTTAAATAGGGAAAGAAATCCAGCAAAGGCTTGACACAGGGCCTTCAGTTGGTCCATCTACTGTTTGGTCTCCCTGGAGGGTGGCTGTGAAGAAGTCGTTGTTAACAGGGAGAAAAGGCTAACATATGCCACATTACCTGTTTAAGGTATACACATTACATACCTGTTATTAATCTCTGTCTCTCTTCCCAGCATGTCTTTATCCTGTCTTCCTTCTCTCACCCCAACCAATCACAGCAGATGGCCGCCCCTCCCTGAGCCTGGTTCTACTGGAGGTTTCTTCCTGTTAAAAGGGAGTTTTTCCTTCCCACTGTCGCCAAAGTGCTTGCTCATAGGGGGTCATATGATTGTTGGGTTTTTCTCTGTATGTATTACTGTAGGGTCAATCTTACAATATAAAGCACCTTGAGCCGACTGTTGTTGTAATTTGGTGCTGTATAAATAAAACTGAATTGAACTGAATTACAAAATAACTGGACTGAAGATCAGTGGCAACAGTAAAAGGCCCTGACGATGTACCTGTGGCACTTCTTCCTTAACTTTAGTGTATTTATTGTAGACTGAACTATTTTTTATTCTTAATCTTGCTGCTGTAACACAGTAGTTTTCACCTGTGGGATCTATCTATCTACGGGCAATAGCTCGTGGTCATGGATTGGCCTCCCCAGAGCTCAGACCTCAATTGTCTTGAGGCAGTGTGCGATCGATTTTGACAGAGAAAAGAACAAAAGCCTGAAACATCTAAAGAAGATCTTTGAACCTTCTCCAAGAAGCCTGGAGAACTATTCCTGAAGACTACTTAAAGAAATGAGATGAAAGCGTCCTTTGTTCAGATGTTTTAGAGCTCAGACGTGTTGAAAATTTGACTTTCAAACAAAATATAAAGCAATGAGGCTACCTCAAGATTTTTGGACATTACTGTATGTGTACTGGTGATTATTAGTGCCATGGAGGCATTAATGAAGGAAACCCACCCGGCATAGTAGCTAAAGAGTCTGATGTTCTTGAGAAGTAAACAGCTAAAAAGAGAGTAAAATTATGAGGTGGCCTCCTCCAAATGAATCCTAACATGGCTCTGAAAGTTTGGGCATATAGTCAGGCAATGTTTTGCTTTGCTGCCAAAAAACGTGGACATAGCAGGTCTGTTCACGTTCAGGTTATGCTGCGTGCCGCCATCTCTTCAGCAGCATCGTGTCCGTGGGTCATAGCTTAGATCCTGTGCTGGTTGTCACCTGTGCGTTTGACTGGACAGTGAGAGAGAAAAATAAGAAGGCCTGAAGGAAATGAAGAAGAAAAGTATATGATATCAGACAGTGTGACATCATCATATTTCTTTCCAGGAGCTAAAAAAAAAAGAAGAAAACGCAGCAAACGTGTTCCAGCAATCCTGTGAGCTTGGGCATAAACACTAATGCTTTTCTCCTGACCTTTTAACTTACCTCTTCCTGGCCAACTCGCTCTTACCCGCCAGGTAGTGCCATCTCCCACAGATGGAGAAGAAATGCTGAGACAGGCCTTAGCAGCTGGGGGCCACAGAGCAAAACCGAAAGCAGCATCATTACAGTCAGTCACCCACCGTTTAGCAGACATGCCCTGTGTCTCCTGTACCTGCTGCTGAACAAAGCAGTGAGGCCGAATCAAACCGTTCAGCGCCTCAGAGCCGGGCAGGGAGTGAATGCACCGTAGCTGCAGTAATGGACACGCAGCCGAGTTTGTACAAAAACTTGACAGACACAAAGTTAAAGGGCAAGAGCTCCACTGCGCCGAGTGTCCCTCTTCATGAACTTTAGTCGGGCAAAGTCATATCCTTTAATAGCCTGTAGGATGTTGATGTTTCCTGCTAGCAGAGTAAGAAAATCAGGGAAAAAGAGAAGAGGAGGCAAAAATGCTACACATTTTTAGCTGCTTTGGCAGGATGACAGCTGGTCATTTGGGCTTTAATATGTTCCGCCAATTCTTCCGTGAGCTCCAGTGAAATTTCGTACACATTCAGGGTTCCAAGAAGATGAATCACATTCAGTCATCTTCATCTGCTCGATGGACTGGCACAACGTTCAGCAGTACTATTCCCAATTACATATTTTTAGAAAGTTGTATTTAGCAGTACTGACAACTCCTGAGTAGATTGCCATACAAGTTGATTTCATCCAGTGCTGACAAGCCAAACGTTGAATCCTCTGCTTGATGACGAGTTTGATTTTAGCTGTAGTCTTTTTGTGTTTTGTTCTGCTGAGAAAATGTTAGAATGTTAACACACGCGCACAAAAAAACAGTAATTAACATCATCTACCTTATACATGCTAAACATTAGCATGCTTATGTGAGTATGTTAGCATATATGTCTTAGTATTCTGGTGTGCCCAAGTATCTCAAAGCAACCCATTTTAAATCCCAACAATGTTATCAAGAGAACCTCAACAATCAATCCCCTGGAAGTAATGACTTTGTGACTGTGGCAGTGAAGAAGTCCCGTTTAACAGGAAGAGACCAGCTCAGGGAGAGAAAAATGTTACACTGGCTCTGCCTACAGTGCTGATTATAATTAATATATAGCTTTAGGAGCAACACCAGGCTCTTCACAGAGCTGTTACCACGGCTGCCACAAAAGACGAGGAAGATGTTGTCACGATGCGTTAATCACGATACAATGATACAGCGATTTTGCGATGTGCCGTGAATTGCACGAAACTATATTGCAATAAACTGCGAGTTATATCATCTGCTTTCTGTAATACAATAAATTAATTTGATTTGGTTCAGTTGCTTTTGTTGGTGCACAGCGGGACTGTGAAGCAGATAAACTGACCACAAGTGTCATTAAAACTTGTGTATGTGCATGAACATGACAACCAAGTTAGTTGTATTACAGTCTAGGTCAACTGAAAGCACAAATGTGTGGACTACTGTACTGCCAGTGTTGGGAAGGTTACTTTTAAATGTATTCCACTACAGATTACAGATTACATGCCCCAAAATGTATTTTGTAACGTATTCTGTTACATTACTCAATGAGAGTAACTATTCTGAATACTTTGGATTACTTAATATATTATCATGCTTTTTACAACCACATGAATGTCCTACTGCTGTGTGATTTATTACTATTACTGAAGGTTACTCTCCACACCAACACCAACTAGATGTTTAAATCTTAATATAAATGAGTAACAGTAGGTGGACATTAGGTAAGGCTGCACTTTTTGCAGTGATCTCGTATAGAAAACTATTCCACGCGTATATAAAACAGGTCTGCGGCTCTGAACCGTAGTAAAGGACCTCTGGCTGATACGTCGGGTTCGTGTCGGGCTCGTAGCTGAAAACTAGCTTTGCTTTGTTGTCTGGGTCAACTTTGCTAGCAGAGACAGAGAGAGGCGTTGAAAGGCTGCTTATTGTTTCAGAGGAAAACGGGAACACAGCGTACAGTCGAGTCTTAATAGCTTACTTACAGCTGGGCTCGACAGGCTCCCTGTTTGGCTGCAGTGGTTATTATTATATTTACATGCTTCCAGCTCCCATTTCTGCTCCGTGACAGCTCGTACTTTTCCTTTTTCTCCCTCCCTCGCTCACAGACACATAACGTGTATGGCAGTCCATCCTCCCTGCAGCACGGACTACACTGCCCATCAGGCTGCATGCTTTAGGGAGATGCCTATAACACTCTGCTATTGCCTTCATATTAAATCATATTTTGAACAATAATTTTTAAAAATATTTCTTCACGTCATTATGTGGCCGCAAGTAGGGGCAACATGGGCCGCGAGATTGAGACACAGACATGAGAGCCTCTGAATGTGTGTTTTGTTTGTGTTTGTTTGGAATCACCAAAATTAGAGAGGGGACAGCCTAACATATGAAACAGGAAAAGACCGCCATGTAATCCATTTCAACAAAGTAACTGTATTCTGAATACCACCTTTTTAAACGGTAACTGTAACGGAATATAGTTACTCATATTTTGTATTTTAAATACGTAACAGCGGTACATGTACTCTGTGTACTGCTGCACTGTGACCGTGAGACAGCAGGCTCCTCTCGTCCTGTATGAAGTAAATAGCTGTTATAATCACATATGAATTCACAGCCTGTGATACCCACACATGTAACTCGTCACCTTTCTCTAGAGTCGGGGTCTCTGCAAAAAACTGCAGTAAAAGTATCAAGTAACAGGGTTCCAGTGTCTTGAGTAACAGAAGCCCTTGATTTCCACCAAGTTGTATAGACACGGGTCATTTCATATGAAGAAGATGATAGATTGTACTATTTTCTTAGCTCACTCTTAACTGTCAGGTAGCTTTGTCAAGCTAAGTGTCTCCAGTGTTTGTTGGTTTTTCAGTTGCGTTCATTTAAGGTTAGCTTCCATAGCTAACATTATCTCAGGCGTCCTTGCAAACCACACATCATATCTACATCAGAAATGCAGCCAAGAGGCCCATGGTGACTCTGGACGAGCTGCAGAGATCTACAGCTCAGGTGGGGGAATCTGTCCACAGGACAACTATTAGTCGTGCACTGCACAAAGTTGGCCTTTATGGAAGAGTGGCAAGAAGAAAGCCATTGTTAACAGGAAACCATAAGAAGTCCCGTTTGCAGTTTGCCACAAGCCATGTGGGGGACACAGCAAACATGTGGAAGAAGCTGCTCTGGTCAGATGAGACCAAAATGCAAAACTCTATGTGTGGAAAACTAACACTGCACATCACTCTGAACCATCCCCACTGTCAGATATGGTGGTGGCTGCTTCTCTTCAGCAGGGACAGGGAAGCTGGTCTGAGTTGATGGGAAGATGGATGGAGCCAAATACAGGACAGTCTTGGAAGAAACCCTCTTGGAGTCTGCAAAAGACTTGAGACTGGGGCGGAGGTTCACCTTCCAGCAGGACAACGACCCTAAACATAAAGCCAGGGCAACGATGGGATGGTTTAAAACAAAACATATCCATGTGTTAGACTGGCCCAGTCAAAGTCCAGATCTAAATCCAATCCAGAATCTGTGGCAAGATCTGAAAACTGCTGTTCACAAACGCTGTCCATCTAATCTGACTGAGCTGGAGCTGTTTCAAAGAAGAATGGGCAAAGATTTCAGTCTGTAGATGTGCAAAGCTGGTAGAGACAGACCCTAAAAGACTGGCAGCTGGAACTGCAGCAAAAGCTGGTTCTACAAAGTATTGACTCAGGGGGCTGAATAATTACGCACACCCCACTTTGCAGTTATTTATTTGTAAAAAATGTTTGGAATCATGTATGGTTTTCGTTCCACTTCTCACGTGTGCACCACTTTGTGTTGGTCTTTCACCTGGAATTCCAATAACATTGATTCATGTTTGTGGCTGTAATGTGACAAAATGTGGGAAAGTTCAAGTGGGCCGAAAACTTTTGCATCCACTGTATCTGATTTGTCCCATCATTGTTAAAAAAAATGCAAAAAAATTAGATATTTGATTTTTAGAATATGAAGGATTTTTTGAATATAGTTTTTGGCCTTTTTGTGGCTTTATTGGACAGATACAGTGAACACTCACAGGAAAGCGAGAGGTGGAGACAAACAGCCACGGGTCAGATTGAAACCCGGGCCAGCTGCTCTCAGCCATACGGCATCTGGTCGCTTTCTCATCCAACTGAGCTAAACCAGCACCCGAATCTAAAGTGATTTAAAGCAATGCCACCATGTTTGTTTTACCAACTTCCTTCTGCACACTTTATCACCTCTGCTGACCTACCAGCTGGATCCACATGTTTGATGTGGCACAGATTTGATGCCAAGTTGAGTTCCTGACACAACCTTTTCATTTAAGCTTGTGAAGTTTACTAACTTCAGACTCTTTGAGGTTGTGTCTGTTCCCAAAATGAAATCAGACTTCTGCATATGATCACTGTGTTAACAGCTTCCCAACAAAGTACTAATACGTTCAAGTTATACGAGCAAATGATATTAAAAAACAAAATATTGCAATGTACATTTTTTAAAACTCTTTTTTTTATTTGGTCTTACAAAACAATTAGTAAAATCATGTTGTGGTAAAAGCTGATGGGTAAAAAGTAACAGATGGTTTAAACACTGCAACATAAAAAATTCTTTCACAGTTACACTCTTCAAACTTTGTGATTTGATGCATTTTTTTAAACGCAGCAGTTGTTCCAATCACGTGAAACGACCCTTGAAACACTCTGAAAATGCATTCGAGTACCATATGTTTGATGTGTCTCCAGCCAGTTTTTACATAAGCAGTCCTCGCTAAATATTCCCAAAGTAATGTTTCATTTCCACAAATCTCATGAGTCTTAGCAGCGAGGAGACCTTGATTCTCCCCACTTTGAATAGACCTTCATGTGAACATTATTATTAATTCATCAAGCTGCCAGGCCGGGCTTTAGCCTTAATACATTTTGAGATTGAGCTATCTTCCCTGGCAAGGCTCGGAGTGATTAATGATTGAGGAGAGGTGAGAGCATCAGCTTAGTCCACTACAAACGTATGAACCCGTGAAGAGTCTGGGTCAGAATTCCAAATGATCCAAAACATTCTGTTACACCGCTCCGCTTAACATCAAAGTGTTTGCATAAGAACGCTAAAAACGGCGTCTCTCAGGCCGCCCTACAAAGTCGAGCATCTCCGACAAAGCCGTGGGATCAAATCTGGTTACACACAGCTTTAAGCTTATCCTGTTTGTGTGATGGTTGCTTTTGTCAGGCCTCAAAGGCTTCTGAGCACCAGAGTCACCTCAAATAAGAGTGAGAGAGCTTCAGAGAGCAGAGAGTATCAGCATATGCCCCAGCGGCGAATGAGATTCTGCTTAGATTATTCAGCGGGAACACCAGCTCAGTCCTTATTTTTCCTCTGCTTGGCTTTTTTCTTTTCGTCTCTCTTGTTTTATCTAGTCGGTTGAAAAGCACACACTCGCTTGCAAACGGCGCACATCCCTCCACACTCCAAACTACCCGACACTTTGTAGACAAAAGATAAAACGAAACCGTTTGAAGGTCGACACGCAACAGGTGAAAGATGTTGGGGTCCTGGTGGTGCGGCGCGATTGTTTTGGTGTGCGCGAGATGTCTGGCCTCTTATCTCTGTTGATGTGATACCTTCTTTCCACTCTGCCCCTATGTTGCTCACACTCCACCTGCTCTATGATGTCCTCGCCTCCATCTTCCTCTGGCTGTGTTGGTAAAGCAGCCGTACTGTGCGGCCAGCGAAAAGCCCTGAAAGCCAAGACTCAAAAAGCTTTGGATAAACACACTTTCTTTCTTTTTCCTTTTTTTTTCCCAATTGTGCCACATTCTCAGAGGCAAACGGAGGAGGAGTTTGTCAGATAAATGTCAAGGCTGATGGCTGGCTGAGCTTAGTCATCGAGCAGCAAGCAGAGACTCGCGCTGCGGTTTTAGTTTCACGTAAAAATCAGTGTTTTGAAGTCTTAAACTGCCGGCCGGATGCTGTTGCAGTCCAAACCGAACACAATCTGTTCTCATCAGTGACGAGTGACGATACAGTCCCACCGTGCAAAGATCTGTTGTAACTTGACTTAGCCCCAACGTCGACCTACCTGCCGCAGTTCGCTCTGACACCTAAAACCTGAGCTTGCACTGTTCATGAGAGTAGTGTGAGATTTCTCAGCTATTTCTGGCCCTTGACCTTGTTTCTATAGGTTTCACAGTTCTCAAGAACTTAGCAAGTAAAGAGCTGTCAAGTTGTCATGTTAATTCCACTGCTGCACACCTTTGTCTTTGTTTTTTTTTGTTGTTTTTTAAAGAACTTGGATGCGGTTTCTCCTGTTATGAATCATTTGGCAGACAAAGAATGCCACTGAGAGCTGTCCACACATTCTCCTGCTAATAGTTTAGTTTGTCAGCTTCCTTTGGGGCGAGATTGTGAAACTTTCGAAGAGTTAACAGTGTAGAATTACATCTATGAATAAAAAGCATAAGCAATACAATATATCAGACTCCTTTCTCGGCAAAACATCTATGGATTTTGTTACTGGAGCAGCCAGCGCCAAAAACTAGAATACATACATGTTCTCAAAATGAGCCCCGTGTGTTACTTTGTTTCATGTCACTGTACTGCTCCTCACATACAAGGTCTTAAATAATCAGGCCCCATCTTATCTTAATGACCTTGTAGTACCATATCACCCTATTAGAGCACTTCGCTCTCGCTCTGCAGGCCTACTTGTTGTTCCTAGAGTATTTAAAAGTAGAATGGGAGGCAGAGCCTTCAGTTTTCAGGCCCCTCTTCTTTGGAACCAGCTTTCAGTTTGGATTCAGGAGACAGACACTATCTCTACTTTCAAGATTAGGCTTCAAACTTTCCTTTTTGCTAAAGCATATAGTTAGGGCTGGACCAGGTGACCCTGAATCCTCCCTTAGTTATGATGCAATAGACGTAGGGATTCCCATGATGCACTGGGTGTTTCTTCTTCACTCACTATGTATTAACAGACCTCTCTGCATTGAATCATATCTGTTATTAACCTCTATCTCTCTTCCACAGCATGTCTTTATCCTGTCTTCCTTCTCTCACCCCAACCAATCACAGCAGATGGCCCCGCCCCTCCCTGAGCCTGGTTCTGCTGGAGGTTTCTTCCTGTTAAAAGGGAGTTTTTCCTTCCCACTGTCACCAAAGTGCTTGCTCATAGGGGGTCATATGATTGTTGGGTTTTTCTCTGTATGTATTATTGTAGGGTCTACCTTACAATATAAAGGTCCTTGAGGCGACTGTTGTTGTGATTTGGCGCTCTTTGGTGGCAGATGGCCCCGCCCCTCTCCGAGCCTGGTTCTGTAGGAGGTTTCCTCCTGCTCAAAGGGAGTTTTTCTGTCCCATTTCTGGGTAACAGCCATAAAAACTAGAGTTAATGCTTCAAAACAAAAGTCCAGAAATGAATGCATGGTTATATTCATGGCACAATAGGATATCACAATATTGGTGTCCTCCCTGCAGCTTTGTGATGAGTGTTGTGTTACCTGTTGTGTTCCTGGTTTTAATGAGTGCACTACCTTCAATATTTTTGCCTATGTCTATACTCCCAACCCTCAAAGTGTGAAGAATCGCATACACCATGTTGGTATATGTAGTGTATCATGAAGTGGGTAAATCTGATCTAAGTTCAGCAAAGATTTAGACACATCCTGTTGTCTATGACATAAGCAAGTTTCTTTACTGACTGATACATCGTTCATGCGACTCATGAAATTTTTTAAAACCCCGAGTAAACTCATCGCACTTCTTGACCTTTCTCTCTGAAGTAATCTACTGACAATGCAAACGATTTAAACCAAATGAGAAATCAAGGAAAATTCATTCAATCGTCATCACGTAACTTTCTGGAAGTTTAGCAAACTGCTGCAGATGCTGCAGAGCAAACATCCTGCTGCACGCTCCTCTGTGATTAGTCTAAGTTAAGTTGCATCCAGATGGCTGTCACTAATTACTTGCACAGAGAATGTTAAATGTTGTAGAAAAACATCTCAGGATTTAAGAATAATGACAAACTTGTCAAGTGAATTATGACAACAAGCATAAATAGACCATGAGGTATTGCAGCTGAGCACAGAGCAGTTAATGTGCAAAATGTGCCAAACCAGGTCACCATGGAGATGCCTTTTCCCCCATTGATAATTAATTGTAATTAATTGTAAGGGTGGCATTGCTGTCCTTTCTGCTCTTAAAGACTGGGTTGCAGCGACACTAGAGAATAGTAAAACACTTTAATAATATATATATATATATATATATATATATATATATATATATATATATATATATATATATATATTTTGTTTTCAGTTTTTGCATCTATGCAACAAATTAAAATTAATGAACTGTGTTATGTTTTGGTGATATCCACTATTCTTCAGTTCTCCAAAAATAAATCTGCCATATTTTTGGATTAATTGACTTATTACATTAAAAAAAAACATTATAGTATATTTCATCTACTTTTCTAAGAGACAAACACAGGACGCTTTTCATAGTTTTCTCTTCTCCCAACCTTTTCCTTTCTAATGCATGTAATTCACTGGTACAGTCTGGTGTTTGTGTTGCTTTAGCTGAAGCTCATAATCATTTATACTTAGTTCCCAACATCTGTTTTAGTAAGCATGTCTAGAATCAGATGTGTCAATAACAAAACGTTTTTAATAAGAGATCTCATGTGTTTAATCTCATTAGATCTTGCTTCTTTACGTTTTCCTCGTGTCCTTTTCTCTGGAGCGTTCGGTTGTTCTTCAAAGACTCATTTGACTGAAAAACCAGTGAGCAAGAATTCTTCATCTGAAGTTTCCTTGTATAAAAATGGATTTTGTGAAATTTGATCATTTCGACACTTTGTAGGCCGGGGCAGGGATAAGGACACTTTTCTGTTTCTTAAACAGCTCCAGGGATCAGAGATCAGAGTGATTTGTTGCTTCATAAGCAACGAATGCCGCTGCCCTTTTGGTCTGTCAGTTCAAACGGATGAGGTCAGGGAAACTCATCAAGCTACGGTCTCTGTTAATCACTCTGGTTCAGCTAAAGTCATTCTCTCCTAGCAATCTATGTGTGCAGAGTTAACTGGGCTAACTGGGAAAATGTTACCACTGAAGTTGTTGTAACCAATGCTCTGCATTCACAGCTGATCAAATGAAAGCAAACACTGCAGAGAGGTGGTGCATGGTGGCAACAGACTGGTTTTTGACCTTTGGCAAAAGCCCCTGTAGTGGCAAGCATCTTTTGCAGGTTGTATCCAGGTGAACTCAGTCGCAAAGAAGATGCGTCACTAAAGTCCTCCTCGTGATTGCTTTGGTCGCTAACGTTTTCTGCGTTCGTCAGTCGTTTGCATGGAAGACACAGACTTGTATGTAAACAATGACCAGCTAACGCTCCAAGAGGAACTTAAACTTTTAAAAAGTGCGATTCAAACTGCAGAGATCGGCCAGGCCACACCGCGACCTTGATGTGCTTCTTCTTTAGCCACTCCTTTGTTTCCTTGATGCTATGTTTTGTTTCAGTGTCACACTGGAAGACCCGTTCACGACCCACGCGGTCCATCAATCTGCAGAAAGAGGTCCCCCCCCAAGAATTTACGATGCACGGCTCCGTCCATTGGCCCTTCAGTGAAGTCGTCCTGTACCCGTAGCAGCAAGGGCTTCCTTAGGTCATAGCAACACATTTTTCTGGCACAACTTCACCTGTTTCAAGGTGCATGAAGAAGACAAAGATCTGATGACAGCAACACTTAAAATAATAGGGAATAACTTTACTAAGTGACCAACGTGTTTCAGCCTGTGGCCTTTATCAGGGTCTACTCAGCATTTATCTTCCTCAAAGACTGAGGACGACTGATGATCACTGTGTATTTCTTCTGCACCAACAGTTGTCACCTTCTCATCGAGCCTCTTTCTGACGGCCTTGTAGCCCATTCCTGCCTCGTGTCTACAGCCTTTTCCCTGATGTCCTTTCACAGCTTTGGTGGTGGAGAGGCTGGAATGGAAGACGCTGATTCGGTGGACAGATGTGCTTTATACACATAACGAGTTGAGATCAGGAGTATTTATTCAATTCAGTTTAGTTTTATTTATAGAGTGCTAACCACAACAACAGCCCCTTCAAGGCTTTGTATAGTAAGGTAAAGACCCTACAGCACAGCCCTATGATGACAGAATATATAGAACAGATGTGTAACTGATTGTAATCAGTGTGGCACATCTGCTTCATTCAATCATTCCTGCTGGTTTGTGGGTGATCAAATGAAGAGTTCACTCAATGACACGCAAATCAATTTCTAACTTTTATGAAACGTGCTTTTGTAATCTTTATTTTCTGGATTTTTGAGTCTCTCTACCCCTAAAACGTAGAGACTCTTAGTTTCTTTGTAAGTGAGCAAACTTACAAATTAAGCAGGGGATCGGATAATTATTTCCCCCGCTGCATAAGGACCAAGTATGTTTTTGAGTACGACACATTTCAAAAGGTGCAACTATTCCTATGGCTTTCACTCCCAGACAGTTAATACAGCGCTTTTGTTAAAGCCCTTGAAACGCAGCTTAAAGGCCGTCCTTCTATCACATCTCGATTGATTTAAAATCCATTCTGTTGGTGTGCAAAGGCAAGATTGCGAAAAAGTTGTGCCATTGTCCAAATCCTCATTGTTGGTTTGATTTTGTGTACAGCAGGACATTTTTATTACGGAGCCATTCAATACTCTGAGGACTAAAATGAAGTTCCATTTAGATCCATTGTGAAGGAAACAGAATGAAACTAATATAAGCACGACTAGTTCAGGCAGAGATAGCTACATGATACGCTTTTGTTACTGTTAGGCTGCGTTTTATTTGTGTCTGACGAGGGCATCTATGTTCTGTACTTGCTCTCGCTCTCATGTAGCTGTTCAGTCAGTCTACATAAATATCCAGTGAAGCTAAAAGCACCCATTACTCGCCTGGAAAGTTGACAGACAATGGCATTTGGCTGAAAAAGCAGCAAGCGGCAGAGTTTGATTGTCACGGGGGGATAATGTTTCATTTCTTTTGTTGCGGCGCGGTGAGCGACCTCTCACCCCTCCGAACCGCCCCCTAAATCAGTTGCTCTGATGTAGATCACATTCCTGGGTGTTTACATTACCCCCCCATGCCAGACGCTGCCACCAGCCTTTCACACCTGTCCCGTCACGTCCACGGAAAGGAAACTGTGATACATTTTCAGAGTAGAACAGAAAGGCCTTTGTGTGTGTGTGTGTGTGTGTGTGTGTGTGTGTGTGTGTGTGTGTGTGTGTGTGTGTGTGTGTGTGTGTGTGTGTGTGTGTGTGCACAGACATTCACACTGAATCAGAAGTGCCTGCATCCATAGGCAGCTGAGAGCTGGCCCACACAAATTCACCAAAAACTCAATGAGACGCACATATTTGTGTGCACGGAGCTGTCAAAGCGTCAGCTCAGTGAGTTATGGAGCTGCAGGATGCGTCTGAACATGGAGGGAAGATTCCACTGCTGTAAGGAGTGATAAATTAGGGAGAAGTGAGGAGTACGAGCTCCTAACTCCGACAGAGATGCCACAGTCGCTCACTGGAGAGGCCAGGGAGGCCGACATGTGCCGTCACCTCAGTGCCATGTTTTCCCACCCCATACATATATACTTACACCAGCATGAAAACTGGTCAGTTTTAAGAAAAGCTGTAACAAAGCTGCTTTTCTTCTGCTGTAACAACAATCCTTCACATGTTAAAAAAGTACATTTTCTTTTCACGCTTGCAGCTGCTGCAGGTAAGATAAATACAGCTGTCCATACAGCAGCTTACTGAGGTCACTGAAGGTAAAAGACAAAAATAAATAAGGGACTAGGTGGGGGGGGTGAATTTCAAAGAGAAACATCATTAAAGTAGCAAATTTACACATTTTTCTATCACTGAGGAAGACAATAAAGAAGCTAAGCTTATTAAAACGAGATTGTTGCAGCATCTGCAGCGATGCGGACACTGCACCAGTCTGTTGACATAAAGAGGGAGCTAAGCGTAAAAGTGAAGCCGTCAATTGACCAGTCGATCCACATTCTCACCTCGCCTACAGCCATGGGCTCTGGGTAGTGACCAAAAGAGATCACGGATAGAAGCAGTGGAAATTAGCATCTTCCTAAAGGGTGGCTGAGCTCAGCCTTAGAGACAGGGGGAGGAGCTTGGTCAGCCAGGAAGAGCCTAAGAAGAGACACTAGTCCACTACACTGAAAGCCAGCTGGGGTGGTTCAGGATTTGCAGTAGGATGCCTCTTTGATGCCACCTATGTGAGGTGTTTCTCCCCTAAAAGATCCAGAGCAGGTAGCTGGGGGGAGAGTCAGGGCATATATGTATGACCAGGACCTGGATACGTGGCAGAAATGGTTGGATGATGTATCAGAAGGTGCTGTAACATATCAGGAAGTGACTCCATGAATATTTACCTCAGTGCTACATCTGAACACAACTGAGGAGTGGTGCTACACATATGTGAATATGTATTATATGCAGACTGTTTTTTTTCTCATAAATTAGTTCAATTCTTTTTATATAGCAGCGGATCACAGTAACAGTTGCCTCAAGGCCCTTTAAAGATCATACATGGCGACAGTGGGAAGAAAAAACTCCCTTTTTACAGGAAGAAACCTCAAGCAGAACCAGGCTCAGGGAGGGGCGGGGCCATCTGCCATGTTGTCTCAGTCCATATAAAGCAAATGTGTGTTTTCATGTAATTCCAACAATTATCCAACAGCAAACTACTGAAACCAAACACAGAAATGTTTAAAGCTTTTTATCGATACATTTGTTTCTCTTAGGACATTTTGTATCATAAGGTCTGTTATGAGAACCTCCACACCTTGTTAACAATAATCACCCCTCACTACAAACAACCTCCCGTGTAGATCAGTAACAAATGAGTTTTTTCTCCTGTAAAAAAAAACCTTGTTAGCATTGATGAGTGTGCTAGCAAAAAGTCTTCCCAAGCCCCCAAGTTTTATTATTGTTCTTTTAGGCACTGCATTTATTTAATAAATGAAGAATGGGGGAAGGAATAAATCAGCAGCTCTGCACTCCATTTCAAACAAGTAAGAAGCTGCTAATGTTAGAAGCAAAGTGTTTTTCTGCTGCTTGTAGCAATAAGTGATTGATGATGATGCATCTGAAATACTCTTCAGTGTTTTTCATCTGAGGAAAATGCTGATTTTCATCTTGGTTTTCTAATGATGATGATGAAGACGCTATCATTTTGCACACACATTCCTTCCTGTTAGTGGAGTTTTCCTTCCAGTTTCTCTCTTTGTGCTGGTACAGCGTTTGTGAGATCTTATATTTTCTCTGGTGTTTAGTTCAGTTATTCTAGTTTGGTTTCTCCCAACCAAACTGCGTTCTTTGTCTCGCAGCGCTTTGTCAGATTTGTTTAGTAGCTAAACTAGACGAGGCTCAAAGGAGGGCGCCGCTCACCAGTCAGCCAGCTTCTCCGGCTCACGTTCAAATTGTCTTATTATTTTTTAAAGGACCAATTATGAGCATTTTTACCAACATTCATGGTCTGACTGACTGGCATAAATATAGAGACTTATGTTACTATGTATCCCAGTCACCCTGGTGATAAGTCATGGTAACCGCCAACCAACAGAAGCTAATCTTTGCATTCAATGCTCGTTAAATATTATCATGCTTACGTGCTAACTAAGGCGGTGACCAAACCTTGGTGTATGACTAGTAATATTTTCATTTGTTAGGTAAAGATGTGTCTGTTCAGGTTTTAAATATGTCTTTACTCACACATTTAAAGAGAATAGTTGATGCACGCTGTTTCAGCTTGTTACTAAAAGACAGTTTAAAGAGTCGTCACTTTAGTTCTTCAGTACACATCAAGCATGTTTTTGTTATTGAAAACTCCATTCTGTTAGTGTGACAGTGAATTACAGATGAACTTCATTAGCTAAACCCAGCTAGCACTCGTGTAAGCTCCTCTGTTTCTGTCCAGGCTTGATCATATCAGCCAAGATTTCACACTCAAGGCTTCAAGTCCACAAATTATCTCATGGGTGACATCTGGGCGACTGTTTCATCTTTTATAAGCACTCTGTGCTTTTTGAGTGATAACATACGTGTTTCCATGTTCAAGCGTCTTCTGTGTTGGCTGAATCTCATCTCTTTTAATGTGTTGCAGAGTTTTTGGAATAGACACGAACCTCCCAAACCTATCCAGCTGTCATTCTAGGCACCTAAAGCTTTTTATTAGCACTATTCATGCGAATCACACCTTTAAGCTTTAAGTACACTGTGGCTTACTGCGCCCTAAATACCAATATCATGTACTTATTGGTCTTTGGGGACTAAAAGAGCATTTAGACCCAGAAACAGCAAATAACTGCTGAGTTATTCAAGATGATGTGTGGTTAAGCCAAACTCTGTTTAGCTAAGCTCATCAAAGAGGAAGGGCTCTAGCACGTTTTTGTTTTTGTAAGATAGAAACTGGTGAAATAACCTCCCAGGGGTCTCTAATAAACTGTCCTCACATTAACAAGAATAATTTCTCGTCCTGGCAAAATATGCTGCCGAGTAAGTACAGCTAGCTTGTTTGCTGTGAAGCAGCCATTTTGAAGCATTTATATAAACCACAGCTGCAGATACAGTCCCCATCAAAAGTTTAAGACCACTCGGAAAATCCTATTTTGCATGGTTGGATCTTGACAAGGTTCCAAGTCGAGCTTCAACATGAGCAAGAGACAAAACAAGGCTGTTTTACAGCTCACTCACAGGACTGTAAGGGCATGGGCAGATATGTCCAACATGCTTTTTATTTTTTCAGTACGATTCCTATGATGTCACAATGATGCCATGAGGTTTTGTCATACACTGCATGAACACAGCAGCCGGGCCCTGAGCTGCAGCCTCCGGTGTAGAAGCTCATTTTCATCTTCGCTTTCTGATGTCAGCTTTGTGTTCATACAGAAATACTAAGAGAACGATTCTAACGAATTACTTTCTCCTGGTAAAGTACTCACTTGTACTGCATTACTCAGTGTTCAAGTACATATTAAACATGTAATATGTATAATACAGTACTTTTCTGAACAATGACCCCAACACAGATCACAACACGATGGGGATATACCTTCAGCTTTGCACACCTAGACTGTGCTGTTATGGTCTCTTCAGCCTTTCCAAACAAGACATTCTTATTCAGCCTTTTTCTAATTCTTATGTTGTGAACGTTAGCATGTAAGCTCCTCACTGAGGCCTCTAGAGGCTCACAGATGCAGCTCGTGGGCTTCCTGCTTTTTCTCTGAGCACTGCACAGTCTGACCTCGGGCTGAAACACACCTGGATAGACTGTACTAACACGTATGCCTGAAATGGGGCAAACTGCCCAAATTTCTTCTTTTATAACGGTGCTCACACTTGCTGACAATCAGTTAATCAAGTGTATTTGATTGGCAGCACCTGGCTGCTACTTACCCTCTTCATTCTCTGGAAGCACCGAGGAGATGCTTGGGTTTCCCACATGACCGTACACGTTAGTGTATGTTGGACAAACACTGACATATCTGTTATCTTGTTCTTTCTTCCTCTCACCACACAGGTTTCAAAGCCATCCATTAAACCACACAGTCATCACATTCATCACAGCCCACACACACACACACACACACACCTGAGATCAGTCCACGCAACCCGCATTGCTGCTATTTCATTTCTCATCTTCCTCTCTCAGCACCGGAATATTGGACTAATGGGCCTAATAGCACGCCCACTGCTATTCAAAGAATCGGCGGCTGCACTGGAATAAAGGATTATCTGTGTGTGAAGAGGAAGAACCTGACACAGCGAGAGGACCAGGAGACCCGGTAAGAGGGGAAAAAATGATGGTGAGAGAAGAGGAGCCATGAAACCGACATGCTGAGAGACAGAGGCGGGATGACGGGGCCAGACTGACAGGAAGCACCAGCAGAAGGAAAACCTGAAAGTGCATCCGACTGCAGTCACACAGTGCTGCTGTCAGCACCCCGGCTACAATCTAAACAGCGGCACCTTTGATTGTGACATTTTTTGTTTCTTTGTAGCTTTTGTCTGAGCTCGGTGAGGTCGGGTAAAATGAAAGCATCGAGAGGGGAAAAAAACAACAACACTGTCTCGCCAGTCACGCACAAACGAAAACACTTGTCTGTTCGGACTCTACTGTTCAAAAATGTATATCCCGGGAGCTTGAATGATGTACGCACATCCTCCTCACATGCTGTTAGACTGCTGCTGAAATCGAGACGGGAGCAGTTTTCTCTTCCTGACTCACATGAGTTGATGGATTTTCATCTACCAGGAGGAAAAACGTGTTTCGGCTCGGCTTTTTTCTGTCTGCATGCACATATTTCTGTACGAGTAGTTATTGGAGAATTACATTCCTACAAATGTACTCATTACTGTGTAAATTAGCACAGCTACATTTTCCTTTTGTCTTTAGTAGCCCTGATTTAATAAATGGTAATTATCTCCAGGCATTTGTAATAGAAATAAAAAAAAGAGGTTTAGGAATGAAAATGAGATTGGATAGGAATATATATTTTTAATGAATTTAGTTTCCTGAGGAGGGAAACTCACAACGCCGTGTTTCAGCTGATAAAAGCTATTTTTTTCTGTTCACAGCAGAAATAGATTTGTTTATTTGGTGAATCTGCGAGCGAGACGCTTTATTCTTCTCCCTGAAACAACCTCTTCCTGCTATTTGCGTGTTGGCACTGACGACGTGAAAGAGTTTAAATCTCACTTTAGGAAAAAAATAAAGAACCAAAGTAAATCGAAGTGAACACATCTGCAGATCCTTATGACCTTTATTAAATCTTACAGCTGACTCTCAAACAAATGCATGAATTATTCATGTCTGACTGACTTGATTGCTACAAGGGGCACAGACACAGCGCTCTTTTTTCTTTTTAATTATCCCCCCCCCCCCCCCCCTTTTTTTTTTTCACTGCAGAAGTTTCCAGATAAGGTTCAAGCTTTCCCCCAATCAGGCTAATGTTAGCTCCTTTTAACGAGCCCGGCCTCCCCCAGTTTGACTTCTATCACTTTTAAACTTTATGTGTCTATTAACCATTCCTCTGCAGGAATGAACATATCAGCATTTTGCAGTTACACGGAAGTCTTCATGGATGGGAGTAATTAATAACTACATCTAATTAAAATGCATTCTAGAGGGGATGGGGATCGAGATGTTTGCAGAGGTATGATGATGGCAGCTCATGTGAGACCGCGTACGCCTGTGAGCAGCTGATTTCTTTGTTGTCTTTGAAAACAGTCGGAGTAAATTTTGGACTGATTTTCTCACTAATGCTTCGCAAGTTTTGTTATTTTGCAGCTGATGTTTTAGGGTAAATATTCAGCAGCCGTCGAGTCGGTTCATTCAGCTTTAAATCCGGGGAGACGTGTGGCATAATAGACTGAAAGGTTAGCTAGTGGAGCAGCGACTGAGGCATGTTCCACTTGAGTCTCTGCTTTAAATTGCTGGTATTCATCAAGTTAAGTGATGAGTCCGCATGATGAATGGTCTCTCATTAATATCATTATGCTATTAGGCTACATCTCTCACACTATGCTCTACCTAGAATATGCACATGCTTTTTGCATTTGTGTGCTCTGTGTGTGTGTGTGTGTGTGTTTGCACATACCAGCAGGGTTCATTTCTACAAGAAGTCTGAAAAAGTTTTTCAGTGAGCCACACATTTTAAACCATTGTTTAGGCTCCTGTTTTTAAACAATTTAATTCATTCCAGTTTCATTTATATGGAGTCAAATCCCAACGACAGTCACCTCGAGGCATTGTAAAAGACAGACCCTGCACACACAAACAACAATCAGAGCAAGCCTTTGTCAACAGTGGGGAGGAAAAACTCCCTGTTAATAGGAAGAACGCCCCAACAGATCCAGGCTTATGGAGGGGCAGCCATCAGCTGGGGGGGCAGAACAAAAGATACACTGTGCCTTATTTAGTAGTTATAGTAATGATTCACTATATATGCACATAACACAGCTATGTGTAGTGTGACACACTAATGTGTGATCCCATCAGAAGTAGTACTTGTTAAAAAAATGAGAGATTTGTCACCGAAGTGAACTATGTATAATGAGGTAGTTGCACCCCCCAGCCTCCGGGTGGCGCATTGTTCAGTGAGACAGAATAGCGAGGTCATAGGTCCTCCTCTCCAATATGGCAGAAGCGAGGCAAAGAGAAACTTCACCAGTCGTCTCTGTCTCATCATTTCCCTGTTTTGCAGGTTTGTAACCGGTAAAACTATATTAAAACGGTTGTAAAATATTGATAAGAAACAAAGCTAAATGTGAGGGTATAAATCAGCGGGTAAACCCTGTTATTTGTTACGTTTTATGAAGTAGAAGGACTGGAAAAAAATGCCAAAGCCTAGCCAGCCGCGGGCGCCATTTGGTTTCCTTTCTCCACTTATTTCAGGTCGTTTTAGCTGAATAAGCTCCTTGTCGTGTCCTGATTTTGTGAATATGAATGTTAATCTGCTGTTGGCAGTGAAGAACGACTGTTTACTGGTTCTGAAAAGTGATTTTGAGAATGTTATAGCTAAAGCTAAGCCTGCCAGCATACACATGACTCTTTCATGTATTTGTGAGCTACTAAGCTAAATTGGTTTAAGACCAAGCACTGGTATGTTGGTTAAAACAATCAGAATACATAGGTATTTGGGTTAAAAGTTAGAGGTAAAAATGTATTTGAACATGCATTTCATATTGTTTTGAGTTGTCATTCAGAGAGAATAACCGAGTAAATGATTTGAAGGTCACTACACGTGAAGTACTCTTGTTTCCCATGAAAAGATCGTGGTATTGCAGCTTGAACATACAGACGGTTTTATTGTTATTTCTGTTGTATAATATAGAGAATGGTGATGCTGCAAGTTAAAAATACATGTGATTGTATAAATAAATATGGCAGAAGCGAGGCAAAGAGAAACTTCACCAGTCGTCTCTGTCTCATCATTTCCCTGTTTTGCAGGAACATTTAATCTGTTTTACCGGCCCAAACTCTGGGTCGGTTACAGTAGCTAGAAAACATGGTTGAAATCTCAATATTATCTTCCTGTTATATATCGACGTCCTTTCTGCCATATTTGTCCTATACGTCAAATAATCCCAAAGAAGCAATTAAACATATTTATCTTTTGCTTTCTTTTGCTAGAAAGTCTGAAAAGGACATCTAGAAGTACCAATGTTGATGCATTTTCTAAAATCTTTGGATTTATTTTTCAACCATAACTAGAGATCGAGAAAAACCCACAGGTGGGCGGATATTCAACGTTGAAATGTTTGAACAAATGTCTATTGAAATGATTAAATACAGGAACAGGAGAAGTATAGATATGATAGTTCACATACAGTATAAAAAACCAACCACAGCATCAGCGCACCCTGCACAACCTCTATAAGCAAACACTGAAAATAATAATAATAACACTATAATAGTACAAAGTACATTTCTACATTTTTTGTAACATGTCTAACTTTTGTTTAATGTATAAGATTATCCAGAGGAGGGGAATATCTCAGTTTAGTTATGAATTACCCCCCGAAAAAAAAATCTTCCAAATAGAAAGCCAGGGCAGGGTTAGGGTTAGCACCTATGACGTCATAGTAGGACTCAAATGGTTAACACGGCTGTTTACTGGAGATCTCGTTTAACCTCCTAGGACCTGCGTGAATGTCCTCATATGTGCATCTAGTTTTCTCAGAAACAAAAATCAGGTAAAAAAAAAAAAATCTGGTTATTCTTTGTTTTTACATTCATCAGGTCCCAATCAGCCTAAACCCAGACCCGCACTACCAGACACAGGGACAGTTTTTACCCACGAGCCTTTTGAACCGCTGACATTCCACACACACCTCTACAATTACAGGACTGCACACGGTCACTTACACAAATGCTACTTAAATGCTCACTGCACAACTTTGTACAAGCTGTAAATACTCTTGCACAAACTTATAAATACCAACTTGTCTTAAATGTAAATACCAACTAAATTCTGTAATATTTAATACTTTTTCCTCTCATTATTATTATTATTATTATTATTATTATTACCACTGCTAATTTCTGTTATTTTCTTCTGTAAATAACTGCACACTCTCTATATGCTCATGTAAAGCTGAGGACTTTCATTGGATAAATGTGGCTGCACTGTTTATCTGTACATGACCATAAAACTTGAAATAGCAAAGAGAAATTAAAAATGAATGTTTAGAAAAAAATATCAATGGAAAATGCAACACAAAGCAACACTGAGACATTGTTAAAAGAGTTGCTATGAAAAGCAGCCACGATGGTGCGAAACATATTTGTGTGATTGAAGTGAGTCCAGGTCATGAAATTGTAGCTCGATTTGTAGCTGATCATGTAAAGAGGCCTGTGAAAGACTCCAGATAGAGACATGAATCCTGCCTCTTAGTACCTCTGTGCCCTTGCACACAAACACACCTAATATGTCTATCGCAGTAGATTTACTCCCACCTGATATAAAACCACAGACCTTTCCAGCTACGCCTGACCTCCTGCTGAATTTCTCCAAGCAGATGTTCTTGAACCCTCACAGCACATAGGCAGGATGATGCCTTATAATTATAGATATAAACAGATTGTGCACATGGTTTAACCTGCCATGGGTGATAAATTGCAGCTCGGTCTTGCTGTATAAACTGCCAATGCCAGAATAGAGTCCTCTCGGCTACAGAGGGTCAGCTGCAAGAGGAGGATTTAATGAGGAGGGCCACCCAAACAGTCTGGGTGTCCATCTGTTTGCTCTCTCTGCTTTTACATGTCACACATCTTGTGACGGCGGCAGCAGCGCTGGACCAGCGGGGCTGCTCAGAAAGGTGTAAATGCATCACCAAAAAGTGCACTTTCACTGAAAACGGGGAGAGTGAAAAACAAACAAAAACCTTTCAAGACTAAAACAAGAAGATCAAGACCTTTAAAAGCCAGGAACTAAAAAAACCCTCCATTTTTACACTGACAAGGTTGCCAGCATACCTGTTAACCATGGAGGCTTTATTTGTTGTACACTGTGCTGCATGCACACATGCAGTGTCTGCTTGTAGGCAGAGAACAGAAAAGCAGTTTAAATAGTTTTATTAGCTTTAGTGTGGCGAACGTTGTGATTTATGGTTTGAATTTAAGCAGAAAAACTACAAATAATTAAATTATCAAGAAAACATTTTGATTTTTGTTCAAGGATCACATTTTCACTAACTGTTAAAAATTCCCAGCATTCAGGACTACTGCTGCGTAATGATTCAACTGAAAAACTGTAACTAGGTTTAACAGCTTACTTGTTTAAGAATATTAATCATTACAAATAATTACCAACAACTCTCATTCAACAATAAACAAAGGGAAAAGACTCCTACAACCAGCTGTAGGCAACACGCCCAGCTAAGCTTTGGTTAATATTTTGGCACAGTTGAGTTCTGATAGGTGTCATAATGTCTTACAGAAAGGTGTCCATGTGTCCCCAGACACCGCTTATACTTAAACCCTGTGTTTCTCTTATCACTGTAGATCAAACATTTAGATTTGTAGCTACTAGGTAACAGCTTACACTACAGTTACAATCAGTGTTGGGAAGGTTACTTTTAAAATGTATTCCATTACAGAATACAGATTACATGCCCCAAAATGTATTCTGTAACGTATTCCGTTACGTTACTCAATGACAGTAACGTATTCTGAATACTTTGGATTACTTAATATATTATCATGCTGTTTACAACAACATGAATGTACTATTGCTGTGATTTATTACTATTACTGAAGGTCTGCGACTCCGAACTGTAGTAAAGGGACCTCTGACTAATACTGGGTCACTGTCGGCTCGTAGCCGAAAAATAGCTTTACTTTGTTGTGTGGGTCAACTTTTCTTGCAAGAGACAGAGAGAGGCGTTGAAAGGCTGCTCCAATGGAACTTATTGTTTTCGGAGGAAAACACGAACATGGTGTACAGTCGAGTCTTAATAGCTTACTTACAACTGGGCTCGTCAGGCACTCTTCTTGGCTGCAGTGGTTATTATTATATTTTAGGGCTGCACGATATTAGGAAAACCTGCGATGTGCGATAACTGTGATCAATACTGCGATAACGATATGACTTGCGATAAAATAAATAGCAAAAAAAAAACAAAAAACAAATACATAATTTCCGTTTTACTGCACAGTTTTATTTAATGAAAGCTGCTGTATTAGCAGTGTAACAACAAAGTGCAGTCAAACATTGAAACATTGCCCCCATAAAAAAATTTCTGAGGCTTGAATTCTGAAAGACATCCTTCCCGGTCTCTATAATTAGTTTTAAATAAACATAACTTAAATTATACTGCAAATTATCTCTATGCAGGTGTTCATCATTTTACCACTCACCAAGTAGTTATGATGCAAGTCAAAACTGGAGTGGAAACTTTACTAGATTAAACTATAGGTAAGAACTTGTCTGCTGTGGGAACACACCAAAGAACAATTGTCTACCTTTGTGGTCGTACTGGCCAAGACTAATATTATCAACAATTAAGAACAATGTAGGTAGTGTATTTTTGTAATTTTTTGAAAAAAAAAAAGGTTTCTCTATCTTGCATTCATCCTTCCTGAGTGAATGTTTTTTATGGCAAGTTCTTGTTAAGGAAAACCAACATGTTTACTCTCCAAGGTTTTAAACATGTGCGCTGACATGTTACTATGTTTCCTGATGTACTAAAAAGTCTCTCTGAAGGTGAGCTACTTGCAGGTATGCAGAGATACTTCCTTGCAAGCTTGCTTAGCTGTGGGAATGTCATTTTGTGGAGTTTCCACCATGCCAAGGGGTCTTCCTCACTGTCTATGGCCGTGGATAGCAAGTAGCTGTTAAGCTCAGCTTCAACAGCTTGTGAGAGATGCATAAAAGAGGAGGTAGGGATTGGAGCTGCCTTGAAGAAACTGCCCAGGGACTTTTTTGCCTTCTTCAGGGGACGACTGGGTGGATCATCTGTCTGGGCCTCTGGTTCAGCGGAGCTTCTCTCCTGGAACAGAAAGCAGATTATAAGAAAAGTAAACATTTTGGACTAAATATGAATTGAAAGGTTTTATATATAAGCATGCATGAATACCTTCTGTGCCACTGCTTCCATTTCTGACATCACTCTGGTCTTGATGTCTGAGACTCGATCAGTGCTGGTGTAGCTGACTTTAAATCTGGGATCCATGAAGCACGCCATGTCCATAAGTTCCTGGGTAGCTGGATTTTCATATTTAGTAATCAGGTACTCGAGGATTTTCTTCTTAATTGATTTTGTCAAATCACTGTCTTCTTCCTTCTCTGCAAGCACCGACGTCTTCATCAGATGAAGGACTGGTTTTACATATGAAACACTAACGTAGCTCTCACCAGACAGGGCATCTGTAAAGTCTTGCAGGGGGTGTAATGCCTGGTTGACAGACTCCAGTACCTCAAGATCCTGCCAAGTAGGAATCAAGTGTCTTGATTTCTTGTCTGCTGAGATGACATCAGAAATGGCCCGCTGCTGCTCCAGGACTCTCTCAATCATCTTCTGCCTGGAACCCCACCTGGTTGGGCATTCTGTGATCAGTGTGTGCTCTGGGAGGTTGAGCTTCTGCTGTGCTTTTTTCAGAGCCATCTTTGCTTTCCAGCTGTGGCAAAAATGTCCAACTAACTTTTTGCAAAGTCCAATGGCTCGGGCAATGCGGGCATCATCTTTGATAGAATTTTCTGGAGAAATAAGAGGAAACAAAAAAACTGTCATGTTTAAAACCTTTTTTTTAAAAAAAAAAAACTAATTGAAATTTATAACTAAAGTTGTCTAAAAAGGTAACATTATCCTTATCAATATCAATTTGATAATAATGTATAGCACATTTTCATTGCTAAAAAGATCTGCCTTGAATAAAACTTACCGATTGCAAGGTGCAGCCTGTGTCCAAAACACTGAAGTCTGACCCAGTTGTTTAGCTCCGTGGCTCTCACAACATTGGCACCGTTGTCTGTGGTGATGCACACTTGTCGATCTTCTTTAAGATCCCAGCTGGCTAACACCTCACGTAATACATGGGCTATATTTTCACTAGTGTGGGAGTCTGGAAAATACACAGTCTCTAGACACCGTGTTTTCAGTTCAAAGTCTTCGGTGAGGAAGTGCACTGTGAAACTCATATATGGTTCCGTTGTACGACTTGACCATAGGTCTGTAGTGCTTGCGTAGTTTTCAGCTTGGCTCAGTTCAAACATGACGGTCTTGCGGCATGTTTCATACATTTGTGGAATGGCGACATGTGAAAAGTAGTTTCGTGAGGGGATGCGGTATCTCTGGTCCACTTTATGTATCAGACTGGTGAAGCCCTCTCTGCTAACTGTATTTATAGGCATCATGTCTTTAGCCAAAAAATGTGTAATGGCCTCTGTTATTTCTTTGTACCGCTTCGACGTTTTCTCATAAGGAATTCCACTTGAAAAACTCTGATACAGAGACGGCTGTTGGACTGCTGCGCTCTTTGTCTTAACATTAGCAACCTTTGTTTGGCTAGCCCTATCTTTCTGGAACTCTTCAAACAGTTCTCTGTGGTTGTATTGAAGATGATGGTGGAGATTAGTCGTGTTTCCTCTGGTGGTTGCCACGAGTGTTCGGCAAGTTTTGCAGAGTACCTGTGTTTGGAGAACGTCGTCTTTATCAAATCCAAAGTACCTCCAAATAAGTGAGGTACTATTTTTTTTTTTAGCCACGAGTTCAGTAGCATTCTCGTCACGCGTCTCGCTCTCAGCCATTACAACTCTGACTCGTTGCTGCAGCGTTGTTCGCGCCCGACCTGCGTAGGAGGCGGGCCTCTAATCCATTTGATTGGTTAATGCCGTGAAGGGCTCTATTCGACTGGTCAAATGTGTAAATGGATTTCTTTGATTGGTAAATTCTTTACAGCACGTGTGTAAACATTTTAAGGTACCCAATTATCGCAGTTTACGCCGTCTTTTGCGATGGGCCCATCGCGCAGGCTGATATCGCGATGACAATAAATTTTCGATTTATCGTGCAGCCCTATTATATTTACATGCTTCCAGCTCCCGTTTTTGCTCGATGACAACTCGTACCTTTCCACTCCCCTTTTTCTCCCTCCTCGCGCTCACAGACCCATAACGTGTATGGCAGTCCATTCTCCCTGCAGCACGGACTACACTACCCATGATGCTACATTCTTTAGAGCTATGCTTGTAGCATTCTGCCTGTTAGCTTAGCACAACAACAACAACAACGAAAAGGCGCTCTCTCACCCAGGAAACACACAGTCGCAGAGAGAGAGAGAGAGCGTCGCCCTGTAACCATGGCAACCGTAGCGCTGCCGCCTGGAACAACAGAACGTAGCTGTCAAACAAAACCCAAACAGTCCTGACCCGCGACAATATGAAACAGGAAAGTACCGCAGTGTAATCCATTTATTTCAACAAAGTAACTGTATTCTGAATACCACCTTTTTAAACGGTAACTGTAACGGAATACAGTTACTCATATTTTGTATTTTAAATACGTAACGGCGGTACATGTATTCCGTTACTCCCCAACACTGGTTACAATTAGTCTCAAATCATCAGCCCTTTTCATTTGCATGAAAACAGAATTTAGTCATAGTTTGAACTGGTCTGACCAAGAATTTGATGTTGAAGTGTCCTGTGGATGTCACATCACATGGCTGATTTTCTACAGTGAAATGTCTGTTGATGAGAACCACAGATACTATAATAGATGGACCTTTCCATTACGCCTTCACCCGGAGGTTTTTAACTCTACACCCTGAATCTTCAGCATTAACTATGTTAATGTTGTTTTTTCTTTGGAGCCAAAAGTCACATTATATGGATGACAGGCTGCAGCGCTAAGTAATCAGTCAAGGCTTGCTAGCACCTGTCAGGGTTAATGTGTTGCAAACCTGTCAGCTAACAGCCACAACTCTAACTCGGTTAATATGTGTTATAATTACTCCTGCTCAGAGCTGTTATGAAGCAGGAAAATATCTATGGAGACCAAAACCATTGTTAATACCAGCTTTGAATTAAAAGTTCATTAATGTTGTAAAGCTCAGTGTGGGAGTCTTATGGGAACTGACTCCATTTTCGAGCAAGCCTCAAGTGACATCTAGAGAAGTCGGTGCCTCAAATTCGTTGTTGCTCCTCAAAACAATTCTGAACTTTTTGCTTCGTGGCAGGGTGCGCTATCCTGCTGAAAGAAGCCACAGCCATCTGGGAACGATGTACGTGCTCTGCAACAATGCTTAGGTAGGTGATACGTGTCATAGCAACATCCACATCAATGACCCAAGGCTTCCCAGCAGAACATTGACCAAAGCATCACACTGCCTCCCCTGCCTCGCCATCCTGATGCCAGGTGTTCCCCAGGTGACCCACAGGTATCTGTCATTTATTGGAACCAACATTCATTTTTCAGGCAGTTTGACCCTGTCACAACTGTTCCTTTCACTTTTGATAGATACGGACCATCGCAGACAGGAAGCCCCCCAAGAGCTGCAGTTGTGGAGTTGTGCTGACCCAGTCGTCTAACCATCACAGTCTGTCCTTGACGTTTGCCCAGTTTTCCTCCTTCTAACACACTAACAGGAGCCATGCTGAAGAGATAATCAGTGCACATCAGCTGTTATTGGTCGTGATGTTTTGCCCGATCGGTGTTTTACCAGAACCAGCATACAAATTTAAATAAAATGTCCTACTTGCAGTAACGGGTTCAGCGAGTTTGAAGGCAAATGCACATGATTGCAATTCACTGGCACAACCATTTATTTTTGTTTGTTTGTTTGCCAGCTGGCACGAGGATCTTATAATATATACTAATCACAATCGGCCAGCAAATCTAATATTGCTTTTTTGCATGAAAGCCTGACAGAAATCAACACATTCTGTTACAACCTGAACCTTCCCCAAATATTTGATTTGTTCAGCTATTCGAGGTTTTAACATCTGAGAGTCATTTCTCGACAGACGGTGATTCTTCACTTTTCCACGTTGTTAACAGATGTCTTTTCACAATAATGAGACAGTTCGGCAGTCTGTTTGTTTATGTGAGACGAAAAAAAGACCAAAAGTTAAACAGCAAACAGTATTTCTTAAGAACAACTGAGTGAAGAGGGAGATGAGCGACTGTGATGATAATTAATTGCGTATGTCTGTACATTTGGGGAGCGTCATCATGAAGTGTTATTCTTTAAGTATTTTCTGTGATATATTAGAGATTTTAAAAATGCAACTGCCAACAGTATTTCATGAGAAGGAGCAAAGAAACAACAAAGACGGAAATGATTTTGGACTCAGAGCAGCCACTGCTGATCATAACCAGCTTAGAATAGAATAGAATTCAACTTTATTGTCATTGCACATGCACAGGTACAGGGCAACGAAATGCAGTTTGCATCCATCCAGAAGTGCTTTAGTGATATAGATATATTACAATATATATTAGCAATAATATAGATATGTGAGTATATTACAGAAATGGGTCTATTATGGTATGTTATAATGTACACGGTATGAAGTATGTTGTGAATATTCTATAACTATAAGTATGTACAGGCTGTAGTGAGTACAAGCTATGTACAGGCTATGAACAGGATATAAATATGAAAAATTATACAGAATATGAAATAAATAACTTTACAGAATCTGAGATATACAGCTATACAGAAATGGGAACTATGCAAGTTGTAAACAGTTGTAGGGTTAAAAATTATCGTATGTACAGAATGATTATTACAGAGCTATACAGTAGTGCAGTTAAGATAAGTGAGATATGTGGATAATTTCTACAGAGGCTATATAAAGTGCTAGTGGTTGTGAGTGGTGGTTCAGTCCATGTTATTATTGTGTGTTTGAGGGTACAGTTGTCCATTGTGGGTGTGTGTATGTTCAGTCCATGAGTTTAACGTGGGTCAGATGTCAGGAGGCAGAGTTCAGGAGTCTGACAACTGTGGGGAAGAAGCTGTTCCGGTACCTGGAGGTCTTAGTCCGGAGGCTCCTGTAGCGCCTCCCGGAGGGCAGGAGGGTGAAGAGTCCATGTGATGGGTGACTGGGGTCTCTGATGATTTTCCCAGCCCTTTTCAGACACCGCTTCCTGTAGATGTCCTTTATGGCAGGAAGTGGTGCTCCGGCGATGCGCTGGCCAGTTTTCACGACCCTCTGCAACGCCTTCCGGTCCGAGGCAGAGCAGTTCCTGTACCAGACTGTTATACAGTTGGTCAGGATGCTCTCGATGGTGCAACGATAGAAGTTCACCAGGATGTCTGAGGACAGGTGGTTCTTCCTCAGAGTCCTCAAGAAGAAGAGGCGCTGGTGAGCCTTCTTGACCAGCTTGGAGCAGTTGGTCGTCCAGATGAGATCCTCATAGATGTGGACTCCCAGGAACTTGAAGCTACTCACACGCTCCACAGCCGTCCCCTTAATGTGGATGGGTGGATGTGGGTCAGCATTCCTCCTGTAGTCCACGATGAGCTCCTTGGTCTTCTCAGAGTTGAGCTGCAGGTTGTTTGTGTCGCACCTAGGGCTGAACGATATATCGCATTTGCGATAATATCGCGACATGATCAAGTGCAATTTTCTAACCGCAAAGGCTGCGATTATACTCTGGACATGTCCAAATTCATGGGCTGCATCCTCCTGAGGCCGCATTTGTAGACCGATTACGTCACAGCGACGCGCCGAAGGCTGTCCAAATTACTACCATATCCCAGAATTCATAGCGCGGCCCAGCCAAACTCCAGTTTCCAGCAATGGCGGCCGCTACTAAGTTTTAAAATTACTCATACTAATCTTTCTGGGTCACAAAATAAACTTTTAACATATTTTCAGGCGAGAAAGTAGTTGTGTAAACATCAAATATCTGCTCGGTTTATCAAGATATCCCATATTTGCAAAAGTGGTTCGACGTTTTCAGAGGCGTCTGCTACCCACCAGCTCGACAGCTAGCCGGGAGCTCGAGGGTTACTGATGCGGCCGAGAACGGCACAACTCCCGGCACATCATTTTCAGATCACCGCGGAGTTTCGCTGCTCGGGTTAAACGTAATATATAAGTCACTTAGACAACCTAAAAATGTTATTGTTGGGCTTTTTTCAGTGTTTTGTTTGTTCGTGAGTAAATCGGTTTGGCTGAGATTAAAGTTATTAGATTAGATAAAATAAAACTTTATTAATCCCCCGGGTGGGTTCCTCCTTGGTTTTCACACAGCTGACTAAACGTCAAACAGAAAACTTATTAAACAGAAGTATGAGACAGTCGAGAATTTACACCAGTGTCTGGTTATATTTTAGATAGCAAGAAGCAGACGGCCGAGTTTATTAAACTCCACCGAGACAGCGGTGACGCTAATCAGAACTAGACCGTCCAATTTCACGCCTTTAAAGTTTAAAGGCGTGTTTGTGTGTGTGTTTATACAATTGCTATTATGTTTGCACTTTATGTGTAATGTTACTGACTGCAGAGATCAGTAAGATGTGTGTATTTTTTATTTATTTAATATTATTTTTTAATTTAATGACTGTCTAGTAGTTCACAGATGTGGAAAAACTGAGTGTGGTAAAGCCACTGATTTTTTTAATGTATATTTCTGCAATCTGCACATTGTACTGACTTTCATTTTAATGTTTACACCAGGGTTCCTTGTCAGCACTTTATGCTCAGATGTTTGTAAGCTAAAAATAAACTATTGTGTATGTTCAAATATACTGTTGTGATTGAAGAAGTTAAATAAAAATGTCAGTCATCAATTCATGCATCACCTCATGTCATCATAACAGAGGTCTGTCTTCCAGGAAAGAACAGTTTAAAATTAATGTAATATAGTATTGGCCATACTATATGATGTATTGCTTGTCTTTGTTTAATAATACAGAAGACAAAGACCTTAAAAAATAATCGCATATCGCATCGCAATTGCAATATTGGGGCAAAAAATCGCAATTAGATTATTTTCCATAATCGTTCAGCCCTAGTCGCACCACTCAGCCAGACGATCCACCTCCTCCCTGTAGGCGGCCTCATTGTTGTCACTGATGAGGCCAATCACCGTGGTGTCATCTGTAAACTTAATGATGGTGTTGGAACCATCAGCAGGTCTGCAGTCGTGGGTGAAGAGGGAGTGAGTTTGTCATGAGGTTGTCACCTGACCCCCCCTGAGAGTTGCCAGGCAAGTCTCGCCAATATGACTTTTGTATTTGAACTCGTCAGTATTATTAGCACAAAGCAAACAGCTCTGTCCAACTGCTAAAAAAGTCAAGAGAAACAGGAGACAATGTTGGTTTAGAAGATTCAGTCAATACAAAGAAATATCAATAACTTTAAGAGTGAAGCTGTCTCACTCCTAGAAAGGATGACCAAGACGCTCCTCTGCTTTAAGGAATAAAAATATTACTCACCATCCTCTCAGATGAGAGCCCACATCAATACTTGCCAGAGTTCAAGTAGCAGACACAACTCAACAGCAACTGTTGGGAGGAGACAGTGTGAAACCTTCATGGTTGAACCACTCCTGAGAAACCACTACTGAGGAAGACCAACAAGAGGAAGACAACTTCTTGAGCCAAGAAAGAAAAGAAGCGGCTGTTCGACCAGTAGACATCTGGACTTGGATACGATGAGTCTACAGTATTATGTCAGACGTTACCTCGTCTCTCTGAGATATAGAGAAGAAAAAAAGCTGGAGAGATGGTTCTGACTGTAAACGAGGAGGAGGTGAGTGTGTTTACTGAGACCTCAAGGCCAGACTAAAAATGTCATTGCTACAAGAACGAATACAACATTCAGGAGTGACGCACCATCCCGTCTAATTTGAGCTTAGTTGATCTAACAGGTTTCAACATCATACAGACGGCATATAAAAGATGCTGCTATCCGGTCGTTAAGTGATGACGTGACGAATCCTACTTCCGGGCCTAAAGTAGTCTGCGTTTAATATGGCTTTTGTGTTGTTAACATGTTTAATGTTTTGTATTTTCTTCTATTTAATCTCAAAAAGCTCCTAAAACAGTCAGTGATCCCTGTTGACCTCCCTCGGCTTTTATTACCGCTAATCATTTATTTAAGCTCAGTTTTTAAAACCTTAGGATGTAACTACACTGCAAATTATCTGGTGCTTGCCATGATTTAAAATCTTATTTTTAGACAGGCCAGATTATTTGCCTTGTTTTAAAAAAGATTTACTTGTTTCTAAGTCTGGATTTTAGATAATAAACTTAAATCGAGAATAACCATATAATTGTGTCTATATTAGTACAGAAATCCAGAAATGGGAAGAATAACTCTTAAAATAGCCTACATTAGGTCTCTCACCAGATGTCTCTCAAAATATCACTTGTTTCAAGATAGAGTGACAAACTCAATTTGCTTGATTTAGGAAATTCACACAAGGCATCTGTTGAAAATATTATTTATTCAAAATCATGTCTGACTTCAAAGTTGTACATATAAGGGAAAAAAATTAACCACAATTTATGATACAAATCACATTTCAAAGACAGCTGTTTGTCCCAGCATGCCAGCATTATGTGGTACAACATTGACATTGGTTTAGGGAACATTTAATGACTGTCAACTTATATCATCACAAACTACACTAAGCCAATACTTGGTGCAACCCTAATCTTAAGGGTGATTTCTATGGGAAATAATATCAGAAAGACTGTATTTGATTGGAACAAACACACTGTCCTTAAAACTAATAGAAAAGTATGAAGTGTAATCAATGAGCTCATGGGCTAATTCTGTAGCTTGAGCAACAATGGGCACAGTTACTTCATATGCCAATAAGTCTTCATTTAAATTCAAAGTTTCATAGCATTGGTACTCAAAAGCAATAAAAGATGAGTCAATCAAAAAGATATCCTTTATCAGTCCAAACACAGGGAAAGTGCCATCCACATCTGCAATAATCATGGACTTCCCAGCAATGTATTTATTGCCATTTAGAACATACCATTTCACTGAGACAACAGACTGCATGACATCTATTCCAAAAAATTCTTTAATTTTTTTCCTAACATATTCATTATTTTTAACAGCTGATACTGGCCCGGATTCCTTTTCTTTCGCAAAAATAGGATGTTCAGTGCCTATTTCATTTTGACAACACTCAAGAAATTGATTGTGGTTTGCTAGGGATTTACAAACATTTTTAAAATTTAACTTAGAAGCCCACTGTTTAAAATAGGAGTGCTTTGCCTCAAAGCGCATGCACATACTCCTTATTAAAGGTCCAAGGGATAAGATTTGACTGGGAAGATGCAACATATAATGTTGCTTAGGTATTATATTGGCTTCGGGAAAAAGTTGCTTGAACTGATACAGGTGTTCTTCAATCATATTTCTCAGTTGCAATACAGTTTGTAAAGAAATAATGGGAGCAAGAACTATTTGAACTATCATAATTAACTTTCTAATAAATACAACATACTCACTCTCCACACCATACAAAAGAAAAAGTAATATTTTTAAAAGAATTAGCATCTGTCCACAAGACTGTTTCAATTTGTTGTCGTTAGCCGCTAAAGTGCCAAAGCTAATAGGACATGGTTTATCCCGTATTTCAAGAGGTGAGTAAGGAAAATTTTGAATGTCTGAATTAAACTTGTCTAATTCCAATTGTCCTGAGAGAATTAGGTGTTTTAATACAAATTTAACTTCCATTGATGCAACACCTTCAAAAATAACATGCATTATGTCCTGTGGAGTTTGTTTGATCAGGTCAAATGCAGGAACATCAACTAGTCTGCTTCTTCTATTAATTCCATAAGTAGTTTTGAGGGACGCTTTCAATAAATCTGTGCTTGCTTTATCTATTTCAAAACACTGCCTGATATGTTTCTCCAGAGTTCTTTGAACAAACTTCTTCTCCTCAAAAACACTTTGCATATCATCAAAGTTGCATTCACAGCGTCTACATTTGCTATAAGCAAAACCAATCCCTTCTTTAAAGCCAGCAATCTCATGCTGGGCTAGCGTGTCTCCGCAAATGGCTATAACAGCACCAAACAATTCAATTTCACCATTTGACATTTCAATCCTTACACCATTGTAAAGCAGTGATAGATCTTGAAGTATTCTTTTCAGTACAACATCAATACCCCACTGAGAAATGTCACTTGCTTTAGCAATAGCAAGAAGTCGTATTGCAGCTAACTTTGACCTAAATTTTGGATCAATATTTCCTAAAGTATAATAAAACATGACCAATTTGTTTGCAGAAGCATGGGACCCTAAGGGGTTACATATTTCAATTTCATCTGTGTACAGTATTAATTGCAATGCATTTGGCCTCTGAGAAAACAAGGGGTGAGATGTAAAGAGGGACCCGTCTCTAAAATCATAGAAGAATCCCTCTCTGCTTCTTTGTGGTGCAGTGTTCAACATGGTAAAGATTCTCTCATTAGTCATTAACTGCTTTAGACTTTCAATTAATGGTACATAGTAAAAACTTTTGTTCCTTAAGGACATGACCCTTGAAAGACCTTGCTTTACCCAACATATCTTCTGGGATACTACTACTTCCTCGGCGTTGACTGGACAGAACATTTCCCCTATGGCTCTACACTGTCCATATGCAATGGTGGAGAAAGGATCCATGAATTTATCAAATGTAGCCAAAGCCTCATCTTGAAGCTGAGTGGTTCCCTCGGCATTATCTTCAAACACTGTCTTCATTCTTTCCTTGAGCGTATCCAAAAGAACAGCCTGATACTGTTGCACTCCTGAGATGATATGTTTGACCGTTCTCTGTGAAAACATTTGAAACAAAAGTAACTTATTCTGCATTTATATTAAAAAAAAAATTCTGAATTCCATTATGAACAAGTAAGACATTGATTGCCTTATGTAATGTATTGATCCATTAAGACTATAACATACCTGTGATAAGTGGCACTGTTCTTGAACACTGATAGCAAAAGCTGCAGCAGATCTGGTAATATCGTGTCTGGTAAAGGATGTTTTAGCAACAGCTTCTTCCTTTAGAGCAGAAAAACAAAGTTAGTCCAAACTCCTGGCCAATTATAGAAATTCTTACATAACAGGTATAATCAGTTACACCTAATGATTGGTCCATTAAAAAACAAAGTGCATGACAGTGACTAGTGTTACAGTTGTGAATATTCAATATAATATAAGATAATATAATATTCATTCTTTGGAATAAAGAAAAAAAATGGAAAAGAAATCAAAGACAAAGAAACAATAAAAAAGGGGTTGTCCATTGTTTTGATGAGGCTAGGGATTGGATTCATGAGAATGAGATTTTATCTTTTTAAATAATGAATTTTTGTTCGCACTTAGATATTAGTTTCTTTACATGTTTGTTGTATTTATTAAATTATTTATGTATTTTTAAATCACGTAATTTAGATTTGCACTTAGAATTTATGTTAGTATTAGTATATGGATATATTTTATTGTATGCATTTATTAATTTATTTAATTTTCAAAAAAATCATTCTTATCCATGTTTTGGCAGTATTTCTAGCCAACAGATTTTTTTACAGTGCTTCCAAATACTCTGTGTCTTACCTGAAACTGTAATTCCTACGAGATACCCAAATTGCTGTCACATTGAACGATTTAAACGCGCTGAGAGTGTCTTTGATGCAAACTTCACCAGGAGACATGCCAGCCGCAGAGTGTGTGCCTTCTCCGGCTGCAGCATAGCCTGTACTATCTACACTGAACTGCTATTCTGTTTATTTGTTTTTCATTTCATCCTGCAGGATGAAATTGTGATTTAAAATCCAACCATGGTGGAAATCGCTTGTAACAGTTTGAAGAACAATATCTAGCGGTATAATATCGCGAGATCTCGTTAAATTTCTCTTGATTAAAAATGGAGAAAATGATTAAAAGTAATATAGGACCAAATACGAGGAGTTAGACATAGCTAAATTTGTCATCAGAAGCCACACTACATTTTATTTAGTTTAACACTTACCGCGCTCGGGCTGTCAACAACCTGAGGCTCCTGCACTTCAGGCCAAGATCCACCAGTTGATATTTCCACGGTGCTGGTTGTTGTTGCAGTACTACAGTTGGCAAAGACTGAAACACCAAAATTTTCCGATCCTAAAGAGTGGGATGTTGGGGGGATCCTCCATCCTCTTGGTGGGCTTCCATTCGTCAAATACAGAGGGTGCGTCCGTTTAATGTGGCGAAAGAATGAGTTAAAAACTCTGAAATCTTGTTCACAGCCATCTATTCCACAGTAAACCCAAAAATCCTGCCTTCGACCATGAGCTGCATTTATGTGGCTAAGGAGCACCTTCAGAGTTAAAGAAACAAAGATAAAACAGATCATACATCTCCAGAGCGCCATGGTGAACTGTTTTCGCGCAGTAGCAATGCAGCTTTACTTTACCGCTCTCCACTGAAGGCCACAGATGAGAGTGTGGGACCATGGGAAAGGTAGGCAATTTTAAAAATATATGCATCCTTAATTATCCAATTTTTCAGGTTTAAATTACATCAGTTATATTTATTTTTAGGCAATAAGTGTTTAAGACTGAATTTATATTTTTATTTTCTTTTTTTTTTACTTAAAAAAAATTAAATATAAATAATTTTCTGCATGCGCATTCTCAGTTCCTGTCGTGACGTTACTTTCACGCGGGACAAACTCTTTTCCCCTGCTTTGTTAACCATCAGGACCGTTAGGAAGATCAAAATTATTTATCTAAACAAAGTGAACAGTAATTTAAGGTTGGTAACATTAAGTTGATTTGAAAAATACTATGGTACAACGGTGTTATTAAGATAAAGTCGTGTTTTGTGAGGGCTGCTAGTTAGCAATCTAGCTAATGTGTTAACTTTAGCTAAATGTTCTTATTTAAGCCGTAGGATATTTCCAGGTACTGTGAGTGGAGGCTTTGGAACCGAACTAGAGAACTGCTGTCACGGCATGGACAACTTTGACGATGCCATACTGTCTGTGTTGCAGGGTAAGTCTTATTTTTCAGTTATTTTGGTACGTTAGCTAAGCAGCCTTAGCATCTGTTAGCATCATTTCTGAAACTTGGAGCTAGGATTGCACTCTACTCTGAACTTTATCCACATTATAGCCTTGAGCTGTCTTTGCCAAAATAGACTTGGAACATCATTCTTGAAGACAGCCAAAAATAGTTTTATTGCATTCCCAAATATTTGATAAACTGTTTTAAGTTTGACATTTTATCCTGTTAATATTACTTATTGCTAAAATACATTTATTGACAAAAAAAATGACCTCAATATGTAATAAGCCACGCCCAGGAAAAGAGAAATAAATATCACTTTTGAAGTTGTTTTTCTCTTTTACAGCTGCGAATATTGATGAGGAAACTTTGAGGAGCTTTACCCGGGATGACCTAAAGGATCTTTTTCCGGGCCATGAAAATTTCTTCCGTAGAAAGAAGATTTGGGATTTTATCAGCCAAAAGGTAAATACACATTATACCACTAAGAAGATGATTACTGTCCATATTGTCTAGCATTAATTTGCCTAATTGTGTATTTTTGTTTATATCCCACAACTGTTATAGTTTAAGAGTACTGACCAAGATGCCAACACTTTCCATCGAAGCAAGAGTAACCCCTTAGGCTTTGATGTGTCACAATGTCAGCCTCAAACTTCCACTCCCATTTCCTACACTGCTGACAAAAAAATGAAAATGCCAGACCCACCAGAGTATGTGGTGTATACAGATTCAGAGTTGGACATGGTGCGCAGTCAGTACTTTGCATTGCTCCACAGTGGAAAGGAAAAGGACTGTAGGATGTCGAAGGAGCTATGTTGCAGACTTGTAAGGAACACCGTCACCAGCATGGTTGCAATCCTCCGTGCTAGTCCCATGGGGAAAGAAGTAACATACCCCTCCAAACTCGAAATGAGAGCAATGTCGCAGAAGATTGTCGACTATTACCCCATGTTACGTGATGCTGACACACACATGCCATACGTAAGTCATTCTTTACTCACTACAATATCTAAAATTGAGCGAGATAAAAAAAAGAATGTACAAATATATATTATTTTACCACAGCTGACCATCTACACCAAACTGTACAAACGACTCCAAAATATGAAGTCTCCAAGGAAGAGGCAGGGCTCCATGCCACAACGAGGCAGGCCCAGGAAGACTCTTTTCAGCTCAGATGACACAGACAACGGGACTGAAGGTGACCTAAGTGGTGAAGCAAGTGGTTCAAGTGACTATACCATACTTCTTGAGAGCAATGATGACCTCAGTGAGGATAACTCAAATGCAGGTGTGTACTTTGGTCTGCTGTACTAATGACTTTTGGACATCTAAAACTTCAAAGAGACCACCTGCCCTCAGTTTTCTGTTCAGAGTGCATCACAAGATTTATACAGTGTTGAGTATTTTCCTTAACTTTCTAGCTATTCCCTGTTATTACATTCTGTTCATCTTCTGTTTTTTCCTCAGAGAAAGAATCCCAATTGCCGCTACCCTCCACTGTACCAACTACGTCAAACAATACTACCCTGGCTTTACCACTATTATCCAAGTCAGCCTCATGCTCTGCACCCAGGGCTGATATAGGTCCTTCAACTGCACCTCCAGATGATGTTGTTGGTAAGTCCACCATCACCCTTATCTACCTCTGTCTGACTGTGGTTCCTCTTACAGCTCTTTCCAAAATATGGTTGCAGCAATGAACCCCGTTCTAAGTGTTTATTCCATAAATCATAGTGGTTTGGCATTAACTCGAGTTGGTGTGTAAAATCAACATATGATAGATCCCTCATTCCAGTTTGCCAGTTAGCCATAGTAAGTATTTTAACACTTTGTGTTGTAATGGGTGTTACTCAGTGCTGATTATTTACACATGTAAATCCTCATGCTGGTCACATCTATCATGCCTTATCACAGTGTTTCTGTCATAGATCAAATTACCTAAAATATTTTTATCCATCAGCTCATAATCACTGTTCACACTGATGTGAACGATATACACAGTAAACAACCTTTACCTTATTTTCACCACAGTTTTATTCACGGGCATCTTAAACTGTCGTTTTAATATTTGATTCTGTTCAAACTAACAATTAACATAAATCCATGATCATTATAAGAAAAGGACACAAAGGGAAATGATCAGGACATATAGGGTCAGTTCATTACTCAAACATATTTAACCTAAACATTAATTCTCAGAAATATTATACTTAAAAACAACCATGCAACTAGAAATGACTGATTAGAAAAATCTGAATTTTGTGAAGTCTAGTTACACCATGTCTTACAATTGCTCTTTGCTTTCCCTAGCAGACCATGACAGCCTGAAGATGCAGGCAAGACATTACAAAACCTTGAGCAACATGTACAGGAAACCCAATGCAAAACCCAACCAAAGTGACGTTGCTCAAATTTTGGACCTGGAGTTTGAGGCCAGACGAACTTTTATTGACGCAGATATTACAAGGGCAGAAGACAGGCCCAGAAAAATATTTGAAGCATACCCGTGCTTCAAAGACATACAAAATGTAAGTTCAACTACCTTCAGTTAAATTCCTTGCTTTCTCTGGATAGGTTTAGTTAGTTCTTGACTAACTGAGCACAACTTTGTCATAGGCGATGGATGAACTGCGTCGCATCATTGGTGGCTCCAACTGCAAATACATAGATCAAATGAAGGGTCGATGGGCAGAGTTTTGTTCGAAAGTGCAGTTCTATGGCATTTGGAAGAAGGTCCTGAAACCTCCTCTCCCCTTGGATGTACGTGGAGGTAAGTGGCCTTTTCATACATTAAATCCACACATCAGATATGTTCGGATTGCTTTGTTGAGATACTTTTCTCTGTTCACAGTGGATTTTACTGTCACTCTCTTCAATGCACTTCCATCTCTTTTTCCTTCAAAAACTACACCACCAAAGCGGCTGGGAAGTGCCAGTGAGGCTCTCCTTCATATCCTCAAGGTGAGAACAGCTGCAATACCAGCCACTGTAACTTGTACTCCATTTACTTGTATTGTTATTATTAATATTATTATTTTGCTTTTCCTGCTTAATAAGAGTAGGTCGAAGTTCAATTCAGCAGGGATTAAATTACTCCTTATTCAGGATTTCTTAATTGTTATTCAAAACCTACTCCAGAGAGGCAGCACAGAGCAAAAGCACATTGCAGTTAGGATACAAGTAGAAGCAGTAAAATGATATATTTAAAAAGGCCTTCAAAAACTAGAATATGTAACAAAGTTAAAAGAAATTGTTTTAAAAAACAAATGAGAAAAAAAGCACAAATAGACATGATAAAAATGCTGCAAATTAGAGAAAATTCATGCTCAGAATTAATACATTTCCAAAATTTCATATTTATGTAAGTCAGATATTTTATATTTATTTCTTCTATTCCAACAGTAAATCAGTTGGAGCATTCTAAACTCTTGATATTGCTATTTGTGTCTTAAGCTGTTTGGATGCACAGCAACCCTTTCATTTAAAATCTTGAAGAATTTGTCCTTTTTTTGTGCTTCTTCTAGCCAGGTGAAGATGCAATGCTATACCTGGAGAAGCGGCCTCTCTCCTCCCCAGTGCTGCTTTTTGATGGAACAACCAGCATTGTTGCTGTAGGAAACATACCAGTGACCACTCTCCCCTTGGAGGATTTCTGGGAAGGAATGTTGGTGTTGATGGCATATTACTACACCTTGCACTTAACATACCCAAAATGTGTTGCAACGGTCCTCTCTGTCATACAAACTGAGGTAATCACTGATGCCATCCATGATCAAGATGCCACTAGTGCATATAAGAAAGCAATAGCTGAGTGGAAGTCGTTCTTTGAAAAATAGGTGAATACCAAGCAGGATTTTATCAGGTCATTTGCAGTTTGTTTAGTTTTGTAGTACGTTTGTACAACTTTGTTCCTAATTTGCCTAGCAATGTCCTGAGAAACGGCTTTACTTAAGATGCTTTACAAATGAAAGTTGTTGTTTTTTTTTCTTAGTGACACTTTACCTGAGGCATGTAAAGTTTTAAGTCAGTAATGCCATTATTTATAACATTGTGAGACTATGTGACTCACAAAAGTTTAAGGCCAAAACTGTAATTTTTTTTCTGTGTTTAGGCCTTTTAAAGGGTTGATTTAGACTTTTAGGGATTGTGCAGCAGCCCTATTTTGTTTAAAAAAAAGGATTTTGTTCTCATGAGAGAAATAAATGTTGGCATATCACTCTTGTCCTGGTTGTGATTTCAGTAGAAGCCAAGGAGTAGGAAAAAGGTCTGTTTTAAGGTTTTTTTTGCCTGGATTTAATATTGATTCGGCTCTATTTTAAGATAAGCCAACCTGAATCAAGAAACAAATTAATCATATTTCACTAATATTGAGTAGTTTTTCATAGTATTAGAACTATTTTTCTCGTTGCAGTGCATTCATTTGCTGCAAGTAAGAATTCAAAACATAAAAAAAGACTGTAATTTAGCATATTTAACTAATATTTGGGACTTGATATCAAGTAATTTTATCTTAAATTGAGCTCTTTAAAGCTTATTTTAACCCTCTTCAATTCTCAAATGTGTTCTTTTATTTATCTTATTTCAAGATTTCTTATTAAGTAAAATAAACTTGCTGCATGGACAGATAATTTCACTTGTTTTCAGTGCTTTTTGTATCAAATGTAGTATTTTTTTCCTAAATATAGACTAGCCATTTTTGCAGTGTACAGCCCAGCCCATGCAGCAGTATATGAATGACTAACCTCGTATTGTGGCTGCATTATCTCAGTTGTTCTCCTGGCTGAAGTTTGGTCCTTTTACAGCATCCTGCCATGCGATTACATTTGTTCCTGACCACCGAGAACACTCACGTTAACTTTTATCGAGTGGAAAAAAAAGTTAGCTTGTTTATATTATGCTAACATAGCTGTGTCGCTAGCGGTCACGTAGCACATCATTTTAAACCAGCTAGCCAAACTTCAGTAACCCTACAAACGTCACTGCTGTTTAGTTTTCAGTCTTCATTTATGTTGGAAGTGATAACAGAGCTGTACGTTTTAATTTGTTTCCAAAACCCCGCAGTCAGGACATGCTATATTGTATTTAGATAGAAGCTAGCGAGCTAACTTCCTGCTAACTTCTAACTCCCCTCCTCTCTGGAGGGGAGAGGGAGGGGAAACAGGAGGACAAAGGAGGGGGGAACAACTAAGCTGTAGTGCCTCTTCACCTCACTGTGCAATACCTTTTGTGCAATACTTTTGTAAATAGTCAACGGTGCAATAGACTCAATACTTGAAATGTGCAATTCACTTGTATTTTTATTTTTATTCCTATTTATTCTATTTATCCCCTTCGTATATTTTATTTATATTGTCTCTGTATTTATATATATGTGTGTGTGTGTGTGTGTGTGTATATACACTGAACAAAAATATAAACGCAACACCTTTGTTACTGCTCCCATTCCCCATGGGATGGACGTAGAGACCTAAAATTCATTCCAGATACACAATATAACCATCCCTCCCAAACAGTGGTCACAAATCAGTCCAAATGTGTGGTAGTGGACACATCTGCTATATTGAGATAATCCATCCCACCTCACAGGTGTGCCACATCAGGATGCTGATCTGACATCATGAGTAGTGCACAGGTGTACCTCAGACTGCCCACAACAAAAGGCCACCCTGGAATGTGCAGTTTTTTGCGCTATTGGGGGTCTGGGGACCCAGAACCGGTCAGTATCTGGTGTGACCACCATTTGCCTCATGCAGTGCAACACATCGTCGCATGGAGTCTATCAGATTGTCAATTGTGGCCTGTGGAATGTTGGTCCACTCCACTTCAATGGCTGTGCGAGGTTGTTGGATATTCGTGGGAACTGGTACACGCTGTCGTATACGCCGGTCAAGCACATCCCGAACATGCTCAATGGGTGACATGTCCGGTGAGTATGCTGGCCATGCAAGAACTGGGACATTCTCAGCTGCCATCTGCCCTGAACAATGTGAACCATGATTCATCCGTGAAGCGCACACCTCTCCAACGTGCCAGACGCCATCGAATGTGAGCATTTGCCCACACAAGTCTGTTACGGCGACGAGCTGGAGTCAGGTCAAGACCCCGATGAGGACGACGGGCATGCAGTTGAGCGTCCCTGAGACGGTTTCTGACAGTTTGTGCAGAAATTGTTTGGTTGTGCAAACCAATTGTTCCAGCAGCTGTCTGGGTGGCTGGTCTCAGACGATCTTGGAGGTGAACCTGCTGGATGTGGAGGTCCTGGGCTGGTGTGGTTACACGAGGTCTGCGGTTGTGAGGCCGGTTGGATGTGCTGCCACATTCTCTGAAACGCCTGTGGAGACGGCTTATGGTTGAGAAATGAACATTCAATGCACGGGCGACAGATCTGGTTGACATTCCTGCTGTCAGCATGCCAATTGCACGCCCCCTCATTGCTTGTGGCATCTGTGGCATTTTGCTGTGAGACAAAACTGCACATTCCAGGGTGGCCTTTTGTTGTGGGCAGTCTGAGGTACACCTGTGCACTACTCATGATGTCAGAAGAGCATCCTGATGTGGCACACCTGTGAGGTGGGATGGATTATCTCAATATAGCAGATGTGCCCACTACCACACATTTGGACTGATTTGTGACCACTGTTTGGGAGGGATGGTTATATTGTGTATCTGGAATGAATTTTAGGTCTCTACGTCCATCCCATGGGGAATGGGAGCAAAAACAAAAGTGTTGCGTTTATATTTTTCTTCAGTGTGTGTATATATATATATATATATATATATATATATATATAATATTCTGTAACTCTGTAACTTCTGTCGGTGCTGTGCTTTTTTGGAAATCGAATTTCCCAGAGGAACCCACCCGAGGGATTAATAAAGTTCTATCTAATCTAATCTAATCTAATCTAATCTAATCTAATCTAACTCCGTTAAATGTCATAAATTCCGTTTTCATGGATGCCTGGATGTTAAACTCAGTTGTTACACCTGGTAGAGCAGAACGCTGATCATTTTATTAAAGATGAAAGACTTTAGACAGTTTTTCAACTCTCAGTAATGCCATAGTGATCGTTTAATATATGGACCTGCAGCGGAGTTTAGACCCAGACACAGCTAGTGACGTCAGACTGAACGACCGGATTGGTTGGCGAGGGTATTAAACATCTCACTGAGCTTTTTCATCGTCTTGAAACAGAGTGTGATGACACAAGGGCGGATCTGACAAAACAAGACACTGACCACACACAAGGTAGCCACAACCCTGCTTTAGTCTTTATTTTTTAAACTCTAATTGGGATCATCATTTAAACTCATCAAGAAAATGTTTCCTGAGGATCAAACGAGCCAAAACGTCATTTTCCCAAAGACTGGTGTGCAATTAGATGTTTTGCCACCATGGGAATCGTCCCCTGTTGGCCATTCGTAAGAGAGAGTTTCCTAATGGCTTCTCTTTTCAGACGAAATTACATTTTGTTTAAAAATATACAATACATACCCAAAACACACCTCCAGGGTACATTGTACATTGTTTTCATCGAGAAACAGAAAGACGGTAGAATAACAATCAAAAATCACCAAAGCTGAACTGCAGACTTAAGGAACAGCAGCCAACATGTTCCAGAGAGGGGTGCGGGCTTCTTTGGGAACATAAAACTTCCCTTATTTTGCTTTATTTACAGCTTTTTCACCAATGAAATAAATCCAGATGTTTCATTTTATAGTTGTGATGTCTTCAGTACTCAAGATGAAACTACTTTTGGATGCTCTCGTATTTCCCACGGGTTCAACACAGCAGATGGATCCGCATGTTGATTTGGCACAGATATCACACTGAGCTTGGCACTCGGGGTACACTAACCTGAGGCCCTTAAAGCTTGGTTTGTGCCTCCTCCAGAGCTCAGATCAGGGATACGTTAACAGTAGGGATGGGTACCGGTGTCCGGTGCCATCATGACATAAACGGTAGTAACCAGACCGAAAAGCAGCGCACATTTCGGTGCTTTATTTTTTTCCTGAGCTGTGATACACTTCTAGCCAATCATTTTACGTTTCCGAGGATAGTAGGCGGGGCCAGGTACATACGTTCTTTTATGCAGAGCTACAGATTAAAAATGCCCAAGGCGAAGCGGTCAAAAGTCTGGCTGTACTTCACAGCAAAATATGCAAACTCAGCAGCAACAAGTGCTTTAAGCTGATACTGTGATACTGTCAAAGGAAGTAACACCTCGAATCCGATGAAACACCTGGCGACGCATAGCGTTTTTTTTAAAAGCCCAGAAATGCGCCGTATTTGATGGCAGCAGCAGCCGTTCTTCTCTGCGTGAGTAGCTTCATGTTGTTGGTGTGTAATTTACGTTGAGTAGGCTAACCACGTTATTAAATTAATGCATGTAAGGTGAACTAGCAAACACCATCATAGCTACATGCAGCTGTCTTCTTGTTTGATGGCAGATACTCCCTTCACCCTGGCCAAAAAGGCTAAAATGACCAAAGAAAAAGAGGGAAACAGCTAAACATGAGAGGTTTTTGGACAAAGTTTGTGTTTTTTCCATTGTTTAAGCACTGCTTCCAGCCAAGAGTGATACCATATATGCTCTATAGCTGCAGAAAAGGCTAACATTGTTATCTTTTTACAAAAAACCAGCTGAACATGAGAGGTTTTTGGACCAATTTTGTGTTCTCCATTCTTTAAGCACCGGTTTGAGCACCGTTTGAGCACCGGCACCGTTTCAAAAGTACCGATTTGGCACCGGTATCAGATAAAACCTAATTGATACCCATCCCTAGTTAACAGCCGCACCACAGAAGACAGTGAAAACAATGACAAAACATTGAACGAGAGGGTTTATCTTTAATCTGACAAGTAATGTATGTATAGGTAATGTTCTACCTATACAAAGCCCCAAGTATTTAGACTGTTATCAAAACCAAGAATGTAATTATAATGAGTACAAAAACATAGATTACATATAGACTGGAGCAAACATTTTCTATACTGGACTGGTGTCTGTATTCTGTACATAAATCGGAGTTTAATCACGGGAGTTGTCTGTTTTTTCTCAGAAATCTCTTTGATGCCTCACTTATCAAATTCCCTGAAAACCAACCACACAAAATATGCAAACATTATCTTTACTCTAGGTCTGTTATGGTGTTATCAGGCATTATAGGTATTTCCTGAAAATTAGGGGCTCGCCGTACGTGAAAATGATTCCAGTGTATATACAAAGCCTCATTATGCACTCAGGATAACCTCCATCACCTTCAGTGACCATGATGGCAGGAGAGACACATCGAGATGCTGACGTAGAGCTGCAGAAAGCAAAAGATATCGCAATGAACACACATAATGGCAAAAAATCGATCTGCCGCATTCTTCTCGAAAACAGAAACGGAAGTTGTTTATGGTTTGTCCAACAATTCTCTTGCAGCAATCTCCACCGGCAGCGTGATGAAAACATCCTGTTCGAATCAAGTGGCTGACAACATTGTCTGGTCTTTATTAACAGTCTGAGGATCGCCTGTGTAGTCAGACCAACGCGCGCCTCCTCATCTAATATTCGGCCAGAGGTTGTATGACATTCCTCGGGGCATGTGCCTGACATTTGGAAGTAGACTCTTATAGATAGAGTAATAATGTCACAGGGGCTGTGGGTGTATTTTTGTCTGGAAAACACAGTGAATGAAGAAGACAGGCAGGCATTGTCTGATGTGGAGAATGATTTAATTTGCAGAGACAGACGGCGGAGAGACGGGAAGAATGTTTAACTTTTTTCCAACTGCAAATGATTGTCTGTACATTAACCGAGGAATCGCCCGAGGAACGTGCAGACAAGTCGTAGAGGCTGTAAAGTAAAACCTGCGCAATTAACTTTGTGGTTGTTCTGACATTAAACTTAAGTTTGTTTTTTCAACAGCTAATCTTGTGTCTGCTTTGTGCTAAAGCACGCGGCTCACTGAACTAGACTGAACAAGCAGAATCCAAATGTCCACCTAGCTTTCTTCTTTGTCAGCTGATCTTGTTTTTGAGTGTGTGTCACTCAGTCGTTTTCATCCGTGCATTGACCTGAACACGTATTCAATAAGGGCTGCAGGGAGGCTGTTGTGAAAAGGCAGGGTTGACAGTGGACGGGTTGCCAGTCCATCACGGTGCTAATTCCTCAGTCCCACACACCTAGAAACCAGTTGGAACTGGCAACCACAGGTCATTAGAGAAAGGTGTGTTTTTCAACCTTTTGGGTTGCACCAGAAACTTCCTGGTAGACTGCCATGGTTGGGCCTCGTAAGACTTGTTTGGAAACACTCGCCACCTTCTTGCTGAGCAGTAGTAAATCTTAAAAAAGTGCGACACAAACTGGAAACAGAAGTTTCCCCTTCAAAGTAAAAGATTTTCCTGTGTTAGCAGAAAAGGTTGGCTGTTGTTGTGATCTCGACACTCAGCTGGTTATTCAGGAAGCAGGAAGGAAAAAAACATAACAGTAAATATGCACATGAGTTAAAATGTGATTCAACCACATGTGGCATAAAATAAAAAGCCTGGCAGCCCTGAGAGTCATTTTCACAACAAAATATTCAGGGCAGTCAAAAACCCACAGACTAGCAGTAAGTTGATTTTCACATGAGATTTGCTGTTGTAAAAACGAACTAGTCGCTCACTGCTGAACCCACACAGGCAACACGTGGAAAACTCAATACCTTCATGCACCGTTGAACAAGATTTATTTCTCACTTTTGTGTTTTCCCACAGATGTAAGTGCGCCGAAGCAGCCAGACTGGTGCAGAGCAGTGCAGCGTGACCGTGCAGGGCCGGTGAAGCTGCGTGCGTTGCATCTGGCTATGCATGTTCTTGTAGTTTTTGGTGGGTGTTCCTGTGTTTATCCCGTACAGGTACGTTTGTTTGTGTTTGTGTGTGCATGTAGGGTTGTTTGTCTTTGTGTATCTGTGTATTGTACACAGAAAGTGTAACGGGTAGAAATGTGCACACGTTGCTGTCGGTGGCATTTGATGGATGGGGTGGAACACCGTTTATTGACACAACACCTTCATGTTTCACAAAACCATCAGTCATACAGAGTGCCCATCTGCTACTCTAGGCCAGCAAGACCACCGATTCGCGCACACAAGCACACACACACACACACAGCTGCTGAATGTTTTTATACATTTTCTCCCAGTAGTCATGACCTTCACCAATTTCCCAAATCTACTAGCAGAAGATGCAGCAGAGAGATTTTCACAATAGAGGCCATTCAGAGTAAAGAATACATGTCAGTAATTCAAAAGGACACTTCCTGTTATTATCAGCGTATCAGTCTTTCAAGACCTTAAAATGTCAGGAGGATATCGCGATAAAAACAGTCATTTCTGGAATATTGAGTAAAGTCATTCTTCCTCCCTTGACTTCACCGTACAGATGCCAGCAGGTCAGCCGCCATACTCTTTTCTCCCTGCGGTGCCTTTTTGTTCACTTGCTGCACTTAATAATGTTTACATGTGATCAATACCTCAGACGTCTGAATGTAATGTGGAAAGGGTGGATCGCGCTGTCAAGCCCACTTATTTCCGTTTATCGCCAGATCCTGTTAGTGAAGCAGCATTCTGTCATTTCACTGTTGGTTCTTTGGCCTCCACTTTCACTCTGAATATACCGTGATGCACCCGCCGCTCACTGGCTTTGGACTCCTCATTTTGAGTTCATAAGATTTTGAAATCATATTTAGAAAACAGGACTAAGTGTTAAGTGATTGGCCAATGCTCACCTCATGACCTGTATCCATAAACTGTACAGATGCCCAGCGCTTACGCACTGTTTTGACTTTATTCTGTATATTTTGAGTTTCTTATGTTCGGTTTGTCATTATAAGCTCTTGTGTCATTCTTATTTGGGGTTTTTAGTTTAGCTATGATTATTACGTCTCCTTGGTTTTGTATTCTGTTTCTTGTCTGTCATGTGTTGTCATCTCCACGTCTCCATGTTTCCTGTTTTATTTTGAAAGAGTCTGGTGTGTTCCTGCTCATTGTGACGATCCCCGTAGCGTCATCAGGTTCATGTGTATCAGCTGTTTCCTCGTGTGTTCTCACTTCCCCTGATTACCTTTGTGTGTATTTAGTGTTTCTGTTCACTCCTTGTCAGGTCGTCAGTTATAATCTTCACAGTCATCGTCGTCTCTCATAGTCTTTTCATAGTTTCATGTTTGCTGCTGCCCTCGGCCACAATAAAGGCTCTGGGTTTTTTGGTTCTACCTGCAGTTCCTCTCTCACGTCTGCTTCTGGGTCCTTTTCACAACATGTGACATGTGCTGTAGCACACAGCAAGTCGCATTATTTAACACAATTCTGTTATTAATGACCAGAAAAAGAAACACAATCAGTCCAGCGCCTCTAGTCAGTGAAGATGAGGCCGAAAAGGTACCGACCTCTCAATGATCAGTCTACATGGTATATTTTTTACAAAGGGAGAAAACATCCATCAAAACCATCTTTTAATTCATGAAACATGTTTTAATGCAGCACAGTTGGGATCTTTTCCATGTGAGATGGATGACCCCTGTCGGGGGTGAACTCGGTGGACAGTAGAGGACGTGCAGTTTTTGGGGTTAGCTTTACTTTCCAGTCTTCTTGGTTTTACCTTGTTCCTCACAAGCTGCCAATTTTTAAGAGTTATTTTCTGCAACTAATCAAGTAATAAACAAACTGTTTCAGTGTGATTTTAATAAGATGAGGAGAGATTCAAGCCATGCGACAAACTGGGGGGTGAACTCTGCCTCTTGGGCTACGGCAGCTGGGATGGGCTCCAGTCCACCCGCAGCCCTGAGCAGCCAAAAAATGTGTCTAATTGCAGCCGGACCCTTTGGGAAAAGTTTTCCAAGCACTATTTTTTGTAATAATATATTATATACATTGCATCAATACATTATAATTATAACCCACATAAACCGAGCAAGTGTGTTTTGCACTCTGCCTCTGTGTCAGGTGGTGAGAGCTTTCACCAAAACTCATTCAAACCTATCTGAGTGGCACTAGCTCACACATATTTTAGTTTGCTAGATGTAGTTTTCAAATTGATATCCAAAAGATAATTTAGTTATATTTGCCTGAATATTATAGATACAAATATTTAAGCTGTAAAAATGCTTTTACACCATTTATAGATGAGAATTTGAATTTACTTCCACCCAAAAAGTTATTTGGCATCATCAAATCGCTTTGAGCAAAATACAAAAAACAAAGTAGCGAATACGTGTTTTGTTTATTTCTTCTACACGAAGCTCAGAACGAATGGATTCAGGTTTCATCCAAGCACATCAACAGAGAACCATAAGATAAGAGAGTGCAGTCCACCTTAGATTAGTCATAACCTATTTTATCTACAGCTCTGCGCTTATTATTTTCATGGCTCTCTACAACCTCTCCAATCTCCCCTTCCTGAGAATCAAATATACACTCCAAGCAAACAGGGAAGGATCCTCTCAGTCTCAAACATACAAATCTATTATGAAAAATGTTTTTTCTTTCTTTTTTTGAAGAATAAAAAGAATGAAGCCTTTGATCCAGGCGTGTGTGAGTCTGTGTCCTTGTACTTGGGGACCAGTTTATACTGGTGAAATCACTTCACGTATAAATCACAACAGCTATAAACAATCACAAATACAAGAGTCTCACGGTACGAACACGTGAGTGCAGTAAGATTTCACCCTAATCTTTAATTGCATATGAAAAATGTGAGCTTTCAAATGAAATTCTTACAATTTAAACAGCAATCACATCAGAGTTAGCACAGCTCTCATTATTCTTTTCTACACAGCATGACTAACCAGTTCCTTTATTTTGACTCTAATTGTATCGTACAGACTGATTGGCTATTCTACAGACTCACCCACGTAATTAAAACCAAACCAGCCTCGTGTGCAGTGAAATCATCAACTGGCAACCACAACCCAGTGTTTTCCACAACAACAAATGGCACTCAGACAGCAGTGAGACAGACACACGCACATACAGACAGGTAAAGGCAGATACAGATGTGCAGCTGTCGTCTGGTGAACTAATTACACACTCTGTCAACCCCCCCAAAAAACTGCCAGAAATTTAAAAAGAAAAAGCAAAATGCTAATAATTGTCTTATTTTTTTTAAGTTGGTGAAACCCAAAGTCAAGTGGGCGATCGTGGCTCAAGAGTTGGCAGTTCGCCTTGTAATCAGAAGGTCGCCAGTTCCCGGTCGTTGTGTCCTTGGGCAAGACACTTCACCCATCGCCTACTGGTGTTGGCCAGAGGGGCCGATGGCGCGATATGGCAGCCTCGCTTCTGTCAGTCTGCCCCTGGGCAGCTGTGGCTACAGCTGTAGCTGCCTCCACCAGTGAGTGAATGTGAGAGTGAATGAATAGTGGTATTGTAAAGCGCTTTGAGGGTCTTGAAAAGCGCTATATAAATCCAATCCATTATTATTATTATTATTATTATGTCTGTTCAAGGAGTGAAACTATGGAACAAACTGAACATGGAATTAAAGCAATGTCCAAACATAAAACTGTTCAAAAAGAGTTATAAAAATATGATCTTCTCGATCTATAAAGAAAAGGAAAATATTTAAATTAAGTGAATGTCTCTATTTAAAAACAAACAAACAAAAAATTCATGATGTGATATTATAGTATATAGTATATCAGAAATCTGTTCACTATTTTTATTACAAATTATATCAGTAAGGAAGCTGACTAAATATTCACTGATAATTTATGGGACAGGGGTGGGATTAAATAAGTGTATACTTCTTCCCACTCCCTTTCAACATGTAAATTAATCAGAATGTTTTTTTGTATGTAATTTGTATAGTATATTTTTTTTCTCTCATTTCTTTTCTAAATGTACTTGTATATTGTTCACATGTTGAAATAAATTACCAATCAATCAATCAATCAATCAATCAATCAATCTAATCAGGGTTGCAGGAGCCTATCCCATAGAGGTTGGGTACACCCTCGACAGGCTGCCAGTCTGTCACAGGACTAACTCAGAGAGACACACAACCATTTACACCTGTTAGAATCACCGGTTATCTTAACCTCGCTAACTGCATGTCTTTGGACCGTGGGAGGAAGCTGGAGCACCCACAAACAAACAAACCTTGGTGGATTCAAACCTTGTTTCTTTGAGACAATAGTGTTAACCACTAAAAAACGAATGTTTTCACAAATTAATTTTGCTGACTAGCTACAGTATGAATGGTTAAAGTTTTCAGTGGGTATGTTTTACAGTCTTGCTTAATCTCTTCAATTACACAAAAGCAGAGTCCAACATTTCAGCCATGAGTCATATACAGTATACGTTTTCTAAATGAATGAAAGTTACTGATTGTTAGTCATCAGCTATCATCTGATTACTGCTCTGCATGAAACTTACACTGAGTAATCAATAAGCATCCACAACACAGATTTGCTTTTCTATTTTTAATAAATAGCAGATCATTACCCTGCATTACTCAGAGCCCAGCTACCCACTGGGTTGGCACACACGGCGTCACTCAGAGGTTTTCCACTACACCAGTGTGTACTTATTTCCAACCCTTTCCCCGGGTGACTGTCGGGGAACACACATTTTGTTCCTAACAGCCTGTGGTTGCCATGGTGTCGTCTAATAACGTCTAGACGTAAAGTATGGGGGTGTCCAAATTCAGGGACTGCATCCTCCTGAGGCCGCATCTGTAGGCAGATTACGTCACAGCGACGCGACAAAGGTTGTCCAAATGCGTCCTCCTTTTCCCCAGATTTGAAGGATGGGTCGGGTGTTTCCTTCGTGGCCCAACCGGTCCCAGAATTCATAGCGCGGCCCAGCTCAGTTTACAACAATGGCAGCAGCTACTTAGTTTTAATATTACTCTTATTACTCTTTCTGGATCACAAAATACACTTTTAAGATATTTTCAGGTGAGAATGTAGCTGTGTGAACTTCAAATATCTGCTCAGTTTATCACAACGTCACAGCTGAGTTTATCAAACTCCACCGAGACGGCGGAAATCTGAAGGCTAGACCAGGGGTGGGCAATTCCAGGCCCCGAGGGCCGGTGTCCTGCAGGTTTTAGAGCTCACCTTGGGTCACCACACCTGAATCACATGATCAGTTCGTTACCAGATCTGAAGGCTAGACCGTCCAATTTCTCCACCGCTCACTTCCAGCCTTTCGGAGGACCCGGCCCACATAGACCGCGAAGGCCGGGTCTTCAGGAGGATGCAGCCTATGAATTTGCACCCCCTATGTGTCTGAGGTCGATTGTTATAATTTGCTACCGTGAGTCCAGAAGTTGCCCGTTGCAGATTAAACTTTTAGTTGTACTTCAAAAATCATCAGCTGTATCGACTGAAAAGGTGAAAAAGTCACAGAAATGAGAAAAATACCAAATAATAGTAGAATAAAGAGACGCACTCGATCTATTTTGACGATTTGATTAAAGAAAGAAAATGTCCATGTTGGATCGTACAGTAAACAGGTTGTCCTGTACCATCCAGTCTTCCTCTCAGCAGCTTGTCACAATGATCTGAAAATCATGTGCTTAGCACAGAAACTACCTCGACATGACGGACTGCACTTTGCTGCCCGGGCTGCCTCGTGCCGCTGTTGGAGAAAAATGGAGTCATCGGGCAGAGAAATGAAGGAAATATAGGATGTGGGAGAGGAGAGAGAGGGAGACGGGTGAAGGCTGCTGTATTTCTCTTAAAGCCAGTGAGTGTGGCGTTCTTCAGCAGTGACACATGCTGCGACTCTTCCTTTCCTCCCCGCTGCGGTGTCCTCATTACGGTTAATACAAGGATGGTGGCAGGGGGCTGCGCCTGGGGATCTCAAGGGAGTAATGAAGGGGGCCAGTGGCCAAGAGCCCCAGGAGGGTGGCTTGTTGGTGGTGCTTCCCTGCTACTTATGTAGAGGTCACGGAGGTCATCTTCACCAGCTCATGCTTGCGAGCTCACACACTTAGACAGCTGCAGCTCGCTCAATTCTCTGTTTGCCCTTGGGAGAAAAATGGGAAGAGAGAAGCAAACAGCGGGGAGTGTTTGCCCAGGCGCACACCACACCCCATCCATCTCTGAGCTGCCTCTCTCTCCATTCGCCGGGAAGACACAATCATTTCCCCCTCTCCTCTCTCTCCTTCGCTCTGTCCTTCTCTCCATCCCCTCGGGTGTATTGGTCCAGTCTCGGTCCAGCGCAGATATAATCCTTTAACGCCTCTAAATGATCCAGAGGTTGAGTGCTCCTCCTGGATGCCAATGGGGCCTGCTGGGCTCACACCTGCTGGAGCAGGTTAAGATAAATGCCAGCGGCCAGCGGGCATCTGGCCCCACATTAATATTTAACAGGCTAACTCTCATCTCCACGACGCTCAAGGTGTGAAGGTGCCAAACCCCAAAGACATATCGCAGCTTAATATGGATTTGTGCAAACCGCAGAAATGGAAGAGCGCTGATAGCGCGGCGAGATTCGGGCTGCATGTTAAGTTTGTGGCTGCCCACACGTACCGGCGAGAACTTTGTTCTTGTGTGGATGGCGAGAGCAAACCTGCACATGTGGCTCTCGGGGCAATTATTCAAGCATCATGTGGCTTTTAAGCTCCTCTGAATTCCCGATCGATTCTTCTTATCGTCTGTGTCGGGCTTTTTGAAATGATCCCCAGATTTCCTTCAATTAGCTTGTCAACAGTAAAAGCAGGGGCGCTTTTTTAAACAATGCCCAACTCTCTCTGTGCCGCCATGACTGTTTCCTGTGCGCCGAGGTTAAGTGTACGACAGACGTTCTTTTGTGATGAAGTTCAGAAACATTACTGAGAGAGTATCAGCGGGGTCTTGCTAAGAATCCATCCTGACAGCTTCGACTGAACTCGGGTCAGCTCGTCTTTCTCAATCACCTCTTAGCTGGATGTACCTAATTGCCACTCAACCCAGAAAGACTTTGACCTTCCTAACAGGGTTAAATAGTTCACATGTTTGCTTTAGAGGCTTCCTTCGAAACAGCTGTTTCGGGGATCAGGTGCTGTTGACCTGCAAATCTAACCCCGATTAAGATTTGAAAGCAGCTCAGCCACTGGATTTGGTTTACATGCGCACATTTGAAATTTGATGAAGGTAGCACATGTTACCTCACTGAATCAGCTCGAATCCTTTTTGAACACTTCTGTCCATTATGATGCCACCACTTTACAATCACTTCTCTCCAACAGACTTAATTCAATTATTTTTTCTCAAGAATAATAATAATAACCTTCTGTAGAAAAAAGACAAGATCCAATCAGAAGTAATTAAGTTGAGTAGAAAGGTTTGGAAGTTTATCCATCAGAGGTAATTTTCCTTAAACATGCACATTTGACCTCCCCCTGACAAAAAGGGGTTCAGCTAGCACCCACGCTACCAGTTTCTCATGCAAACATAGAAAAAATGTCAACACTTGGGAGGAAGAGAAGAGTAGACATATGGACACATTTGATGAAAGTGGATGTAGCAGAACATCCACAACCCAAAAGCCTCCTAGATCTCCTAGAAGCAAGTCTTCCTGCTCTGCTGCATTCTTGGCAATGACAAGCTGTTATTCTGCAGTTTTTTTAAAGCTCCCATCTTAAAGAATGAGAAGAGATTTATACATTTGACTGGTTGAATTTCAGTGGTTACTGAGACATAAAAACCGCAAGTATAGACTCAGGAGTCGAAGATGAGTCTTGCATCAAAAGCTTGAGACTCGCTCCAGAGTGCTGACAGGACGAGATCAGCCGATCCCAGCACGGGATTGTGCAAACGCTATGCCAGTAACATTATGGATACAGCTAGCCAAGAAAAATGATCAGCAGCCTGCTTCTTGTGAATCTCAGACATGAATGTGCATACATTCAATAACATGACATTTCCAGGGTTAATTGGCTTCTTTCAGGGCAAGGCTAGGACCCGCCGACTTTAGCTTTTCAGACTCCTCCCAGAGATTTCTACATAAAAGTTGTTCAGTGGCCCAGTTTCTCATCACGTCTGCCTCCATCTGTTCCGGTTGTAGTCTCCGTTCCTCCATGACTGTCCGGACTCTTAATGTATGTAGTTACTCTCTGTGACGCTGTACTGGACGACCGGCTGCTAAAGCCACACAGACACCAAAGTTTCATGTCGTTAATTCAGTGAAAGTGAAATTAAGACACAACCTCACTTTCCTGAGTGAATACATGTAAAAATGCAAAACAAAAAAAGATTTTTCAGGACAATAAAATGTCTCAGTCAAGCTGATCTCGTAGCTTTTACATGTAAAACATTATTTTATTATCATTTGAATTGTGTAGTAATTCCGACACATTTTAATAAGTTCATTCTTGAGTTCAGGTGAACTTTTATTCAGATTTAATAAACTTTTCCTGCAGTTGAGATATTAGTGTTGATAAGAGTGGGACCAGCTGACAAGCTAAAACGATAAACGCTCCCTGGAGGTGGTAAAAGTGTCTTCCTGAAGAGTTTGCACAGTCCCAGGGAAGAGTCGGGGCTTTTTCAGGTCAGATCTTACTCACTGCTGGTGTTTCCGCCTTTTAATGTTGCACTACAGACAGAAACCTGTTTCATGTGGTTGTCACTACTTCGGTTTCCATGTTCACAAGTTAAGTAGAACACAATCATTCTAATACTAACCTCAACAAAATGTGTTGTATTTGCTGCGTACAAGGCATGTAGTGATTGGGGTCATCTTGTGGTTGGCTGACGTGGAGGAAAATTTCTGGTTTCATTACATCACTGAGTTTTTGGCAGCTGTGGTAATGTGAGGGGAGTGAGTCAGTCACTTTATACTAAATACCAACGTTATGATCAGCTGTAGCCTCTAAAACTCCAATCATGTAATGACTTTAAAATGAGTTGCTTTGTATTCATACCTTGTGAATTTTACCTGCTAAACAGCAGCATAGTATCACACAGGCATCATTTTACCGATGCCTCACTCATAGACTTTAAGGGCTGATCCAACACACGAACGGCCTGAGGATAAAAACTCCTCTTGAGCCTCTCTGTTCTTGTTCGGATGGTGCAGAACCTTCTGCCTGCTTTCAGAAGCTGGAACAGTTCGTTGCTGGGATGGGACGGGTCCTTCAAAATCTGAGTCCAGCATCTCTTGACGTAAATGTCCTGCAGGGACGGGAGAGCAGTCCTGCAGCAGCGTTCTGCCATACGGATCACTCTCAAGAAGAAGTCAAGAAGTCCATGGGAAAACAATCATTTCACTCTAGAGCCAGTAAACATGTTCCTGATGAGTTTATAGTCCCACTAGGTTCAAGTCTCCCTGAGGGAAGCATTTTATTGATTTATTGAGATTAGACCTCCAAGACTAAAACCACTGTAGACCAAAAAGAACACAAAGGCTTATCTCACATTTGCCAAAACACTTCCTGACGAGGTTTTTCTCATCATATCTGTCATGAAGCTAACACAGCACGTAATAAAAAGCAGTGAAACACGGCGGTGGCATCGTCACGGTCTCGGTCGGCTCTGCTGCTTTAGGATCTGGACGTCTTGCTGTATTTGATGGAATCACGAATTCTGCTCTCTGTCAATCCTGATGGAAATGTCTGGCCATGAGTTTGTGCTATAAAGCTCAAACACACTTGGGTTATGGAGCGGGACAATGATCCAAGATACACCAGCAAGGCCACCTCTGATTGGCTCAAAAAAAAAACCCTTGTGTGGTCTTAAATCTGAGCGTAAGCAGGTCGTTTGTGCTCAAAAAAACCTCCCGCGTGTAAAGAAGAGTCGCCCAAAATCCAAATCTTTCTTCGTCTACCTCATACAGTCAGTGAACTATTCCACAGTGTACCTTGTTTAGTTTGCACTGGTGTATTTCCCTTCCCAGGATGGTACTGTGTTTAAATTTCTGTGACAGGCTTTATTCTTGTCTTTGAGCATCTCGGGATGTTGTTGCTGCTGCATTCAAATGACATTATAACTCAGCTTTTCCCTTTAATCTGTTTGTGTGAGACGATCCTCACCTGCCAAAGACAACAAGATGTCAGTTTGATAAAAGCTAATCTTGCTATGCGGGGATAGGGGTAGGGTAGGGCGGGAGGCCGAATGCTGTTGTTTATGTCTTTGCCTCGGTGGTTTCTGAGCACGATGTCACATGATAGCTGCTATCGTGTGACATCACTCGGATAGATTACGGTAGTTCATGTGCCAGCAGGGTAAAAGCAGATGCATCAGGCTAGCAGTGTGAGTTAGATTAGGCATCACCCCATCTCGCTACGGGGATCAGAGCATGAAAACCCAGCGACACAACATCGGGCCGGCCCAGCCTCTTTTTACCATCCATTTCTCTCTGTGGGTGGGAAGCCACTTTGACACAGAGATTTTGTTTGGCACTAACCTAAAGCTGCAGCTCGAAAACCGAGAATTTTGAAAAGAATGGACAGAGCAGGTGGACAGTAGAACGTCTGTATCATTTTCAGGGTTACCGATAGGTTGACAGACTCAAAATAAGAAATCAGTCGTGTGTGTACACACTGAGCGTTCTAATAGACGTGGCTTTCTATATGCACACAAAGAGGGCTTTTGCTTTCTCGAAGCAATATAATTCTATCACCACAGCTGAGCTGATAGCAGGAACCTCGGGGGTGCCTTTTAGCCGCGCATCACAGTTTTTCCTCCTCTGCCTTTTGCCTGTTGGTGGCCTTTCATGCAGCAGCAATATCAGCTCATCCCAGGGCAACGGGTAACAGCCTCAGAAGCAGTCGAGATCACTTTGAATTATTAATATTCGCTCTCCGCAAAGGGGCAAGCGGGGTGTGACTCCCAGTCATTGACACAGCCGAGCATTTGCACTGTCACCGCGCCAGTGTCAACACTAGGAGTCAAGCTGTGGCCTCCCACGCAGACGCACAAGCGCACATTAGGCTCATGCACGGGTGACCTTCCATACCTCAATACAGGCTGTGACAAATGCAAAGAGAGGCGCACATACAGACACATACAGTTGTACTGGGTTTTAGTCAGAGGTGGTGCTGTGTGGGCTCCCGCCTGTGCAAACGGCTCCATTTCCTCTGACACGACTGAGGACGATTCAAACTGCGCGAGTACGAAACAACCTCTGCAGCGTTTTTATGCGCTTGCATGTAAAGACTTCCTGTCAAATGAATCAGAAAGCGTCGGCATGATCATCAGCAAACAATTGTATTCATCTGGTATTGTTTTTGTCGTACTCTGAGAACACAGCTGACGTGTTTTCTTCTCCCCCAGCACGTCTGCTTATTTCTAACCTCTTCATCTTTAAGTGCTTCTCAAGCTGAATACACATCTTTTTTCCTGGATGTAACAAATAGTAACTGCTGCGGCTCCAAATCCCAAAGCTTGAATATACTGTTCTGAAATGCAAATGTAAAGCACTTAACTCATACTGGGGATTTTCCCTCATACTGGAACTTGGACACCACATTTCTGCACATTGCTGATTTGCAGCTACTCTGTGCTTCCAGAGGACCGTTACTCACCACACTGGGAGCTGTGGAAAGGTGATATCTGCAGCGGTGGACAGCCAGCTGACATAATGGCTATGTTGTGGATGACTTCGACGGGAGGACAAAGGTGCGGTCAGTGAGAGTTTTTGTCTGTGCGTGTGTGATTGCACGAACAGATGGGAGCTGACGCGCTCCCATCAACAGGAAACACACTCGGTTTGTTTTCTGCAGGGATATGACATCAGCAGGCAACAGGAAAAACACAGCTTCATCCCTGCAGGGACGCTCGCAGTCAAAAGCCACAGGAATGTAAACGACGCCTGTCGCTTACCTGCACAGATCTGGAAACACAATAGACTTAATCCATGAATTATTCCTGCGCACAAACTGGACCTTTCAGTTCTGCATGCAAATGTGCTGTTCAGGTTCTGTTCTGCGCTCTGTGTTCTCTGTTACGATTACAGCACGTTCTCAAGCAAACATTCAAGCATGACTGGCTGCACGGATTTATCATGCATGTACACATTCATCTTTTTTTTCTGTCTTTGTTTATTAGAAGTGTGCTGCAAAATATCCAAAGGCAGAAATCTGACAATATGTTTTTAACTATTATTCATCTTTATGTACCACAGCTGGTAACAGCAGCTCTGCTTTGTTTAGCCTGCTGGTTTGTTTTTAAAAAGAAAGCTGTTGTAATGTATGGTGATGCTGAACATCTCAAAGCAAGCAAAGGGTGAAATGTAAAGTGAAGATGAATATCTGTTGAAAATGAAGCAATTTATATTTTATTTCAAAATACTCAAAATACAGTCAAAGATATCACCAAATAAATGCACTCGATTCTTGGTAGCAATGTATTGTTTTTAGATTTTCATGCTTTAAGTATTTGGTTTGCATTTGCAGTGGAAAGCAGCGAGTTTGCAGCTTACAGCTCCAGACAGGCGCGGTGAGGAAGTCATGCTAACTCCTTTCATGAGACCAAACAATGCTTCCCTATTTCAAAGGCCTACATAGTGTAATCTACTAAGGTATAGTGTGACACTACATTTTTCTAAGTAATGTATTTATGTACAATTTGAGGTGAAATGAATCAATTAAATGAATTTACAATTCTCCTCTGATCCCTGTATGAGAACAGAATTGAATGATTTCATTAAGAAAACATGAACATTATTTACTGCTTCTACTACTGATAATAATACCGTATTTTCACGACCATAAGACGCACTGTACTAAAAGGCGCAGTCTCAGTTATGTGTGCCATTACTGTATTTAACACACACATAAGGCGCACTGGATCATAGGGCGCATACAAGTACCGTATGCGTATTTAAAAATAAAGCGGGAGCAAACCTGAGTTCGGTACCTTACTCACATTTTTATTACCAGTAATCGTCATCATCAACAACACACAAGCACACAAGTGTGCGTATTTAAAAATAAAGCAGGAGCAAAACAAAGTTTGGTACTCACATTTTTATCATCAATCAAACCCATCGAAGTCCTCATCCTCTGTGTCTGAATTGAACAGCTGCGCTAAATCTCCATCAAACATGCCAGGTTCACTTTCTTCACTGTCAGAGTCACTTTCCGTGCCGTGCGGCTCCTCGGAAATGATGCCGGCTTTTGCGAAAGCTCGAACAACAGTGCCAGCAGACATGTTAGCCCAAGCATCTACAATCCATTGGCAAATTGTGGCGTAACTCGCCCGGCGCTGCCTTCCACTCTTGGTGGAACTGTGGTCCCCATCGGTCATCCATCGCTCCCACGCCGCTCGCAGCCTTACTTTGAACGGGCGGTTCACACCGATGCCCAGCGGTTGGAGTTCCTTTGTCAGGCCTCCCGGAATGACAGCAAGCTCACAGTTCATTTGCTTCACTAGTTTTTTCACATCGGCTGTGAGATGGGCACGCATAGAGTCACAGATTAAGAGCGATGGTGATGCGTGGAAAAAACCACCTGGTCTCCTTACATACACCTCCCTCAGCCACTCTTTCATCATTTCCTCATCCATCCAGCCCTTTTCATTTGCCTTAATGATGATTCCTGCTGGAAACTTCTCTTTAGGCAAAGTCTTTCTCTTAAAAATCACCATAGGCGGCAGTTTCTGTCCATTAGCATGGCAGCCAAGCACAACAGTGAAAGAAGACTTTTCGTGCCCCGTTGTGCGTATCGCTACCGTGCTGGTCCCCTTCTTCTCCACAGTGTGACTCACCGGGATGTCAAAAGTGAGCGGGACCTCGTCCATGTTTGTGATGTGGCTGGGCTGGATGTTTTTGTCGCCGATGTGTTTGCTGCAGTAGGAGCGGAAGATGGCCAGCTTTTCCTTATAATCCGCTGGAAGTTGCTGCGCTACCGTAGTCCTGGTCCGGATGGAAAAATGGCACCGTTTCATAAAACGAAAGCACCAAGACGGACCTCCTCGGAAATGTTCAATGTTCATCTCTTCAGCTAGTGAAACTGCTTTTAGCCGAATGGTGACCGTCGAAACGCTTCTCCCGCTCGCGCTTTGCTCGATGATCCACCGCTCGAGTCTTTCCTCCAACTCGGGCCACCTCGCCTTATGTCCGCGGAAACTCAGCTGCGTTTTCTTGACCTGCCGGAGCTTGTTTTCTAGCTTCCTCCATTTTAACCATCGATTCGTTAATCTTAAATTCTCTCGCCGCTGCTCGATTTCCATGTTCCTCCGCGTAGCTGATGGCCTTCACTTTAAACTGTGCTTCATAAGCGTGTCTCTTTGCCATTTTCAGGGTTGTTAAAACAACGATGTTCCACATAATGCACATACCTGTCCTTTTATACAGGTATGTGCGATTGTCCGGTATATACGATCAACGCCCACACTTCACCCTTTAGCGTTCTCATGGTGTTCTCTACTACGTCCTCCTTACAACACACAGGGCGCACTGCGCTATAGGGCGCGCCGTACTTTTTGAAGAAAATCTAAGACTTTTAAGTGCGCCTTATGGTCGTGAAAATACGGTATTTCTCATCTTCATGTATTTTATAATAATTGTGGAGATACAGAAATTCTTTTATTGCTGCCATATAACCTGCATCATTATAATTGCATTAATAACATTCTTTACAGCATTATTTCATTTAATAATATTTCTCACAGTATTGATACTGCATTAAAGTTGTTTATTGAAGATGTTCATTTGAGGATCCTTCCATTATGTTAACTTTTATTACAGGTACGGCCAGAAGTATTTCATGCACATTGCATAATATTTGTGCTCATTCATTGTTGCTCAGTCTACAGAGGGTCTTAAGCTTTGTGAAGCGTGACGTCTTCACAATCTATCGTGTTAAAGACTAGAGCATAGAAGGATAACTGCAATACATGCTTACAATACACATAATCTCGAAATGTGCCAGACCTGAGGCCTTAACTCATTTAGCTTCTAACTGCATTTTAGTCTACTTGGTAACAGATGACCGGAGTCAATAACCAGGCCTCAGAGACCCTGAAGGCTTGAAGTTATTACCTTGTTTGGAAGGTGTTATAGAAATGAGAAGTATGTTTGTTTATAGCCATCTAAGATGTACCATTTACTGTAACTAATGTCTTTAACCTATTTTTACGCCTTGGAGGGGCGGATACCTCACTGCTGTAAAAGTGTTCACAACATGTATTTTTGTCAGAAGACATATGCTGATGTTTTCTCTCCTGTGTGTTAATAAACTCATCGTTTGACTGCACTCTTCTGGGCCTCTGTGGTTTGTGTCACTGCTCTACATTGATTGATTCCGCAACATAATGTAGCCATTATTATAAAGTAACAGGATTAAAACGTGCAATGAGAGTCAGCTGCTAAAGGTTAACTATCAACTTCATTGATGATGTTGATGGGGAGAAAGTCATTTTACTCTAATTAGTGGAAATTGGTGAATTGACTGGATAGCTGGATGGTAACAGGAAGTAAGGACTTCCTGCATTCACAGGAGGACTTCCTCATTCTGAGTTTCTAACAGCGCGCTCCTCTAGCTAACCAAAGAAGAGGGGGGTGCTGCTGCATGCAGAGGTTCCCCTCGCAGGACTGGGCTGGTCTTCCCAATCAAATTGTTCAATCTCTTGGTTTTGTCTCAGCAAACAGCAACAAAGAAAAATGGCACTAGCAACTGCAGATTAATAATACTTCGCAGCAAGGTGCCACACATGTGAAAGATTGCCTCCTCTGCAGGAAAAAAGCCAGAGTCCTAAATAATACCAGGATTTCTGGATCTATCATTCCCGACTCTGGGCTGTGTGCGTTTAGACAAACTACAGTCTGATTGGCCCACAGCAGAAACACCTAGCTCTGGGTGAATCATCCAATCACCTGGCTGTTAGCTAGCTTTCAAAGCTAGTGCTTCTTGTGATTAGTTAAGGAGATTTTTTGAAGTTGGTCCATTGTAAACTGTGACAACCTGATCTAATGTATTTCTTACCTGAATTTTGTGCAGTTAGCATTTCTACTTTGGGCCTCATGTTTTGAAAATCAGCATAAAGAGAAGCAACATCCCTCCTTTGACTTAATGTACTTGATCTCTTTAAAATGCACAAGTATTGTAATCCAGATATATGAAAGGATACGAAAGACTAAAGTTAAGGTACTGGAACATTAAGAAGTGTCAGAGAACGTAAGGCCTTCAGGTGAAGACCACATTATTGGTCACTTTGTTTCTAAAGCCAAGTTAGTGCTGCTGAAACATTATTAATGCAGTACCACCCAGTGCAACCCCAGGCCCCGCATGCCAGCGTGCAGATGGCGTATCACGTGTGACAGCGTGTTTTCCCACAGCAGCTTCCTTGTCGGCGCGCGCAGAGGACGAAGCGCTTCAGAAGTGCTTGACTGGCGCGTCCTGAAGATGTCAACAGAGGCAGGGGGAGTGTTCAACACGTACCGCTGACTCTCCCGGGACGGCTTTAACGTCTCCACCTGCCAGGCAGCAATATGCCATCCACTCAGCAGTCATTCAATCATTCGCCCCGAAACAGCAGATGGTATCACCTGTGATGAGGCTGATGCACAGCTCGGCACACGTTTGGGGCTCTGGGGTGATGCGCAACTAAACTTAAAGTGCCGTTTTCGCGCTCGCCGTGTCACTCTTGTTCACATGTTCTCATCTGCGTGGCGGCCCGTGGTTGTCAGCCTGTCAGCCTAAACGCAGTCTCACTGAACAGATGCCCGTCGCCGTGCCTGTGGGCGGTAATAAATCGAAACACCGTGTTCTCTCCTGCAGGTTAATTGTGCTGATTTGAGCGAATAGGGGGAAACGTTTTTGGCGGCGCACAAGCGTTCGCGGGACTTTTTATTACGACTATATTTTCCAGAACATTAATTCTGTGGATTTTCATTTTTACAGTATGAAGTGAAAGCAGAGACGATGCCGTATACAGGACTGTGTGAAAGTCATTTACTAATGAGAGCTCGTAAATAACCTGCGTGGCAGGGGCCAAAGTGATTTTGGCTGTGGCTTCATTTACATAGCTTGGTGCTTGGACAGTTTTTTCCCTCTCAGGCAGCAGTCTGAGTCAGTGGATCTTAAATGAATCTGTGTGTTTTTATTATTCGTTTTTAGAGGTTGAATTTCATCACGTCCTGTGGTAGTAACTCATAAGCAGAATGAATAAGTGGTCCCGTGGCACTCGGGTCCTACCTGGGCGAGTCCAGACTGCTTTGAGTGTAAATGTGCGATTTATTTCAGACGTGGAAAAGAAAAGAAACACTTGAAATGTGGTGAAAATATGAAAGCGCAGAGGAGCTCTGTTTGTTGCTGTCTATCGCACAAACACTTATTTTCAGGGGACATCTCTGAAGGGCACAGCAGACTGATGTTCTCCCTGGTATCTGTCATGTCGAAGCAAACTCATCGACTATGAAAAGAAGCTGTGAAAACAAACAGCAGCTTACACTGTGTCACATCTGACAGTGATCTAGCGGCCCCCATGGAGTAGCCGCAAATTTCTTTCCAGGCACAATAATATTAAGAGAAAAAAAGAGAGGATTTGGATGTTGTACGCACACATCCGCCATGAAACCTAATTTAAAGACACCTCCACCAAACCTAATGTCAAATACCATTAATGCCTCACATTTCCTCTAATATTATGCCCCGATTCCTTTCATTGGACCATCGCAAAGCACATATTTGAGATGTACCAGTGTGGACTTTTAGGTCATTTAGTATTCATGCTTGTGATGATTTCCTTTAGCACCCCTGCTGGAAGTGTTTAAACCCCTCCCTGCGAACAGTAAAGCCACACCTGCACAGGTCATGCTGCGCCTGGCATCAAGGAGGCTTTGAACATGGCAGTCGACTCAAACGTAATCCCCGGAGACGTAATTAAGTTCGCACACGACAAGTAGTGGTGTTGAGGAGTTGGCTGAATTACTGAAATGGCACGCAAACACTAAAAAATGGACAACAACTGTCAGAACAAACTCTCATTAATATCCATTATGTCTCCGAGTTCTGGGCCAGATGCACAGAATCCTCTGTTGGCTGTACAGCCTGCAACAACTGCACAGCAGCATGTCAGCACTTACCATTGTTTGGTCACAATGCACTGCTACAAACACCCAGGTGTTCCTCCACCATCAATAACCCAAAAGGGGTTAATATGCTAATTAACCTGGTCATTAACCTGGAACACAAACTGCCATTTTAATGTATTAGAACGTGCTCTACAGGGTGCTGTACGCACTCCCCCTGCTTAGACATTTCCACATTTTGGGAACAGTAATATGTAAAAATGTAAAGATGCAATGTGATTTATTGCAATATCTATTTCAACAGAAATGATGAATCTCGGTATGTGTCCTGGCCTAAAACCGTAAACAGGACTTTGACCCAAGACAGACTTTTAAAACAATATGTCATCTTAAACCCATTATTCATCATTTCACTGTTGAGTCAAAGAACTGTTCTTTGTTGTTCATTGATTTACTTTTTTGGGTAGAAGTAAAGAAGGAAATGTTCTTTTCCATTCAGTCACATAATAATAATAATAATAATAATCAACTGTCAAATACAGACGCTTGTTGAAACTCACGTGCGACTGGCTACACACCCAGCGACCACGCTATTTGGTAAGTTTTGGGTTGGATCCGCTTCAACAGATTCAACAAGGTGCTGGAAACATTCTTCAGAGATTTTGGTCCATATTAACATGTTGACATTGCTCATTTTCTGCAGATTTGTTAGCTGCACATGTATGATGTGAATCTGTAGTAATGATGGAGGCCACTGGAGCACAGTGAGCTGCTGTTGTGTTCTAGAAACCTGTTTAAGATGATTTGAGCCTTCTGGAAGCAACCATCAGAAGATGGGCACAAGGAGGTCATAATGGGATGGAGATCACCAAGGGGTCCAAGGTAACCCCCCACAACAACTTGAACCACTGATGCAAGGAAGCATGGATCCATGCCTTTATAGCGACTACACTAAATTCTGACCCTACAATCCAAATGCACGGCACAGATTGAGACTCATCAGACCAGGCAGTCTTCTATCATCCAATTTGGGTGAGCCTGAATGAACCAGTGGCACCACAATACAGTCTTCTGCACCTGTAGCCCAACCTGCTTCAAGGTTTGATGTATTATGCTTTCAGACAGACTCTTCTTCACATCTTGGTTGTAAAAGTATTTTTATTTAACCTGACTTCATATGCTCTCCTTTTTAGACTGTCCTCTGTAAACCCTGATGACCAGTCTGTTCGGTCCCAACAACCATGCCACATTCACTGTTCCCCAGTCATGGTGTGAACGTCAGCAGGATGCCGTGACCACATCTACATGCCTAAATGTATCAAGATATTGAGTTAACAGTTTAACTCATGGTTAGGGATGGGTATCGAAAACTGGTTCTTGTTGAGAACCGGTTCCCACTGTTTCAATTCCTTGGGATCGTTTGCCATGTTTGCAAACGATTCCCTTATCGATTCCAGTCGCCCCGAATGACGTCACCACGTTGCGGAGCGTCATTTACCTGGCAGGAAACACGGCGCCTAAGCGGCTCAAACGCTCAAAAGTTTGATTATACTTTACGAGAACGGATGACAACAGGGCAACTTGCAATACTTGAATAGTAGATATTTCATTTAAGGGAGGAAACACTACAAATATGCAAAAGCATTTGCTCACAAACACGCGATGACCTGAAATGAATGTCGTGTTTTTAATTCCGCTCCGGACTCATGAATCTCAACCCAGCAGCAGCGCTAACGTTTGTACGTCCTCTCCCGTTAATGCGGCAGGTAAATAATCAACTAACAGTGCATATTATGTTAGCGCGATCTGCCTTATTACAAAACCATTACTGTGCATTTAGTGAGTCTGGCTCAGATGCTGGCAGTTCTCGCTGCAGTCTACCGGTAGCGTCTCCTTTCAGGCCAGGATAGACGAACGTCACCGAGCAGTGACTCAGTTTGTGGTCAAAGGCTTGCACCCGTTTGCCACAGCAGATGATTTTCAGTAAGTGAATGTGTTTAATTGTAGGCAGGGACATTACTGGATATTCTTCTGTAATTGATACAGAATAGTTTATGTTATACTTTGTTATTGCTACAGGAGAATATTTATTTTATTATTTTACATTTACATTTTTTTTCCTGGGGACCCTGTGACACCCCATTGAAGAGCCGTAGGCTGGATCTCTTAAGATCTCACTGTTGGGTTTGTAAGGCCATGTTACTCCTAAATGTCTGTCTTGTTCAAAGAGAAGATATAAAACAAAGTTCTGAGCTAATCAACCTTAGTGTTCTCCTTTTTTTTAAAAGAATCGATAAAGAATCGAATCGCTAAACAGAATCGAAAATGGAATCAGAATCGTGAAAATCTTATCGATACCCATCCCTATTCATGTTTCTAATAAAATGATCGGTGAATGCAAAAGAATGGGACGGTGCAGTTTTCCTCTTTCTGGTCATAAAAAGTATAGAATTTACAGTAACAACTACGGTGGCTTGGAAGCTCAACTCACTCTAACTTAATCAAAGCAAATAAAGAAAACAGATGACTACAGAAACATGAGGTCAAAGTAGCCCAATCACCAAGCTAAGCCAATAAATAAAGCTGTCAGAGTCACTCCAAACATCAGATGTACTGTGTGTGGGAACAGAGACCTTCTAACCTCAGCGCTATATAGAAAGTGATTGATGTCATCATAGAAAACATACAAGATCTACCTTGTTTACCGTGCTCTGTTTCAAGGTCATGCTTTCATATAGAGCAGCTTGAACAGCGTCTACAGAAATACCCGTCTCTCTCAAAGATAGCATTGATCTGAAACGGGCGTATAACCTTGTAAAGGTGACGCACTTGCATGTACCTGATAAATATTACAAGCACATGGCAACGATGCATACATGACACGCATTTACACCGAATGCATAACTGTTAGGTGCGCTGTTTGTCCTCGTGGGGCGTGTTTGAAAATCCGGAAAAAGTCAAAGACATAAATTTCCAAATTAACAAGACACACCTGGCTGAGCCACATGTCAGACGCTGGCACGTGGCTTTAAGTGACAGAGAATTGAGGTCTCCGGGGGATCGGCCATCGGACGTGCCGCAATAACCGTGAGAGGCGGTGGCTTATTATCTACGGCCAGACAGTGTTTCTGCCTACCGGTTGCCCCCAATGACCGTGGCTGTTTGTCTGTCACCCTCACCGTCTGCCTCATATCTCGCCCGTTCAGCTGCCTCGATGATTCGTCTTTCCCCTCCCAGTCTGCAGTGCTGCTGCGCACCCTTTGGGAGAGATGTGGGGAGGAACGCTGTCCATCCCAGCGAGCCGTATCACACTTTAAGTGGCATTTTAGCATGATACTTGATCAGCCAAATATCATTACGAGCTTTTCATCTCATCCATAATTCACCTGTGGGGGAGCTGGCTAAGAATAGTGTGCACTTTGGGTGCTTATGGCAGCAGAGGAGAGAGATGACACGATGAGGATATGAAATGGGTACAGTGCACGGCTATGGCAGGGCAGTATATTGTTCATTATACAAAGACAGCCCGCAGGTCATGTTTCCCCATTTTTAAATAGAAGAGAGACGAGCGCGTGCTGATCTGAGCTCATCTCCGCCCTCTTTCCTGTCTCATTGTGTCGCGCCTTGGCGTTGTCACTCAGGAAACAAACAATTAGGCAGATATAGATGAGTCAAAATTGTTTCAAGCATTGCGACATTGTTCTGCCCTTCCCCTCGCCACTCGGTTACTTCAGCCAAATCCGTATCTTGTAAGCACACGCGTTTGCAGGATGTGACTTTTGTGAACCCTGGAGTCTGCAAAAGGATTGTTTGAGTCTACCTCATCAGGAGCCAAGCCTGTAACAACGAAACCGGGAGAGACAGCTTAGTCCCCCAAGGGGCCGTTCTGTTTTTGTCAGCTCAGACGGTCCCTTTCCGGAGTGACGATGTGGACGTATCTTACTATTAATCTGTTTGGACGGGATGTCAGTCTGAACATGACACATCTCTCAGCCTCGAGTCTGACAAGAGCTCTTAGCATGCCAGTGGGAGAGAAATCCAACTCCCAAGTCTTTGGCCTTTTTCTGTTCCTGCCCAGGGACGCTCGCTATTCTTAGAGCCCGTAAAAAGCTGACATTTGACCTGAATAAAAATGCATATCTGGTCATAGTGCTGCAGTGTCGGCCAGAGAGTCATTCTGACTATAGAGCCTCTCATCCTCTTGCAATGTCTGAATCAGCACAGAAAGGCCATCGACTAACCGCACTCCTCTCCCAGTGCAATTCTCACATTCCTGCAGCTGAGCAGAGAAAGTGTGAGATTGTTCCCCATGCAAATAGGATGGAAAGAGGAACAGCATGTCTGTGAATGGGCCTGTTTCTCCTCTCTGGTGGAAAATAAATAATTAAAAAAGAAAAAATGTAGAAAGGTTTGGAGAGGAACTTAGACAGGGAAGGCTGGGAGTCACCCAGTCAGTGCTTAATTCATGCATACCAGAGACATAATGTGACAGTAATGCAATTTGCTCTGGGCCAAAAGCCCAGGCGCACTTATCTAACAGTTACAGGGTTGATTTGTCTTTTTAGCCCTCCTCTCAGGCCACCCTGCATTAAAATGTCCTTTCTACACTCTTTGCCAGGTTGGGGGGATGGTGCCCTTATTAGACGTGACTGAATGATAATGAAACATCGTATTGCAATGTCAGAGCAGTTGACACAACACAAAAGGCTAAAGCTGGTGAAATTCCTAATCAGCTCTAAATGTCACAGGGCTCACCTTGGGTCTGAATCACAGCCGCGGACAGATTAGTTCTCCACATCGATGTCAACCTCAAGGATGCTTCTCCTCTCTGGTCTATCTCAGATAGTCACTCTGACTCTTGACTTACTCCCTCTTTGCTCCTCGTTTTTCCTCTTAGGCTTAGCACCATATGAGCAGCGAAAGCAAAGAAGGCAAAGCTGAAATAGCTGGCAAACAGCCTCGAGGATAGGATTCAGTTTTGTGAAAGAAGAATGCACATTGAATCCAAACCATTTTCATCACATTTGTCGCACCTTACTTACTTCCTCCTGTGGCCTGACTTTACATTTTTGCACGTGATATAAAGTATTTTACAGTAAGAACATCGGTATATTTCCCCACTTCACTTTGAAGTAACACATGTTCAAGTTTGTGCCGAGAGTATAAAAGCAAGCTTTCATTTCTTTGTTCGAAAGTGTTACTTAGTGCTACCATAGCATTAGCTTCAGCTAGCGACGCATGCTAGAATAGCTACATTTCAGACATAAACATAAGAGCAAGCTTTCGTTTATGCAATCTGAAAATTGCACTTTATGCAACCACATTATTAGCTTTAGCAAGCAATGACCAAAAATCAAGCTCTATTTTTCTGCTTTGTGAAAAAGAAAATTGCTTCTAGCTTAAATAAGCAAGCTAATATTTCAGAGAGGTTGAACAATGTATTTTTCTTCACAGCTTGCTCCTTTTAAATAATGTGAAAGAGATCATTTATTAGTATAAATAGTATTAAGTACAAGTATTAACCAGCGTTAATATTTTGCCATTACTATTCCATTTTCTTTTCATTAGGAGTTTTTGAATTCAGTTTAGTTTTTAAATTTCTTTTTAAATGTATTTTTTTATGGGATTCAGTATTTTTAGTCTTCTTCATTCATAGTCTTCTTCTTCTTCTTTGTTATTATATGGAGAGCAGATCTCTGAGGCAAGATTCAGGAAAACAGGTACAGGTATTACTCTGAGAAAGCACAAAATAAAAGCTTTTTGAAAACAGTCGCGTCACAGTCTTGCAGACAAGTATCAGTAAATATGAAACCCTTTAACATCAAAGCCTTTACCAAACTAACACATACTAAGACATTTCCTCTGTAAATGTACTTTGAGTTTTTCAAGTTCACAAAATTGTTTCAATTATTTTTTAGTTTATATTTTTAAATTTGGATAACTAAAATGTTTGTTCACATCTAATTTCAGACTTTAGATAAACGTGTTGCTGTGTGCCGTGGTTTGTGTTAACATGACACAGAATCTTCTTTGTTATAAAGTAGCTGTTTGACTTCTTACCTTCCAGAATCTGTCACATTTGAAGTGTTTTCAGCAGGAGAAAAGGTTTTATGATGATGTGTTTAGTTAACAAAATGCTATCGCACTTTACATTAATGGGGTTGCTGGTTTATTTGCTCAACATAGTAAAAGAACAGGACCGAGCTGCTAAATTTTATGTAACCCCACAAACTCATATAGTTAGTTAATGCGCTCCTTGGCTTTGGCCATAAAGCACAGTTACAGCTGTACTTACGTAAGAAGCCAATTAGCTAGGCATGCTGATGGTTGCAGCTTGCATTATAGCAGATAATGACAGCGCAGGCAACAAAGCTGATGAATAAAAAGCTGAGGACACAGTGATTCTGTAATGCAGTCAGAGCTCTCACTCTGTTCAGTGGTCGAAAAGTTTCCAGCTCTACACGACGTAAGCAGTGTGCTGCAGTTCAGCATGTGTTTGGGGTTTTTATTCATAGTTCGCCTCGGAGATTAAACTCCACCTCCTTACTTTTAGAATCACAACCCCTATGAATAAATCTACTTTTACTCTAATACTGGATCTTTGTGGTAAAGTAATAACCGGAGAATTCACCACGAACAGTTCAGTAGAAGCTGGTCCACTTTGGACCGCTCTAATGTAATAGAAGATCCTGTTATCACAGCACTTGAACACGCTCTGTTTATTTTATATCGCCTGCAGACCCAGTTCATGTCCGCTGCCTTGATTCAGCACTACATCACACCTCATTAAGTACCAAATCTGGATCTGGCTATTTATTTGGCTACACTTCTGTGCTCAGTCTCGTCACACTAAAGCAGACAGCAGTGCCTCGCCTGCCCACTGGTTGCTGCAGAGGTAATTTCAGGGTACGAACCAGGGCAACATGTTCATTCAGGGGAGAAAAGAGCACTGGCACTTGGTTTTTAAAGGCTGGAAGGTTATTTTAGTGACATATCCTATTTACAGAGGAAAGACCGCCCAAACAAACCCATAAAATATCATAATAAAACAGCATCTAGAGTATGACCTTCATTCTTCCTTATCCCTGTAACTGCTGGTTTAAACACTGATAGCTTCAACATGAATGCCTGTGTCACAGATTTTCTCAAATGTACTGACAAATGGAGGCAATGACAGAATATTGCATCAAAGGTCTCGTTCATCTGATTATCATCACTATGCTTTTTGCAAAAGTCTCCTTACAGCGATTACAAAATTGTGAATATCCAGCAAAACTTCCCGAAACTCTCCGCCAATGTTTATGTTTTTAAAAGATGCTGGCATAGAGGCTTTGTGTGAAGCAAGTCTTTATCTTTACATTTCTTACTGAAAAGCAAATCATGGATGTATATAAACAATAAAGAAAACTGATGCAATTCAATGCTACACATGTGTAAAGCACAAAATCACAGGCCCTACAGTAATACACAGAACACAACAATAAGACGAGCAACACTGGTAAGAGTGGAAAGGATAAACTCCATTTTGACAGGAAACATAGCTCCAGCAGGGAGAGGGGGCTTCCTGCTGGGAGGAGCGGGGTGAGGGGAGGGAGACAGGACAGAAAACACTAATGCTTCATCGAAAAGCAAAGTTTTAGCTAATCTTAAAAGTAGAGACGAGTCTGTCTCCTGAATCCAAAATGAGAGCTGGCTCCATAGAAGAGGGTCTAAAAGCTGAATCACCTACAAAAAGATGGAAATGACAAACAAGGCCACACTACACCTGCAGAAAGTGTGAACAACTGGAAAGAGTTACAACAATGAGGCATAAAGGAGATAATGTAACAAAATATAACGTGCCCAATACTTGGGTGAGTATCCAACAGGCTTCACACCACGCATGTTTCTCATTTTTTTAAACGCTCACGCTGGTCATTAATTAATGCTGCAAACCTAATTTTAATATTCATCTCTTAGGCAGCTTAACAGCAAACAGAATAAACTAATGTGTTTGCTTCAGCTCAGCACAGTTATTGAACGATCACAGAGCCAAAAAAGGATTATGGATGGAAAGGTCCTTTTACCAAAGCACAGCGTGCAGTTTGATGACTTCACTCAGTGTTAGAAATGAAGCTTAACCTGAGCAGTAACTAAACAGCCACCCGTGAAGGCACATTTCATCAACCTGTCAAGTTTTTTTTGCAAGTTGGTATCAAGCATATATATTAAAAGCTTTTAGCAAAAAGGCTTCAAACTTCTAAACACTTTTTTTCTGCTCTTCGAGCTGTGTGAGGTCAACGAGACAGAATATCCCTCACTGCGAGCTTTGCAGCCACTTGCTGCTCAAATCTTTTGTTTAGCAGGGATAGCCAATAAGGAGACAGAGAGTAAAAACAGAAAAGAGTAAATTAGGTGCCATGTTAGCCAATAAAAAGGCACAGTGAGACTCAAAAACAGGTAGTTTAAAAAAGGCAGTTTCACAGGCAGAGGTGCTGAATAGTTTGTTTATGATGATTATTTTGAACCGTGTGTCATGAAAAGTCCATGTACAGAAATATTAAGCAGACCAAGTTCACTTTCACACAGACCTCTGTGTATGAAGCAGATGTACTGAGAGAGGCAGACTACTTTTACTGAAAGAGATGCAGAGATGTTGTTTTCTGTCACTGATGCAGAAAAAGTCTGTCAGTAAAGGCACATTTCTAACAGAAGGGCTGAAATGTAATTGCAGCTCTGCACTGGAGAGCTGTGCAGTCAGGAGCACAGTCTTAATTCCACCAGGCACTGGCCTTGCAGCATTTTCCTCCTGATTGATACTGCTATTGGACCGGTCTGGTTAGCCAGTGGAAACCACCATAAATTCCGGGCCCGTTTTATCGTTAAGCTTAGTAGCCCGGGAAATAAAATTAGCTGTGTCCAATTTTGGAAAGGACTGCGTAACACTATAAATAACAATTTACAGTTGGTGATAAATGAACAAAAATGGAATTAAAAAGAGAAATACAACTTAACTGGTTTTTATGTAAGTGTGTATTCTGTGTGTTTATTGGGAGCTTTTACTATACGGTTCGCTATTGTGATATAATAATGAATTTGTTATTGCTGGTGCATTATTCAGGCAATTTGGTTTTGTTGTCAGCACATAAAGACAGCATGTAAGTGCAGTCTTGACTACACATGCCAACAGGCCCATCACAGGGAAATGACTAATGGCTGGGCCTTTCTGCTGTTTCTCCCCCTACATATAAATATATATATATATATATATATATTTATATATATAGAGAGAGAGAGAGAGAGAGAGCGAGCACAGGCCCTGCGGTTTGTTGAAGGCTGTAGCTGTGGCTACACTGAGGCAGAAACAGCTACTATTCTTAATGTCAAATAAACATGTAACCGTACTTTATCATTTTTGACTGCACCTTATTGCTAAATCTCGAGCAGGCCGGCTGTGCTCCCCATTTTCCTTTCAGTTAGAGCCGAGATCCTGCTGAGGAGGAAGCAGGGCTGAGGCAAAATAAATGACATGTCCTACATCTCCCCGTTGAGGTATGTTTTCTCAGAGCCTTTTGTGAGTATCCGAGGCCCTGCGAGCGCCCGTGTGCAGCGCCGAGTCTGTCTCTCGGTATCCTCCTCACACTCGCCGGCATGTGTTTACCATTACAACCCTGCATTCCTCTCTCTCCGTCTCTCTCGCTCCCCTCATGTGGCGGTCCTAGCGTCACGTCTCTCTGCTGCGGTATCCCATGAAGCCGCAGTGCACAGCGTATGATGAAGCTTCCCATGGTTGCCCTCCTGTATGTCTATTTTTCTGTCGGAGGAAGCTGCATTGTTAACAGATGGTAATGTAATAAGCTGACCTCCCGACCCCGAAGTAGCTGCCATGCAACCTCGGCTTCGTGCTGGATGATATGTTAAGTGTGTCCCGGACAGCTTGTCAACAAACACGTAGGGGAAGCCAATAAACGACGCGTTGCGGTTGTTTTAACCCCAGGAGGGCAGAGCTCATTAATCACAGTTAAGGCAGCGATGATGATGAGGTGTTTGGTGGTCGACTTGAAATAGCTGGTAATGAAGCTGCGATGCTTCGGGCTGTTTCGCTGCTGGTTGTTTGGGCAAACCCAGCAAGGGACAAATAGTGGCTTACATTAACGGGACCCAGTATGTTTGTTTCCAGCTACAAATACATATTCTGAGACTGTAGCAGAGAATCTACGCAGTATTTTCAGTTCAAAATGAATTTTTTATTGGACCTTGGAGCGGCCTCTCAGTTCATCTACTGTCTGAACCGAGCTGTCGCAGCCGCCTAGTCAACCTGTTTCTGATTTGCTGCCCCTCGTTTCGACAGCAGGTGCGTCGAAACGAGCAAACAGCATCTGTACTGACAACCAAAAGCTGTGTGACCGAGGCATCATGTATAAGGAATTACACTCTCCCTGACACACTGATCCAAGAGTAGAAAAATTAGTCTGAGCGTTGAGATTTTGGCTCACAGTGATGTGAGCATTTTTAGAGTTGGGCCCGGAGGCTCTAAAGACCCGAATACAGTCTGTTTCAGTCTTTTCAGGTAAGCTTTGGTAGGTTCTGACTTCACAGAACTTTATGGAATTATTAACTCAAGGAGGAAAAGGTTGCAGTGTTCAGCATCACAGCTGAGGCGATATCCTCGTGTCTTCTCCTTTGGTTGTGGACATGAAAATTACAGATATGCTGCTTATTGGCTTTGTTCTTCCAGTAAATGGAAACAGTAAACACTGTCTTCCTATCAGAGCTTTCAATTCTGCATTAATACCGTCATCAGCAGAGATGGGCAGTAACGTTACTGTATTCCGACTACTTTTTTCAAGTAACGAGTAAAGTAAGGGATTACTATTGCAAAAACAGTAATTAGATTACCGTTACTTTCCCGTAGGAACGCTGCGTTACTGCGTTACTAAAACCGTGATTTTTTTGCGAGAGTGTCTCACGACAGTGACGTAAGCGAGTGTGACGTTCGTGACAACAGCTGTGTGCAGATCAACAGTGGATCACATATCGAGTGCAGAGAGAGTATGAGCGTGCAGCGTTTAAAGCGTGGAAGTACTGACCTTACTTTGAGTTTGATTCCATAAAAAGTGACAAAAACATTAGTGTCCGCTGTGCGTGGGAAGAAAACTTCTTTTTACAGCGAAAAAAACCCCTAAACTTCCAACAAGCACCGAGTAGCTACGACGTAATGGGAAACTCACAGAGACACTCGCGGATTCTTCCACTGACCGCAGCACACCTGCACCAGGGTAACCCTCCGCCTACCCCACTCCTGCTTTACAGGTGAAAATAGAGCAACAGGACCGCTGAGTCTTTGACTTTATTTATTTTCTGCTGTGTTTTACTTGCATCTATTTGAAAGAGTGAGTGTAAACACAAAAAAAATTTTATTTTATGTGCTGGAATGTGCAGAAAATAGGTTTAAATGTTAAACTAATTTCTTCCAGTCAGAGAATGTTGCAGATAATTAAATGTTTGCTTGATGCTTAAAGTTAAAAGATTAAAACTAATAAAACAAGTTTTAAAAAAGGAGACTTTTCCATTTGATTACATTTTGTATGATGGATTATGCAGAAAAAGTAGAATTGGCTGAAAGATCTATCACTTTATCACCTCTTCAGGTTGTAAATTGTGTTTTTAAAAAGTAACTAAGTAACTAATTACTTTTGAAAATAAGTAATCAGTAAAGAAACGGGATTACTTTTTGGGGGAAGTAATCAGTAATTAGTTACTGATTACTTTTTTCAAGTAACTTGACCAACACTGGTCATCAGTCACACAGCATCGAGTCGTAGCTAGTCTTTTTTTAAGCATTCTTGTTTTAGTTGGAGGGAATTTAGTTGATTTAACCTCTGCAGTCAACACAGTGAACAAGCTGAATCATGAGTAAAGTGTTGAGTATAAAGGCTGATGGGAAAAGTCACATGATCACATTTAAGCAAAATAATTGGTTAAACCATCTTCTAGACAGTTCTCAGAGAACCCTATGATACTTGTAACATGCTAACATTGTACATACCTGCCGGTAAAAGCTGCGTACAGAGCGGCGAATCACTCGTCGAGCATAGTTAATATTAATGAAGCTGACAGCTGGTCACTTGTTGACAAACCAGGCTATGGTTATGTGGTGTTTACTACCACGTATGTCAGTCGACAGCGTTCTTCACTCTTTAGATGCACACCTGGACACTCGGAAGAGTTTATTGCATGCCCCTCCCACTTTGCATCGCCAGCTATTATTTTGAAGTTGCCAGTAATTGTTCACTGAGGTCTGTCGTTGCTGTGAGTCACTTCCAGTTTGTACACGGCTTATGACAGGACAAACAATAAACAGACGATTTGTAGAAGTCTACTTAGAATCTGAAAATTGAGCGAAATGTTTTGTTATAAAACTCTTAATAAAGCCATCTATCTTCCTATTAAAGTCCGGAGAATGTGAGTTCTTGATGATATCAGAAGTTGTTTTGATGCGTGCTCAATCATCCAGGTAAGAAAACCCCAAAATGTTGATTCTGTTCATCTGGATGTAGCGTCCAATGGTCAGTGGCTGTTGATCAGTGGTCGTGGGAATCTGCATATTAATCACCAAGGAACTGACCTCACAGCCCACTGTTCCTTCAGTGGTGCTGGTTTCAGTCATTGTGCAATGTCTTGTTTATAAGGTTGTAAACCTGCAGTCAGCTGAGACTGAAGACGTCACCTGATGATGATGAAACGTTTCTCCCACTGAAAACGTCCAGATGCACAGAATCAACCTTTGGGAAATATCAGAAGCTGTCTGGTTTTTCCACTTCATCCAGACGCCGGGTGTGAAATCTTTTCTGGAAACTCCATCCAGCAGTTTCCTCGGTTTCCACTGAACTAGCCTCTGACTGTAGCCGCAGCGCTGTAGATGCAAATCTGCGGCGCTGTAATGAGGCTACAGTACTTTGCGCTGCATGCATCAGCACGCGCATGTGCTCACAATGGCGACCCCAGCACAGTGACGATAAGCAGGCCTCATGTTCGCCATGTATTGAATTTCCCTGCAACCCCTCCAGTAGTTGTTGAGATATTTTAGTGGGGCCGACGTGATGATTGACAGGCTGCGAGAGCCACGCAGTAAAAAGAGCACACGTGTGGATTAAATAGTCTTTGAGCGTGTTGTTGACCCATTACATCAGCACATTGTGTGTCAACATGGCGTGTGTATATTTTTTCACATTGTAGAATTTAATATCCGATTATTTATATTAAAATGAGGAACAGGTTACTTAGTTCATTCAATTCTGATACGACAACAACCGTGACATTTAGGAGAGCAATTATTTTCAGACCCGATGTTAGCGACCGCGGCTGTGATGCAAATAAGCTGATCGAAATCCCGACGCTTCCCAATATTTAATATTTCAGCTGCGCCGCAGTGATGAACCGTGGCGCACAGTTCAATGGCAGCACACGGAGGGCGCGCGCACAAAAACATACAGATAATATTTCACTTTTCTCCAAAACGACACCTCTCAGGGTCACGCTCGCTCGTGGTGTTTGGCATTCCAGCCGAGGCCAGGCTGCCTTACCAGGCGAAGCAGGTCCGCTGCAAGGTCGGCGCACATGGGCGATCGGTTTCACGGTGAATACCAAATGTAAAAGCGCATCCGAACCCTGAGAGATGAGACACGACATTAAAGCTACGGTCCCTGGAGAAAGGAGGAAGATGAGGACGGCGGGGAGAAAGAGCACCGGGGGAGGAAAAAAACAGGTGGCAACACTTCAAAGCCGCAGAGTTTTGTGAATTATGGGAGATAATGTGACTGCTGACTTCTGCAGAAGGTCCCAGTGGTGCCGGGTATCATTCTTTATGGACAGTATAACACACTGTTTTTCTTTTCTTCTTTTTCTTTTTTACACAGCAGTAAATAATACGCCTCTCCATGCTCTCGGAGGCCCTGTCTTCTTCCTGGAATTATTCCGGCGATGAGCTCAGTTCACGTGCCATCATTTTTTACATAATGAAATCATTTCCTTTTTCCGCAGACCGAATTAAGTGACCAGCAGCCAAAGCAAATTAAGTGACTCATCTCTCACTAAAGAAATAATGCTCTCCTTACCCACATAATTCAATTGCAATATCTACCCATTAAAGCTGGGGTACGGCATAATCATTTTCCTGGATAGTCTATCATTATTATTATCACTATTAGAGGCTTTTTTAGAGGATGATGTTCAAAAGGATTGATACAAGGACACCCACAATGTGAGCAAACACAATGATGGGGTTTTAAAGGAGAACATCAACTGATTCTATAACCTACAGAAAATCAGGGAAATGAATAAAAACGACTGACTACATTTAGTTTGTAGCTTCATGGTTATTCCCATATTAGTTTTTTATTTATGCTTTAGCTCTATTTTATTAATTTCATGTTTTCATGCTTCACTGTTACATTTTGTACAAAGACATGAAGCATTTTCATGCTAGCGTATTAGCAGATAACACGCTAGCATGACGTCATTCACAGAACAGATTATGAACCACTGCAGATACCTTTATAAACATTGTTGTTACTCGTGGACTAGAATTTCTGATCTTATGGGAGACAAGTTGTAGTTGTCTGGACCAGAACTCTAAACACATGTATACATGTACACGGATCGATGTAGATACTGTCGGGATGTAAAGACTTTCTGCTCTCGTCTTTTATCTGCTTTTTCCTCAATGACGTTACAGTGCGGCCACTGAACTGTAAGTAGTTGGTGTGTGCTGATTTAATTAGTCGTGTGCTGGCGTTGAGTTTTGGGTGCAAACATTTGAATTATATCAGTAAATTTAAAAAAATCTAATCATTAGATGAATGTTGCACTTGTGAGCAGCCTCTTGGTGTAATGAAAACATGCTTAGCACATTAGCAACTGTTGTTTGCTTTTCAACAGGCAGTCGGTGGTTAAATGCTGAGGAAATGAGGATTCCTTTCTTTTTGTAGAGGGAAGTGTGTGCTGTATGGCTGTTTCGTCATGTATTTATTAGCTTTTTTCTTTAATCTGTCTTGTTCGGTTGTTTATGATTTCTCATCCTATAAAGTGGAAATGCTCCATAATGCAAAGTCATTCATTATACTTTACAAAACCAGCTTTGAGCTTTAAATTTGAAGAATGTTTCTAAGCCCTGTGAAAGGGCTTTAGGTATTAAATCATCTGCACATATTTAATGTCCTACTCTAAGGTTATAACAAATAATGGTCTTTAAATATTTATAGAGGTTAGCAAGCCATTTGTTGCAATTAGATTGGAGGGAAGATAGAAATGACAATACAGTTTGCACGTTTGGTTCCATCCACTGATACTTATATTAAAAGCTGAGAATAAATGTTTCCTAGGCTACTTTGATACAGAATCATTACAGTTGTTTTAAGCGTGCATCCGGTGTATTTGCACCATAAAGACTGTGTACTCCATCAGAGTGGTGTCAGATGTTGTCATCAGAAGCCAAAACTGACTGGGTCGATGAGCGTCACAGAAAGTGCCATCAGTCCAAATGAGCTGGATTATTGAAGGCTGGCAGGAAAGGTCAGTAGCTTTCATCTCGGGGCACGACTGTCAGAGAATATCACTAAAAAACCTTAAATCGTCTTATGGCTTTGGAGGAAACGTAAAGGATCTCAAAGGTCCATTAATGTCACACAACATTTCAAATGTGTATCTAATACCTGAACATACATTTCACTGACTGTAAGTCATTTATAAGAGTGTCTAATTTGGATGAGACAGTCATGAAAAAATGGCAATTTGTTACTTTTTTTTGTCGTTTACTAGCAGAAATCTGGAACTCAGGCTCAAAGTTGAGTTATTAAGTTGAGTCATTCAATGTAATAAATATTACATTGAATTTATAACACATCTAATTCTTTTCTCGACTGGGCTTCCACGAGACTTTGGCTGTGTTTTTCTGAAATCCTTCCACTGAACATTTGGCTGATTGAATTGAAGTAGTTGCCGCCCATCCAGGGTTTTTGGCATTCTGTGATAAGTTCTCTGAAAAAATAGTTCACTCGGCTCCATTCATTGTCCCCTCCTTCCCTACACGTCTCCCAGTCCCTTCTGTTGAAAAGCCCTTCAACAGCATGACATTGCCACCACCATGCTTCACGGTAGGGGTGCTATTAGACGGGTAATGAGCTGTGCCCAGTTTCCGTCTTACAGAGAGCTTTGTTTTATGGCTCAGACTTCAGTTTCCATTTCATCAGGAAAAATTCTCTTTTGTTCTCTTCAAGAGTCTTTTAAAGGCGTGTTTTTTTTTGTTGCCAAGTCCAGATGGCTATTTTACCTCTGCATTAGGACGTTTACAGGTTATAAACTGTGGCTCTTCCAGCCATATCTCTGAGACTGCAGCTCTTTCGCTTTGTCAGACAGCTCTGTGGATTCTTAGGTTACCTCCTTGACTGATGGTCTTTCTTGGCCGGCTGTTCAGGTTGGATGGAGTACCAGAAAGAGTCTGGGTAGTTCTGTGTTTTTCTTTTCCATTTCCAACAGCGTAATAGTGCCGGGTTATCCTGACATGCTGACAGAAACTCCAACGTGCTCCTCCTCAGACGGTGTATTCTTCACACTTCCCTCTGTTAATGCTAAAATCCTTTCTTAAGGCTTCATGATGGAAGTACATCCTAATATTATTTTGCGGTCATTTGTCAAACAACGCTGGCGTGTAACTTACTGACAATAAAAATTGAATCCATTTTCATTTCCGGTCTAAAAGCCACAGACTGGAGATTTTTAAAAAGTGGTGGTTTCCCTGCGTTAGATCAACCACACCTTAGCGTCAGCTCCTTCAACGGTCGTCTGTGCTTCTCTTCAACCCACAAACCCCCATTTAAGAGGCAAAAGTAGCACCTGAATGATTTTGTCTGCACAGAGTGTGACCCGAGTTTGGATGGCCAATGGAAACTATAATGCAGGCAAACATTTTCCTTTGTTGAAGCACTTTGGTTTGGTTGCTTGTAGTCTGCTCTGTGATGCATTCATATTGCATTCAGTGTCGCTGCACGTAGCAGCTGTGTGTTTGCGGTTGTTATTGACTGACAGAGCTGTAAGAATGCGAACTGTGTCCAGCAGCGAATGATGTAAGATGACTAATCCACATGACGACTGTGTGGACTCGAGTGGAAGTTATGTTGTGGATGCAGTTTGTGATGCTGCGCTCATGTGAATATGTTCACTGCAGAGGAGCTGAAGACACGTCTGAGGTCTTTTCCTGTTGTAATATTTCTCCTGTCAGACCTCGAACGTGCACGTCTCGTCTCCCTCAGGAACGATGAGAATTCAAAGTAATTAAAAACCCAAAAGACGCTGCGAGGACCAGGACAACATAGAACACGTGTATACCGTAGATCATGTGAGCTCGACAAGTGCGGCCAAAGCCCTCTTTGACTACTCAAGTATACTTTGTATACTGTGTAAGGAAGTGTGTGTGTGTCGGGTCCTGACCGGTTGGTGGGCTGTGCCAGGTGTGATTTCATTCTCCCAGCAGTCACGGCTCTGTGAGATCGCTTTAGACACAGATTTTACCACCCACCGGCTGACGATGGGGCACTCCTCCCTCTCAGACTTGTGTCAATGCACAATATACCACATAAGTGTGTATGTGTGCGACTGTTATTGTCACCTTGTAACTACGTGCAGTTAGGCTTCCTCCTGTGTTCGATCTGCCTGTAGGTGGTGATGTGTGACACAAAGCGATTGTGTCCTTCTGTATTGGCGTCAGTATACAAAGATGAAAGTGTTTGCGTGCATGTGTGTCTGTGCGGGGGGGGCACGGGGAGGCCCTGGGGCTTTTACAAGGTCAGCTTCCTGCAGGGTGGAATGGTTAGAAGGAGATAATAATAGTCAGGTCAAGATTCAATTATTTGCCTGGGGATTAACCTTATGGGGTCTTTCAGGAAGGTCAGCGGGTGGTGGTGTGGGGGGGGGGTTCAGCTTCTGAAACAGAAGCCACTTACAAAGGGCTCGTGTTAGTGTTCAAACCCCTGGTTGTAAATATCTGGAAGCAGCTACAGAGGGACAGAGGTGGCAGTTTTACACGAACTTTGTTGGTCGCTGTGAAGTTACACAGTTATTGCACCCAGTGGGAGTGGATCACAAAGTCAGGCACCATCGAGCAGCTCGTTGTTGAAGAATGACAAGTCGAATTTATTGGTCTGCTTCGTAATAACAGGCAATTAGTTAAACATTTGTGTGCTATTCTATTAAACAGCTATAGGAAAAACATGCTCATGATTGGTTTTATCATTTCTAATAACAGTTCATTCATTGAATTTACATGAAATGTGCCAAATTATAATGTTATAGCACAGCTACATACATATAAACAGCTTCTTTTATGTGATGTTGTCTTTTTGTTTCATTATTTATCCACTCTAGTTAATCCTGTTCAACTGCTTGTTTTAACCAGTATCTAATCATCCAATCACATTGCAGCACCTCCGTGCATTTAGGCATCTCGACATGACCCCGATGACCAAGCGTCAGAATGAAAAAGAGCAGCTTTTGAAGCGATTTCAAGCGTGAAATACTTGTTGGTGCGAGACAGGCCGGCCTGAATATTTCAGAAACTGCTGATCTGCTGGGATTTTACAGAGAACGGCCTGAAAACAAGTCTCTTTTTAAAAATTCCATTGTCAATGGCAGAGGTCAGAGAAAAATGTCCAGACTGCTCTGAAATGGAAAAAAAGACAACAGTAACTCAAATAACCACTCTGAGGTATGCAGACGAGCATTTCTGAACCTATAACACATAAAACCTTGAGAAAGACGAGCTACAGGAGCAAGAGGCCATACAGAGTGCTGCTCCTATCAGCTGACACCTGGAAACTGAGGCTGCAGTTCATGTAGGCTCACCAAAACTGAACTATAGAAGGTTGGAAAAATGTTACCTCGGGTGGTGGTGGTGGGGGCTCTCACACTGCGGGCCCCTTGATACCATCTGAGCATCATTTAAACACCACAGTCTCCCTGAGTATTGTTGCCATCCCTGTATGACCACAGTGTGCCTGCCTCCTAAGTGCTGCATCCTGAACCATGTCACAAAACTGTAGTTTATGAAGGGCAATAATTACAGAAGCAGAATCAGCATACTTTATTAATCCCTAAGGAAATTATGTGGGTTACAGTTGTTCCAATACAGTAACATTAACAGACTAAACTAGTTTTAGTTAATAGAACAAATCCCACCTTTTTTTGGAGGCCTTGAATGTGACTTGTTTAAATGTGATATAGGCCAGTGGTGCCCAAACCCCGGGCCAGGGACCGGTGCCGGTCCTCGAGTCGTTTGGTGCCGGACCGTGAGATTTGAGGCTCGGGTGTGAAATTGATGGTTTTCAGGGTTTTTATCGTTAACTCGGTTTCCCTGGGTCTTTCCCATGTTGTAGTTGTGCGTCTTATTTTGAAAGAAATATTTATGCGTTACCATGGTGACCAGAGAGCATTAAGGGGCAGAGAGGAGGACGTTACTGTCAATGTTGTTGGTGCGTTTCAGGAGGACGCTGCTAATAAAGTTACACAATTACGCATTGAATTTGCGTTTATTATTATATTTACAAAATACCAGAGTTTTTGTCTCGTCGTATCATTTTATTTTGTTTTATTTATCCGCCGCACCTTAAAGGCCGGTCCGTGAAAATATTGTTGGACATTAAACTGGTCCATGGCGCAAAAAAGGTTGGAGACCGCTGCTATAGGCTATAAATCAAATAGACGTGATGGTCAATACAAAAACATTCAGACTCTTTTCATAGTGCATGTTTGAGGTATGTTTTTGCTTTTCAACTACAAATATTTAAAATATCGATCTGATACCGGTATCAATACTACCGATATTTGGATAAATCCTGGTGCAAGCTAGCAAGCTGCTGTTCAGTCGTTACACTGTAGCTGGTTTACTGAAAGTAAAACGGGCTCATTTGGTCCGTCCCTCGTTATCAACACTAAACCTGTACAAAAGTTTACAAAATATGGTTAGACAGATTTTTCAGCTGCTCGTTTGGTTTCTTTTTGTTTCCCCAAAAGGTGTTCTGGGTTTGAAATTAGACGTGTCTGGAAAACCGCTGAAGGAAGCTGTCCAGGAGTCCGAACCACCTATGAAGGAAACTAATTTCAGCCACTTGTGCTCTCAGTCTAATTTTTTTCTGACGCTCCCTAAAGCTCGAGACCGTAGTTGAGGGTTGGAACGCGGATCCAGCTCTTCTCCCTCGTCGCCACAGCGATACGGCACAACGCCCACATTACTGCTGACACCGCATCAGTCGGCCTGTCCATCTCACAGTCGAGCTTAACCTCAGTCTGGAACGAGACCCCGAGACACTTAAACTTCTGAGCAACGCCTCGCTTGTGGTTACAGCGAGATCCTGTTCACGAAAATGAGAAACAGAATTGGTGACAAGGGTTCAATGCTGCCTGAGTCCAGCTCCTTCTGAGAAAATGCAAATGCATATCTCATTTTGTATTGCTAAAAAAATAAACACACATCTATATGTGCATTTATATAGACATACAGGCACAACGAGGTCCACGTGGTAACGATGTAACATTGCTGTTAAACACATTTAAATAAGAGAATTCGCCGGCTGAAGCTGCAGGAACACTACAGCCCTTACACCCTGCATTTGTCATCGTACAGTCAGGATGAAAGATGAGACAGAAATGTGAACTTCACAAGAGAGGAGCACTCGTATCATCAGAGGCGGCTTGATGTGAGTGAATTAATCATCTGCAGCTCGCTATCCCAAATACTTATGTATGAGCTAATGGAAGAACTCCTTCAGCAAGAGGAGAGAAATTAATGTGTTGATGAGCAACGTCCCAGATATTTAGAGGGCCAAGTGCCGTACCGCAGGCTGTTCCACTACCTGCCTGTCAGCCTTCCCGTCATCTGGTCTGTTTTTCTATTTCTGTCTCATTCTGTCCGTCTCTCTCTCGCTCAGTGGAGTCTTGGCTGAGACCACGAGTGATGAAAATAAAATAAAATGCCTTTTGATCCAGCGGCCTTATGTTATGGCTCTGTCAGAGAGCATTACTCTGATAGCCCAACCAAAAAAGAAAAAATCACCCAGGGGGTATCAAAGACAAGTTTGCCTACCTTTAATGCAAAGACTATTAATGCACAGGCACAAAGTGTAGGGCGAGTGAATAGGAACGCAGCACAATAGGCTTGGATTTCCTTCCAACTGCCTTTTCATTTCTTTTTCTCACTTTGTCATTTTCTTCTCTTCGTGTTTCCTACAAAGCCGTGCGAATTCAGCCAGGAGCATTTTTAAGGTTAAGGTTGCTCTGACCGAATAACTGCGAGCTGCACGCAGTGCTGTATTGTTGGGTGTTGTGCTGTTTCATGTTTGACATCCTCACTGCTCGGGGAGAGCGATATTACCCTCCTGTTATGTGGCGAACAGCAGCGGGTACCTTTGAAATTGCTGGGGAGATGAATCTAATTCAGCCCGGCGAGGAGCGCACCTTTGTTCGAGATTCCGAAACGTTTGAATTTCTTCTCAATCATCCCAACGCGCCCGCCCTCTCCGCTGAAACAGGTGAGGTTTGCATGGATTTGAGTCATAAATGATTCACACAGAGCTGCAGATTGCCGTGTGATGCCAACAACTCTGTGGGCTGCAGTGGTTTGGCATTTTCGTTTTCCACAAGTGCATTCAGCATTTATGCATGAAAAGCGCTCGAGAGATTTTAAAAACTAGCAGCCACTCAGTGAGGATTCTCTGTTGGCATCAATATCTATTCGTTGGGTTTTTTCTTTTTGGTAGTGGACAAAAGCTTCTTCGTAGAGCTGAATGCAGCTTTAAAAAACAACAAATGACTACCAATTATTTCCTACTACACTTCTTTTTTTCTTATCAGAGACCGCTCTTCAGCTGCACTCGAGTGAATGAACTGCTGAGGAGTTTTGCAGAGGGAGCAACAACAAGAGAGCGAAGAGTCAAGCAGCCTCGGGGAAAGTAAAACGCTGAGGTGGAACGAGGAGTTGGAGAGGTTCAAACTCGTCCTTCACGAGGGCTCAGTTGGAGAATGGAGCCAATAAAACAATGTAGGGTTTTTAAGCCATTGCTGACATTTCTGAGCAAACAGCTGGGCAATTCTTAGCTTTTGGGTGCCCTGAAGGCACAAGCATGGTGTTTTATATTTCATACAGTTTAAAAAGACAGTCCGTAGCTGAATGAGGTCTTTTTATATTTAAATTATTTACATTACACGGTGAGCATTCACAGCTTTGTTGGAAATAAGGGGAATAAGGGAAGGAAAACTCTCAGCCTTTTGATGCTTTGGCTTTTTTGAGGTTATTCATATTAATAAACACCATTTTTTACTTTTTATTTATTAAGTAAAGACCCATTTTCAGGACAAGTGCAGATGATTTTTAAAAGTTTGACATCAGCGACAAACGAGTGGACTAAATGTGACTTCAGGTCAGACAATTCCAGCTGAACGATTTGTGTTAACTCTTGCAAACGTTCCTACTTTTCCCACATTTATTCAAATCAATGATTGGACCTCAGGAGTAGGGATGGGTACCGGTATCGGTTCTGACATAAATGGTAGTAACCAGACCGAAAAGCAGCGCACATTTCGGTGCTTTTTTTCCCTGAGCTGTGATACACTTTGGATTCCAGCCAATCATTTTACCTTTCCGAGGATAGTAGGCGGGCCCGGGTATGTACGTTCTTTTAGAGCAGAGCTACAAATGAAAAACGCCCAAGGTAAAGCAGTCAAAGTCTGGCTGTACTTCACAGCAAAAGATGCAAACTCAGCAGCCTGCAACAAGTGCTTTAAGCTGATACTGTGCAAAGGCTGAGAAATGCGCCGTATTTGATAGCTTGCTGCGAGACCTCACACCGAGCGCATCTACTGCGGGTGTGGTGCCTGTTATCGGACCCGGAGTTAGCAACATCCCCCAAAAACCCGAAGAGGAGAGTCCTGGCCCCTAGCCCTGCCAGTGTAGCAGAAATGATGAGGATGATGATGCAGCAGCAGACGTTCTTCTCTGCGTGAGTAGCTTCATGTTGTTCGTGTGTAATTTACGTTGAGTAGGCTAACCACGTTATTACATTAATGCATGTAAGGTGAACTAGCAAACACCATCATAGCTACATGCGGCTGTCTTCTTGTTTGATGGCAGATACTCCCTTCACCCTGGACAAAAAGGCTAAAATGACCAATGAAAAAGAGGAAAACAGCTGAACATGAGAGGTTTAGGACAAAGTTTGTGTTTTTTCCATTGTTTAAGCACTGCTTCCAGCCAAGAGTGATGCCATATATGCTCTATAGCTGCAGAAAAGGCTAACATTGTTATATTTTTACAAAAAAAACAACATGAGAGGTTTTTGGACCAATTTTGTGTTCTCCATTCTTTAAGCATCGGTTTGAGCACCGTTTAAGCACCGGCACCGTTTCAAAAGTACCGGTTTGGTACTGGTATCGGATAAAACCTAAACGATACCCATCCCTACTCAGGAACTCAATGTTTTTGAATCAGAACCCTCAGAAATCACTTTACCACAAAACTAAATGTCCAAATGTGCTTTGATGGCTATATAAGCTCTAACAGGGCTTCATGGGTGGACGGTGAGCGCATAAACACAGTTTCACACCTGAAACTGGTTCGGTCACACAGGCCTTGAAACCAGTTGGTGACCACCTAGGAACCATCGGTGGTGATGGAATAATAACTATTTCCCAACCTGTTTAATTCAGTTACATTTAATTTGATTTATGTAGCACCAAATCAACCCTACCAGTGTCATGATTCGTTGTGTGGCAGGCAGGAGAAGGACCCAAGATGCAGACTCACAGACACGGGGATAAACTTAAAGATCACAGTTTTAATGCTGGCTTAAAGGTGAAACACAAAACAGTACTGAACTAAACTGGAAAAACTAAACATGAGATGTACCAGCAGATGGCCGCCCCTCCCTGAGCCTGGTTCTGCCGGAGGTTTCTTCCTGTTAAAAGGGAGTTTTTCCTTCCCACTGTCGCCAAAGTGCTTGCTCATAGGGGGTCATATGATTGTTGGGTTTTTCTCTGTATCTATGAAGCGCCTTGAGGCGACTTTTGTTGTGATTTGGCGCTATATAAATAAAATTGAATTGAATTGAATTGAATTGAATTGAATACCAGGAACCACGGGGAGAATAACACACAACATGAGGGAGAACGCGACGCCGAACAGAGGGAGACGCAGACAGAAATACACAGAGGGTTAACGAGGAAAGTGGGAACACACGGGGAACACAGCTGACACAGATAACCATAACGAGACAGGGCGGGGTGAACATAACACTGACGGGAGACGGGCAGAGTCAAACAGGAAGTACACAGAGGTTCAGACAGGAGGAGAGAGCACGGGGAGAACACAGACATAACAGGCTGGGGAAAACATGGAATAAAACACGAAAGGGGACAAGGACTCATGAATACATAGAGGGGCACACAGGGGGTGAGAGTCACAAAGGGAAAGCACACAGGGAACCACATAACAGGGCAACTCAGGAAACAGAACCTAAACAGGGAACTGAATACAAAAATACAAGAGAACTAAGAATACTGGGCCAACACGGCCCAGGACCATGACATCCAGTTAGTAAAACGGATACAATAAAACAGAGAGAACTCCAACAATCAGACAGCCCCCTGTGAGCAAACACAAGCGACAGTGGGAAGGAAAAACTCCCTTTTAATAGGAAGAAACCTTTGGCAGCTCAGAGAAGGGCGGCCATCTTCGGTGAGCGGTTGGGGGTGAGGGGAGGCAAACAGGCTGATGTGAGCAGTTACTGGAGCTGTGACCTCAGGTTACCAGATCAGCGACGGGTCTCTTGGGAAGGTTGGTGGTTTAAACACCAACAGAATTACTGAAGGTGACGAATCTGCCTGAACATTAGTGCTGTACGGTGTGAGCAGATACTCTGCTGGAAAGAAAGCTTGCTGTGAGTCAGAATATATGTAAATGCCAAATATGTTAACTGACAACAGCAATAAAGTTTCCTCAAAATATAATGACTGTTACAAATGACCAACGTTTGTCACATTTAACTAGATAATTAACCGTGGCTTTTTCTGCTGGGCTGTCCCTGCTAATGCCAGCTGGAAAAACTTTGGTTTTCACCCTGTTGTTACCACATTTTCTTCAGTTTTGCTGCTGCAACCAGAATGACAAAAACAGGCATCCCATGAGAACGCGAGGATACAAAAAAAGAACAAACGATGGAAAAAGGAGCGATCAGCTCAATTCCCTTGTTTTATTATTAGTAAGGCCTCATATGGACGTCTGTGAATGGCCTGGCACGTGTTAGAGGAAATGGTTTTGACTTGTCTGGATGCACGGACACCAATCTACGAGCGGCGAGGAAACAGGTGGATGGCGTTTTTATTAGCAACAATTGCTGCCACCATGATCACATTACCCTGAAAGAACATTTTTGCAGCCCACACTCGCAGCTACAAGGTTATGTCAAAACAGCATACCAAGAGAGTCTTCAGATGTCATCTTGGTTATTGTTTCTAGCTTTCCCTCGCCCAACCATGCGTGGCATCAAATACTCTGCTGCCTGGGGCTTTTTCACTCTTCTTTATTTATTTATTTTCTTGTATAACTTTTGCAAAGTTTCCATCCCTAAGAAAGTTTTTCATCAGTCATCTTGCATGAATCCATTTGCTCTGTATATAGTTTTCTTTAAAGATAGCTCCCTTGACACCTAAAGATTATAGTTTTGCTTTGAGTAATTATTTATCGCTCTGAATATTAACTAAATGTGGCTGCAGAATTCCAAACATGCTAAGTAATGACCTCTCTTTCAGCTCGTCGGCCTGTTTTATCCTACACTTCCTTCCAGGCTGTCCAGTGATTCTTTGCACCTCAGAGGCTGGTTTTGTTTCTTTCACTACAATCTAATTGGGAGGCTGTTCAGGGACTACTGGTATGAACTAGAGCAGAATGAGACGACACCAGTGGTTATTAATTTGATAACATAAATGAGCAGCTCATCTCTGTCATCGTGATGTTGGACAAATCAATGTTGTCTGTTAGACGTGAGCAATTACAGATTTAATCAAAACATCATCTCATCATGGCGAGCACTGGGACTAATCACTTACACTGACTTTAACAGTTCGTGTGCGGCTACAGTGACGTCCAACAGTAAAGGCAGTTTACTGTGAACTCTACTGTCCAAACTCTATACTGGTTCATCCATCATTAAATACATATTTAACGTGCATAGTTAGGATAAAGGTCAGCTCACAAATAATAAAAGGATGAGAACATTTCTTTAAAAATCAACAAAAGCGAGCACCAAAGATGTACAGCATAGATTATGGTTCTTTTAAAAAGTTATCAGTTAATATTTGGTTGTATTTTTGTGTTTTTTGAGAGTTTTTAAGCATTTCAGTCTTTATTACATAAATTGCTATAGTTACCTGTTTGACATAGAAACTCTATAACAGCTAACTGCAAGAGTTAATATAGTTTTATAATTAGTTTTTATTTACATTTAGAGTTTTTAATTCAGTGCAGTTTAATTAGTTTCCAAAGCTGATTTTCTAACAAATGTTTGTTTATGGATTTGTTTCAATAAACACTGGAAATAACTGGAATAACATTTTTACTAAGCAGATTACAAAAATGATGCTTTTTAAAATCATTTTATTTTGTTTTTATGTTTTTCAAGTCTGTTCTTCCATATCTATTTTTAGTTTAGTTTTGGTTAATTATAACAACCTTACTAACAGCTCGAGAGTATTTTTTAAATTTCTTTATCAACTTTAATCTAGCCACTAATATTTCAGCAACAGTAACAAGTGATAATCACTTAGCCAACATTTGTAGTTTGATAAACTATCGTCTATCCTTCATCGATCTTAAGACTTTTTCCAAAGATGAGTTTCTGAACGTTTGGTGATGTCACAGTAGCGTCTCCATCCTCTGCAGGTGTGCTCCCAGCATGAGATGCAAAACCTTTGAAAATATGAGTCATAGATGCTCAGACTCAATAACAGAAACCAGGGATGTAGTTTTCATATTCCTTTTGTTGTCTGACCAAATATCCACAGTTGAAAGAGATTTACTTTCCCATACTTGAGCCCACTATGTTACTCCTGGATTGCTATAGCACTAAAAGGCCCAGTTTTGCAAATATGTCTTATTAACTTTATTTTTATTTATGTATTTTTAACTAGAGGAACCCAGAGCATATAGCCAGTTGTAGCACACGCTGCACTGAAGCATCACTCCTGTATACTCCGGTCCTGCGCCCCATGTTCCTGCAGCCTGGTAGCAGAAGAGGGAGAGTTTTGGATCATGTTATATAAAATCTACAGCTGGCAATTTTGTCACATCCACTAAATGTCAGTCAGACCTTAATATAATCCCCTACTGCGTCTGTTATTGGCGGCGCATAATTCAATCTATAGCATTTTTTTCCAGTGAGCCAGAGTCAGAGTTTTCTCAGCGACTCTGGGGTCATGCTACGGGAAGTGTTGGAATAGCATTGTGAGCTGAGATGTCATTACTGACTCGTTGCTGCTGTTCTCATTATAAAAGATCAAGTGAAACAGCAGCTGCTTTGCTGCCTCTGGAAAGCTGTAATAATGATTGTGTGTGTGTGTGTGTGTGTGTGTGTGTGTGTGTGTGTGTGTGTGTGTGTGTGTGTGTGTGTGTGTGTGTGTGTGTGTGTGTGTGTGTGTGTGTGTGTGTGTGGTGTGTGCAGAGCTGGGCAAACACTGTATGACTGTGGGAAAGAGAAGAAAGAACCATAAAACCAGCATTTTACTACTTATGTCAGTAGAACAGTATCATTTCACTGAAATCCTTTTCTCCATAAAAAGAGAGAGATGTTTCCAATATAAGCAGGAGCGGTGAAATCCTGGACATACTATACTATCCACTGACAGATGCATACCTATCAACTTATCCCAGATCATCCCAAGGTCAAAGGGAATTTTCGGCGTAAGGCAATAGAGTCTATCAAGCTGTTCCAGAGTCTGTTTAATATGGCGGTCGTATCATGCTGAGTTAGCCTTTAGAGCCGACCGCCATTACTTTCTCGGATTGAGTGATGAGAGACCTCATTGAAACGCATATGTAATGGCAGAGTCCGCTGAAGTCAGTCTTTCCTCTTATTGCTTCACACACTATATAATATAAATTTCACATAAACAATCATTATCTCCACCCAGATAAGTTTCCCTGCTCTTGGAAACACATGGCGGCCCTGAAGGACAGAGCCCCGCTGCAGCGTCGCCTCTGTGTCGTATCTCACACTCACGCGTTTTCTACATAAACAGTTCGGACTGGCTGTGATCCCTGCACAGCACAGTCTGACTTTCTATCTGTTAAATCTATTTTTGATCTTCAGTTTCACATTTAGAGCCTTTTTAAAACACCCTAGAGAAAGCGATCGCTTTATTGTCACATGTCCAGCTGAATAAAAAAGCAGGTTTTTACTTGGAAGAAAGGGTTCAGCACTTCCTGATATACATTCAAACGACTGTATCGATGGTGCCGTCCTCATTAACGTATCAGTGCCAACACTGGTAGTTGCTTCAGTCACTCATCTTAACCTCGAGTTGAAGTTTTTCCAGCGTCTTGACGGCACTGATAGTTTAGAGTTTTCTTTTTGTCCGGCGGTTGTTTAATCTGATCGCCTCATCGCCTGTTTTCTGCTTTTATTGGATGGTTTGGGACTCAAATGAGTCCTGTTCACGTTGTCGTCCAACTATCCTTTAATATTTTGCTTTAAAATGTCGTAAAATATGACTCTACGTTTAGTTGTGCGTGTAGGTTAAAAAGCTTTGCATGTGGTGAGGATGATGTTTTGCTCAGTTTTTGAAAAACGACCTGTTATAACCTGTTTATAACACATGTACCACCTGAAATATCTCCTTAAACTGCTTTGTGCTGGAGATGCAGAAGCATTAATTTATGGCATGGAGTATCTCATTGATCTATTCGGTTATTGACGGCCACGGGGAGAGGCAACTGGAGGTAGCATTTATTTAATGTCAATGGTTTAACCAGAAGACGAACAAACGCTCACCAGTATCCACTTACCGAGTTAACATATGTGCTTCTAAATCCTGCCATCGACCTTGTCTTAACAACCCACAGACAGGAGACCTGGCAGTAATTCTCCAACAATACTCGTCTTCAGTTTGACATTTACTGACATGATGTAAACGACACCTTTTCTTGTGCAGCAGCACTTTGGATTGGAAATGAAATTCTTGAGTGTGATGTTTAAGTGTCTACTTTCAGCAGTGTTTTGGAGTTGTGCCTTGAACGAGCTCCAAATGTGTTGAACTTGACCTCTGAACTTTGACTGTTTGCTTCAACTTCTCACCCACCGATGACGTGACCAACCTTAAACACTCTGAAAGTCAAGGAAGTCAGCCGTCACAGCTCACAGCGTTTCAGAATACAGAACCAAGACTGAGAAACCAGGGGGCGCTCTAACGAAGCCTCCGGCTGATTAAATCTATCAACACACCTTTAAAACTGACTCGCTTCATTTTGTCGGCATGTGTTGGATTTGAGAAAGAATAATTGCTTTGTCCTCTCTCTAACAATGCTGGGTAACAATCCTAACAACAAACCATTATTTTGTGGAATTAAACTTGTCCATTCTGCATTATCCACCACAATAACTACGCTCCCTTAGCCCAAAAGGATAATTAACAGGGAAGACCTTGTTGAGCAAAGCTTCAGCATGGAATGGGTTTTAGAGTCGAAATAAGGGTTTTAAGACCCTGTACCAAGTGTACACAGCTAATCCCGGCATTTTTCTGGTTTGTGCCTCTAGCTGCCCCATGCTTGTTAATTAACCTACTCAAGCTTGTTGGTTGCTGAAGTTGTGTTTTGAGGGCAGTTCATGTGGTTCGCCAACCTGTAACTTTTCCTCTTCACTCATCAGCACTTGCCAGAAAGCTTTTCCTGTTTATTTATTTGCCCCAGTTGCCTGGAAGATGATTAATCCTTTTAATTCTCTAGAACTTAAACTGTTTAGTTTGCAAATGCAGACTTTTCTCCATTTGGATCGTTGCCAAGCGAAGGATTGGAAGGGATGAATAGATGGGTTGCTGTCGTTAACCTTTAGAGGTACTGCATTGCAAAGTGGGATATTTCTGCAATATTTCTGAAATTTGAAAGGTCACGCTGTCAGCAAAGCAGAGTTTATGCCTTTCTTTACAGACAGCTTTCTTCATAAGAGTGTAGCAAGGTGGAAGTGTAAGAAAAGCTGCTGCTGAACTGAAGAGACAGGAAGAAAACAGTAGGCACTTGAAGAAAACTGCCCTCAAACACTCTTGCAGGGTCACGTTATGATGTAAAAATGATGCAACACCCAGTATCTCCACCTTAAATCTGTCTCATTTAGCTCTACTAGCTGCCTCTAAAATGTAGCAGAGAGGAGTTGTAACCTTGTACTCGTGCAATGCGAGCACCGAGGGAACATCCACTGCTTCTACAAAATCCAAGGCACCATAAGAGCAGGAGGAAGAGCAGTCATCGAGTCAGTGCGGAAGTATCAGACACACAATAGTTTTTACATGTACTAAACTAATGGTGTGAGCAGGAAGTGAGCAAAATTCTTGCATTCTTTGCTGAAAGACCAGTCAGTTGGTTCAAGTACCAACGCTTACATCGTTTTATGTGGTCTTTGGTACAATTACAGCTCCACAGGTTCACTCACCCACCCAGGCAGAATCTACATGCTTTCTTTCCCAGTAAGAGTTCACAGGGAAGTTTTAGTTTGTTTATTTTTAAGTCACAAATCATTTTTGGGATATTGATGGTCAGCAACGTGGCAAAAACTGACAGTGTTGCTACTTGAGGAAGCATCAGAAACCTGAGAATGCCCTTTCAGACACCAGGTCAGTAAGATCGTAAGAAAATACTCAGTATTATGACAGGTTTTGTTACTGATCAAGAAAAAGCAACTTCCTCTCTGATTTGAAGCCCCGTAAATCCCAAAGCCTCCTGGCTGCATCTCTTTGTCCCGAGTCAAATCTGTGAAACAATCTGTGCAACTAATCTAAATGCTTATGTTATTTTTCAGTGGATATTATAAAGAATATAAATCATAAACTAAATGCTGTCTAATGTTAACACTGTGGTTTATTTCTATAACCTTTTACAGTTTGGAGTGATTATATTCAACTTCTGTCATTTATCCACTTGTTGGCAAACATTAAGAAAAAAAACCAAAAAATAAACTACACATATTCAGAAATGGGATATTATCTAATATGAAGTGGTGATATATTTCGGGGGTTTTGGAAATAAACCTTGTAAATTATAAGAAAAGACTGCCTCATATAATTATAAAGTAATCAAAGTGCTCTGTTTCAATAACTGTAAAATATTCAGAATGTACCTAAATCAACCATCAAAGTCAGAAGTTCACTCTCAGCTCTAAAACTGCAGCAGACACTGTGGTCGACCTCAGCTCGTTCATCACTGAGGGCACAGCTTCCATTTTCAGAAAGAAAAAACGATGTTAGGATTGTCTGGACGACGGAGCTTTGCGCTGACCTTCAGCGGGAGCTTCACGTGGTGGCCGGTCGATCGACCCACACTGTGTGAGGGAAAGTGTCAGCTTCTCGCTGTGGAGGGAAGCCAATATAAATGTGTGACAGTGGGACACATTGTACATGTTTAATAAAACTTATCGCCTGTACTCTGTAGGTTATGTAATAACAAATATTATAGTAAAAATCTAATGCCAGTGTTTACTAAGGTCCTTTGAGAATACACAGAGTGTTACAGACCTGCTTCTGTAGCTCGTTGACACTCGTCTGACTTTGAGTTCACAGATGTGGTGAACAAAAAACACTACAGCTGTGAGCAACCCTGCACACCAACGTTTGATGACTGAGGGTTAATTAGGGAGTGAAAACATGACTTTTCAGAGGAGGTGAGTTTATTTTGTTTTTTAATAGTTTTTGTAATATTGCTGAGATGGCTGTTATATTTAGTCTGCTTCAGTGTCCACAACAGAAAACCTGCGAGACGCTTGATGATTTAAACTCTGGTTGAATTAAATATTCATGGTTTTTGTTTTTTCGTGTCTCTACAGCTGATATAAAATGCTACAGTCTACACTTTGGGATTGCTGAATATGAAACAAATGTCCTTTTCTTTTGGCTTAAAATACCCAAAATGACTTCCTGCAACTCTTTCTGAACTTGGATCATTTAGGAGGGACGAGCCATGACACATGATACATACATATTAGGGGTGCAACGATATTCGTATCGATATTGAACCGTTCGATACAGTGCTTTCGGTTCGGTACGCATATGTATCGAACAATACAACATTTGTAATTTATTTGATCAACTTTCCTTCTGACGATGCTGTCTGTGTTGAGCGCTCAGTGAATCTGCGTTCGACTACTCCGCCTAGGCTGCACTGTCGAGCGCAGATCTGCTGAGCGCTCAACACAGACAGCATCGTCAGAAGGAAGAGCGCTGGGCAAGCTAGCGAGACAGAAGTTAAGCTCTCCTTACAACATGAACCTCCCCCACCCTCATTCAGATCTGGCGTTTGGAACTATTTTGGTTTTCATGTGACGTATGACCCTGAAGGTAAGCGAGTCATGGACTAAAGTAAAACAGTATGTTGGATGTGCCACGCAATGCTCAATTACATGGGTGGGAACTAGTGTGTTAGCGCAGTTAGCTCGTTAACGTGTTGGCCGTCTAGCCCCACGCACGGGGCGATCGGCGGTAGCTCGTTAACGGAGATTTGCCGTGTTGTGGCGTTAAGGTCATTTCAACGAGATTAACCTGAAAGCACTAGTGGGAACACAACGAATATGACTGTACATTTACTCCGACATCATCCTAGTGCAAAGACAAAAACAACAAGCATGCTACTAACTTTAGCCGAGTCATTTAGACAGCTGTTAGCACATGATTCTCCTTATATGTTTAATATGCTGCTGAGAATATAGCCCAGAAGAAGCGGATAGTATAGCTTTTATTTTGGAAAGAGACATTTCTCTGTAATAAACTCTCTTTTTCAAAGATGAGTGATTCCTCAATCAGGTACAGGGCTCGCAATATCGCTAGCCCGACGTCCCGGGGCTAGCGATCTTTTCAGTCGGGCTACCAAAATCTATCTCTTCCCTGCCCGTCGGGCTATTGTAGGAAGGAAAAATATATGTCAATGCTTTTGCATTCTTTCAGAAATGTAGCTGGGTAATTATGTCATTGGCATCGGTGAGCCACTGTCAATATGTGACATATTGAAATCGCGTTTGAATTTGCGCTTGTTTTTTGCTTTCACTTTGCAATCACGTGAACTGTGTATAGAGAGCGACAGCACTGATCTGTGAGTGATGATAATTTGTGCACCAATTCCTCTGACATCGTCTTATTAATCGTTAGCTTACTATGCAAACATGACAAGTGAAATCTCCCGCAGCTTAAACATGTGAGAGGTTGATCGCGCAGAGAATCGCTGAGCTTATGTGAGTGCGTGTGTAAAAGCAGCAGGATATATATTTGACTACGATGACCTTCACAGACAGATATATATTTTAGTTCTGCTGAGCCAAATAAGACAGGTCAGGGTGAAGAAGTGACAGCCAAAGAAAAGCTTACCACAAAACGGAGAAGTTATGACAAATCAGACTATAAGGCAAAAAGAAAGTGCAGCTTTATGGTTTCATGGACAAAAGAATTTCTGTGGCTGCAATATGACGAGCTAAATAACCAGGGCTGCACATAAGTGGTCCGCAGGTGCGCATTCGCTGTGAAAATAAAAAACACGCACAAGGGTTAGGGTTAAATTTAAAAACTGTACTTTTGAGTTAAAATATATATTTATAATTTTAATAATTTTATATAATTTTAATAAATGACAAATTAAAAATGCATGAACATTTTTTTGTATCGAAAAAATATCGAACCGTGGCACCAAAGTATCGAACCGAACCGAACCGTGAATTTTGTGTATCGTTGCACCCCTAATACATATGTATAAATGTGCTATGTGTGCCAGTAGCTTCTAGCTAAATTTCATGTGGTCCTTTATGATACTCAGGTAACAATAAGTGCAACATTTGGTTTTTTCAATATCTGTTAATAAGTCTGTAAATAAACTGCAGCGAATCTCTGTGTGTCAGCATCAGCTGCTGTTAGCAGTGGAGCTAAAGCAGCGTTGTGGAGGTGTTTCACATCTGCTACACAAACAGCTCCCGCCTGTCTCGTTCTGACTCTTGCTGAGTTTGGAATAACAATTTTGGGAATCTTTTTTTCCCACTTATTGTGAACTTGACTGATACATTTCCATATTTCAGCTCAACCTCACACAAGATTTGTGACCATAGCTGACAGCAGGATGCAGGACCAGTCCGTCTGCCTTTCAATATAAAGCCTTGAGGCAGCTGTTGTTATATAAACAGTTGCTATATGAGTAAAATGATATTGAACTGAACTGAATATATTGTCGTTGCTCCTTATTATTCTACAAAAATCTAACAATTGATTAAAACACCTTTTAAAGGGGTAAAGGTGAATTTGATGACTTTTGAATATTGATAGTTGTATTTATGTATTTAATTATTCAATATCATGTAATCCATCAGATATATCTTGTGAGCCTTTGGCAGGATCTCACCATCAGATCAGAACCACGGGAGACTTTATTATGTTGTGTTCATAAGAAAGCAAACAGAATTATGAGTGAGCGCACCAATGGTGTGGAAACGTGCAACGAATCAAAGCTGACATAAAAACTGACCTGTCTTCCTAACATGCAGCTCTGTGTATTTTGTGATTTGATATGTTGGGACCAGTGAGTCAAAGGGAAAAACAAAGAACACAATTTCACGTCTCTTTCTGTCTTGTGGGAGCAGATCTCGTTTTATTTGTGGGACTTTGTGTTGAAGCTCGCTCTGATGAAGGGCCTGCTCAGAGTGATGCAGAAATAAATAGGCGAGACCGATGTAGGACTGTCTGTCGATTGATTTTCAGAGGCGATCCTTGTACCATCCTTGGCTCTCATATCATATCTGTCTCCGATGTCAGCCCCCAGATACCCATCAGAGATGAAAAACCCAGACAGAGTGCCATGTAATAGTGCTTTGAACCCAGGGCAGTGGGACTTTTCAATCAAAGCCCAGATGGAACGAATGCCCTTGTACACAGCAAAGAAGCGTCAGCATTATTTATCCTCTCACCAATGTTTCATGGCTTTTGGAATTGAAAAATAAATGGGCACGTTCTCTTTTTTTTTTGTAGTATCTCTTTAATATAAAATCACACGTTGCAGTGTGTGTGTCAAGAAGCGAGCTTTTGAAAAAACCTCTTTTTTCTTTCCTTTTTTTAAGAAACGCTCAGAAGTTCACCTTCATGACTGTCTTTGTAGTTTCACAGGAGACACTGAGTCATTGTTGAGTGTTATTATCACGTTCTGGCTCTGAAAGCAGCATCATTCTCAGCAGCACTAGTTGTGACAACAGAGAATATAAGAGCGATGTCCTCTGTGGGTGAATCTGACGTCTTCCTGCTCAAAATGCACCTCAGACACAATGTAACCACTTTTTATTAAATTGGCTAACAGCTTAAATCAAAGTTTGAGTGAGCGCCAGCAAATTAAATGAACCTACAGTTAACATGCATTTAAAGCCAACTAAATTGCTTCTCCGTTATTCAGCGGGGAGGCCACTGTAAGAAAATGGACGTGAAATAAGAAAGTACTGAATCATGGAAAGAACAAATCACTGAAGCAGTTCCTTCCAGTGAATCTGTGCATGAGTCCCTTTATTGGCCTAGATTGCAGTGCGCTCGGGGTGTGACGGTTCAGCCTCGCCTCATTCACTGCTGCAGCTTTTGAAGTCGGGTCAGGAATACTTGCCCCGTGTTTTGGCTGCATGGCGGCAAAATATTGCTCCGTCTCCCAGTGTCTTCACTTTCACAGACATTTGGAAGCAGACAGCACTGTGTGCCCCCCTGCCACCAGTCTAATGCGGGGCCATGTGGACGATTTTGTGGGAAATCTTTGAAATGGAAATTGGCTGGGAGGAAGCATCATGTTTCTCTCGAAGAAGGAGTGCAGGAAAACAGGGAGGGTGGACGAGGGGCATTTCGGAAGCCCTGCTCACTGCTCGAGGTCACAGAGATGTAATGATGGGCTCGGGATGAGCTGGGGTTTGCTGGAGGATTACCGTCTGTCGTTGGAGCTGGAGCGGCTCTCCAAGGCCAGTGTTTCAATCCCCACAGAGCCGATTTGCTTCCAGTGCCAATGTGAAAAGAGACGGGCAGCACGTGAGGCTCGCTGTGGCGAGCGGCGCCTTCACAGCAAAAGCTGGAGGCCAACAGAAAAAGCAAACAGTGGACTATCTTCATCTTGGGCTGTTGTATAAACTATGACCTGTATTCATATTATCAGATACGTGATTAATATTTGATTATGACTCAGAGTGCGATTTATTATGCTAAAAAATGCTTTAACATATAAACAAATGAAACTAATAATATTAAAAAAGATAATAATTAAGTGGAATCTGTGACATTAATTAGTGGGTCAGCTCAACGATACGAACACAGTTTCCTGAGTTGTCGTTAGTCGTGCACATGCTGCCTTATTTATTTGTTCAGCTTTGAAACTGGAGTAACCGAGAGGAAAACAGATGTGGGCGTTCACAGGACTGAAAACACTAAATATCACCATCACGCAGACACAATTAACTAAGCTTCTTCATGTTACAGAAGTTCATGGTTGTATTTAAAATGTTTCTTTTAAGACTTAAAATATGTAAGTTTTACAAACCAGAATGAGAATATATTTATTTACAGTGTTAAAATAAAATGTGAATAGATAAGTGTAAACAAAATGAATGTATACATTCACTATATTATATATAAACGAGCCCATCAGTAATAATTACAAATGATGCTTTAATCACTGCAAGGCAGAAGTAATGTTTTAGTGTGTTCGGGCTTGATTTTATCGCCCTGTACCATCTGCCCGATGGCAGAAATTCAAACAATAAGAAAACAATCTTAACAGATGTGGTGGGGCGTGGTCTGCGGGGCCGTGCGGACGCACCTGCACGGCATCCGCAATCACGCCCGCCGTGTTAAAACACGGGGACTCAGGGGTTGGTGGTGGTGTGGTGTGACGTGAATCAAATAAAGTTGGCGCTGAACGTCGCTCCGTGGTCCCGCCGTGCCTTATTCATGCCACACAGAATATTAATAAATAATAGTCAGATGAATACTTTAAGGATATTAAGTACAGATAAATGTGCTCTCCTGTTGCCCATCATGTTAGAGGATCATTTATTGTGTTTTACATTGAACTAAACCTGAACTTCCTGCACTGAGTACCTGCATGTTCCACGTCATCCTGGTCAAAGTGTCTGGACTGCTGAACACTTCCTCCTCTCAGTGGCTCAGATCTTGGCTTTACAGCAGAGTCTGAGGGTCCAGGCAGCTGTAAGCCAGCTGGAGGAGGATATGACATCAGTGACAATGGCAATGCCAGTGCTAGCTGTTTAGCTAACAATGTTTTGTCAGGCACTGGTGTTACACATGCTGCGGTGTTATTTAGTGTGTATCTGTGTCCAGCTGGCATGTTCATAATGGAAAAAGATGCGTGGCTGGAGGCCTGACGGGTCGTAAAGGGAAACGAGGATCACGGTTAAATTTGCCAAATTGAATTTGACACAAAAGTCCTCTGACAAAGTTAATACACAAGGAAGGAAGTCGTCTGCAGTGTACTGAAGAATTCACACTAACTTTGAAGTGCACACATTGGAAAACTATCAAACAAAGACAAACACATTTACAGTATTTAAAATTACTTCTAAGTAAATGATTACTAAGTACAAACAAAGTGAATGAGCCCGTTTAAACTGTGCATTTTGAGACAGGATTTGAGTCCGTGTTGGGAATATTTGGTATGAAGGAACGCCGCTGAAGGCTCCAGAGCTCAAAGTAGGAAAACAGGAGAAAGGGACAGTGAGGCGGAGAGAAGACAACGACCGGAGGGTATTCCTGTTCAACAATCGATTCTCATATTAACATCGATAGTTTAATCAATTTGTAGTTTATCATAAACAGGAGCAAAGTGGAAGGTAACTGTATTATTGGGATGGTCTAAATGATCAGCAGGAACTGTTTCTTCTTCACGTCTCACAGCGATGTCCCAAATATGTAAGTAAAGCTGCGCCATGCAGTCATCTGTGAAGCTATTTCACCTCCACAAACAGCCAAGACGTGGTTTGTGACACGTGCAGCGAGGCCACAAACACAAAGGTAAAAACGATGATGAGTTTCTGATGAGGGGAGGGACAGGATGCTGACAGGGCCAGACAGGCATCGCTCACAGAGTCCGGGCAGTGTCCAGGTACACAGGTGTTGGTGACATGTAGCACTGTGACCAAATCATGGGAAGTGACTGACATCTAGGTTCAGGTTTTTGTGTTGATCTTTAAACAAAGGGAATTTCCCTCATTCTTAAAACTACGGAAATTCTTTTACATGAATAAATATGGCTCTGAAATAAGTAATGAAATAATAGATAGCTGCATGAGCCTCCAGCTGATCCGCCGTCCACATCACTTTTTAAAAAACGTTTCCAAACACATCACATTTTTGTTCCATATCAGATCAGTATTGTTGATACCAGCTTAAACTTTACTTGGCATCAGATTTGAAATAAAAACAGTGGTATCGCACATCACCAGTAATCAATGCGGGATGTAAACACGGTGCGAACAATGATGGCAGCTGTTGGTTGTTACATTTAGACAAGCTGGATGATGCCAGTGAGGTTTTATCACTGTTTAATTTGCAAAGGTTACAGTAGAACAAAGACGGGGCAGAGTGCTGCTAGGTTTGGTGACAGGTGGACAAATAGAGCTTGCTGTCATCAGCATAACATTTATAGAAGATATGACAGAAGAAGGCAGCTCTCTGGGGGACTGTGGTACTAACTAGACTTACAGTTTTTGAAATGAATGCAGCTAAAGATAGGTTTGAAGCAGCGTAAAGGTGTAGCAGTGATTCCAGTTAGTCTGTCAAGAAGAACGTTCGTGTCAGAGGCAACACTCAGATCAAGCAGGTTAAAAAAACAGAATCAGTCATTTGTGATTTTAACCAAGACGATCAGGTACCAGATCAAACATCACTATGTTGTAATAATTCACTCAAGGTTTTGTCTGGCTGTAAGAGATTCCTGCTTTTGGAAAGAGAACATACAGAACAGATGTTGTTAGATGGTACCAAATATTCCAGTGTACCTCTGCGCTGCTGCTCCTGCAGTTCAGCTGCGACATAAGACATCCCCACCCCCAACCCACATGGAGTTAGGGTGGGGTTAGTGTTTGGTCAGTGTCCACGTCATTTCGTCTTTGCTGTCTGGACCCAAATGGAAAAGAATTTAACAGAAGAACGGCAGTAAAACTGTGTAGACTTCATTAGAAAGATAATCTAATGTAATTGGTATGTAGCTAAACCGCTAACCCCAAACCTAATATTCACCTTATCAAACATTCAGAGGAGACCTGTCCATCTCTCTGGCTGTGTTTAGAAGAATATCACAAAACAGACAGAAGCTGAAAATAAAACTGAAGTTTCCTCGTGGTTATACGTCACTGCTGAAGCAATGTAGGTGAGCTGCCCCTTTAAGCTTACACGATCAGCTCTTGCTGTAGCCCAACAGGCTCCTTATTTATTACAGTGTGTGGACAGTCCCCGAGGTAGCTGAACCTTTGACCACCGCGCAGTGTCAGTGGGCTGAAGAGACAAGATGAAGAGGCAGTCAGCTTTCTATCAGCAATCTTCTTCACCTTTCCCCCTGAGCTCTCCTTAAAAATCTGGAAGCCATCACCGCTCCTTCATATCTCCCTCCGGCTAGATATGAAGTGAGCTCACATTATAAATATCTCCATTCTGTTTGATTGCCCTCCAAATAAGTCACACTGTTCAAACAAGCACAGAGCACTGCTCCATTGCCTCCCATTGCCTGGCTTTGAGCTATTGACGCTGCAGCTGACGATTTATTATAGGCACCTTTCCCAAGTGACCGATAAGCATTGTGATGGATGCATGATTTTACTGTGCCAAAAGAACTTTATCTCACTCCTCCAAGCTACTATCTCGAGCGGGCTGATGAGCTGTGCTTATTCTCTCTCCTCTGACTTTCTCTCCCTTTCTTGCATCCTTCAAATGGAAACCACAGCGAGCCTCATCCTCCAAAGAAGCCATTTCACCAGGAACAAATGTATTCTATTATTTACTGATTTCGTTATCTATGCACTTTGTGGCTTCTAGCATTCTTTCCGGTTTATTTGCTTGTGTTTATGCGCGCGCTTGTCAGCCCCTGTATAGAGCGCGTGGATACCGATGAGTTTACAAGCATATGCATATGTGCATGTGGCGGCGTTCAAGCTGAGCAGAAAACCGCGTTGTGTCCTTGATGCTGTTTCCACATTGTCTTTCTGTGCTCTAGATGCAATATCCAGCTATTTAGAAAACACAACTATCAATCATCTCAATTACTGCTGGCAAACTTCAAAGCGCTTTTGACTTGCTGCTCATTTTCTTTCTATTAGTAACACTCAAGTGGGCAGAAATACAAAAGAGCAGAAATTACAAAAAGACGTGCGTCTGTGTGGCTCTGTGGTGTGATGGAAGTGACAAGAAATGTCTTCACTTTTAGGCTGAAAGGTTCAACATGGCATCTGTTCCAGCTGATTTTGTGTTAAATGTCACATGCATCTATTTATTAATTCAAACTCATTGGATCTGTGCATACTAATTATACATACATGACGCCGTGTGTGAGAGAAACGGATGCTCGGGGCAGAAATGTTTATTTATCTACAAAACAGGTCAACAATCTTTGCTGTTCATGTTCAGGGTGCTAGTATATGTATATGCTCATTTATAGCTCATTACATAGGGCTGTGAATATGACCAAAATCTCAGGTCCCGATATCAGACATTTATCGTCCCGATAACGATATAAATCACAAAATTTTAACATTTTCTGTAAAGTCTGTGAATCTCGAGCAGCTCGACTTGCGTGAAGTATTTCCAGCTGCGCGTCGTGTACCCGGAGTCGAGTGTTTTAACGATGCATGAAACGATACATTTTTAGACATAAGTTGTAACGGCGCCGTTTCCTTTGTGAGTATTTATTACACGGCGTGCTGCGGGGAAAAGCCTGCTCTAACGTTTGAGTCTAAGCTTTATTTTTTAGCACCTGGCGGCTCTTTTTTACTTCTCATCCGTAAACACTCTGCATACTTTTTCACATGATTCAGTTTATTTTGAAAAGTCTCAACAGGATCTTGAGCTTTATTGTGAAAGGCTTGTGTGGAAAATAAACAAGCGGACACCCGATGGTTTTACCATCGTTGTTGCTAACGACAACGCATAAAGACAGGCGCTTGTCCGTTCGTTGTGTGGTTATATTAAATATAAGAGAAAGAGAGAACTTTAAGAAATGAATACAGCCACTACAGTGACACAAAACGATGAAAAAATATTACCGTAAACAGTTTATTTTACGACACCACGAAACAAACGATAGCGTAAAATGAAACGATAGATGTTTTTATATCATCATCTGATATATATCGTTATATCGAACAGCCCTATGATTACATAACATTTGATGTTTAGTGTTTAATTAGGAACACCACACATGACACAGCAGCAGTTTATGTTAAAACTCAGACTCTAGTTCAGTCAAATTTAATAACTGTGATGGACATAAATGTAAATTTGCCGTCTACATTAGAGAGATCTCTTTGTGTCCGATGTCCGACTGCGTGGACAGTCATCTGTAAATATACTTTTATATAAGAAGTAAATCTCATTTTAATGCTGCTCACCTAGGACTGGGTCACGGGCCTGGAGCAAGGAAGCCCAGACCTCCACAGCCACCTCGTCCTGCTCATTTGAGGGAATGCTGCAGCATTCCCAGGTGAGATGAGTGATGTAATCTCTCCAGCTTGTGCCGGGTTTACCTGAGGACATAAATGCAAAAGCCACAAGCGCAAAATAGTGTCGAAAATGAAGATTTTAAAGGGCAATACCAAGGAGCATAGACCAAAATGTCTCTGGATGCAGCTTAACAGAACTACATCCAATCTGAGTTACAAAGGGAGCAGCGTGCAGACATGGCTATAAACACGATGCAGTTTACTAGAGGTGGGAATCACCATACATCCCACGATACGATATTATTGCAATTTTTAAAATATTTTGCGATATTCAGATTCTGTCCATAAAGGTAAACGTTATCAATATTCATTTTATCTAATATCAAAGTCTCGCACTCAGTCTTTCTCTCATTTCAGTTTTATTGTTGACAAACTGAATGGTTTGTATTACAGTCTAGTCCAGCTTAACTGAATGCAACCATCTGGTACAATTACAGCTATTCTGAACTATGCAATTTATGAAAACTATGCAGCCCCTTCAGCAACTGAAGAACTTGAAAGTAAATTAAAACAAAATATAATTTTACATTAAATAAAAAAGTTTTAAACTTAATTAAAATAAAACATGTCTTAAATTAAAATAAGTAAACTGTCATGTTTATTGCTGCCAAAAACAGTTAAACACATTTGGACAGTGAAGGAATGTCAGGATTCTTGCTCAGAAAAAGGATCAACATGCTCTGAAGTCAGAGCACAGAAACCTTTTTTGTAACAAAATATCGATTTCTGCTATCCCTGTATCGATACAAAATATCACGATACTACACAGTATCGATTTTTTCCCCACCCCTAAAGTTTACCAAAGTAACACCAGGACGTCTACTGTATGCTGTGTAGTTCCCAGACTTGGATTTAGACAAGTCCAGATGACTTGTATTATCTTTAAAATAGGCTCTATATACACTGAATGAAATACCTTATTTAAAAAAATTCAACATTTCAGTTTACTGCTTTTTAACAAATTCGATCATCTTTTGCAGCAAAACCCACTGAGGCCACATCTTTGGACGTGGCACAGGAAATGGAAGCGAAATCACTGAAGACGCAGCTGGAAACATTACAAAAGATGAAACGTGAATTCAAAGCAAAACACAGAACAAACTAATCAGCAGCAACCACACAGAACAACCGCGTCCAGTCACACCAAACGACAGCAATCTTTGTTTGCTAAACAACAAGAGAATAAACAGAAGACATTCCAGCAGAGCTACACCAGTGGAAAAAAGTAAAATACCAAAAATGAACAAATAAAAAAATATAGCGTTTTGCTGTCATATTAAGTTAGTTCGGAAGCCAAGTAGTGCAGAACCTCCTGACAAGAGTCTGAACAAAGTCATTGACCTGTTTGAATGTCACATGATCTGATTCACATCTTCTCAGTGGCTGCTGCAGCCGAGGTTAGTGCCAACAAGCTTCACTTTGGGAAAGGGATTCATCAAACCAAAGCATCAATGCACTGAAAGCTTTAACGTTACATACATCACAGAGGTGGCATTTACAGGGCTTTTCATCTAACGTCTGCGTACTGTGTTTATGAGCAGGCAAATGGCGACAGTGGGAAGGAAAAACTCCCTTTTAACAGGAAAAACCCTTCAGCAGAAGCAGGCTTGCAGAGGGACGGGCATCAGGCAAGGAGACAGGACAAAAGACACTGTGGGAGTGAGTCAGAATCCCCACTTCACTATGATTAATATTTACAGCTTCAAGATCACCAGCAAGTTATTTGGGATTGATCCTCTGTGGAAAAAAAGAAAACAAATTTCCACCTAAATGTCTCAGATATTTCCACTGATTGTCCAAGAAACTAATTTTACTTTGAGTCACGCTGCTAGCAGACTAACCCACTGGCACAGCTACTGTCAAGCACATGAAAAACTTCAGATTTCATTCATTTTTGATGGACGTTACTGTACCCGCAGCAGTCGTCCCAGAAAAAGTAGAAAAACATGATGTGATCAAGGGTCCGTATTTACCGCTGAGACTTTTCAATTAGGCCTGTTTGAAGAGAGATTCTGTTTTCAGTTCCCTCAGTTATCTGAGGCCTGTATTTAGTGGGGCCCCCTGCAATGTAATCCACCCACCCTTGTACACAATGAATTTAGCCTTGCATTCAGTTGTATTTGGCAGACGCTGCTTCCCAGCATGGAGGCACAAACAATCCGGATCCGCCGCATCACTCACCTCGTCTTCTGTCCTCTCCTTCCTCTCTGTGGTATTAAGTATCACTTGCCGCTATTCCAACGCTGTCAAACTCAATTTCAAAGTTTTTCATCTGCCAAATCCAGCTGCATTTTCCGGCTCACGTTGGTGATCACGCTGCGGTCGAGGGGGAAACGGAGCCAGAAAGTAGTCAGTGTGATTGGCGAATCTCAACGATGTCAGTGTAGCATTTCAAAGCCGGCTATCGTTCCCGAAAAACACAGCAGCTCCTGCTTTTTTGGCTGCCGCACACGCGGGACTCAATAAAATTTCTTAATTAAGGGAATGCATCTCGAACACACAGAGCGCGCTTAGTTTCTGATGTATTTACTGAGATTAAACTTGTGGATTTAGATTTGTTTTCATACATTCTAATTTCCTGTCATCATCCATTCGTCACAAAGGGAAGCCGAGCCCGACCGAGTGCTTTCCTAACACTCTGCGAGTGAGTTCATGTCAGTGCCCTGACTGCTCTTCAAATTTGCCACTACTGGAAAATGTAATATACTTGCCATGGCTGCTAATCAAAGCAAGCTGAGCGAGAAATATGTGTGTAATTTATGACATGTTAAATTTGGCTGGGGTACTTCCCTCACTCTGTTCCTTTGCATCTCCACCCTGAAATAAATTTCCTTGGGGCAGAACAACACACAGATTTCTAACCATGGGAAACAGTGTTGTTGTAATGATAAGAATGCGCGAGGCACTTTAGGCCATATATTACCCCTCCTGCTTCTAACCACTGGGTGTTTATTTACCTTGGAGACGAATTCAGCGAGACTCCCTCTGGCCCGAGCCTGAGCTCGCCGTACTCGGGCTGCAGACCCGCTTTCTAAATACAGAAGAGCAAAACTGAAGCGGGCTACCTTTATTAAATATGCTTTATTGTGGTTGCTCGCTCTTCTGTTGCAGAGCCGTTCTCCCTCGATCCTTCGGCGTGCGTCTTTGCCGATAATAATTACAGTTATACATGCTCAAGTGGACGCGCGTGCCTCATTGAAACCGATGAAATCAATATCTTAAATATGCTGTTTTTCCAAATGATGCAACATCTCATTGCATTACTAAGCAGAGCAATTACACCGCGCTCGATTGCACTTTAACAATATCTATTCGAGCTTTGCAAAACTAATAAGGAAGCACGGCGTGAGAAGGAAAACATACTTCTCTTTGTTTGCTTTGATTTACCCATCGAAAGCTTTCCCACCTGTCGCGCTGTCGACGCCTTTCACCGACATTGTGTTTGGTTGGAAAAATAAATCTTGTCAGTTCAGCAGCAGTTGAAGCAGAGTTTCAGCTCTCAGGGATGCGGCCACTCGCTTACTGTCAGTACAATCTAAAATATCTGATATCTGCATTACCTTTCTCATAAATTGTTTATAAAGCCAAAATAAACAGAAAGATGTCTGCCTGCAGTTTGAGCTTTAAACAGGATCGTGTGTGCTCATTTCAGCAAGTATATTTATCTTTCTACAAAAGTAGCTTTGCATGATTCACTGTTCAAAATAAGCCTTCTTTGTCTTATCCTGGAAGATGGTACGGCCCCTTAGTCCTCACAGTCTCTGTAAGACAGCTTTCTTCTGATTGGTTGCCCCTCAAAAACAGATGATTTGAGCAGCAGGTGGGACGATTGCTGTGGCTACTGCAAATTCTGGTATTGATACTATACCGAGTAAATACGAGGCCAGTATTGCCAATACTGATGCTGATATTTTTAACCTATAAGGCCAGCTGTTGTAATAGATCAGTGATTCATGACTTATGAGGTCAATCATCATCGATCGACCACTGTGATGTTTACTTTCAACAATAATAAACGCCTTTCAGCTTCTCAGTATTTTGATTCTGGCTTGATTCTGGAATCTAAATGTGCGTCTCTCTAATCTGCTTTGGCTCAATTTCTGTTGTTTAAATGTGCCGTAGGCTATAAATAGATATACACAGAGAGGGTCAGACATTTTTCATAGAACATGTTTGAGTTATTTTTACCTCAAAAAAATATTTAACACAATTCAGTGGGCTATATACTGAGGATAGAAAAGTATTGATCCTACTGTACTAGCATCAATCCAATACCAATACAAGCGATCGATCCTCCTCTAGTGAATACAGTCAAAGCTGTGTGTCAGAGATAGCTGACCACCCTCACTGACATCATAAAGAGCCAAGACTAGAAAAGAACTCTTGAAACAGAACATTTAGAGCAGCCTGAAGCCTGAGACTTTAGTTTGACTACCTAAAAAGTTTTTGAACCTGCGAAAGCGCAAAAAGCCCCCTAGTGGAGGATAGAGACACTACTAATCGATCCCAGAAAAGGCTTACTAGCCGATCAGAGATGTATAGGTTGTAGTTCTCTTAAGTAACATGAAAGCCATTAATATAACATGAAAAATAATAAACTCTTAACCATTTTCTTACCATATTTACATTATTTTCATCCTTATATCAACTGATATGAATTAGTATTAACTGAACAGTTTTATATGCACTAGTCCTTCAACCTGTCACACTAGCACATACAAGAGGGAAAATAACAGAGAAGAGGAACCTTAGGAGGACCTTTAAATAGAGAAATGTTTTCAAATCAGTTTCAACTTCATATATATCTGTGAATTTGTGTGATACAAGAAAATAGCACCACACTTGTCATGACTTGTAGATAAAATTCCACATAATTAGGTAGTAACTGAACAACAAAACTTCTTCTATACACATTTTCTTTTTGTGTTTTTCCATATTTCCATAGTTCTTAAATGAAGTGTAGAAAATGCAGAAATGTCGAGAGAATCACTGCTTCTGCAGAAAGTGTCCTTTATGTTACTGTTATGTTACCGACTTGATGTGACAAATAGGTCAGTTGCAGTGGTGCATGCAAACAGAACATTTTCAATAGATTGTCAAGGTTTGGGATTATATAACACCGTACAAAAGATATTTGAGTGACCCTTAAAGAAGACTTACTGTATTCATTTCCAGAGCCTTTTCTTCACTCCTGCAGTCCAACATTGAGCGACTATTTTGTGATTCACAATTCAAAATAATCCTTGTTGCTCTCATCCTGGGCCTTGGCTCGGCTCTGTCGATTGGCTGCCTCTTGCAAACAGAAGGTTTGAACAGCATGTGGGTGGGGCATGCTCGTGGTCTAGGCTGTATGCTACAATGTCTACCTACCCATGCTCCGACCTCATTGGTTGAAGCTATTATTTTATTATGCAAGCATCCAGCTTTGCAGCAGCATCTACACATGACAGACAGATGAAGTGGAACCCGATGAGGTCGTCTTTAAACATAATGAGAAGAGTATGTGTCCAAGAGATAACTGGTGAAAGTTAACAAAGGCTTACCAGCGAGGCGGGTATTAACGGGGTTGTTTCTCACAGAGTGACGTCACACGTGGTTAAGCGCACACGCAAAGAGAAAGACAGACAATCCCTTCATGATACACGGTACAGGCCGAGGCTGTGCGAGCTTCGTTTTAAGCGTATACCCACTCGAGTGTGTCGGCATGCATACAGTGTTTGTGAGCATCTTGTGCGTTAAACATGTGGGGTGTGATTGCTGCTCAGGCTCTGCGAGATAAACAGGACATGCTCCGAGGAGTGGGACGGCGGCCAGTAGACACAGCTGAGGAGGCAGCTGTGAGGAGGAGGAGGAGGAGAAGTGGGAGGGGGAGTTGCGGAGTAGAGGGGAGGGGGGAGAAAGAGGCAGGGAAGGAGGGAGAGCAGCAAACTGTGGAGGGCAAAGTGCCCTGACAGCCGCAGGGGTCGCAGAGTGGGACCTCTCCAGGCTTGACAGATGGACAGACAGGGCTATGCCCCACTGGCGGTCTCTGGCTCTTGATGCCAGCACAGACGTGCACCCGCAAGAGCGCACGCAAACATCTATGTAAGCATGAAGAAATGTCAAACGCTCACAGACAGAAAACACAGGACCGAGTCTGGGTACAGATGAATCCTTTCTAAGCCTATTTAGGAATTAACACCTCTCATTTGTTTTAAATCAGTCCGGCCTGTGCCGAGGAACGCTCACCGAATGCTGTTGTAGGGATTTGTCAGAGGGGAGGGGGGATAAAGGCAGTCGAGAGTCTAGAGATTTTATTTCTTTAATTCAGGACAGTGCCCAAACCTGCAGGGAGTAGCTGAGCATTGACTTGTTTGTAGATGAGTTAGCCTTTGCTTTTCACCCACGTGGGACTCAGAGGACAGTACTGGCCAAGATTTGAGCCGTGCAGTGAAGCTTGTGGAGGCAGGGAAGTGATGGAGGGAGAATTCAATCAGAGTTGACCATCTGCCAGATCGCTTGTAACGCCAAAGGTGTTATTCCTCGGCGCAGTATATCTAGAGCGGGTTGAGCGTGGCACACGTGGCAGGAACCTGACAGGTTTAACCTCAGCTGCACCATGACGTGCATGTTTTAGGAAACGTGATACAAACACAGCACATTTTTACATATTTATGTTTCGCTATTGCACCGTTTGGCTTGATGAGCAATTCTGGAGTCAATTATTTACAAAACGTGTAAATGCGTACACCGTGCCTCTGCCCGAACTGCTAATCAACTCCAAAATTCCTATTAGTTCATTTTTCATTGCGAGCTTTCGCAGCTGGTTCTAATAGGTCTCAGACGTTACGCGCGGCGCTAAGGCCAGAATTATCGAAAGAATTATGTGAAAGTTTAGTTGTTCCAGAGATTTGGAGATTTGGAGTTATACCAGTGGCCCTCTGACCGCCCGGTGGCGCCCAGTGGCGCCAGTGTTCGGCAGCCTCGCCTCTGTCAGTGCGCCCCAGGCTGGCTGTGGCTACAATGTAGCTGCCATCACCAGTGTGTGAATGGGTGGATGACTGGATATGTAAAGCGCTTTGGGGTCCTTAGGGACGAGTAAAGCACTTTACAAATACAGGCCATTTACAGGCCATTTATACATGGCAATGTGATAAGATAAACAAGACTAGAAGGGTCCCGCGCTGCAAAGAGAGTTCACCATAGCCGGGGTATCGTTCCATTGTTTGGATTCACTTACAATAACACCGGCAATCAAGATAAGCAGTCACACAACTTTGGTTATCAACTGGATACCCAGGGTTTCCCCTGCGTCTTTACGGATAAGAGGTGGTGCTGGCAGCATTTAACCGATCCTAATATTTGAACGTTTACTGGCAAGAAAACCAAACAGTTTTAAAAACATGTAGTATAAAAAATGTGAACATGTCGAATATACAATACAGACTGAAAGCAATGCAAAGAACGGCTGCGAGTGTGTGTGGGAGGAAAAGCACAGTACAGTAGTTTCAGTAATAAAAGTGCTGTGTGAATAGGTTTAGCATGTTTTAGTGAGTAAAACTGCAGAAGATCTACTATGTAAATAAAGTCTAGCATATATAACAACAGGTTCTATCGGGTATGCTGTGGCCGGCACAGCTGGACCCAGAAGTCGGCCTCAGGAACACGAGGAAAGAAAATAAGATGGTTATTAAACTAAAACAAAGTACAAAATACCAGGAGAAATAAAGAACGTAAATCACACAAAACGTGAAGGGGAAACATACTGCAAGGGACACAACAAAGGACAAAGGGAGACAATATAAACACACCAGGTAATTAGGGAGGGGGAAACACCAGGAACGAGGGACTACCAAAATAAAACAGGAAGTAACAAACACCAAGACCTGGGGCCTGTTCTTCGTACCTCGCTAAGTGAGTTAGCTGGATGAGATTGTTGACGATTTCGCGTGATCCTGGATCGTTTGGTTCCCCGAAGCCCATCCGGGACTTGCTGTCATAGCAACAGAGCCGTAAGCGTAAACCTGCTCGGGAGCAGGTTTACTTTATGTAAACAGGATTAGATCGCGGCCACGCAGGTATGTCCGCTTCATTTATATGAAAGCAACAGCGATATTCCACCACTGTTTCACCATAAATAAATAACATCAATGTAACTAAAGATAATGCAGCACTTGATCCTTTTATTGATGTCACACAGATACATACAGGTCATTTCCTAAAAAAGGGAAATGTACTATTAACATTCTATTACATGTATGTGATTATTACAGATGTAATTCATATTTCAGAGTAGTAATTGTAAATTACTTCGTGTAATCAAGATGAGAGACCACGGCTATAAAAGCGAAGGTGGATTTGGGAAGTCTGTCGCAGTCATATCCTGTCCGTATACGCGACCAACCCATTGCGGAAGGTGCAAGATTGATAAGGAGAGTCCTCAGAATTCAGCGTATATTGCGGGACAGACAGGATCCTTTAGCTCAGCGCGACAGTGTGCTCATAGAGAGATATCGATATTCCCGTGAGGGTATTATTCACTTAACCAACTTGTTGACGAGGGGGTGCAGGACCACCACCTGTCTTTTTTTTTGCTCTGCCCTTTTCTTGGTTGTTGCTATGAACAAACAAACAGATTATTTCAGGGTCTCTTTCCAAGAGACTAAAAGCAATATAAGTGATAAATATTACCATTCTGTAGAATATTCTTATATTTCACTTTTACTTGTTCCCATGTTCTAGTGGGTCCTGTTGTGGCTCTAATGTGAAAGGGGATATAATATAACATATTATAATATAATATAATGTAATATAATATTGGATAATATGGTGTGATATGATAAATCTACCCTACCACCTACTGGTGTTGGCCAGAGGGGCCGATGGCGCAATATGGCAGCCTGGCTTCTGTCAGTCTGCCCCAGGGCAGCTGTGGCTACAACCGTAGCTGCCTCCACCAGTGTGTGAATGTGAGAGTGAATGAATAGTGGCATTGTAAAGCGCTTTGGGTGCCTTGAAAAGCGCTATATAAATCCACTCCATTATTATTGTTATTATTAAATTACTTACGAGTTTAATTTGTCAGCAACTTTCTGCAACTTTCTCTCTCCTTGCTTTTGCAGCCTTTGCAGTGTTCCCTTGCGTTTTAATTAAACTCTGAAACTCCTGAAATCCCTCACTCAAGAGTTCTTGCTCTGCTGCCGAAGAATACCGAGCGCGCTCCTTCGACATTTTCGCCGACCAATCAAAGGGTTGCCGATCAATGTTTCTACTATCGATGCGTAGCCCCTGTTGGGCCACCCAGTGATCTCACATTACTTCATCCAGCTGTACTAATCGTCAACAACAGGTGTGTTCGGGGAACCGGAATAGCGAGCTCAGAGTTAGCGCGATGATTTGATCTTGGATGTAGTAAGCGACGTACGAAGCACAGGGCCCTATTTCAGGAAGCCGGTTTAGTGCAAACTCTGAGTAAGTATACCCTGAGTTAACGAAAACTCTGGGTTTTCGGTTTCACAAAGCGAGTTTAGATTAATTCTGAGCGAGTTACTATGACGACACACTCCGTGAAGCTAACCTGCCCCCTAGCAGGTTTACTTCAACTAACCCTGACGTTCTCCGCCTCTTTGTCAGAAACCTGACTCTAGGAAGTGTCAGACATGGCGTGCTCCTTCCTTGAAGAGCCAGTAGATGTTGAAGCCCAAATTCTCCGCAGAGCTCTCCGCCGGGAGAGAGTGATCAGAGCGCGTTTGGACATTTTATCATTTCCTGATGATTTCCTGTGTGAACGTTACCGTTTCTCAGCACAATCTATAATTTATTTGGATAACATCCTCAGGCCATATATTGCTCATGTGACACATCGCGGACATTCTCTCAGTTCATTACATATTATTTGTATTGCACTTCGGTTTTTTGCAAACGGGAGCTTTCTGTATAATATTGGTGACGCTGAGCACGTTTCCAAGGCTACCGTCTGTCGGGCAGTCAGGAATGTTACAGTTGCACTGAAACGTCTCCTGTACTCGTTTGTGGTGTTCCCCGGTCATAGACCCACAAGATTTATCAAAGAGGGATGCCACAAAATTGCAGGTATCAGGATGAACGAAACTTAATTCATGATGTGGTGATACTTGGACTACTACTTAAATTTTACATTTATTCTCACGGTTCCCAGGCGTGATTGGCTGTACAGATGGCACTCACATTCCAATCATTGCTCCTTCAGTAAATGAAGGAGACTATGTGAACAGGAAGTCTTTCCACAGCATTAATGTACAGGTACATAGTTCCCTGTAGCATTTCAAACTAACAAATTATTTCATTATAGTAATGGATGCTAATTTGTGTTCTCTGCACTGTGAAGATCATATGTGATGCTGCCAACATTATCACAAATGTGGAAGCCAAGTGGCCAGGCTCTGTGAGTGGTGGTGGTGGTGGAGGACCCCCACCTGTTTTTCGGGCCTCCGCTTTTTTTCTAGTGGCCATAACGGGGTCACATTTGAGCATACAGAGTAAGCAAATATGTACTTGTAATGTGCTCAGATAATTTCAATAAGTGCTTACAGACAGAAAATTAATGTAGCCTCTAACTGCAATTGATTTACAAACAGACCAAGCACTATGGCTCATAATACAATTACACCTTACCTGTTTGGACTATATTTTTATATTTCATTTTTACTTGCTGCCAGGAACGTTTGGGGCCTGTTGGGTTGCACCTGCGCTCACATCACATCACAAAATAAAATGTATAAAATAAAAAATAAAATAAAATAACGTGTTAAATGGGTGGAAATCCCTCGATCAATGTTTAAATTAACACTCACGCATTGACTCTGTCGGCTATGTTTTGCCATGCATGCTCACTTTCTTTTGCAGCTGAGGCTGTGTTACTTTTTTTCCGCAAAATTTGCATGTTATCGGCATATGCTGCCATCAGAATTTCGGCCTCAAGCGCTGTGAAATACATTGACCGCGCCTTCTTTCCCTCCGTCTCCATGGTGACTCGCTTAATCTGTGCTCCACTAATCAGGGCTTTATGTATCCTCGTCCGCGCGCTTAACTTGGGGTTAAAGCAACTCCGCGTTGACTGAACTACTTGTTATCAGCCTTTCTGAAACCGAATATTCCGAGTTGGACAGTTCGGGGTTACTCAACCCTGAGTATCGTTTTTCACTCTGAGTTTTCTAAACCGGCTTCCTGAAACAGGGCCCAGGACTAAGACATGTGAACCTGACAGAGTGCCAGGAGACAAGCAAACATGGAGACATGAGTGACTGCAACGAAAAAAGAGGAGAAATGGAAACAAGAGGAAGCTAACAAACAAGAAACCATGAACAGAAATATAGAGATGCTCAGGATACAGAAACAGAAGACTTACAAAACCCCCAAACTCAAAATCCTGGGTCAACCCTACGAGGGGGAAGACGTGAGCAAAAGGCCACTCTGTGGTCATCTGCTCGTCCACTGAGCTAAAGTTTTCTGTTCTTTCTACAATGGCGAGGTGTTTAATGGGCTGAGAGCGAGTGGTGAATAAACATCAAAGCAGATTACACTCAGATTACAGGCAAATTTGCTACAAGGTCAGAAAATACAAATAGAAAGCCATATGTTAATGCTTACAGAACAATAAAGGTGTTTAACAAATCAAAGAATTAAGTTGCATCTAATAATTTATATTTCTTACTGATCATCAGTGAAATGCAAACACTTCAGACGACGCTGTTTAAAAAGCTTTAGATCCTCCTGCTGTCGGCGCACAGAGATCGTCCAGGAATGGAGACGCTGTTTTCTGGAGACTGGAGTAAGCAGCGATACCTGTTTAGCTCCAATCGGGAGCGTAAACGGCAGATTGTGCTCTGAGACACGGCAAACCTTGGAGTTGGACAAGCTGTGAAACCTCTGTAGGGTCCAGGTTTCACCTCATGCTACACGTAGTGACTCTGATCCTAGACGAATGCAAAGTGAAGAACCAGTCAGAAAAGATGCTCATTGTTTTTGGTGGACCCGAAAACACAACAGCAACAAAATGTTTTCTTTTCTGTTGTTTCCTGTTTCTAAAACGTTTAAATGTTGCAAGGATCTCTGTTTGTGTTGTTTTTTATAATGTTACATTTTTGTTGTGTTTTCTGTTTCGCTTTGATGTTGTTGTTTTTCTGAAATGTTTACATATTCGAGGTTTTGATCTGTTACTTTCTGAATTGTCGGTGTGACTTTGAAAATGTGATTTTGTAGTTTTGGTTCTTGTGTTTCTTCTTTTTTGCGTCTTTGGGCGGCCGTATAGTTTAGCTGTCCAGACTGCACATTTACCTCGACCCCGGGAAACGCCGCGCAAGACAGCATCGCGCTCCGGGTTGTGATCGCTGAAGCAGATCCAGAACAAGGCAGCCACGCCGCAGCGTGTTTCAGAAGTGTTCAAGAAGTGGCTCTCTGGTCCCCATCGCTTACGACAGCGTCTGGTCTATTTTCGACAGAAGCTAAATCAAAGTGCACACAGAAGATAAAGAGAGCATTTCCAAAACAAAAGCCCGTGTGCAGACTAAACGCTCCACTTCTGACATGCTCCGGGTGTTATTTTGCAACAACGCAAAGGATGAAACAAAACTGCACTGGAGGAGTGACATCACAGATGCACCCCGGTGCTTCCCGAGGTTAGATCTGCTCTCTTAGCACAAGACAGCTGTTTATTATGTAAAAAAGAGCTCAAGGCAGAGAAACACATGGCAGTCGTATATATGTATACATCCATCCATCTGGATTTGGGCTACAGGTGCAGCAGTCTAAGCAGAGACCCCCCCTCCCTCCTCCCTGGCCACCTCCTCCATACTCTTCAAGCCAGCTGAGAGATTTAATCTCTCCAGCGTGTCTGTACACAAAACTAACGCACAAGGACACTGCGGATAGTCAGTCCACAGCTAGAGTCCAGTCATCATGGTTCATGTGTCAGTTAGATTTCTTCCACACATGAATCCCAAAACACTGGAAATGCAGCCGTCCTGTGGAGGAGTGATAGCAGGAGACGTGACTGCAGCCATCACAGTTCATTAGGCTTTTATCAAGGGCCAGGAGGGAGGCGCTGCTTGATGATTGGTGGTTAGTGTTAGACTAGTTTATCTGACTGATATCACACCAGCCAGCGATACTTAGAGCTACTGTCCTCACAGAGAGATACGTTTAAGTCAATCATTTACAAAATGACAGTACTGATGTACACTGACCAAAATGACTGTCAGTGTAAACAACTGTCTGTACATCATCATCATCATCGTTTATTATATAGCACTTTAAAAACAGTGCTGTCTGTATATAAGTGACTCAAATTTTATTCTGTTTAGTTCAGTTTTATTTATATAGCACCAAATCACACCAACAGTTGCCTCAAGGTGCTTCATACTGTAAGGCAGCGGTCCCCAACCTTTCTGTGCCACGGACCGGAATATTTTCACAGACTGGCCTTTTAGGTGTCGTGGATAAATACAAGAAAATAAAACCAGTACCAAAAGAAATACGATTTATGCATAACACACGGGAAAAGACCCAGGGAAACCGAGTTAACGATAAAAACGATAAAAGATAACGATAAAAACTGATACAAACCCTGAAACTATAAATTTCACACCCAAGCCTCAACTCTCGCAGCCCGGTACCAAACAACTGAGGGGTACCGGTCCATGGAGAGAGGGTTGGGGCTGCCGCTGTAAGGTAAAGACCCTACAATAGTACACAGAAAACAGAGAAAAGCCCAACTATCATATGGCCCTCTGTGATCATGTGCTTTGGCGACAGCGGGGAGGAAAAACTCTCTTCTAACAGGAAGAAAACTCCAGCAGAACCAGGCTCAGGGAGGGGCGGGGCCATCTGCAATCTAACTTAAAATGTACAATAAATAAATGAAGCTACACCAGAACAAAAACAGGCACACATCAAAAGCAGGAAGCCAGCAGAGCATCACATGTGAAATGAAGACATGAGTGTACACAGAGGGACAGTAAGACACGAGTGAAGTAAACTGGCAATAATGAGAGGAAGGAAATAAAAACACTGTCTTTTAAATTAGAGCAGGACATGAAGTGAAAGAAGAAAAACTCCAATCTGAGCTGATCCAATCGTGTCTTCAGTGACGCTTCAGTTTGGGATCAATAAATAACTTGAGGAAAAATCTTTTGTCTTTCCCTCTCTTCATTTAATCCCCTTAAATGCGACAGGAAGAAGCACCGGCAACCCAGTTTACAAATGCATGTTTCCACCTCTGCTGTCTGTTTAGTACAACTGATGCATAAAAATAGCGCTCCGATGTATAAAGAGCAGTAAATGCACCATTGAAAGGAAAGCTGCGCTTGCTTCCATGGAGCATTCTCCAACTCAAATTAGAGTGGAATTAAAGCGAGTGCAGAGAGAGAGAGGAGGAAAAAGGCTGTGAGGCTGAAGGGTGGAAGATGAAAAAGAAGGCGGAGTAGGAGGAGATGGAGAAAGTGGAGGAGTGGAGTGATACCATTTAAATTGATTCCACGACCTGGGGGCCTGCATCCTGTCACGCTTTCTTACAGCACGTCTGAGTGAGGCCCACGAGGCTTCTCCTTCCTTGTCTCTCTGCAGGTACGCATGTTCGTCCCAGGGTACCTCACAGCCCCTTCCTTGGCCCCTCCCGCTCTCTTATCTTCCACGCTGTCACACGTATTCAGCTAGCTCACAGAAACGGTGGGTTTCTTCCCATCTCTTCTCTTTATCCTTCCATCTCTTGCCCTTCCCTAGCCTAGTCATCTCAGTGTGCATTTCCCTTCACATCTCCCACTTTGTACTTATTTTTCCCTCCACTCTCTTTTCACTTTCTGTTAATGACTTCTCGGCCACGTCTCACATCTTCTCCTCTCTTCAGCCTCCCTTCCTTTCCCTGCTATCTTTGTTCTTCCTCCTCGCCATACGTCCTCTCTCTCTCTCTCTCTGACTCGAGTGCCATTTGATGAGACCTGGATTGAGAGCGGCGGAGTATCGGTGTGCTGCAGCAGTGCACCCAGGAGAGGATGTCAGGGAAAGAGACAGGCCATCTTCACATTAAATATCATCTGACACCTAATCTGCTGCACCACTTGGCCAGGACTCTGCAGTCTATTCACACCTACAGGCCAGTGATCACTCCTTCAGTGATGGGGATGTACACATCCTGTATGGGGAGGACGCTGCTTTGAGCGCGGTGTCAAGGACGCCTTTACATGCAGGGAAAGACCATCTCTGAATGGAAGAGGGGGCTACAATGCTGTGATGAACAGATGAACAGAATCAACTTTTTGGAATTTACTTACCTGGATGATTGAGCATGCTTGTTGAAAAATACTACAAAACACTCAGTCTGGTATGAAGTAACAGCAAGCTTTGTTTCCCCATCCTTTAAACCATACAATACATATTATTGGCAGCCGAGGAAACTAAAGCAGGACTCACAAACCAGAAGGAATAACCTGAAAGTTATTCCTAAAATTTCAGGCGTTGGGTAGTCTTTGTGAAAATGTTGTTGAACATTAAACTTCTCCATGGAGTAAAAAAGGTTGGGGACCGCTGCCTTAGGTGACATCCATACAGGAACATGCGGCAGCTCTTCCATCCTGAGCAGCCAATCAGTGGAAAGAAAATTCTAGCCAACAACTACGTGGAAGAGCAGAAGAAAAGCTCAGTTAGCCTAGCTCTTGCCTTGCATTCATTATGTTTATCTTAGAGTTTCTCTCTTCAGTACTTCATTTTAAGGCCGTCTATGAAGGGTCAAATATATCAGACTGACACGCACGTGTGACTAAAGTCATCTCGTTAACTAAACTGGTTATTTGCATTTGGAGGAATGCAGGAAAATTCCTGGTTAATAGGTCACCTTACCACTGTTAGCGAATACACGGCAGATCATTAGGAGGAAAAAAGTAATTGAAGTTCATACAAATTATACTCTCACTCTAATTACAGGCCAGATTATTTTCCTTTCAAGGACGGTCAAATCTTAATAGGTAGGTAGAAACCTCCACACGTTCTAATCCGGTCTTTAAGTGGTGACATATGCCACCGCGGTGAGATGAGGAGGGAACAGTTCCCCCCGTGCTAGACAACAAAAAACATCCATCCCTGACTGGACGGAGGAAGAAGTTCCACGTAATTAATACATCAAGACAAAGGCTGTTCTGAGCCTGCGAGAAGGAAAGGGGAGAAATGGGGACAGACTTTAGGCACCTGCAGTCACCACAGGAAAAAATCAACTCGGGCCACAATTATGTCTGAGATAACAATTGAGGACCTCCATCTTTGTCTTTGTATTTTCAGACAGCTTGCTGTCTATTGCAAAGTTGTCACAATTCTGCATCATATCAATATATCAAGAGGTTGATTTGGCAGCCGAATCATAGGTTTGCAGTTGGGATGTGGGGCAGTGGCCAAGAAAACTGTCTTTTTATGATTCAACAAAGGCTGTGGACCCGCACTGATGCAGTTGCAAATTGAAAAATGAATGAGAACTGACAAGTCTCCCAGGGAAATCAATCCGATAGAATAGGTTTCCAATATGGAAATGCTGGAGAGATGATCACCTGGAAATTGTTGCAGCACATTTCTGATTTCTCATTTTTGAGAGATAATGGATTGGTTTGTCCTCTGGGGTTAACACGTTGCAGCGCTTCAAAGGGGAAATCAACTAAAAGCAGGATGAAAGTCCCAGCTCCAGAGATCTTTATAAACATGGTGGTTAAAGGACTCAAAAGATTATTTTCTCAACCACCTTTTTAGCGTGATTGATATAGCCGCTCTTGCTTTCTTTCTGAGCAATTTCTGCCTTTGTGTTTTCATTTTCTTTCGTCATAGATTTGAGGTGGTTGTTGCCGTGCACGAAACATCTGATAAAAGCACATCGCACCTAATTAAAGGGAAAAAACCCAAATGATACAGAAATATTTACAAAGCAAATTATATCAGTACCAATATTTGTACTAGCAATTATTATTTGTATGAACCTATTATGTGTGGTATTTATACCCCAGGGGTCGGCAACCTTTAACACCCAGAGAGCCACAGAAAAAAAACACCGACATGTAAAATGAAGCTAATGCTGTATATATTGTTTTTTACCTTTAAGCTTTGTATAAACAACTACAGTGTGCTGCTTATGAAATCCATGTAATGAACACATTTTGAACTCTTGGTCTCTTTCAAACCTTAAACTTATAAGAATGGCAGCTCACAACTTTGGGCTTTCAGAGCGTGTAACAAAACCTTGACCTGAATTTACAAAATTTACAAATAAAAAAAAAAAAAGAAATTTAGAAAGATTCACAGAGAAAGAGTTGCATGATAGATTAGGAAACAAAAAAAGTCTAACAGATCTAAGGAATAAGTTAAGAATTACTAAAGACTAAACTAAGAATTAAAGGTAAATTATAAGATAAAAAAAAAGTAGAATGCTCCTGAACCTGCGTCTGCACATCGGGGCTGTACAAAGTCACGTTCATCTTCCCGCAAGACTGTAAACTGTCGCCTGTGAGGCGTGAGCAGCGTTTGTTTTTCACATAGCTGCTCACGTACGATCGATTCCATGTTTCAAACATGAGTTTGTCCGGTCCTGGAAGGTTCTCAGCATCCTTCCATTTTTGATTCTGGACGAGAGTTCTGATGCGAAGTGTGACGCTTATTTTGAGTGTCAAAAAATAATAAAATATAATTTTATTTTATTATTTCAAGATCACAATAATCTTCACATTTAGAACTACAACTTTGAAAAAGAACTACACTAATAAAATACAGAATTTATTTCCCCAAGCTACGCGGAGCTGCAGTATAAGCATGAAAGAGCCGCATGCGCCCCGAGCCGCAGGTTGCCAGCCCGGGTATATACGTCGCATTTACAACTGACTCTGCACATAAGAGACTGTACATAAAAGATGGACCATTTTGGTTTTACTGACTTTGCATTTTGTATCATTAACGTTATCATTTCATCATGTTGTTGTTTTTTAGGAGTCTGAAGTTACCATATCGGGATGAAAGAAAGTTATCAGCTAATGTTAGCAACCCTGATTAGCAAGCTGCATCATTTTATGCTAATTGGTGCTAAGAAACAGATAGAAAAGCAGGATTTCACTCGCCAAACGTGAAGCCAGGCCTTTGTAGAAGGTCTGTACCCAGCAGTACCAGCAGCACTTTGTGGGGTCCAGTTAAAACTGGAAACATAGCAGATAGCAACACCTTTCAATCATGGCAGATCATTTATACCTTAGCAGTATCAAAGTGGCTGAGTTGTAAACAAAAAAAAACTTTTCAGAGTTTTTTACATGTACACTTAGGTGGACAACTCTGGCTGACCAGTGGCAGGTATGGAGTGACACATCAGTGTCCAGTGGTTTTATATGCAAGTATACCATTAACACGGACACAAATACAAGCCTTTTAACAGCTGTCCACTGTAGTGACCTCTATGCGTGAAAAGGTTGACAACAGAGACCAAAGTTTTGAGACAGCCTCTAGTGTCCATAAGAGGAACTGCAGTGTTTGGCAGCATTTGCTTCATTTGTTAGTGCTGACAAATACTGTCGCTGCTCCAGTGTCATAGACCTTTCCACTGTCTGCTGGATTCAAACAGCTACAGGATGTGAGCTTCTGAAAGCCTCTTTGCAACCCACCTCCACCCAGCTCCTGTCTGTAATGCTGTGCCTGGATTAATCACTGGCATCAGTGACAACAGATGTGGCAACAGTGCCTGAGGGACGACGGCGGGTCCTACAACAGGCCAAAACACAGACAACCGTCTTTTCACTATCAGAGCTACTGACTAAACATGAAGTGTGATATTTAGCATTGTGTTTTGGCCTACGGCCTATCCAACCAGCACACACCCGTGGGTGCCATCGCAATGGCCACAAAATCACTCTCACTCAATTTTCTATGAAGCACAGTAATTCAATTCCTTTGGAGAGCTTTGCTTTTCGCTTTTCCACAACAAAAAAAAAAAGAGCTCAACTTCCTGTAATCACAGTACAAATAAATATGAACTCTGTTTTAATATAGATTCGCTTCAAAAAAGAAGAAAAACCGACCACAGCTCTGCCAAGAAATGTTTTTGATTATGAAGACATCCACTGCACTTACCACTGACAGAGTCTGGGCTTCTTCTTCGCCCAGACTTTTTGATGTGTCTCGACAGGCAGACGTGAGCTTCCACCAGCACTCAGCGAGGGTGCAAACTGCACATTTTCCCAGTCAGCCAGGTCTCCTGAAACCCCCCAGAGAGGCCTCGCTGACCTGAAAGGCATCACTGTCTGGGAGTTCATAACAGTGAGACCCAAGCTCTATCTCAGCCATTTGTTTCTGCCACTTTGGCACTGAGAGAATTGCTCTCAATCTCTCGGAGCAAGTCTGGCATTCCTCCACCCCATCCATCACGAGACCTCTCTCTCCAGTGGATGTACCTTCCTCGCCTGTTCCCTCTGACCGCCTGTCTGCTGCTTTCATCAGCTGCGTGCTGCCTCCTTGCACTCCAGTCTTCTCCCTTTGCCTGTTGCAATTACCCTCTGCGCAGGAATACATCACCGGGGACAGTGGCGGACGATTTTCATTCCTTTGTTTTGGCGTGACAGGAATTGGCCAGGATGGCCGACGAGCGGTGATATGTGACTGTAAATGGTCCCTCCCTGCAGTGTTCCTCCATAAAGCACCGTGTTCGACCTCCTGGGAGTGAGTTGTGAAGCAAACTGAGATTTGTGACCAAAACTCCATGAACTCGAGGCTTGGTTCTCAGCAAATGTTCTTCTTTTCCTTCTTTTCTTTTTATGTGTTTGTTTGAATGAGGGAGTGGATTTGCCAGCCGATTTTTAAAGCTGCAAATGCAAAGGCTTTGAGAATAATGAAAAATGAATGTTCCTCAAAATGCCTAGCTTTCCTATTTTAACTCCGATTTATCAAGCAAAGACTCCCAGGCATGCGAAGATGTAAATAACAGCGATTGCAAATGTGGTGTATAATAAATGACACAGTATAACATCCCAAATGGCACATGAATTCATCTGAAAGGAAATCTCACACTGCTTGGATGCTGAACAGCAGAGCGGGCTGTTTATATAGATGTCACACACGCACAGTTGTGTGGGATATTGATTGTGTGCACGGCTGCCACGAGCTCTGCTTTGGATTAAATGGCGTGCGCTCACGCGGGCTAGCCCGTGGTTATCTGCAGATTGACAATGCTCCCTAATAACAACAATGGGCTCTTCAGCCCGCTCTGACCTTTGACCTCCCCGTGGAGGGTGGAAGAGTAAGTGAGGATTTTCCAAAAAAGCCCGTTTTTTCACTCTCCCTTTGCACGCATGCAGTGAAAGGTTAAACTGCTGCCTACAGTCACTCATTACAGAGTGCCATGTGTGAGTCTGTGGGTGTGAGACCGAGTATAGGGGGGGAGAGGGAGTTCTTGGCTAGTGTCGAAAGCGCTTAAACCATCTCACATGCGCAAGGTGGCACATACAGTGGGGCAAAAAAGTATTTAGTCAGCCACCGATTGTGCAAGTTCCCCCACTTAAAATGATGACAGAGGTCAGTAATTTGCACCAGAGGTACACTTCAACTGTGAGAGACAGAATGTGAAAAAAAAATCCATGAATCCACATGGTAGGATTTGTAAAGAATTTATTCGTAAATCAGGGTGGAAAATAAGTATTTGGTCAATAACAAAAATACAACTCAATACTTTGTTACATAACCTTTGTTGGCAATAACAGAGGTCAAACATTTACTATAGGTCTTTACCAGGTTTGCACACACAGTAGCTGGTATTTTGGCCCATTCCTCCATGCAGATCTTCTCGAGAGCAGTGATGTTTTGGGGCTGTCGCCGAGCAACACGGACTTTCAACTCCCGCCACAGATTTTCTATGGGGTTGAGGTCTGGAGACTGGCTAGGCCACTCCAGGACTTTCAAATGCTTCTTACGGAGCCACTCCTTTGTTGCCCGGGCGGTGTGTTTTGGATCATTGTCATGTTGGAAGACCCAGCCTCGTTTCATCTTCAAAGTTCTCACTGATGGAAGGAGGTTTTGGCTCAAAATCTCACGATACGTGGCCCCATTCATTCTGTCCTTAACACGGATCAGTCGTCCTGTCCCCTTGGCAGAAAAACAGCCCCATAGCATGATGTTTCCACCCCCATGCTTCACAGTAGGTATGGTGTTCTTGGGATGCAACTCAGTATTCTTCTTCCTCCAAACACGACGAGTTGAGTTTATACCAAAAAGTTCTACTTTGGTTTCATCTGACCACATGACATTCTCCCAATCCTCTGCTGTATCATCCATGTGCTCTCTGGCAAACTTCAGACGGGCCTGGACATGCACTGGCTTCAGCAGCGGAACACGTCTGGCACTGCGGGATTTGATTCCCTGCCGTTGTAGTGTGTTACTGATGGTGACCTTTGTTACTTTGGTCCCAGCTCTCTGCAGGTCATTCACCAGGTCCCCCCGTGTGGTTCTGGGATCTTTGCTCACCGTTCTCATCATCATTTTGACCCCACGGGATGAGATCTTGCGTGGAGCCCCAGATCGAGGGAGATTATCAGTGGTCTTGTATGTCTTCCATTTTCTGATGATTGCTCCCACAGTTGATTTTTTCACACCAAGCTGCTTGCCTATTGTAGATTCACTCTTCCCAGTCTGGTGCAGGTCTACAATACTTTTCCTGGTGTCCTTCGAAAGCTCTTTGGTCTTGGCCAAGGCGGAGTTTGGAGTCTGACTGTTTGAGGCTGTGGACAGGTGTCTTTTATACAGATGATGAGTTCAAACAGGTGCCATTCATACAGGTAACGAGTGGGGGACAGAAAAGCTTCTTACAGAAGACGTTACAGGTCTGTGAGAGCCAGAGATTTTCCTTGTTTGAGGTGACCAAATACTTATTTTCCACCCTGATTTAGGAATAAATTCTTTACAAATCCTACCATGTGGATTCATGGATTTTTTTTTCACATTCTGTCTCTCACAGTTGAAGTGTACCTCTGGTGCAAATTACTGACCTCTGTCATCATTTTAAGTGGGGGAACTTGCACAATCGGTGGCTGACTAAATACTTTTTTGCCCCACTGTATAGCACATAAACGTCAGCTGGAATGAGTTGGTCCTGGGCAGCCGGTGCCATGTGCATGGGCGTCTGCATTTGTGCGTCTTGCGCGCACTTGTGGAAGACGGTTAAGAACAGAAAGAAGATTGAGTCGAGCATCTGCTCACATCAGGTTCAGTTATCAAGCTGTGAAAACATCCAAGGGTAGGTTTTCTTGGAATTCTTCTTCTTCTCTCGTGGTCCCGACAGTAAGCGAGTGTCTTTCAAGCCACACAAACGACACAAGTTGTGATCATTCATTGCAGCCCGAGTAAAAATAAACCCCTCCCTCGACTGGCGGCGCTTTGTATCGGCAAGGGCAGTCGCTCACGCTGCACAAGCAGGTGATGATTAAAGGCTGACCTTACGCTTAATTAGTGGCAACTGGGAGATTTCACTGCTTGGCTATGAATCATGGGAGGAAAAAAGCAGCCGCCAGGGAAATGTTACCTAAGTGATTAGGTGAGGGGTGTAAATCAATAGCGCCGTTGACCTGCGAATGGAGTGGCGGAGAGAAGTGAGGTGCGAAATGAAGATGGAAAAAAACAGAAAGAATGAAAGGACATGATTAACACTGGTGACCTGCTCCTGTCTCACACACGTATAAACAGCCACGGCGCTCGCACTCGGGCTGAATTCAGAACCTGAATTCATCTATAATTTTTAATTAGAGACGGGTACTTCGGTATGCTACCAGGCCAAGAGAAAAGGAATTTCTGTTTATGCTTGCTGGCTTGAAGATGACAGAATTGTAAACTGAAATCTGGCAGCAGGTAGCTGTGAAGCCCCCACTGCTGCACAGGAAGAAAGAGGCAAGTTCAGTCATCTCCTGCACCGTGCTTCGGATAAAACAGTTCATCTTACGCCGAGCACTCCGCCCGAAAGCTAAGGAAGGGACTAAATGCCTCACTGAAACCTAAAGCTTTAATCGCTTCTGTGAGGCCGTTTGTGCCAAATCAGTTGCTGATGCTTCATTCCCCTTCTTCACTCTAAATGGGAGAAACTTCCCTTAATATGTAGCCAAGGTCAAGAGACACATTAGTTATCGAAGAGTGGAAATCAATAGCCAAAGCAGTCCTTGACAAGGCACGGCCCGAGAATGGCAAACTACAACTTATCTGGGTGCCGGCGAGGGCATGTTTGTGTGAGTGTGTTTGTGCATGCTAGTGTGATACAAGGCAGCATGTTGAAATCAGCAATCGATACAGTGGAGCAGCTGGTGGGGCTGCAGAAATAAGTAATTTTCAGAAGACAGTCTGAAACTCTGAAAGCATTTCCCTCCAATTTCAAAGTTTTCTTTTTGTTTGCTTTTTAACATTTCTTACAGTAAAGATCAGGTTTTGCTTTTAATGAGTACAGAATGGCCTCAATACAGATCCTGACTGATGTCCTGACCTTAAAACTGAGCTAATATGTGTATATGTATGTTTGCATCGGAAAAACTAACATGGAAATGTATAGGGGGCGTGTCAAAAGCAGGTCATAGACTTCCTGTTAGATCTGTATGTAATTATGAAGTACGAAGCCCTGCTGAATGGAAAAATTATGGATTTTCAATAGTGTGTTCATTAGCAAGACTGCACAAGAAAACGTTAGCAAACCGATTACTTCTTAAGGTCTTGTTTTTACTTTTGCATAGTTTGAAGCAGTGCTGCATTTGTTTAATAAGATGGTCACATGCTGCTGCTGCTGATAGGAACCAGTCTAAGAATAATACGCCTGATCAAAACTACCCAAACAGCCTAAATACAGACACAGCGCTGTGTGTGTCTGAGCCATAGACACACTTAAAGCAGCTTTGGTTTTTAAACCTTACAGCTACAACTATTCAAATAACTGTGAATATAAAATATGACTCTAGTGAACCACGGTTAGGTTAAGGTTGTCCAAGCTGTCCCTCAAATGCTGGTGAATGTGGCCCAGAAAAAACTGCTCTACCTTATCCAGGCAATTCAAAAATATACTTTAGCTATTAGCAGTGGCTCATGGTCAGAGTAGCAATTCAGTATACATTACTACCACAGTATACATACTTAAATCTCTCCCTCCTAAATGATGTTCCTCCATCTATTTTCTAACCACGTTATTTTCACCTTCCTCCGTCTCGCCCTCACTTCTCCACAGCTGGTGTTAGCAGCAGCTGCCTCCTGAGGCCTGGCTGCTAGTTGTTGCTGGCTGAGTTGTCAAAAGTACAGGTAGAAGTACAGATACTTGTGTTAAAAAATACTCCAGTAAAAGCTGAGGTACTGATTTTTACTCAAGTAACAGGGAAAAAGTACCGGCTCTGAAATCTACTCAGAGTAAGAAAGTAAAAAGTACTAGCTCCTTGACGGACAATTCTGTCATCCATTTTTATGCACAAGTAACTGGAGCTTCTGCTATATTAATATAATGCAGAAATACCATTAGAAATCTAATCTAACTGGAATTAGCAGTAAAACAGAATTCAAAAAACATATATATTGTAAGTGACTGCAGCAGATCCCAGGAACAACAGAAGAGCGCAGTCCTAGGAGCAGCTAAGATACTGCAGGACACTCAAGCTCCCAGGCCTCTGGTAGAGGACCCGAGCTTGATTTTTTTAGTGGACACGCTGCGATCAGCTGACCTGCTGCTTGTTGTGGATTTATACAACAAGATTCAACAAGATGTCAGCAGATGTTTCACAGCTATCTTGGCTGAGTTCAGTTTCCTACACTGACAGTATACTGTACACTGTCTTTATACTAAACAGTATACAGCTGGTATAATGATTGAATTCAGTGAATGAATCTAAGCATCATTAGCTTAAATATAAATTTTCTATGCTACAAGGTGCAACCAAAGACTGACCTGTGCATCAGTCCAGTCCAGTACTTTGCTTTACTGTACCTTCACCACATTACTGGCCGTATTTTAGCTTAGCTAGCAACACACAAACAAACTGTTTATGTGTTTGCTGATGTTTGTTGAGCTGATAAAAAATGCTGTTGAAATGTTACATGGTGGAAAAGCATCACTCGCTTTATGCTCATTCTTCTTCTGTAGCCCTAGCTAGATGCTGACTGCTGTACTTGCCCCGCCCACTTTAACCCCTGAGTATAAATGCTAACGAGTAGAAAGCGCAGATATTTGCCTTAAAATGTGAGTAAAAGTTGTCCAAAAAATAAATACTCAAAGTAAAGTACAGATACCTGAAAATTAACTATAGTACAGTAGCAAAGTATTTGTAGTACTTTGTTACTTCTAACTGCTGATACCGCAGGTAGTGCAGCAGCACTGACACCAAACATGTCAGTTAATTTGGCACATTGTGCTGCATTTATTCTTAGTTTCTTTTTATTGTTTTCTCTAAACTTTTTCTACAAGATGCGTAAGAGCACAGTGAAGGTAGGGGATTCAATTCAATTCAGTTTTATTTACACAGCACCAAATCACAACAACAGTCACCTCAAGGTGCTTTATATTGTAAGGTCAACCCTACAATAATACATAGAGAAAAACCCAACAATCATATGACCCCCTATGAGCAGCACTTTGGTGACAGTGGGAAGGAAAAACTCCCTTTTAACAGGAAGAAACCTCCAGCAGAACCAGGCTCAGGGAGGGGCGGGGCCATCTGCTGTGATTGGTCGGGAAGGAGACTAGTCACTTTTAGAGGTTTGATTGGGTAATCCAGTGTAAGTAACGACAATGAACGAATGGGCTGCTGTCAGTTCTCAGCGGCCCTTCAAGCTGGCCCATCAGCCAAAAAGGAAAAAGCCCGGTTTGCTAAATTAGCAGTCCATTAGCTTTATGAACCATTTGAACAGTTTCGCTAACTGTCTTTGTTTTACAGTCTGCGTTGAACTGTTAATTGAAGCCCTTTGTGCTCGCATCATCTGCATACATGGGCCCAGAAATTAGAACAACAGCCTGGTGAACTCAGAAGAGAATTGCTAAAGAAGCGCTAACTAAGCTAATCTGCAAATTTGGCTCCGGCCAAAGCTAAAACAATCTGGCACAGTGCAATTCCAAATGAAAAATCGTCCTCATATACTGAACATATTTACTGCACTGATGACATGGCCATAGTAAAGTATGTGTATGTTAGCTTATTAGCCCAGTTTTAATATCTATCTATAGCTTGGACTTGGTCTGTACCCAAAATGTATGTAATCACAGTCTCCTGTAACAAAATGCTTTAGAAGTATTCTCAACTACAGTGGCTTTAGTAGTACAACAGTTATTAATTCAAACCCTAATAATGGTAGAACACTGATCAAACTCTTCAAAAGCTTTCAAAAGCTCCTTTTTTGCTCATCTCTAAGTGACACATTTGGATGTTAATTTAAATCAAAATCAATTCACTAAATCTGCTCGCAATTAAATACCAGTTCCTAATGCCCCGTGAATATGTGGCCTGGGCACCGGCGCTGTGGTTCTATCAATTCAGGTGGAGACAAGTCCCATGTGGCTCATTTCACTCCTGCCTACGCACACACACACCTCCACGTCCAGTTAAAATTGACTCTATTGAGTCGGAACAGCATGCTTTCTCATTGCTTCAGCGCTAATTGGGTTCTGCGCCCTTACTTTTTACATGAAACACATTTTATGGCGCAATTTAAAAAATGTAGAGCTGCGTAATTAGAATGAAACGACAGAATGAGTGGGATCCGTGCCATGACAGCAGCAAGACGAAAAGCCTTTTGTACGCTTTGGGTCGCTCGCTGCCGAGGCAATCGTTTGTCTGAAAAAGACTGAGTGGGTTTGGACATAAACGTCAGATCACCTTGCATTACAATGTAAATATTAGGAGACTTGAACAAGCTCGGCTGTAAAATGTGTTTGGAAGAGTGGATCCAAATGGGGTCATCCATAATTGATTTTGGGCAAAGATGGGGGAAGGAACCACGTGAAGGATAAATAATGATTATCTCTCAGGAACATATGCTGATACTTTCATAAACTCCCTCCAAATGACTTATTTGGCAGTTGTTGTCTTGACCTGTGTGTGCTGTGTAAATGTTCAAACGCTGAGGTGAAGCCAGATGTTTGGCAGACACTTGTGCGCATTAATAAACAGCATGCACGCACATGCTGCGCACGCACATACAGATGCTCGCACACTCCACATTCACACACACACACAGGGTCTCACTTGACATCCTCTGGGAGTCACTGAGGAGGAGTCACTTTTTCCCTCCGTGCTTGTTGATATTTGTCCTGTCAGCTCTCTAAACCGACTGCTGGCTGCCGTACGGACCTCGGGAAAACACTTCAATCACTGCTGCAAATATTTAACTTCTTCAAAAGAAGCTGCATATACTTTCTGCTAATTGAAACTACTGAAAGAATAATAAGCAACAACGAGCGATACAGTAAATCATCCTCGTTGGGTCTTATCAATGCGCTTCTTTCTTCCACAGTTACTGTGTAACAAAGCGTCATTTCTCAGTCATACTCGTAACGTCGCTTTGGCTCAGGGATGTTTTCCTGTAATGCTAATTTTGGTTACCAGCTCTGTCTTGGGGATTTTTGCTGTGTTGGAACAGCTAATTAGCTAGTGACATACTTGGAGCTGTAGTCAGACCGTGAGGGTTTTACCTCAGAGACTGTGTGGATTAGCCGCACTGTACCAACTACAGTTGGAACTGGTTTCTGCTTTTGCAGACCTATTTTTCCCCGTTCTAACAGAATTTATGTAATCTATGATGTAGAGTTATTGATAACTGGTTCTACCATTGGTTTATTACAGAGTAACTGTTGTAAATGGTAAATGGCCTGCATTTGTATAGCGCTTTTCTAGTCCATAGGACCCCAAAGCGCTTTACACTACATTCAGTCATCCACCCATTCACACACACATTCACACACTGGCGATAGCAAGCTACATTGTAGCCACAGCTGCCCTGGGGCACACTGACAGAGTGCTTTACAAAGGTCCTAAGGACCCCAAAACGCTTTACACTTTACACAATCACACACACATTCACACACTGGTGATGGCAGCTACATTGTAGCCACTGTGGCTGTGGCTGCACTGGGGCGCACTGACAGAGGCGAGGCCGCCGGACACTGGCGCCACCGGGCCCTCTGACCACCACCAGTAGGCAACGGGTGAAGTCTCTTGCCCAAGGACACAACGACTAAGACTGTCCAAGCCGGGGCTCGAACCGACAACCTTCCAATTAGGGGTGGGTTTTTATAATCGATTCATCGATTAAAATCTATTCTGGCTTGGATAACGTAAAATCGATTCATTAAAATCCTGAATCGATTTTTTAATATAAATTTATTTTGTCCGAAATGCCAGAATCTCTGGTGACATCTCACAAAATTTCAAGAACCACCAAACAGTAAATGAGAGCAGGTACAGGGATTCTGCACATAGACTTAAACACACAGCACGACCCGCGGATCAGAATCAGTTAGATGTCGCCTTTCTCACAGTCGGGGCTGAAAGCCGACAGCTCGCTGATCCGGGTCCGCGCTTTGTGTTCACGCCCTTTATGCGCTGATTCTAAAGCTGTTAGTTTGATCTCTCTCCAAACAATATTGACCGAACCAGCAGCAAAAGAAGATCCAAACGCTTCACATAAACATCGTCATGAATTCACTCTTTTACTGTTTTGCTTCCATTGCGATGCGCAGCTCTCTCTCTCTCCCTCTCCCCCCCCCCCCCCTCTCTCTCGAACAGTTTCGCTTTCTTCATTATTCGCTTGCTTGTTACACCAGTCTACCGTTGCTTACAGGCTGTCGGCCGCTGTTTTTTCCCCTTTTACATTCTTCCGAAAAGAAAACCTAATTTCTGCTGTTCAATACTGAACAAATTGAAACTTTTTAAAATTATTCAAAATGCAAAATGCTTAGCCATGTCTCTAATAAAACCGCTGTAACGTCAGAGGTAATGTTGATTAATTAATGGTTTTCTTTCGTTTTTGATGTACTGCAGAATATTTTTATAAAATCCCAGGCCAGGAAAATCACCTACATGTTTTTCTGTGTTTTATCTTCAGCTACTTTGACACAAAGGCATCTGCTGTGATGCTCACACCTTGGATAAAGTCTTGAGAGTGTCAGCTTCCTTTTTATAGATACAAAAATATGTAAATGTCCTGATCTGAATTATATCTCTGACTGTCAAAATTTCCCAGATTTAAATCGAATCGAATCGAATTAAATCGAATCGTGGATCGAATCGATTCGGGACCTTGTGAATCGGAATTGAATCGATTCTAGAAATCAGTGACGATACCCAGCCCTACTTCCAATTACAAGACGAACGCCCAACTCTTGAGCCACGATCGCCCCGTTGTCCAGTATTCTTACATCGTTCCCTCTACCAGAACAAAAGAGAAACCTCTGGCTGCAGACAAGGTTGAGTTTCACTTTTCGATTACATTTTTTAAAAAGTCTCTTATTTGTAAAAGTTGCATCAAGTATATATGTTTTATTAGCCCATCACAGGGAGTGTACGGGCACATTCAGTGAAGGAAACATGAACAAATGTGCAGCTGGTAACGCAACATGGAAACAAACCTGGAAGCTAGAAAACTTCTTTGGTTTATGAAGAAACAATATTCATTCAAGTGAGCAGGCGCCATCTTCAGTGTCCAATATCGCCTTCTTCTTAGTGCGTCCGTGCGCTACATTAATGGTGTCAGACCCCGCCCTCAGGAAGAAAAATGTAAAGGAGGGAGTGAATTTTGAACTTTTAGCTGTAATTTCAGAAGTTTTGCACCTTTTCTTTTTGATAAAGACTCTTTTGCCATTCATTCTGCACCACAGATACACAGTTAAATGACAGCAAAGTTCCTGCTTTTCAACCATCTACTACAGATATTTTCATCTACCACAGTTCAAAAAATTACAAAAGGTATGTTTTATAAATACAGGGCAGTCTGAGTAGAAGCTTTTCTGTGTTTTTACACACATATCAAGTGATGAAACGGAGACGTGCTGCTTGTATTAAAATATTAGTTTGTTTGAAATCCATGGACTGTGTTTATTTGTTCAGTACTTCTGTTCTGCTCCTTTGCTTAATGAGTATGTCAGGGACCGAGCAGTAAGGCAGAGAGGACTCAGGTGTTTAATTCAAGAGAAAAACCCAACAATCATATGACCCCCTATGAGCAGCACTTTGGTGACAGTGGGAAGGAAAAACTCTCTTTTAACAGGAAGAAACCTCCAGCAGAACCAGGCTCAGGGAGGGGCGGGGCTTTATTGACCCATATATATGAAAAATAATTAACAAAGCCAAAAACTTAAACAGGCAGACCAATTAAAGAGGTCAACTCAAACTACAGTCAAAATAACAACTTAACAAAACCTCAAACAAAGAGAAGACAAACTGAGCCGCGAGGGAGCTTAAATCAGCTAAACCATCTGACACACAAGGGGAAGACAAAAATGGCTGCCATATAACCAACTAACACAAAACAGTTAAACTCCAAACACCCCCACGCAACAAAGCAAGTGGTTCAGTCCGATGAGGCTGTCAGCAGTACTTCAGATGCCCCAGCCCTTTGACACACCTTTTACTAACCAGGAAGGAGACGCCAAACCCCCACCCAGGTAAGTCAAGCGCAGAAAGATGATTTAATATAAATCAGAACTGTGACCTCACAGTGTTGATATGTGTGCACTCCGTACAAACATTAAAAAAAAATAAGCTAATTTAATAGAGAAACAACATATTTGAGTAGAATATATTTAAAGCAGTGACAGCAAAGTAAACTAAAGGTCAGGTGTGGAGCTTACCGTGTGTGGCTTTGCATCACAGAGCTACAACTTTCATGTAGACAAAAGGTAAGAAACATTGTTACTTTTAGATGGGAACAAGTGAAATGTGTCTGTAGATGTTTCTGACGGCCAGATCATCATGATGTCTGAACACAAACTGAAAGAAACATGTAAAGGCATCATATTAGCTCCAGATCACAGCTATATAACAAACATATATATATATCTATCCTTAGCGCTGAATGAACTGGGACCATGTCCTTTATCTGTGGTGGACTCCAGCATATGTTCTATAAATAACATGTTCCTGTTTAAAGCCCTTATATGACCCTCATGAAGTACTTTAATAATAAGAGCACTGGTTATTATGGCAGTTATTGAAGCCGTATGGGCAGAAATCGTAGTCTTCTAATTCTCCAGTTATTCAGAACTGCTGTGGTCGCATCTGGTTTCTCTCAGGTTTAAATCAATCCATGTCATGATTCACTCTGAGAACCAGCGCAGCCGCTCGGAGGTCCTCAAAGAGCTCGTGTATCTGGATCTCCTCCTCTACTCGTGTACTTGTAAAAGTTTGCGAGCGTGGAAAGTTTCGTTTAACGGTATCCAGAATGATTCCCTTTGCTTGAAGGCATTTTACATCAGACGTCCCGTTTTAGTGCTGGACGTGTGCAGAGGGGGATTTCCAGGAGCTGCCCTGGTTTTCTGACAGTCTGACTGCTTGATGGCGAACAGTTAAAATAGCTGAAATTCTTGTACGGAGAGTCGGCGGGACGTATTTATCCTTTATTTCATCGAATGCTGTACGGCACATTTGTTTTCCATTAGACATCCATTTCCAATATCAGTTTAAAAAGTTTCAAAATTCCAGATGATGCTCGTTTATGTTTTCCAAAGACAACCACAGAACTGCTCAAAATGAGTCACATGATGAAAATATACATTTGAAATATGTTCCTTTTAAACACTGTACCTCATTATAACACCCTACTGTGCTGTATGTACACTAATGGCTGACATTCTTGACAAACTTATTGACACTTTTATTGCTCTGAATTAGAGATTAATACATTCATTAGCATGTTATCATCAGTAGTAGTAGTCAGAGTGGAGACAGGAAATGTGCAGAGAAATTAATATGATCGACATACCAAACATGGATGTTGCACAACTCATGACATTAAAAAACAAAACAAACTCATGTTAATTATTTTCAATCCAGTTATATGAATAAATATTTAAGAATAGGAGTGAAGTGCTCATCACAAATTCATGGATGACCTTATTCTGTACATACACTGTATTTGGCAGTAGTGTTAAACTTTTGCATTACTGCTGTGTTATTGAGAACAGCCGTGGACAGCAAGTGATGTCAGACAAAACGTATCAATAGAATGATTGATAAAAGGCATTTTTATAGCTCAAAGGCATCGTTTTTGACACAAAGATGAATCATGTGAGTGTTCTGACTTTGTCTCATCTTGATTGGCCGAGTGGATGCTATTTTGTGTCTTTCAAAGCATTTACATCTAAACAAACCTACCCTACAATCCTGTTGCACTTAAACTGGAACTTGCAGCGTCCATTAGGGTTTAATGACACAAACCAAGTGTATGTATACTGCACTCTGTACTGTCTGTCTGTACTGGCTGGGCCAGTTTGAGTGAAACGTTGCATGAATTTTTCCCACATGCAGCAACTGGATGTTTTTTTTGGAGCAGATTTATTATAAGTCCAGTTTTGGGGGGTTTCCATTTATATTTTTACTTTCCCATCTGCATCCTTTCACGTGTCCTGCTCAGCGAATGTCACCCATATGTAAAATAATGATCACCCAAATTTGTATTTTCTTTGAGTCACCACTAAATACAGAAAGAATAAACTGAAAAAGTATTGTTGTGGATATTATTATGATGGAAAGAAAAGGACTGAAGGTTTCTCTGCTGCACAGTTTATGTCCAGGAACTCTGGTGTCCAACTGTTTAAAGCCGTGCCAGAGAGCCATTTGGAAAACAAGTCTTATACATAAATAACTCTTTCAAAAGGAACAAATTAGTTAAATCCACAGACATGGCTGAGAGGTAAATGCACAACAGTGATGTTGATTTGGCTCTTTTAATAGAAGCTTTTAAAAATAAGAATAGAGCGTAAAACTAGCTTTAATTTCCAGTTATGGATTCATTTTGTGCTTGTTACTGGAGCCAGATCAGAGTTTTACTTTTTAATTAAACAAATTGTTTAGGTGTTAGGAGGCAGAGTTTTTCCATAGCGTTCCATTCAACGGCGCTCGGCGCTCTGTATGCGACAGCGGACGAACGGCTCCATTGTACGTAGGAAACAAAAGAAACTTTATAGAGAGTCTCTGAAGCCGTGAATGTGAATATAACATTAGCCTTGAAATGAGTTTTGAATGCCCGTCTGGTACCGTGAGTGAGAGAAAGAACACGCACAACTCTGAGAGGCAATAACAGGTCAGATTTCCCCAAAGGTTCTGACACCGGCACCGAAATTAATTGCAGTCTTCTGAAGATGAATAAAGGCATTTGTGCTGTGATTAAGTAAGCTGGAGCGTTCCCTCCCTGCAGGCCTGAACCAGCATTCAATAAGCCCACAGCAGCGCCTGCCTGCCTGATGGACTTTGCTTCCAAGGAGCTGCAGAGCCTGACAGGAAACAGAATGCCTGCACACACACATTTGTATACTTGTCCTGTGGAGAAACGCTCCCCCACGCCCACGCCCACGCACGGGTTTCTGCGTGCAGCACAGGTTATATGTAAAATGCAAAAACAAATACAGGCCTGTCATTTTTCAAACAGCAGGAGCAATAACAGAACGCCTGGTACGCATGAAAAAGTGTGTGTGAAGTGGAGGCGCAGCTGACGCGCTGTGAACGAGGCCGTCAGCGGCTCGCCCTGATAAGAGCATGTTTATGATACTGTACGCGAGATCTGACTGACTGTCAGTGCGAATGGAGCCGTCGTGCGATTTTCATCGTCACCTCGGCTGACAACGCGGCCGCACAGTTTATAGCATCTGGGAGCAATAAAGTGTAGCAGAGATAGCAGAGCTGTGATGGAAGTTGTGAGAACTGCTGGACTGTATCGAGGTCGTCGGCTCTTTATGAACACGGGCCTCAAAATTTACGGCGATAACGTGTTCTACTTTAGATTTGATTTGTCTGACTATTAGTGACTTTAGGGGTGGATACCCCGAGTTGTTTAGGTAAAAAAGGCAGCCCGCACGGGTGAGTCATTTCTTCCATAAGCTGTCAGGAAGTTTGAGTTTCAGCAGTGCTTTTCTCCTTACGTTTTAAAGCTGTTTGGATTGCTGTGTTTTGAAAGTTTGCCATCTTCTTACCTGGATCAGTGTCAAATCCTATGAGCCGGCGAGATTTACTTTCCTCGCCGAGTGCCACGCAACGGATCGGTCTGGTCAACGTTACATGTCGACCGGCAGCCAAATCGTTTGCGAGCTGCTTCTCACTCACACGATTTTCTTGTTTATGTTAACTTAATCTCTCTGACAAACACTGTTCCACTTCTCCTTGCAGTATTCTCCTTACATCCATGTGCACTTATGGAAGTCGGAGCCTGGAGAGTCATCGCCTAGAAAATGTTTAAAAAGCATTTCTAATATTCCATCATTTCCAGCCTAATATTTGGCAGGGAGGCGAGGGGATATGTAATATCAAGGCATGCAAAAAGGAGTTAACGTCTGCCTCTGTTTTCAGCTCGACAGCAGGAAAAGTCTAAAAGCGTAGCCTTGGGCCTGCGATGCACTCAAAGCTCTGACATTTGCTGACATTCGGTGTAATATCATTTATTTTTTGCTTTTAAGGGTGCTCTCATTTTCTAACTGCCTTAAAAAAACCCTCAGAGATATTGAGCTGAATTTACCCTTTAATTATCTCCACCATCGGGTTTGTCTGCACATTTGGCTTCAATAGGCACACTGCGATTATCTAATGCAGTGTTTTTCTTTCGGATGCTGGGCTGGGACACGGCTGTAGTTCCAGGGACAAAACAGATTCCCAAATTACTCGAGGGAGGTTGATGTTTCAACCTATTAAAATTCAAAAGTGTACACAATTAAAAACAGGCAGATTCATTACTGTAGTGCAGACTGTTAATCTATATTTCACTAAACTTTTATACACAGTGCGCTTTGGGGAAACAAAAACCGGAGAGAGCAGAAATGAAAATCTATTGTTGGCAAAAGGATGTTTTCAAGTCAAATTAAAGTATTTGTGGTGTTCTGTTGCAGTTCTAACTACTGACGTGGCTCCAGGGATGGTCCACACGGTCGCACTGCTGTTAAACTTGGCAGAGGCACACATGCTCCACAGAGGATTCTGACTGCTGCTGATCCCCTCAGTTGTTCCCTTTAGCACCTCTGTGAGGCCGACATTTTCTACCATATTGGGTGGATTTCTATTATATTTGGTGCGGGCATCCACTGTCCCTCAGGAGTCGCGGTTGCAGCTTTGGTGATCCTCTGACTTTTCAAATGGTAAATTTGCCAGAAAACCACAGTGCATGGCCAAGTCGCTGTGAAGCAAAGGAGAGAGGAGCTCTGCCAGCCTCTAAGCTTTCTTCTAACATTTGAGCAAAATAAGAAAAGCAGTACGATAAATATCATAAATGTTATTCCTGACACATTTATGGTCCCTTGTGTTTAACAGGTCAAATGCTAAAGGTGTGTGTGTGTGTGTGTGTGTGTGTGTGTGTGTGTGTGTGTGTGTGTGTGTGTGTGTGTGTGTGTGTGTGTGTGTGTGTGTGTGTGTGTGTGTGTGTGTGTGTGTCTTCAGTTACGTTTGTGAAAATAACCCAGATGAAAATGAAGTACAAAAAAATATCCACAAAAACAAAACCGAAAAATGTATTGTATCATTATCTAAAAAAAACTGCGGCAAGTTTCAGGTATAAATGAGACAAAAGGTTCCCAAATGCTGACATAGGGCTGGAGAGCGTTGCAGCTGCCTGGAAGGATGTGGACAGACCCAGTTTAAGTAAATGGATTTCACCGACACAATCACGGACGAGCAACGAGGCTTTGATAGCATCTGGGGCTCCTTCAGAAACGTTCCTGCTAATAAAGACTTTCCCCCTTTGGTGGAGACTGTTGGGGACGGTTCATGAGTGTCCCTCTGCAGGACATTTGGGAATATGTTTATTGCTCAACACTGGACGATTACTTTCTAATTTACGTGTATTGTATACCTGCGAGTGAGAGTAATGTATGGTGGGAGTCGCACACAATTATCCCCCCTCCTTTGTTTGCTTGTTTGTTGCTTTTTTGTCCTTGATGCTGTCATATGTGCGACGGTGGTCTGTGTAGCTTGTGGTTTATGTAAGTTTAACTACTTGTTTTGTTACACTTACAGCTTGTGTACAGAGCTGTGTTCAAAAATAAATACAGAAGAATAACTTGTGTTACTGCACAGGAGTGATTTCAGCCATCGCTCTAACTTAAACTCTCCTGAAAGTCATGGGCATGAAGTTGGGGAAGCAGCTGGGAGGGCACGGCTCTACAGCAGCCCCCTGTGTGATGCTTGTTAAGGTTCAAAAATTGAGGAAGGAGAGTACAAACAACCATTGGTCCAGAAGATCTTGGATGGATCATCTAGACACTCTCACTAGTGAAGCTTTAGACCATTAATGAACCTGAACATCAACTCAAATAAGCACAGATATGCAATATGTATAAAATAGTTATAACTGCACCTGGAATACAAAATTAATATAATAACTTGTATGCATAAACATCTTAAGGCCATCTTAAAGCTATCTGTTACATTGTTAAAGCAATGATCAATTTGAATAACCTAGTAATTCAAATGGCCTCGTCTGGCCTGCTGCTCAGAATAACCTAAGACTGGTTTCACTTCTGCAAACTCTCTGCAAGCCTGTTTCCTGTCAGCCTGTGACTTAGTCTTTCTGAAAGACACACACTGTTCAACCTCTGAATGCAATATAAACTACAGATTATATTATTAATGCAATGGTGATGATGATTATTCTTTAACAATAGCAGTAAAATAATTTCCCTGCTCCACATGCTGTAGAGCCATTAAATAAATGAAACGGACCTGGAATTTTTAAATTTCAAATTAAACATGAAACTCATTTGTATTATTTCTATTTATTTTTCCTTTCATTTGCCCGTATTGTGTGAGCACAGCTTTCATTAACCCTGAAAAACAGATTTACTTTTTTTGCATGTAAACCAACAAACTCTGCACAGAGTTAATATGCAGTCTGGTACCGAGACGAGGAGCTCGCATGCCTCTGAGGAGGTCTGCTGCTTTGTTGTCAGTTCTCTCTTGTAGCGCAGCTTAACTGTGTAATACTGTAAAAAACACCATTATTGAGTCAGTAAAAACATTGCAGACATACCACACAGAGACAGACTGCAGACCTTTCTGTAGATATCTCAGCAATGTAAAACTGGCTTTTTCCAAGTGTAACTGTTTTATTTCTGCTCTCTGCCTCTCCAACTTCTGCTTCAGGAGGAACTCCACTTCACTCAGCCCTTGACCTCAACCTCAGAGAAAACTGCCTCCTGATCAAAAGAGAAACACAAAAACCCTTAAATGCCACTTTGCCCAAACCAGAGACGTGATAACACGCAACACCTGCACTGTAGCCACCGCTCTGATTTTTGTGTGCTCATATACGGCTCCGCATCTATAAAGGTGAATGCACCAATGTGGAAAACTATAATAACAGGAAGCTACTGTTTTGTTTACAGTATAGTACAACGTTTTAATTTATTTAAATTTCAGTTATTTTTGATATTCAGACTTCTGTGGACATCTGATGTGGTTTCCTCTGTTTATGTAGACTGCAATATGGATACTAAAATTACACCATTGTGTTATACTGCCGAATATTTTGCACAAGCACGCTCTGACTATCCCAGATTACTCTAAGTACACTGTAAAATAACAGCCAGCAAATCCAGATTTCTGCTGGACTCTTTGAAATCAAGTCCCTGTACCTGTGTGATGTGTAATTTTCCACCTGAGCGTCTGTAATATTTCACTTCAAAGTAAAACGTTTCTACACGGTGATGCTCAAAGCCACCCAACACCTCCTGTTTCCCTTTCTTCTCTCAGGCAGCAGTGAAGCGTTCATCACTGCCTAATGATCGGAACCACGAAGGTGATCTTTATAAGGTGAAGCATCTGCAAACAGACATGTGTTGGAGGCACTTCATACGTCAGAACCTGCCTGCGTGGGTGATCGGTGGCAATTTTGTGTCAAAATCTCACCACAAATCAGCGCGCCATGAAAAGGAGAACGTCGAGAGATGGTCTGTGCTGAAACCTCGGACATGTCGAAGATGCAGAAAAGACTAAAAGCTCATCTGCTCCACTCACCGTCTGCTGTTTGCCTGTAGTTTCTTAATAATTCAGAGCCAGAAGACCAGAGTCTGCCCGGCTCCATTTATTTATCTGTTTGTTACCGTAGCACCTCGCGACCTGTAACTGTCACACACACTGCTCTCACTTCAGTCGCAAAATTATTTATTAGGTATGAACAGAATGGGGGGAAAATAAAAGCCCCGAGTCACAATGCGTCTTTGTGCGGCCGTTAAACCAGCACATGAATTATTTCCATTGGAAGTCACCCCCCACCCTCCTATTTTCCCATTTTGTTTTTATCACTTTTCAAGTTTTTAAGTGTGCGTCGTGGCCTCCCCCCCCTCCCCTCTCGTTTGAAATGTATCGTTGGCAGAATAATGGAGAATTACCCTGTCTATAAAAAGCTCCTGAAGTCAGGAGGTACACCGCTGCCAAACGACACTGAAGCAATTACCGTATGTTTCAACACCCTTTTCATAGGAAGGGATCTGTCTCGAGGGCCACTCACCGTGGGTATGAGACTCATTTGGTTCACATTACCATATCCTCCTGCAGCACAGTCGAGCCCTAGCTGTCACTGCCTCATCTATTCAGTGTCTGTGTGTGATGACTGTGTCCTTGCATCAACAGAGGATGAAGGAAGAGAAAGAGAGAGAGACGGGGGAAAAAACGTGCTCGCAAACATGTCTTTGTTTTCATTTCTCAGGCATCAAGCGAGAAGCGAGTCTCTGCTACTCGAGTGACCCGACGTGACTGAGAAATTAGATTAAAAAGGAAAAAGGGGAGATGGAGGGCTCTTCCTCGCCGTCTTGGTGCTGTTGGGGAATTGTGTATTCAGCAGATAAAGGTGATATTCGCTGCCTTTCCCTTCTCAGAGAACAATGCTATTGTTGAATGTCACAAAAGGAGCAAGAGGATTCTCAATAAGAACCCTGAAAGATGGTGTGATTTGTTTCTCTCCCGCTGTTTCATCTCCCCAGATATTTCCAGCGCCGCCCTCCTCCCTCTCTGTCCCCTTCTGGCGCTTGAACTCTGAGTGGGTTTGCTGTTAATTGGATTCAGATTGCAGAGATAATACAGTCTTACGCAGAGCACTGCTTGGCCCGGACATGTCGGCTTTTCCTGAGCTCGGGCCTCCGGTTAATGCAGATGAAGTAAGTACGGTAGCCTCGCAGAGAACGTGTGAGGAAACCGTCTGCTGTGCATCTGCACGCCAGGCGGCATCGCCAGCGGGGAGGAGGTCACCCAATCATTAGTGCCCCGGGGATGATGTCATCCTGCTGTGCGCCGAATGCCAGTCAGCACCCCAAACACACACACGTGTCCCTCCCTGCCTCAGAGAATGCATCATCACCGCTGTACCGCTGACTCAGCGTGGTGTAGTTGTTTGTGTGCATGTACGATTGTGCGTTTGCATAAGTAACCTTGACATGATGTGCTAACAAAAAACATTTTTAATGGGAAGTCACACTAAAAGAGCTCGTTCTGCCACCAGTCTGAGCTCCAGCTGTCAGTGAGGATAACTTTCAAACTACCTGTCTGGCCTGCCGTGATGACGAACGTCAGCATTAAAGTCAGACTGTAATTCCACAAATCATGCACTTCCTATTTGCGAATCCCAGGAGGGAGGAAAGTACCTTTTCCCGTTTGTTTTAAAGGGCCGACTGAGACAAAGGCCTTTACATGTGGAGGAAGTGCGTTTTGTTGCTTCTCCTCGGATGAGGAATGTAGCCAGGAAAGAAGCGACGCAAAACGAGACGGCAAAAGGAAAAGCAGCGAAAAAAAGATGCACGAGTGGTGGCGCATCAAAAAGCTGCACATTTGTTTTCAATTTCCGGCAACGATCCCTGAAACCAAATCAGAGCGCTCACGCTGGAGGGCCAAATTGGCACGAAACATGCTCTTACCCTCCCACATCACCCCGTTCTGCCGTTCTCTACAATAATATTTTCTTTCACAGGCAACGAGCATGTTTGATCGCCCCTTTTATTAGAGAAGAGGCCCGCTTCAGAAGTGCCTCCCTGCCGCCCGTTCCCACCACTGTCGCTGTCTGTCTTCGCCACCACACGCTGTGCAGCCTGGCGCGGGGAACGCGAAAACTCGGGGCTCGGGGGCTCAGATGTGGAATAAAGCGCCAGATCGGGCCTCGGTTCTTCCATCCAAAGGGTCATATTATGTTCAGAGGCTGGCTTTCCTCCACGAAGCCAGGCTCCTTATTGATCAATAAGACAAGTCGCCTGTTTGCATTAATCCCACAAGCTGCCCACATGCAGGAATCTGCAGCACAGGGGAAAAATCTTCCAAGAGGTAATTTCTTCGTGTTTGCAGCGAAGAGGTCTTGGGAAAAAAAATCCCAAACTCATTCTGTTTTTATAGTTCCCCTCACTGATTCTTTTATAAGCGCACAGACTTGGCAGGCAAATTCGGGTTTCCTCCCCTGACTACGAAGGAAAAAAGTACCACTTAATGTCTATCCCCTTTGTTCTCTGCGTCGAGTCAAACCATTGGATGATTTACATCAGAGGTTAGGCCCAAGGTATTGTTTGAAGGCGAGCTTGGAATTCCTACTGCACTGAGCGTTTCCTCTATTTTCTTTAGTCTGGCTTGCACATCTTGACCATGACAAGTAGTGAAATGCCAACATGCCCCAGATTATCTCTTAAGGGACAAGTGTGCAGGAGCCTGCTTCCTGCCTGCATTGTTCCAGAACAGTATCCTGTTTATTACAGCTGGATGAGCCGCAGAAGAATGGCTGGGCAACACCTACATTTGTAGCTGTGGTCATGCATTAAATTGGGACTTTTAGCAGAGATAAGAGGGAGCGCTAAAGTTGAGAAACAGATGTCCAAAACAAAGCCGTCAGTCTTCTTTGTCTTCACAGATTAAAACGATCGCGTCCACTCCCCTTTCTTAAATGCTTGTTGAGTTTTCAGATCTTGTGCATAAAAATGCTCATTTTGTATGTTCGCTCAGCGGCTCTGAGGAGGCAAACGCTTATTATGGAGCTCTCTGTTTTTTCGCGCTGATGGATTACCTTGTTGAATTTACAGGAGAATGTATCATAAATCACTGCTACGCTGACCTTTCCTTATAAAATGTGAATCAAAAGGGAGAGAGCTGTTTTGGGTGCAAACTATCAGACTGCTTTGGCTGAGGAAGTCTTTCAAGGCATCTGTCAAATATGGATATTACAGTAAAGCACTGATGTAAGCCAGCAGACGGTAAAGAAAACCCTGAGTTATGGCTGTGGACAGAACATAACCTATTCCCTTCCATATACATGATTACAGTCATTGACAAGCACATCACACTGTGTTTTTACTGAGCTTTACGTGGCCTTGTTCTGACTAAATGGACACTGTGAATGCGTGACTATGAAAGTCAAACTGTCACTCCACTTTAAACTGCTTCTTTGTGCTCTGCCAGTACTCGCACAGAATCTTATTGTGACGTCGTGTACGTACAGCTTTTTCTCCTGGGAACCAGCTCCTGTGTCGGAGTTGAATTAAAGCGTCACAGGAATGAATACAAAAATTCTGAAATGAGTTGACAGCAATTTACACTTCATCTCATTTCTTTGAATGTGGGTTTTGGCTGCATGAAGCAGGGTCTGAGGTTAACACAGTCGAACACCTAAGCAAATACTCCGCTCATGAAAACGTTCACGTGTCCCACAGAAGGGGTTTGACAGCCCTTCTGTAATCTCGTTTTGCCACCCGAAACCCCCCCCCCCCCCCCCAAAAAAAAGGAAATAAAATAAACTACTGCACTCAGTTGTTTACTTAAAATTCTTGTTCAAATTCATATGTAGTGTGAATATGTGTTGCTAGCTATAGCCTGGAACCAGTTAGCATAGCTTAGCACAAAGAGTGGGTACAAACCAGTTAACCTGACTAATACCCAGATCAAAGGATGACTGTAAAGAGCATTTGACAAATTTCTTTTGCCAAGACAAAAGGTTAATTAAAAACACTGAAAGATACTGGTTGGCAGATTTCACCATTGAAAAATCTAAACGGTAAGCTAACCGAAGCAGCTACTAGCTTCAGTAAGTGGCATTCATGTCATGAGTTCTCACACCTGCCATGAGGCAGGAAATTCTATGACTTTGTTGAATTAGTGCTAGAATGCTAACAGTGACTGAATAGTGAATCTGCATAATTTTAGTTTTTATATGTTAAAGATGAAAAATGATATCTTTGCAAGAAGACCTGCAGAACCTGCAGTCAGCTGAGACTGAGCGACAAAACGTTTCTCCCACTGAAAACGTCCAGATGAACAGAATCAACCATTTGTGGATTTGCAAGAAGACTTCCTGTAAAGAATGGGCAAGCACTTTTGGACTTGACTAAACACTTTCTTGACACATTTAGTTACTCATTTTGTGTCATACTGAACAGGTGCCGTTTGTAAATCATGGTCATACGACTATTAAAACATCAAGATGTTGACGGCAAAAATATTTATCTCGAGGCTTCATAACAGAACTTTACAAATCGTCTCAGCGGGTGACCTCATGCTAGCTATAGCCAAACAAACCCGTTTGGCTATGGCTAGCAAACGCCCTGTGAAATCACGTTTCTATGCTGTGCTGTTGAGCTTCTGTGGAAGTTTCTCCCACCACCACGTCCTCATTCTTTTAATGCTGTCACAGCAAAGAGTTAGAGAAAAATTTAAACTGTACATAATTCTTCATGCTATCGTTCCAGCCATGCTAATACTTTAGTTCTTGATAAAACCTTAAAAAAACATATTTTGGCCATTCAACTTAATCAAATCCTCTATCCCGGCACAAGTACAGTCATTCTTGAGCATGTTTCTCCAAATGAAGTAAACTATTTGACAGAGATTATCCTCGGGAGAGACTGCCAAAGTAGAGTATTAACAAAGGGCAACTTTCCCGCCACGCATTTTTCACGCCAGCAGCACAAAGTGAAATTGGTTTCTGAGCTCCTAATGCACCGGTCTCCCCTGTCAATGGGTGATTAGCTGAAAGGGCTTTCATATTATGGCCAAAGTTGCAAGGCTCCTTTCAGACGAGAGTCTCGTAAAAGTTCGGGAGGTTCACTTTTCTCATTAGGTTGGAGTCAGCTTCGATTTCCTGTGTGAGCGTGGAGTGGCAGGCCTTGGGTGACTGTTCTAAATGTAAATCATGGCTGAATGGAATTACACCGACAGTCAGACATCTGTATTTTAATTGGCCCCCGGCCACTGCCCCCCTTCTTCCCCTTCTTCACTCCCCCACCCTTTCCAGCCCCTAGCAACAGGCTCCCACAAAAAAAACACATTAATTTATATCCCTGGCGCAAAGAATACACCCGGCTGGTGTGTGCAGAACAAGGGGAAAAGGGCCTGCAACCTACATGGCAAAAACAATATTTAGCAAATGAAATCACTGCTACCATCCTCGCCGTAGCATCAGGATGACAAGGCGGCCCAAAAATATTTCACTTGGCCACTTGCTGTGGGTTCCTGCAGCCTTTGCCCGCACATGTTTGTTTTGACTCGAGGCTGCTTATTTTCACTATAGGCTATCTGGCCGTGGGCTGTTAATTGTGAAGGGATCTGGACAGAATGGTGTGTTTTGAGGAAAGGGATTATTTCAGTCAGTCCAAGTGAAGTGTGTATACAGCGGGCCTGCTGTTTAACCGGGGTGGTCGCTGTGCACTTGAAAGGAGAGGCGGCTGGGAAGAAAGACAGAAGTAGAAGAGAATAATGGCGAAATTGAATCTTTCTGAGATGAAAGCGTCGCAGGCTGATAGAGCGATGATGACCACACATCCTAATGAGCAAAGTCGTTAGGATGTGTGGGAATCCAGATGCAAACCTCAGTGTGTTGTTAGTTAATAGTAACAGGAAACCACAAGGCCGTGTTGTGTTGAGGACTTGGTGGAGATGGGAGCGAGCGGAGACCTCAGATGGATTTATGGATAATAGGTTTATTGTACAAGCTAATTGTTAGAGGATCTGGGCTGCGTGGTGCGTTTGGAGAAAAGGGATTATTCCGATCAGCGTATCCCACCGGTGGAATGTGTGGCTGGAGTCCAGCGTTGGGCCTTGGTGTATGGAGGACACTGTGTCTGGACGAATAAGAGGTGGGAATGGGAGACGGTGAGAAATGTGCTTTGACTCTAAGACAAGCGCCTTAAACCAGAAGAAACAGTGGACTCGTTAGACTTGAGCAGAAGGCTGATGAAAACGCCTCATGCTGAGGCCTCGGCTGAATTTACTGCGTGGGAATAATTGAACTATGGATTTTCTTTTGTTCATGTACTTTTTTTTCTTTTGCTTTGCTTTTATTTATTTCCCCTAAGTTCTTTTCCTCTAATCTGCCATTTGCCACAGGATTTACATCCCAGTATTGAGTACACCCAGAGAACCACTCAGCGGAATAAGTCCATTACTCACTCAATTACTGGAACAGCACGGCCTGCTGGGTTGGGTTGGGGGAAAGGCAGGATGGAAGGTCTTGCGGCTACTGTAGGACTTTAGTGTGTCAACAGTTTTGGCTAAATTTCACTCCGTGTCTTTCTGCGGGGCTCCTCTCCATCCCGGGAAGCTATGTATTTAGGCCACTCAGATTGTAGGTTCATATCGAGCATTTGTCATTTAATTTGGCACTCGGCAGTTATGTGGTGATGAATATTAACATAATATGCCCTTCCCTGGGCGTTCTGTTGTTTTTAGCTGTATGTATTTAGATACTTTAATTACAGAACAGAAAATGTGATTTATTATAGAGTGCAGCACATGCGCCGCTCCTCAGGGCCACGGTGAACAGCTTGCCATTGTTGCAGGCTGTGTGATACTGAGTAGCTAACACACTGGGGTCCCCTCTGCACTGTATGTAACCATATATGGAACAATCACCGCTGAAATTATTTGCTTTGCCTGGGAATCCTTTGAGAGAAGGTGCGCACACACACTTTTATGTTCCAGCTCTCCGTCTCTTGTTTATTTGCAGCACAGCGCCAGGCCTATCGAGCACCGTCTTAGCTTTCATCTTCGTACCGTGTAGCCAGGACTTCCTCCTGCTTAGTTTGTGCAGACATCTGGTATTGTGGACTTTGGGTCAGGGGCCCCGCTCAGGAGAAAAGATGAGATATTAGCATGTGGAGAAAGAGAAAGCGAGAGGTAAAGACAGACAGGAAGGAGAGGGGAAGAAGAGAAAGTGTGTGTGAGAGAAAGAGAGCTGAGCACATGTGCATTTGCACACATGCGGCATAAATCATCACAGACCCAAAGATAATAGAGAACGACAGTCCCCACAGTCTGCTAAATCAAGGCGCTGCTTCCTCAGTCTATTCGGTAATTGCACAGAGTGCTGATCAGGTTGTTTTGTGGCAGCTACGCAGAGTTTGGGAAACTAAAGTGGCCAGGAGCGAGCAGACAAGCTCACATCATCTGTGGGCGATCTTTAAAGGAAAGGCAAGGATTCATCAGCAGCCGTGGTCATCAGAAGGCAAAGCGAGCCGGCGAGATTGCTTTGGGATGGCTCGGTAGTGGGTGGGGATGCTGTTTGATGGTTGCCAGAAGTGGGCAGTTGTAGAATCGGGAGAGGTGTCAAAGTCTGGTCTGACTCAGGACATACAGGAAATAGAAGCTGCCCTCTTCGTGTAGCCTGAACTGTCTGTTATCATTTGTGTCCGTGCCCTCAATTCTTCACCCGTTAGAACAGCGAAGATTCATTTGCACCGTGTCATTCACGTGAAACGAGTAAGGCCTAACCACGCTGTGCCGCGTTCTTAGTCAGCAGCTCGGCGAATGAAAGAAGCCGGACTTGTCAGCGAGCGGCCATCTTGAAAAACATTACGCAGTTATTTGGATGATAATTTTTTTAAGCTTTATGTGAATTCAAATAAATTGGTCACTTAATCTAAGAAGCTTGGCTGACTTTAAACACATTTCAAAAGTTTGTTCCCGTGGGTTTCAGTCATCCATCTCATTGATGTCGCTAAGCAAAGGTTTTCTGTCTTTTCTGGTTGTTCCCAAGGCTGAAGAAATAACCTGTGCAGTTCCTCATATGGTCACTTTAGGCCAGTTTCAAAAACCGATTCATTCCAACTAAATAGAAACTTAAACATTTTTATAGCCTGGTGTAAACATGGCTTTGGGTTTTGACAGTTATACAGCTTACAGGCCAGGATTTCCAGATTATTTTATTTATTTAAAGAATTTTCATATATGTAGGTCTGGCTCTGTGTCTTCTGACCAGAATGCTAAGGATGTCTCAGAATGCAGAATTCAAAATAGACCAAACATGCATAATTTCTAAGCTTTTATATATCAGGACATAATAAAGTCCTGTGTCACATTGGGAACACGTCCAGGGTGTACCTCACCTCTCTGCCCATGGTAGCTGGGCTCCAGGCCCCTGCTGCCTTGATAACAATAAGCAGATCACAATGGAAACAGATGCACACAATAAAAACATCACCTGGTTCTTTGCAGCCTTTAAAATTATTTGAACCCAAGATTAACGACTGTATGAGACATATTACACCAGGTCAATTATCTATAGAAGTAAAACCGAGCCAAACTAAGCCTCCTTATAAAATATATATATATATATATATAAACCAGGAATAAATAGCAAACATGAGAAATATATATAGAAACAAGAGGAAGGCACACAGTAGAAGAACAGGTTGCAAAGTACTTGGAAGTAGTGCAGTGGACTCGGTCTAAGCAGAGCGAGTGGCCTGAGTGATGAGGTTTACTCAGACCATAGCTGTGGTGAGGTGGGTGGGGCAGGGCTGTGGGTGTGGGAGTGTTTGTTAACAGTCCGAAGTAGAAGAAGCTGTTTGTCAGTCTGGAGGTGTGGGACCTAACTGACCCGAGGAGCGTCCGGAGGGCAAAGAGGTGGTGGGCAGGTGTAGGGGTTGCCTGTGAAGGCCTGGATATAGATACAGTCTAGCAAATGTTAGCATGCTAACTGCTTGCTAAACTTGAACACCGTAGCTTTAGCTCCGCTAGCTCTTACTTTTTAAATGAAATCATTTCATTACTGCCCTGAAACAGCAGATCTTTGAATTATAAAACGTTCATGCATTTCATTGTAGTGGTTTGTATGATGGTCTAAATAACCTTTGCTCAAAGTATTTCAAAAAATGTAATAAAAAACTAGCAAACACAAAACTCACCCTTATATATGTTGTTAGGACTTTCACTTTGACTGCACTACATGACTCCAAGACTTGCACCAACACCACATTATCAAGATTCAAACCTAGATTTTCTAGTGCCATAAATCACATGTTTTTATCAGTTCAGCTGCAGGATAACAAAAGTAAAGAGTCAAAATGTTTTGCGCACTATTAAAATGAGAATTTATTAGATATTTTATAAATTCCATCCCTCCTCTTTCACTTATTTTTATCAGGGTCATGGAGGGGCTGGAGCCCATACCAGCGTACCAGGGTACACCCTGGACAGGTCGCCAGTTTGATGCAGGGCTAACACACCAATTATTCCAACACTACTAAGTACGTGTCTTTGGAGGAATCCAGAGTACATGGAAAGAACCAAACACACCGAGAACATGAAAAGTCCACACAGAAAGCCTGACATTTGAATCAGACTCAGGACTTTAACACCACCACGCTGCTGTGCTGTATTTTAAGAGCTATTGTTTCAGTAAACTTTCCTCCCACATCCAAGACAAAGTAGCTTCAGAGTCAATTAAGATATACTATATGTAGTGTATACATATACATATATATGACTATGAGATAATGAAGCACTCTTTGAGTTGCTGATCAGCGTCTTCTTTGTTGCTACAGTTGGCCTTCAGGGAGCAACATGTTGTTTCTATTTTAGTTTTCACTTGTTTGTTTCTTCTGGATTTCTACTTTAATGGTACACCTAATGCCAGTTTCAATAACTGAACTAAGTATAGGCATTAACTGCTGTTGTAGCTTGTTCGTATGCACTTACCTCCTGCAATATTTGTCACATGGCCAGAAGATTAAAAAGAGACCTTTAGGGGCGTGGTTATGGCGCTGAACTAGGCACACGTATTTTTGTGAGCTCCTGGCGATATTTTAGTAAGTTCCTGAAAACTGTCCTTTAACTGCGTGAACAGTGAGAACTATTGCTTGTAACGAGTTATTATCGTTATCCGCGACATTATGCCGGCTAAGAAAGCACAAAATAAATCTAAGGCACACTTTTCTCTGAGTGAGGAAGACGTCGTCTCTGATGCTAGCAGTCAAGCTAACTCTGCAGGTGATGCTAGCCCTGGGAGTCTCCTGGACGTGAGTACTGGAATGGCCCATAACATGGATGTTATTCAAATACTCGACGGAATCAGAAATGACTTTTCCACAAAACTTGATGTGGTCCTGTCAGCGATCCAAGATGTTAAAAGAGACGTGCAGGACTTTTCGGTGCGCATGGATGGGGCAGAGATGCGCATTAGCAGCGTGGAGGACGCCATTAACTCAGAGAAAGGCAAGATAGATGCGCTAGTTAAACAAGTGGCTCTCCTCACGAACAAACTCGAGGACCTCGAAAATCGCTCTCGTCGCTCCAACCTACGACTAGTTAATGTGCCGGAGAAAATAGAAGGACATGACGCGGTGGCTTTCCTAGAGAAGTGGCTCCCCGAAGCGCTGGGACCAGCAACATTCCCGAGACAACCTCTCATCGAAAGAGCTCACCGGTTGCCCGGCCGGACGCAACCCAACCGACCACCCTCACCGAGAGTCCTCATCGTGAAGTTTTTAAACTTCCAAGACAAGGTTCGGGTGATGCGGGCAGCTATGGCCAAAGGGAAAGTTATCTGCGGGGGCCAAGAGGTCATGTTCTTCCCGGATCTTTCTACAGATCTCCACCGACGGAGGAGGAGCTTCGACCGGGTGAAACAGCAGCTCAGGGCGATGAACGTACGTTACGGATTAATTTACCCGGCGAAGCTACGAGTGTCATCTGGTGGACATACGCATGTCTTTGAGACCCCAGCAGATGCGGAAAAGTTCATCCGAGGTTTGCAGAATACAGAGGACTAGCAGAATATCTGATGGGGACTGCCGAATCCTTCACTATCTGCCCATAACAACTGTAGTTTGAAATTGTTGGATTTAATGGTCAATATCGCTCAGCCTTACTGTTGAATTTTTTGGAGAGAGTATTTTTCTTTTTTGTATTTACTTTGGTTTACCGTTCCTTCGTTCTCCTCAGTTGTATTGGGCATTTTATTTATCCCTTATAGATAACTAGCCACGCCCACTTGTTGATTGGGCTTTCATTTGTGTCTTGGAGTACTGGTTGTTCGACATACAGTCGGCTCTCCGGGATGAGAGTTATGCTACAAGAAAGTTTGTAATGATCATTGTATACATACTTGTTCATGTAGGATATACATTTTCGTCAGGAGACGCAATTGTCCAGGTGGTTTGGTTTTGTTTGACCATGTCAGCTCGGTTTGGTCTAGCTGCTCCCTTGTTTACATTGGATCAGCGTGTGCACTTAACTGCACCCCAAGGTCAGGGGGAGGGCGGGGTAGGGCGAGGGGCTGTCCGGTTCAGGTTGACAGCTAAGGGGGTTCATTTATGGCAGATTTTGTGTTATTTCTTTGTGTTTTTGTATCTTTCACAACGTGTTGCTTTTTACTGGTTTACTCCCACCACAACAGTTAGAGATACTGAAAGGTTTACCAACAACCAAATGAAGATACTATGTTGCACAATCTGTTGTATTAATAAGAATAGATGACTTCATATAAGACTTTTAAATTTACTTCTTGGAATGTGAGAGGAATGGTAAAAGTGGTTAAACTAAAACAGGTTATTACCAGGCTTAAACAACTTGAGTCATCAATAGCGTTTATCCAAGAGACCCACTTACTCAGAGAGGATCTGGTGAAAGTACGTAGGAGATGGCCAGGCAAAGTGCTAGCATCCTGTTGCCCTTCGCACGCGAGGGGGGTTATGGTGTTAATTCATAATTCAGTGCCTTTCCAAGTAAATAACACTGTTTATGATAAAGCTGGCAGATTTTTGGTGGTTCAAGGAACTCTCTTGAAAGAGAATTTCAATTTAGTTAATGTTTATGGCCCTAATGATGATAACCCTTCATTTTTTGAGAATTTATTTCTATTGATAGCTACCCTTCCTGGTAGGATAATATTGGCAGGTGACTTAAATTGTACTCTGGACCCGAGGCTTGACCGCTCATCAGGGATAGACACTTCACACTCTCAAACAAGAAAAAAAATACAACAATATTTGAAAGATCTGAACCTCTGTGATCCATGGAGAATTCAAAACCCCAATAAAAGGGAATTCTCATGCTATTCAGCAGTATTTAAATCCCACTCCCGAATAGATTATTTTTTAATTTCCTCATCTTTGCTACCCAATATAACTAAGTGTATATATGACAGCATTGTGTTGTCAGATCATGCCCCAACCTCACTATTTTATGAGGTAGAACAAGTGAATAGCCGCTCAAACAAGTGGCGCTTGCACCCTAAATGGATACATGATTCTGACTTTATGAAATTTGTAGGAGAACACATTGATCTCTACTTCTCAATTAATACAATTCAAACAACTGCAGCCGTTAGGTGGGAAGCTTTTAAGGCATATATTAGAGGACAAATGATAAGTTTCACCAGTTCTAAATTTAACAAATTCAAACAGACAATGAACGAATTAGACAACAAAATTAGAGAATTAGAGAGAGAAGTTAACATAGATGATTCAACACAGAAAAAACAGGAGTTATTGACTCTTAAAGCTAAATACGAGGAGCTGTCTATGCTTAAAGCTGAAGATGGTTTAATAAGATTGAAACAGACGTTTTATGATCAGGGTGAAAAGCCGGGTAGACTACTAGCTTGGCAGATAAAGAAACTTGAATCTGACAGAGCCATTAATATAATTAGGAACGATCAAGGGGAATTATCTACAGATCCCACAGAAATTAATAACACCTTTGTCTCGTATTATAAAACCCTATATAAATCTGACAGCCCACTGGACCTGGTAAGCCAAAATGCTTTCTTGGATAGATTGATCTTTCCCTGTATTTCTGAGGATGTGAAAAATGAATTGGAGAGAGAAATAAATTTCAATGACGTTTCTGATGCAATTACGAACATGAGAGGTGGTAAGGCTTCGGGTCCTGATGGGCTTCCGATAGATATTTACAAGCTATTTAAAGCAAAATTAATTCCCCCATTATTAGATGTTTATTTGGAATCCTATGAAACAGGTCGCCTCCCTGCTACATTTCGTAGTGCCCTGATCACTCTCATTCTAAAACCGAGCAAAGCGCCAGCCGAAAGGGGTTCTTACAGACCCATATCGCTGTTAAATTCTGACTCCAAAATCATAGCTAAGGCTTTGGCTATGAGGCTGGAGAGGGCTCTTCCAGCCATTATACACGGAGATCAAAATGGTTTCGTTCAAAATCGCCAGGGGTTCCACAATGTGAGGAGAGTTCTCAATATAATCCACGAATGTGAAGAGTTACCTGATACTGCAATACTATCACTCGACGCGGAGAAGGCGTTCGATCGAGTTGAATGGCCCTATCTAATTGAGGTGCTTAAGCGTTTTGGATTTGGTGATCACTTCCGCCGATGGATTGAAATTTTACTTGCTGATTCGGTTGCAATGGTATCTACCAATAATCTCATCTCTAGTCCTTTTGAGCTATCTCGAGGCACCAGGCAAGGGTCTCCGATTTCACCTCTGCTTTTTGTACTAGCCATGGAACCTTTAGCGATAGCAATTAGATCACATCCCTCGATCCATGGTATTAAAATCGGGGAGGTGCTACACAAAATTGCAATGTACGCTGACGATACTGTTGTGTTTCTATCACACCTTGCAGAGTCAATACCATCTCTCCTGAAGCTATTCGATCAATTTAGCAGTTTCTCTGGGTTCAAAGTGAACGAAGAAAAATCATCCATTATGTTTTTAAATATGAACGAGAGGTTGAAACCAGTTGTATCCCACCCATTTGTGAATGCCGCAGAGGGATTTAAATATTTAGGCATCAGAGTAACCCCAACGATAAGCAATCTTAGTTCAGCCAATTATGAGCCCCTGGTGGTAGGGTTGTCGGATGAGATCACTAGATTAATATCGTTGCCTCTTTCTTTACTGGGAAGAATAAACATAGTAAAGATGACTATATTACCTAAATTCCTGTATATCTTTCAGTCAATTCCGCTGGCCCCTCCTCCTTCTTTTTTTTCCAAGACCAGAAAGCTTCTTTCTAATTTCATCTGGAACAATAGGAAGCCAAGACTCAGACTCTCCCTCTTGTATTTACCATATGATAGGGGAGGACTACAGTTTCCAAATTTAAAATGGTACTATTGGGCTGCTCAGCTGAGGACCACTATGTTTTGGTTTTCAAACGATATTTCCCTTCCCTGGTTAGCAACTGAAAGAATGTCCTCAAAGGGTCTGTCGTTAAATAGCTATTTATACTCAGCACCCTTTAAAACTTTAAAGAAAATTACTACTAATCCCTTTGTAAAAAACACTGTTGTTGTTTGGCATGAAGTACAAAAAATGTTGAATGACTCTTCTGGGTTGTCCTGTTTCTCCCCAATTTGGGGTAATGAACTCTTTGCCCCGGCTAAGAATGACATGGGCTTTAAAGCTTGGCTGAACAAGGGCATTGCGACACTACAGGACGTATATGAGGAATATTCTCTAATGTCTTTCAGTGAATTAAGGGCAAAGTTTGATTTACCGCAGAAACACTTTTTTAAGTATCTGCAACTTAGAAGTTTTATTCTGGCACACTTAAACAATTCAGTGCACCAACCCCCACTCTCCATCCTAGAAACTCATGTTACAAAAAACTGTTTTGGTAAAAGACTGGTGTCCCAGTTTTATAGCCTGTTAGTTGAACACCATAAGGATAACTCTGATAGTAAAAGACGGGAGTGGATTAGTGACTTACAAGAAGATATTTCATATACTGAATGGGGTAAAATATGTTCAAAAACACACACTCAGACCATTAACACTCGTTTGAGAATGATACAATTTAATTGGATAATGCGAACATACATATCCCCTGTACAATTAAATAAATTTGATCCTAATATAATTGATCTATGCTATAAGTGTAATAGGCATCAGGGTACACTTTATCACTGCCTATGGAAATGTGAAGAGATCCAAAAATTTTGGAGCTCTGTGTTACAATATGTCTCTCAGATCACAACTTCTCCTGTACCGCTTTGCCCTAAGTTATGCATTTTAGGCTTGTATCCAGATGACTGTACTCTGTCTTGTGAGGAAAGAATAATGGTCGATCTTTGTTTGCTACAGGCCAAACGCTGTATCGCCTTATGCTGGAAGAATGTTGGTTGCCCCTCTTTTAACCACTGGTTAAATAATTTAACATCGAGTTTAGCTCTTGAGAAACTGACCTATATTGTTAGAAAGAAGGCTTCTGAATTTTACAACATCTGGAAGATATTTTTGGATCTACTGAGGAGTGGGGATGTGGGGGGGGGGGCGGTGAGTGAATAAGACAACTAGATAATGAATAATGTCTGACTTGCTGTTGGGAATATACTATGTAACCTACATTATGATTTATTTTTTTATTTTTTATTTTTTTTTATTTTTATTTATTTATTTATTTTTTAATTGTATTTATTTGTATGGTTTAATTTAATTTTTTTTAACTATGCATTTATTTGGAACCCTTTAGGATTAACACTTCAATTATCGCTATTACTATTATTATTATTATTATTATTATTATTATTATTATTATTAGTGTTGTTATTATTATTATTATTATTTTAATGACTGCCATACGTTCATTTTATGTTGGTGTTGATACTGTTGAAAAAACAAATAAACATACGTTTAAAAAAAAAAAAAAAAAAAAAAAAAAAAAAAAAAGAGACCTTTAAAGGTCCAATGGGTTTTGTTTTTTTTGGTCACTTTGAAGGTGAGAATAAGTCACGACATCACTGATGATTATCACTTAGAAATCTTCATTCTTGCAGTCAGACTGCGACGAACAGCAGTTGGAGACCAAAAAACATCCAAAATTATTGGGACCTTGTGCAATGAAGTCTTATTAATTTTGAAATGGTCCCCAAAAATATTGCAAATATAGCCCAAAATAAACTGCCTCGAATTATCTTGGAACCCTTTGTTAACACAAATGAGTGGAGTTCACACATTTCACAAAAAGATGATTCAGTGACACTATTCAGTGATCTAATGTCTCATTTAAAAGGTTTTCCAGTGTATCAGAGTGCACCTGCTGAAAATAAACCCTCATCACCCTCCCCTGTCCTCGTTTTCTTACTTCTTCACCACTGAGAGTTTCCCACATTAACCTTTTTCCCTCTGACAGGGACACACAGTAACTATACATTAGCTAGCACACACATGTGAAAAACTGCACACACACCACACTGTTTGTGTGTTGGGTGATGTTTGCAGAGCTAGTACTACTGCAGTTATTTTCGTATTCTCGATCAAATACCTCCATGTCATCAGCTGGAAACAACACCAGGGTGCAAAACGTGACAATTGACCTCGTTCAACAGTAACATGGCAGCTCAGTGCGACAAAAATCAGCAGAGAGGTCGAGCGTCAGGAATCAAAGAACCCACTCAGTGCTGGTGCAGATCGCTTTCATAAAAATTCTGAAAATGATTACAAGTACATGCGTTAAGTTAATCGTAGTGAGAATGTTTTGGCTCTGTGCTGCACATGGGTTTGAGGGACTTTACATCACACGCTGACAGAATGAGCAACAGCAGCAGGCACTCAGTAGTCTGTCTCATCTTTTAAGCCACCAGGACTTCAATCACCCTCTCTTAAGCCCAAAGATTGAGGCTGCTTAGAACATTATTCCTTCATCCGATTGAAAGTTGGGACAAATAGAGCAATGGGCTGGAGAGGGTTTCGCTCTCGTTTCCCTTAAGAGCCTGGATGCAAAGACAATTACCAAGTTGTGGGCACCGCAATGGAGAAGAAAACCACTCTAAGTCCTTGTGGGATGTTCTGTCTTCTACTAATCTTGCATTCCCCAAGTAGGCCAGAGTGTTTCTGCAGAAAGTCGGAGGAACTTTGCTGTTTTCATCACAACTGAGAGTACATATGTCTGCTGTAATGACACAAATATAAACGGCATGTACGACGTTTCTGTCCCAATTTTAATAATGCATTTTTAAGACAATACTTCTGTCGATGAAGCAGTTTGTCCGTGCCTGTGTTTGAAGCTCCACAAATAACATTCATTTATTTAATCACCAAACGATTCAAAGATGGAAGCCCCGGTGGCACGGGGACGTGAGGACCATTCATTTTCATGTCACTTAGTCTTTTATCTTTTGTTCCCTATAAATCACATGTTGATTAATGTGAAATGACAAGCTGAGAGACACTGAGCGCGGCTTTCAAATTGAACAATAATCAAGTGGGTTGAGAGTGACCCTGGCATGCAGGCAGACAAGCTCGCAGCTGCCAATGGCGTGTGTCTCTTTCCCCCCTGTTTTAATTACAGGCTAGACTTAATTAAAAGTTTCTGTGACATTTCTTAGTGGCTGGTTCTCACATCAATTAAAACATGATTCCTGAGCTCCAATCCAAAGTGGAGCGGGTTTTGTTTTCTCCACAGCTGTTGTAGAGAAGCTGTGAGTTCGGTTTATTAGCGCCACACAATTTGCACAATTGTTAATTTGTCACAAACTCTATATGTGGTTTCCTCTCCGGGGAGGCTGCGTTCTCTGTCAGAATCAGACAATTGTTTGTAGTGTCAGCTTTAATGCACATCTCAGAGTGATGGTTTCACATGCTATCAATCACGTTTCCATTCCAACGTCTTCATGAAGACTTGTGACATTTTAAGGTGGGGTTAGTAAATAGCATCTTTAGTGGGCTTTCACATACTTGGGGAGGAAAGTGAAGTCGCAGCCTCCATTACTGACTCATTTCAAGAACTCAGCTTCAAGCACCTCAAAATGGGCTCTCCCTTATTCTCACACTCCTTATTCTGAGGCTTGGAGTAAATCTCTCATCTAAAGGAATAAGAGCTATTCAGACAAGGCACTCAGCGCATCACATATTGGAAATCTAAGCCATCAAAATAAGTCCTGAATGACTTTTTGTGATTTAGACCTTATGGGAGATTTTCAAATGGATTCAAAGAGAACATGTGCTTGGAAATGACTGTGGATCACTGCACCACCATCCACGGTGGTTTTGAGGTCTGTGCACAACCTAATTGAGTTAGACTATTGATATTATACTTTATGAAAAAATAAGTATCTCATAATGCTTTTACCTGCACGGATTCCACTTCCAAGGATGCATTAGCCTGTTCCAAAGCTAGAATCGAGGCTTTTTACCTTAAAAACATCAGGATAAAATATACGCTCTCCTTTGTTTTCCTTTTAGTTCTGAGCTGCAAGCTGAGTTTGATGCCAGCAGCATCAGCTGACTAACTTGTTTGAATATATTTTACACACATTAGTAATGTTAACTGTCTGCAGGCAAGCGAGACGGTGACTAACCTGAGCTTGGTGATATTTTTGAGCTAAATGTTGACCCAACAGTGATCTGAGTCACAATGTTTTAAGTGTCATTTTGTCATGTTTTTGAGATGTTTGTTAACATGTTTGTCATGTTAGCTTGTTAGTTAGCACCAAACTCAAAGTACAACGTGGTTGATTTTCCAGGTGCTCAGTAGTTTAGTAAAAAGATGAAAACCGAAGGTGCAGGAGTAATAAATGATGATTCTGTATCCCACAGAAATATGCCTGAACAGGTAACCTGCACACGGTGTATTTGGAACAATGCTTCTTCTTTTTCACTCTATGACACCCATCTTAATAAAAATTCAAATTTAAAATGATAGCAAAATAAAATCCATTATCATTCCCAACGCCCCTAGGCATCACATAGTAACCCTAAAGGTGTCTTCCACATCCTAATGAGTAAGACACATTTCAAGCAGAGGCTCCAGCCGTCCATTCCAGCCCTGACCCTAACCTTAAACCTATGACATCGTGTTTTCCAAAGTGATTCAGGTTAGGTTGATTTTCATGTCACACATATAACTCATGCTCTCATGCCTCCGAAAACATAACATTACCGACGATTTGTCACAGTCGTCGGTAATGTTACCAGCTGGGATGAGAGCGTGTTGACTTATCCAGGACTGGGTTGGGGGGGCAGCAGCCTTTGCAGAGAAGCCTAAATCTCCCTCTTCCCCAGGAAGCACTGAATAGTGACATTAGCAATAAGGCTGCCACAATTAGTCGACTAGTCACAGTTTGAAGCTTTGTAAGATCCTGAAAGACGCAGGAATAAGTAGCAGGATTTAAGAGTGTAATAACGGACTGAAACAGAAGATGGCAGCACTGCATGTACAAGGATGCCAGCTGCCGTTAAACCCCGAAGAAGAAGAAGAAGCTGTGTCCCAGAATTCATAGCGCAGCCCAGCTCAGTTTCCAACAATGGCGGCAGCTAGTTAGTTTTAATGTTACTCTTATTATTCTTTCTGGGTAACAAAATAAACGTTTAACATATTTTCAGGCCAGAATGTAGCTGTGTAAACCTCAAATATCTGCTCAGTTTATCAGGACACCGCATATTTTCAAAAGCGCTCCGACGTTTTCGGAGACGTCTGTTACCCACTAGCTAGCTAGTAGCTCGATAGCGAGCCGGGGGCTAGGCTCACTAGAGCCGTGAGAACACCGGACTCCCGGCAAATCGTTTTCAAACCCACCGCCGTCTTTCGCTACTCAGGTTAAACATGATATATAAGTCACTTAGATAACTTAAAAATGTTATTGTTTGGCTTTTTTAGTATTTTATTTGTTCCTGAGTGAATCGGTTTGGCTAAGATTAAAGTTATAGTTTTTACACAGCTGAATAAACATCAAGCAGACAGCTGATTATCAGAAGTGTGAGATGCTCCAGAATTTACTCCGGTGTCCTGTTATATTTTAGATAGCAAGGAGTTTATTAAACTTCACCGAAACAATCTGCAAACGTCATTAAAATTTAATAAACTATCATCTTGTCTTTATTGTTAGTTAGCACAGACCTTAAACACTTAAAGCTGTAAGCTAATGATAGTTATATAAGAGCAGATGCTGCTGGTGCAATAAGCTGTACTTTTACGTTCAATGGATCCTGTATCAACCAAGATGGCGCCGCGTATGGTCGCCCTGGTGCTTCAGTGCGTTACTTTTGTTTTGTTTTTGTGCATTTCTTCTGTGTCTGGGCACTCCTCTGGATACTCGTACACCAGAGAAGAGCTCCTTAACTACAGGACTACAACGCCTGTGGATTTATTTCCAATATTTGTCGCATCTGCGGCAGATTTACTGCTGACTCTGACCAGGGAAGCGAGACGCCGAAAGAGAGGGAAGCGAGCCGGCGCACTCGTGCGTTTGAGGAGACGCGGACTGCGAACTGCTCTTCCTGGGATCTTCCTTTCTAATGTACGCTCACTCGGGAATAAGATTGACGAACTGGCCCTGATGAGAAGCATGAACAGAGACTTTGCCTCCTCCTGTGTCTTATGTTTTACGGAGTCGTGGCTCAGTGAGAACATCCCAGACTGCGCGCTCAAGCTGGAGGGCTTCCATCTGCTGTGCGCGGACCGGCAGGCCGCTCTCTCCGGTAAGTCCAAAGGTGGAGGTCTCTGCTTCTACATCAATAGTGGCTGGTGCACAGATGTGACAGTGATTGCTCAGCACTGCTCTCCCTCTCTGGAATACCTTTTTATCCACTGCAAACCGTTTTATTCTCCGCGGGAGTTTGCTTCATTCATCCTGGCCGCTGTTTACATCCCGCCAGACGCAGATGCGCAGGCAGCTCAGTGCGCACTCGCGGAGCAGATTCTCCACACGGAGCGGACATTCCCGGACTCTCTCATCATTGCTCTTGGGGACTTTAACAAAGCCAATCTGAGCCATGAGCTTCCCAAATACAAGCAGTATATTAAATGCCCGACCAGAGAGGAGAGGACATTAGACCACTGTTACAGCACGATCAGCGGGGCCTATCGCGCGGTGCCCCGCGCTTCACTCGGACTTTCTGACCACGTCATGATCCACCTGATCCCCACGTACAGACAGAGGCTGAAGCTCTCCAAACCTGTCGTGAGGACCAAAAAACTGTGGAGCAACGAGGCTGTGGAGGAGCTTCGCACGTGTTTGGAGTCTACAGACTGGGACACAATGAAGGCTGCTTCTAACAGCTTGGACGAGTTTACGGACACTGTCACCTCCTATATCCACTTCTGTGAGGACAGCATTGTGCCATCACGCACCAGGGTGAGTTATAACAATGACAAACCCTGGTTTACTCCTAAACTCAAAAAGCTGTGTCTGGGAAAGAGAAAGGCGTTCAGAAGCGGAGACAGGGACTGCTACAGAGAGGCCAAGTACAGGTTCACTAAAGAAGTGGACATTGCTAAACATCAGCACTCTGAGAAGATGCAGCAGCAGATCTCAGAGAATGACTCGGCCTCTGTGTGGAAAGGTTTTAGGAATATCACCAACTACAAGCCTAAAACCCCCCACTCCACTGATGACTTGCTCTTAGCCAACACCCTCAACGACTTTTACTGCCGTTTAGACGAGCCATCAGGCAGCCTTCACACCTCCAACGGCCCCAACAATAGAGGCACTTTGGACACTAATTCCCCCACCTCTCCCCCCTCCATAGAGCCATCACCACCTTCAAACTGTTCACATACAACACCCCCCTCCTCACCCCACACAAAAGAGGATTTCACACCACCTCCTCCCACCACAACTCTTCATATTCATGAAGCAGATGTGAGGAAGCAGTTTAGGAGTCTGAATGCTCGGAAAGCTCCCGGCCCAGACGGTGTGTCTCCTGCCACCCTCAGACACTGTGCAAACGAGCTGGCCCCAGTGTTTTCTGGCATTTTCAACTCCTCACTGCAGGCATGTCATGTGCCTGCCTGCTTCAAGTCCTCCACCATAATCCCTGTCCCCAAGAAACCTAGGATCACTGGACTAAATGACTACAGACCCGTGGCTCGGACATCTGTGGTCATGAAGTCATTTGAGCGCCTAGTTCTCTCCCATCTCAGGACCCTCACGGCCCCCCTCCTGGACCCCCTGCAGTTTGCATACAGAGCCAACAGGTCTGTAGACGACGCCATCAACATGGCCCTACACTTCATCCTGCAGCATCTGGACTCCCCAGGAACCTACGCCAGGATCCTGTTTGTGGACTTCAGCTCTGCCTTCAACACCATCCTTCCAGACCATCTCCAAGGCAAGCTTTCCCAGATGAATGTGCCTGATCCCATCTGCCGGTGGATCACTGACTTCCTGACGGACAGGAAGCAGCACGTGAGGCTGGGAAAGAATGTCTCGGACTCCCGGACCATCAGCACCGGCTCCCCTCAGGGCTGTGTTCTTTCTCCTCTGCTCTTCTCCCTGTACACCAACTGCTGCACCTCCACCCACCAGTCTGTCAAGCTAATCAAGTTTGCAGATGACACCACCGTTATTGGGCTCATCTCGGACGGGGACGAGTCTGCCTACAGGAGGGAGGTTGAACATCTGGTGTCCTGGTGCAGCCACAACAACCTGGTGCTGAATGCCCAGAAGACAGTGGAGATTATTGTGGACTTCAGGAAGCACACAGCCCCACTCCCCCCCATCATCCTGACTGACACCCCCATCACCTCTGTGGACTCATTCCGCTTCCTGGGTAACACCATCACCCAGGACCTGAAGTGGGAGCCCACCATCACCTCCGTCATCAAGAAAGGCCAGCAGAGGATGTACTTCCTGAGGCAGCTGAAGAAATTCAACCTGCCAACACGGACGATGATGCAGTTCTACACTGCAATCATCGAGTCCATCCTCACCTCCTCCATCACCGTGTGGTACGCTGGAGCCACTATCAGGGACAAACAGAGACTGCAGCGTGTTGTGCGCTCTGCTGAGAAGGTGATTGGCTGCAGACTCCCATCTCTGCAGGACCTGTACACCTCCAGGACACTGCGGCGTGCAGCTCAGATCTCAGCTGACCCTTCTCACCCTGGTCACAGTCTGTTTGACCTGCTCCCCTCAGGCAGGAGGCTCCGGTCCATTCGCACCAGAACCTCTCGCCATAAGAACAGTTTCTTCCCCTCTGCTGTTGGACACATGAACAATAACCATATGACTGTTCCCACCACTAACACATGACCCTACGCTGTGTTCACTGCATCATTCCATGTTTGGCACTGATCACCACCTGCACTCATGTATATATCTTTCTACGTAGCACTCTTAATTCTTATTCTCATGTATATATCCCATGTATATCTCATGCACATATCTTTCTACGTAGCACTTTTAATTCTTATCCCTACTTTTATTTTTTCATGTCTATTTAAGTGCTATTTATGACACTATGTTTGCACTGAAGCACCGCAGCAATTTCCTAATGTTGTAAACCTGCTCAACATTTGGCAATAAACCCCTTTCTGATTCTGATTCTGATCTGATTAGTCAACTATCAAAATAATCGTTTGTGGCAGCCCTAATTAGCAACACTTAGTCGACTATCTGCACACATCTGTAACTAGTAACACCCTGCAGGGGTCGTCCAGGTAAATGCAGATCACTGTCCAAAGGCACACATCCATCCATCCATCCTGGACTGGTCACCACTAGCATATCAGTTTAAACATAACTGTACTGTCACGTAAAATACTGATGTGCACTAAAAGAACAATCTACTCGTGTCAAATGTAAACATCGACAGCATGTAAATGTTACATCAGTCGTTTGCCTGTTGCTGGTATATTTCACTCACTCACATGTTAGTGTTATGATGGCGCTGGAGAAAAAGTTAATGACAGCTCATCTTTAAATTGTTACATTTCTGATTCAGATTTTTCTGAGTCATCATTTTATCATAAACCAACAATATGTGAATAATGTTAATCACAGAGTGAAACACTGACAGAGTAAAACATGCGTTTTTTTTTTCTGCTGTACGACTATTGTGCTTTTGCAGTAACATCTCTGCAGTGTCACAGAATGTGAATTTATTTGACATTCAGTGCAGTAAGTGCTATCGGAAAACCTGCTCTTGTAAGATTAACCTGCCGCCACCTTTCATTTTTCACAAACCTCCTGTTGATATTAGACTGTTGGAGCAACACATCCTGGAACAAACAGAGTCTAGAGAACTGTCAAGAGACACTCAGACCTTTATTTCAGAACATTATTTTTTATTTAGCACAGAACAAAAATCACTTCCACAGGCAGGATGTCGCAGCACTTATGATACGATTGCAACAGTTCACTGCGTGTAATTAGCAGCTGAAAGTTAGTGGCCACAGAGAATCCACAGATGAAAGCGAGAGTGGCCTCAAAAAGACTCCGGGGAAAGGAGAAGCTCGAGGCTCCTGATAAGTTCGGGCAAGTGTGTAAACAATTTTCAACCTCAAGGCCAGCAGGCTTCAGTAATGGATGCTTAACCCAAAGTAGAGTGATGTACTCCCCGCCCAGAAACACTGGGACCGGCTGAATTAGTGAGAGGACCTCTGACACGCTAATGTAAATAGAGGAGCAGAATTTACAGAGCACAGCGTTCTTCAACCTCTGAAACCACTCAGAGATCGAGGCAAGAAATTTATGTCCTTCGCCTTCGTGGAGGGGGGAGAGGAGGAGAAAGTGAGCGAGCGTCGTGCAGAAGAAACAAACCTGATGTGAGTCAGCAACAAAGAGACCCAAATATTCACAAGGGGGAACCTTCATCAACGCAGATGTTTAATAGCTGCTTTTCATATAATGTTTAGGATTTGATCCACTCCACTTTTTAAAGAAGACCAGCCTTTGAAATCAGTTACACAATCTTCGACTGATTCGGGCCCAATTTTCAGATACGGCTTTAAGGACTGTTCACGGTCTACGCGCATCGACCGCAGGAGAATCAGCCAGGGTCATTGCAATGTAGTGTTGTTCTGTGATACCCTGGAATTCATGTGGAGTTTACTTTGACACAGACCACCCACCTAAACACTGTGCAGACCAACAATACAACAATGCTTCCAAAAGCACGACAATCTGTCGAGCTCAGAAAAGCAACTCAGAAATGACAAAAGGAAACAAACGATCCCAGAGCTCCAGTTCAAGTCCGGTGACGCAGGTGCTTTAATGTTGTGTTTGTGGATAAATCAATTTTTGTCATCTAATGAAAAAGGATCACAAAATCAGATTATTGAGTGATTAATGTTGAAATGTGAAGTTGTGCAGTTCATCAACAGACTGTAGCCTTGGGTAATGTAAGTCAATCATATTGTTTTTTAATATGATTGATTGGTCATCAGCCAGTCAGCTTCTGCTACAGCTGATTATTTGGCATTTAAATGCAACCTGTTATTATCCAGAAATTGCTCTATAAGCGCAACAACCCAGGCAGCTCCATTTGGTACAATCAGATAAGATAAGATGACCTTTATTAGTCCCACAGGTGGGAAATTTGTTTTGTTACAGAAAAAGTGCAAAGTTATGTAGCAGAAATTAGAAAACACTGGAATGCAATAAAATAAAATACTATATACAATAAGCAACTGATGCAAACACAACGTGTCTGCAAAGCAACATGTGATATGATTATAATATGTTATGTTACATGTGGCTTTATCTGTATCTGGGCTTCTCTTAATGCTAATGCAAACACTGATATAGAAACCCACATTTGGCTTTAGTAGGTTACTGGTTACTAAAAGTCGAAGCAACACAGAAAAATGGACAAAGGCATTTTTGCCGTGTAGTGCAGTGAATCCATCTGAACACAAACTTGATCGATTCTGTTGACGTTTTCTCGCTGCAGTAACTTCAGTCATGGAAGCTGCAGTTTAGCATTTATTAGCTTTCAGCAGACTTTAAGCTATGATCTGCTCAGGCCAGGCCACACAGCCTCACAGCAAAACATATGCGGTAACTGATATGCAGCTGTGCTAACTGAACATGGTGCTTGTTCATGTTCCCTCGTCTAAGGTGACTTTACAACATTTAACTGTTTGTGAAAGAAGGAAAAAAAGTAGCTTGCATAGTTTGCAAGTTGGTATTTTGTCTCTTGGGTGAACTCACTGCTGGTCCTGCCCTCAGTCGTTCTCTAACACCCTTATCTCGGTGAGCAACGTGCTCGTGGTAGATGAACAGTAATATGAAAGAAGCATTTTGTTTTCTCAGAGATGCGCTGTGCTGACCGCTGATGTTTAACTCCTTTACATAACACAGCTTTAATTCCAAATATGATGCACAACAGACAATATTCCACTAGTAAATCATAAGATCATCGTTCATGAACATAAAGCATTTTTAGTTGTCATCACCCAAATAATACCTGACGTGATAAAGAGATTGAGAAACGCAGCTCCATGAATAGCTGCTAGCTGTGGTGACTTGGCAGTTTGCTTAAAGAGACCGTATCAGACCTGAGCTCACATCTCGCTAACTACACATACGAGCAGCAGATGTCAGAGTTCTGCCCCATCAACAAAGACACCTTACAGAAACAGTGCAGCACCTAATTTTGCCGTCTGCCCACTAACTTTAAAGTTTTAGCTCCATAGAAACCGACATTCGTAACAGTGGGACTGTAACACTTCTGTCTGGCACCTTTTTCCATCACTGAAAGCAGCACTTATTAAAAAATACAGCTCATACCTCAAACCTCTGATCAGCCTCTAAACTTACTGGTGTCATTTTGAGGCACGATTATAGGGAAGACAGATTTTTATTGATCTACAATACTTCCTCATTTCAGTCAGCTTTTCATGTTAGTCAAACCACAACATGTTTTCAGCGATGTCATCATTGTAGGAAGACACAGTTGATATACCTGTGAGTCCAGTCTTTGGTGATTGTACGCTATTAGAAAGATTAGTAACACCGACTTATTTAGAAAACTGTTTCTCCTCGAAACCAAAAAAGCAAACCGCCTACGGTATCCTTCGAGGTTCAATCCTCGGCCCAGTTCTGTTTAACCCGAATCTGCAGGGCCTCACTCAGCAGGAGGAAATGTCATAAAACTTCATAAAAGAGTGAAAACTAAAAAAAAGAGTAAAATCAAAAGGTTGCTGTCGAGCTGAAAGGCTGCTTTAAAATGAAAAAAGGAAAATTAATAATTGTTTAATTTCAGGTTATTAAGTGTTCAGCAAAATAAATTATCGCAGCACTTTGTTCTGTAGCTTGTTTTGACTGCAGCATTAATGCAATTAATCATGCATTAATTATAGATTTTTAAATGGACCTGTAGGGGTTATTAATATTTCCATACATGATATGTTAAGCATATGTTTTAGCCCAGTGATCATTTTGGACTACGTAGATCTGTGTGTATGAAATCATTTCATAGATTTGCCTTGGCTACTGATGGTATTCAAGGCAAGTGATCCTTTCACAAAGCTTAAGCTTTATTGATGAGGAGGCTGTAACCAATCAGGGTGATCTCAGAATAATTTCCTTTGTTGTGAAAACTGTAGTTGAGATTGTGTTTGTTACTTTTTGTCTGTGTTTTCCACAGATTTGCTATTTTTAAAGTAATTCGAGTATTTAACACTGCATTAAAGCTCCTAAAGTGGAAACTGTAATAATCAGTTGATATGACTGAAATATGTTGTTGTTGAAGATCAGTCAGACTTGCTAAGACTACCACGATGCAACAATTAAAGAGATTTTTGTGCAGTAGAGTTATTAATGATATAAAATATGCATTTTGTCAGGGGCTGTGCAAACATCGCATGCTTCTCCCACTGCAGTTGTTCAACTACTTAAATGTTCTCAGCAGTAACTTGCATTAAGGATCAGAGGGCCCTGCTGTGATGCAGCAGCAGTTAAAGTGATGATCGTCTCATAAATGAAATCAAGTCATTTTGGTCTTGATTTTGAATTTAACTAAACACGAAGCAAAAGTAAAAACAACTAAAAACTAAACTGTCTAAATCAGGACACGAACTCCTGCCTCTTTGAGTCGAACATTTTTAACATGTGTTTCAGCTTCAACACGCGTTTATAGACGCGATGCATCGTGTTTTATAAATATCGCTTACAACTACATAGTAATAATAAGAATGTACAATTTATAAGCAGTGGTTAATATTCAGTGTTGTCAGTAACATCGGGATCACAGATTTTTTTATAAAGAGCCATTTTGTGTGAAGCCTGCATTAAAAGCCCGGACAGTTTTTCGCTCAATGTTGTTTTCTGTTATTTTCAATTTTCAACAAATAAATCTCTGCTGTCACTTCCTCAGCTTTAAGTGAGTTTCTTGCTTAATTAAAAAAGTGCTCTTGGTCAGAACTCATCACAGCAAATTAACTGTACGAGTGTTTTTTTGGTTATATTACAAAGAGCAAAGATGGCGGTGAAGGATTAGTGCTACTGTTCTTTCTCTCCGTGTGTGTGTGTGTGTGTGTGTGTGTGTGTGTGTGTGTGTGTGTGTGTGTGTGTGTGTGTGTGTGTGGGCACATGTAGTTGTGACTGTGGGAATATGAATATGAAAGATGAGATAAATCAGAGTGCCATACAGTAATGGTGCGTGGGCTTCACCGAGCATGTTTCAAGTCAAGAGGAGTGTGTGTGTTTCTTTTATCCCTCGCTCATGGCTCGTTTTATTTTAAGGCATGATGACAGGTAGGGAGGATGGGAGCTGAGGTGGTGACTCACAGTAAAAGCAGAAGATGTGAGAGAACGTCTGGTGCATGCTCGGGTGTCTCATTCAGTCCTGGTAACGATGCGCTTGCTTAAAATGGAAAAGTGTATTTTCCTGGGTGGGCCTGTGGGGGTCGGATGGTGGACTAGTGCAGCTTTAATCACATCAGTCCAAACTGAGCCTAAACCTGACCCTGAACGTTTTTACAGTAACAACAAGCGGATGTGTAGAAAGGTTCAGCTGATGTGGGAACTCAAAGGAACTTCAGTTCATTTCACGGTGGCTCTTTTTCCTTTGATTGTGAAAAGATCACAGTTGCCACAGTTTTTACTGAGATCTGAGGACCTGCTGAGTGGAAACATTTATGTGATTCAACATTTTGCTGGTTACAAACATCTTTATAAGAAAGACCAGAATAAAGTCCATGTGTGTGAATCTGACTCTCTCCCCATCCACTCGCTGAGGGGATCAACTGGAACTTTTCACTTTTTAACAGAAACGAGTCTTTTGAAAAAGAACTAAAATCTTCTCTGTTGGACTTCCTGTTAAGGTCACTGCATGCCACTGTGGTAAGATAGGATGTTATAAGATAAGATGAACCTTTATTAGTTCCGCACACGTGGGAAATCTTTTGTCATGGCAGAAAGTTTAAGAGCAGTAAAAGTTCAGAAAAACACAACAGGATAGGATAAGATAAAAATAGAATAACATACTATACAAAATGGAATAAGATGCTTTGTTATAGCAGGAAAACTTGCACTTGGTAATATTGCACATCAGGGAGACATTTACAGTTGTCTCTCTGCACATGTGTCTCTGCAGACACCATGTTGTGGAGTCTGACAGCAGTTGGAAGGAAAGGCCTGTGAAATCTCTCCATCCCACACCGTGGGTGCCACAGCCACTGAAGGAGCTGCTCAGTGCTGTCAGAGTCTCCTGCATGGGGTGGGAGATGTTGTCCAACAGGGATGACAGCTTAGCCGCCGTTCTCCTGTCACTCACCACCTCCACTGAGTCCAAAGAGCATCCTAGAACAGAGCTGGCCCTGCAGATCAGCCTGCTCAGTCTGTTCCTGTCCCCAGCAGAGATGCTGCCGCCCCAGCAGACCACACCGTAAAAGATGGCTGAGGCCACCACAGAGTCATAGAAGGTCTTCAGGAGTGGGCCCTTCACTCCAAAAGTCTCCACAGCAGGTACAGCCTGCTCTGCCCTCCCTTTATCGTTTTACCAGCAGAATGATAAATATGGTCTCTGTATTCCCAAAGACTTCACTCACCCATCAAATCACTGAGTTCGGGTGTTTAAAACCAAGCAGCAGACTGCTTCTGTAAACGTTTGTTAAAGGATGGATTCCAGCGTGGTGCTGTGACAGGATGCCACCTGTGCAACAAGTCCAGCCGTAAAATGTCCTTACAACTAAATATTCCACAGTCAGCTGTTAGTGGCATCATAACGAAGTGGAAGCGATCAGGAACGACAGCAGCTCGGCCACTAAGTCACAGGCCGTGCAAAATCACAGAGTGGTGTGAGCGGTGTGAGGCGACTGGTGCACAAAGGTGGGTCGCTGCAGACCTCCAATCTTCACGTGGCCTTCAGACTAGCTCAAGGACAGGACATGGAGAGCTTTGTGGAAATCGAGTTTCCAAGGCTGAGCAGCTGCATCTAAGTCTTACATCACTTGGTGCAATGCATAACACTGGATGCAGTGATGTAAAGCTGCACTCTGCATGTTCTCTGGAGTGACAAATCACGCTTCAGTGTCTGTCAAGCTGATGGACGAGTCTGTGTTTGCTGATTGCCAGGAGAACAGTACTTGTCTGACTGCACTGTGCAGAGTGTAAGTTTGGTGGAGATTATAGTGTCGGGTTGTTTTCTTAAGGAGTTGGGCTCAGCCTCTCACTTCCAGGAAAAGGAGCTCTTAATGCGTCAACATACCAGGATATTTTGGACAATTTCATGCTTAATTTCAAGGCAGACAAGCTGGCGCTTATAAACCCGTAAACCTGAATGAAGAAGAGGATGGCGTTTGCCTTAAAGGCGTTTTAAAGAGCTGCTGAATGTGACAACAGTACATGACAAGATACAAAACATTACAAATGAATATACACAAATAAGTGAAAATGCAATTGAGTGTCACACATAAGGCAGTGAGAGCACACGTCTCAAATGTGTCTGTATGGAAAGCCAGAGGTGGGAGAACAGCAGGGAGCCCCCGAGCACAGAACCGAGTCATCATCCATGACATTGATTAAATCAGATACTATTAGAGGGCTACAGAAGCAGGAATTCCCTTCCCTTGATTTACAGTTTATTTAGACTGTTCACAGACGACAGGGCGGATTAGGGTTTAGAAAAGAAAAGAAAAACTGCACAAAAACCCAGAAAACTGTTCTAAGACATGAGAGAACTCACCAATCACATCCAAGGCTAAGCCCATGGCTAACTGGCTAACACTTCAGCCTCATAGTTTCATGCGTGTCTGTCCCTCAGGAGACAAGCCAAGCTAATGAAAATTAGTCTCCTTCTATCAGTGCAAACCATTTTGTCATATTCACTCACAAAGCTGACGTTTCTGTTCAAAAACAACAACAAAAAGATGTTTTAATTGTCGTTTCTAAGGCTCCATAAAACTACAAAAGGCTACAAAAGTTAGCTTGCATTGTTTAAAACAATTATTGGAGACAAGATGTTTCAACCACTTGGTAAACTCCACATCACCCAATCATGAACAGATTTGGGAATCTCTCCCTGTGTGACAGTCTGCATCTTCGATATAGACTCGGAGCGTGGTGGTACCCAGCCTTCCATCATTTCGGTAATGCTGACTTTTGCAACTAGCTCACTTTAGTAAATGCTTTGGATTGTGTGGGCGACTGATGACAATTTTGCCGCTTAGGAAAATGACCAGAAGTTAAGCTCAGTGGTAAATCCAGATATTCTATTGAGCCTTGCAAAGACTTCAGGTAAATGTGAAGGAATGGTTCACAGCAGCACTGGCCTCACACTCTCTGTTTGCCGGCTTGATGTAACAGAAAAATCATTCCAGTGCACTGTTGGCCACGGGATACAGCAAGAAAGGAGCTGGAGTGGAGCTGGGTTGCAAAGTGGCTTGAAGATGAGCAGCAAATGCGGCAGGCTGCTTACGGAGCACAACATGTGAGATTTGCTGGTTTGATGTTTAGAAGGACTCAGCTGATGTTCGCCGTGATCCAGAGCCACTGATCTGCTATGACTGCAACCGGATGAATTAACACTACGGCTGACATTCAGTGTACTTTTACTACTGTAAAATATAAATGTCCATTTACTAGAAATGTACTCTGTCGAAGGACGGGCTGTGTTAACCAATCAGGTGGCAGATCCTAAATTACTGCTGAAACAGAGCATTTGGTGATCCCTGTGTATGGCACCCACACCCCCACGAAGCACAGTGTAGTCAGAACATGTCATTTTGGATAGGTGCTGTAATCTTCTACAGAACAAAAGAACACAACATGAGACTTTCAGATTCTGCACTTGTTTACAACTATGCACAAAAGCTTTTTTCCTTCTGGAACTGAGGCTGGTACTCGCCTCCAAATGAAAATGCCGTGTGTGCCTTCCAAAAGATGTGACCCGTAGCGGGCAGAATATAAATGCACTGAAGAGGTGTTTTTGATGTTGGAAATATCAGGCACTCTCTTCAGCTCGATGGTAGCAGATGTCTACTCTACCATCTGCTTCAGACAGATATTGCGACTGTGTCCGCCTCTTAACATGAAAAGGACTTCTGAGCATCCTGCACTTACCTACTGAATCCTCTCAAACTATTTTACTTGCTTAGAATATCTTATTTGATTTGTTCTGCAAATTCATGCCGTGCCGTGGATGGGCTATTGATTTAGTCTTGATGCAGAAATAAGAGCCAATACTAATAAGGAGATAGAGGAATAGACAGCCTGGATGGAGCCGCACAGTTATTAATATCATCGCTATTGAGCTCCTTGGGTCCTCAGATATGCTTGTTAGCAGTTCAGCGGATAATAATCCTAACAGCCACCGCTCGAGCTGCCTTAGGCCTGCTCCCGTGTCCTTCTAACCCAGTCAACATCCAAACACTCATCCGGGGGGACGGTGCTGCTGTGTAAAAGCCAGCTGTGCTCGGAAATCAGAGAAGAGAAGAAAGATGAAGAAGGAGATTGTCTATTAAAAAGTATAATGCAATCAGCAAGGGAGGAAAAGTGACCTTCTTGGGAAAAAGTACGGAGGAGTGTTCACCGTAGAAGCTATATGATAGCGATGACACTTAGCTGTCTTCTGCTGAATTATGACTGGATTAGAGCGGCTCTTTGGGTTGCAACACGATTCCCAGGCCCCTGGTCCTCCTCCCTACAGGATGTAGGGGTTAACAATGAGTTCATAACATGACCTTTCGAAGGCCTTAGTCAGCACACACTCCCTTTACTCTGACCTCCCCCTCCCGCCTCCGTCCTTTTCTTTTGCTCAGACTGGGCCATCTCTGAACCGAGATGAGTCAGTGTTAGCACATTCTCTGCCATCGCTTCCTCTTTGTACTCTTCTTTGAACTCGCCGTGGCTTTGACTGTCCCATCCCTGCCTGTTTGGCGAATCTTTATTCCTGGCTCTATCAAGGGGAGCGGAGCGGGGAATAAAGAGTGCTCTTTCCTTTCCGGCTCTTATCTTCTCTCTTTCCAGTTTCCAAAACCAACAGCACCCCAGCTTGTCCATCTCCTTTTATATTTTTGGTCCTCTGCTGTGAGTGTGTCTGCAAAACTTGTATCCATCGGTGACCTGTGGCCATGTGGATTAGTCTGCCAAGTCCAGCTGGGCTTGTACAGCTTCCTGTGGAGTACATTAAAGGCTTGTAGAGGTCAGCTTTCCTGAACTCTGACCTCGGTGAACCACAATATCTGATTCCTATTACTTTGAACTTGCAGTACAGAGTGAGGTTGTTGTAATTAATTTCGCAAGATGACGAGCTGTGAACCCGGCTTTTGCTTTCATGCCAGACCATCTGGACTAAAAATATATTTCTCATCCGATTTCCTGAACAGCAGGGACGACACGAACAATCGTCTCCATCAGCTTTTATTTTCATGTATTATATTATAGCAGCAGCATCTCCTGGGCTGAAACTCATCGCATCTGGCCCTAAGCTGGCCCCCTGAGTGCTGTTAGAGGTTATCGCCCTGAAAGCTACCCTCCACATGTGCTTCAGCAGCAGCCACACTGCAAAGATCTGTGTTTCCAATCCCATAGAGGAAAGAGGGAGCATTGTTTCAGCCCTGCACCCCAGGGGAGTTGGAGGGATCTTTTACACGCTTGTGGTTTTACTGTAAAACATCTCTCTTTCTGCACTGACTGTGTGTCAGACAGCAGGAAGGGCTTGTCTGGGATTTATTGGCAGTTGTGGATCTGCAGATGATGGACGAATGCCCCACTGGAGCGCAGGTCTTGTAAAAGGCAAAGGGTGGAATACCCCATTAAAGTGGTGTTTATTTCCTTTGCATGTCTTGCAGGATTCCTCCTTCTCTCTCCATTAACATCACTTTTTTCCCCATCCAGTCGTGGCCTACGTGCTCCTTTATCTGTATAAACAGGGGATTGTCTGGACACTCTCAGCATGTGTGCATACGTGTATCACAAACAGTTAATGTCATGTCTTCATGCTGTTGCTCCATTCATTGTTTTGTTTGAAGAAAATGTCTAAGTGTGTGTATATCACGCTGTTCGCCTGCACCGCGCACTGCATTAGAGATAAGTCCAACACCTGCCTTCATATTTCTGGAGCTCCACGTCTGCACGTCTTTGTTATGCTTCAGTCTGTACCATGTAAAACAGTGATGGGAGAAGTATTCAGTCTCTCCACTTCTCAAGAAGAAGCGGTGCTAAAATGTTAAAACACTCCTTTACAAATTAAAGTACTTTGGTCAAATTTGGTAAAACCGTATCATTAAGATAATCAGCGCAGCTCGTGACCTTAGTTTGGAGATGGGTTAATTTTGAAGGGCTTTAGAGAGCCAGTGAGAGACGGAGAAGACAGTTGCTTCAGTAAATCCTCAGTTATTTAAAGGACTAAAAGCACAAACAGCGGTACATTTATTTTGCAGTGGCATGGGGTCTCGCATTGTTGTAACACTCACGATTATTGTATAATATTTATAACGACATTAACATTGCATTTAAGGCGCGCCTTAACATTTTTACACATTTCGTCTTGATGCATCTCAATCATCCAGGAAAGTAAATCTCCAAAAGTTGATTCTGTTCATCCAGACGCAGCGTTTTGTCTTCAGTCTCATGTCTAATGCTGTGATTGCAGCCATTCCCCAACTCTCTGTGAATGGTGCTCATGGCCATTGATCAGTGGTTGTTGATCAATGGCCATGAGAATTTGCATAATTAAGATTAAAGAACTGACCTCCCAGCCCATTGTTGCTTCAGTGGTTTCAGTCATTATGCAAATTTACTGTTTCTAAGGTTGGAAACCTGCAGTCAGCTGAGACTGAAGACGTCACCTGGATGATGATGATGAAACGTTTCTCCCACAAAACGCTGCGTCCAGACGAACAGAATCAACTTTTGGAGGTTTTTACACGTTGCTATATCTAAGAGAAAGTATTGTGTTTTATACCCTCCAGTCTGGAAGTGTGGAGAAAGTACAGCATTTGTATCAGGAATACAGAAAGAATCAGAAAAATCTTTCCATCATGTTTATTACTCATTTGTGAAGCAAAAGCATCCAGCTTAACCACAAACAGCACCACTACATTTATTACCTACAGCTAATTTACAGAGCTGCCATTTGTCACCAGGCGAGGCAGCGGACCCCTCCCATCCTGAGTACTGACCAACTTTAAACTACAGCAGTGGCAAAGTTTGCAATGACAGTAGGAGAGAACCAAGCTCCCCGGGGGCCCCCACTTGACCCCACTCACTCCCACTGTTAGTGACGACTCTATTTAAACAAACCTAAAGACTGATGATAATCAGTGAAAGTGAGGAGGAGTTACCCTGGGAGTGAAAAAAGGAAGAAAGTGCTGAACAGATGATTAAATATGTTGCGTAACCACCGACGTCTTTCTGTTGTTTACATTATGTGATGAAGCTGCGTCTGACAGCGCTAACTGTCCAGCTGTAAATGCTAAGTTATGAAATTTAGATTTAAAGACATTTGGATCCATACACTAAGTATAATGTATACTGGTGTAAATTATTGTGTGGGACTGTATGTGCAGTGTGGTGGGTGTATTTTATTGCATTTTCCGTGTCTTCAGAGGAGACTAATTGGTTTATGAGTGTTTTCATTATGTAACAAATAGTCAGTGTATGCTCTGTAAGCTTAATCCTCTATATTAGAAGTATTACATTGCTTCTATCAAACAAGAGTCTTTCTTAAATACGATCTTATTGTACTTATGTAACCATTACATACTGTTATAATTAAAAACTGTTCCTGGTTTACCTGTAAGCCTGTAGTTATCTTCATCATCAGTTAGAGCCCCTCCTCATCCATTCTTCTTCATTGGTGCAACACTATAAATGTGGGGCACCCCTTTGGCCTCTCCTATGGGAGAGGTCGTGTCTTTTCTTTTCCAGCACTAATTCTGTCTTTATCCACCCTGATGTTTCTGATTGTGTGTTTTAGTTCATTAGTGTCATCGTTGCGCCTGCTGTAAATATGTGCTGCTTCTGTATTGGCACTGCTAATGCTAGCACAAGTCTTGCTAGCTTGACGTTGTAGTGGGTTGAGCTAACTCTCGTCCCAACTGTTCATATTTGGTTACGGGAGCTGGAGCGGGCACGTTGTTTACTTGGAGGTCTTTCTTTTTACCTTTCATTGTTAGACACAACGCAGGACAACACTTACACTGTTATATGTATAATATGCTATATTCTACGGTGGCCCTGAGAAGTCAAATGCACTGCAACTTGAGAAAATGCCAGCAAACAAAAAAATGCTGCAAAAGCACATAAAACACGACAGAAGTTTAATAAAACACAACAGGCGTGTTTCTGGGGAGGCAACAACGTGACAGATGTGGACGTGACAGAAACCAAAACATGGCTGAGCCGTGCAGTGTGTTTGACGTCTCATGGTCACAGAAATATCATTTTATTAAGTAATTTGTGCATCACTTACAGTATTTTTCTATTATGTTTCTTCAAAACAATTTAACATGTTTGGCATGAGCAGCCAATGAGAAGGTTAAGCTGCCCCACACTCTGTGTGCTTTGCAGTGTAAAGATGCTTTGTTTCATCTTCCTGCTTTCATTTTAGGTCAGTCAACAGAAACTGATATTATTATTCAGTTATTTTTTTATTATTTCTTCCCAAATGTTGATGCACTCTGATTAAAGGGGGCCCATGTGCATTTCTGCCCAGCGCCCCAACAAACTCTAGAACTGCCGCTGCTAAATGTTCAGAGCCTCTGTGCAGAGCGTGAAACGGTGCAACAGAGGCAGGAGTGATAAAAGCTTCCCAACAAATCTCAGTTTTTCTACCAAAAATGCACAAACAACAAAACAACCTGACCTACTGTAGAGCTAAACCTCAGTGCAGCACAGCAGTGAATGCATTACAGTACTCTACACTCCGCCGCTGCTTTAAGAAACAGCATGCATGCACAAGCAGCCAGTAGTGTTTGTGGATGCGTGGGTGAGAAGACATGGCTGGAAGGGCAAAATGAGAGAAATGCAGGGAAAAGAAAGACAGAGCAGAAGATGAGAGTGGAAAAAACGGACAAATAAAGAGGGAGAAAGAAGTGGTGGTGAAAAATGTGCACCCACTGTGGGTGGTTTATTCACGTCTGAGATCAGGAGCAGTGAAAACTGCCTAATGGAGTCCTGTGGAACGTTCAGCAGTAAGAAATATTCCTAACTGTGCCAGGTAGCTGTAGTCTTCTTCTTCATATGAGGAAAACTAGAAATAAATAAATACTTTATTAGAAAATGCAACATGTTAGATGTTCCTTCTCTGGCTGTATGAAACCTCTGTAATGATCTTAAAAGGCAAACTTTAAAGGTTCAGTTCGCTGGGGATTAAAAAAATTCCCACTTTGAAATTTCAGCTTTTCCCCCCATTAGGATGGAGTTGAAAGGATCTTTGGAGTATTAAAAAAATGCCCCCAAAATTACTCTTAAAAATTCAGTGTGAGAATTTTTCATAAGTGACCCTCCCTTCAGGTTTCTTGCTGGGCTGAAGCAGAGTAAGTTCACAGCACCGTTTCGCCATTTCAGCCTCGCTGCTGCTTCCGACTCATCGTTGACTGCTGCTAATAATAGTCTGTTTGAAGAACAGTATCAGGTTTTTTTCTTTTTAGGTGATGACAGATTTAAACTTTGATTTTTCAAAGTTTCTCTGAATTTAAGAGGACTGAGACACAACAAAGAGACTTTTTTTGTTTAGCAGATACGCTGATGCATAATTTTGTTCCCCTCAAGAAACATTCCTGCGACAGTGACACAGATCGCTAGAAATCTCAGTGGGGCCACTCAGCAGAGTTCAGTCGTGGGAATAATCACTCAGCAGGGGCGATAATTCTGCTAAAAAAATATTCAAAGGTGACAAACTCGAAACTTTTGAAGATGGCTGCGAGAACGCAAAAAACAGGTTTTTATAGTAGAAGGTTGTTTTTTCTAGGCCTGTGAAAACATGAAATGAGCTTTTAATAAAGTCCAGGACGAGCCAGTAGAGAAATATCTAGTAGACCAACCTAATCCTTTGAAACTCTCAGCCTGTTTGGCAAAGACATAATTATTAATGCCCAAAATGAATTTTTAGAGGGCCGGGAAGGATATTTGGGCTGAAAACATAAAGTTAGACCCATATATTTTTGGACACTGTGATCTGACTTATTTTAGCTGTGTACCACAACATGTTTAAGTTACAGTTACAGGAAGAAAATGGGCTTAAAACACAGACTCTCAGCTTTCATTTGAACAACGCTGCATTAACGATTACTTTACACAGTCCTTGATTTTCAGGGACTCAAGACAAAGTGGACAATTCACTTAAAAGGTGTTTTGTGGGCAGGTGCGGGCTTTCGTCTTCATTATTTCTTCATAAATTAAGATTGGAGTTGTTCCAAAGGCGACATTTACACTTGGAAGCTCTGTGCACTCGCACTGTGCAGCCAAGTGAAATGTGTCATTCCTGGGTTAAAAGAAAAATCCATTACAGAGATGGCAGTAAAACTAGTTCGACACATTCACAGAAATCCACTGAGAGCAACACGGATGGCTGATCACAGGATTCTTTCCATGGAAAAGAAAACCCGCCTCACAGCATCAGAACACGTTGCCATTAAGCCGACTGTGAAAGGAAAATGCAGATGATTTCTGAAGGCTTCACAGACTTTGTTTGTGATCAGCCAAAGACAAAGTTCACTGGACAGACCATCACAGCACAGACGCACACAGATGCTGAACATCGATCGGGTATTTTTTGAAGATAAGACGTGAAATGTTCAGCAGTGGTCGAGTCCATTGCCTGATCCTGACATTCTGCTGCATTTTACTACCTGAAGGAAGAAACATCCACAAATGAAACACCAACAGCTACAGATCAGTAGCTGCTGTAACTGATCAGACCGTTTTGGGATCGCCACAGGTTCCAGATTTAGCCGTCGTTGCTTGCAAAGGATTCCCAATATTAACTCTGGTCCTGGTGACTGTAGAACAGCTGATCTACTAAGAGCACCAAAGATGTGACTGAATAGGGGAACTTGTATGCAGTGCTGTGCAAAAGTTTTAGGCCGGTGTGAAAAAATGCAGCAAACAAAGAATGCTGTCAGGAATATAAATGATTGTTATCGGCCCCAAATGTATTGTGCAGCAGGACAACGAGCCCAAACACAGCCAAAGTCATTAAGAACTATCTTCAGCGTAAAGAAGTACTGGAAGTGATGGTGCGGCCCCCACAGAGCCCTGATCCCAGCATCAAGGAGTGTGTCTGGGATCAGAGACAGAAGGATGTGAGGACGCCTACATCCACACAACATCCGTGCTTAGTTCTCCAAGATGTTTGGAACAACCTACCAGCCGAGTTCCTTCAAAAACTTTTTCCTCACCTGCCTTAAAGTTTTGCACATCACTGTATGTAAACATTGAACGCATTTGTGTTCAACCTTTCAAATTAAAGATAAAGTTCTGCACTTTGCGCTCATCTCATCACTGTAACTCGTGCATGTTTTGGTGCGTCACATAAATAACAGAAAATGTGCCCATTTTCAAGCTACACTATTATACAGTATTCATAAAATGTCATCGAGTACAGAACACGGTAAATATTTGTGCGTATAAGAAAGCCAAACATTTAAAAAACTATTGCATCGTTCAGTTTCAAGACCCAACAGAGGGAAATCTCATTCCTTATAAAGACGCTCCGAGTGTATCTAACCGGAGATTAAATGACGCATGGAAGTAGTTTTTAGTTGTTTGAAGGTACTTTTGGATGTTTTTTCCACCCGAGTTAATCCATGCCCAACTCGGCACAAACATTACATCAGAATGGCTGAAAAAAACATTTGCTGCATGTAAAACGAGGCCACCGAAGGATAAGCGAGAGGAAAATTAGTGTGCGAAGAAAGGCTTTTGAAAAAGCCCGAAACATTTTCCCACCAGTAAACTCCAACAACACTACAGCCATTATTGAGTTTCCACAATATGTGAAAATATCAGCCTGGCCCGCAGTGTTGCTGGATGAGAGGTCTTCTCGGGTACAAAATGTTGGCCTGGGACACCACGGTCAGGGAAAAATCTCCCTAACTTACACTGAGGAGGAAAAAAAGACTGTTGGACGGAGAAACAGAGCACAGCGAGATCCAACCTCCACAAAAACCATAAGAATAACTCGACTCAGTCCAAAATCTTAATGTGGAGAGAACGCAGAGTTTTTTGGCCCAACCAACAGGCACGCATGGTAGGAAAGAGCAGCCACCATAGTCCATAACAGTTAACTATGTTTAACAATTTTTAAGTGAAAGACGATGCCACTAAACTCGGGTTCATTTGAACCCAAACTGTATCCTACCTGAGCAGAAGCTGGACCCGGCCCACCTTAAGCTCCGGGTATCGAGTGGCTCCTGCGTCAGACTGTAACGCACATGATAATGAGTACCATCAACAATGAAAAGTAGGTGCTGTAGTCAGCTTTAGTTTCACACTATACAACAGCACAAAACCAGATGATAGACTTAAAAGAGATGTGACGGGGAGATCGAGAAACAACAGGTCCATTCATCAGACTCTCTCTGAGCTCGGCCCGGGAAGGAATAAAAGAGAACGAAGGAAAAGATGCAGGAATAAAAATAAATCCAACATTATTTAGGAAAAACACAACCTCACCAAAGCAAGAGGAAAATAAATGAGACCCTGACTGTGTTTGTGAGCCAGCTCTGGCTGCATTTGAAACGACTGCTGCTATAAATAAGATTTGTTTTCAGCATCTACAGTTGAAGCAGTTTAGCATTTCAAGACAATGTCAGCGCAGGTAAGGAGCTCTAATGCAGCTCATCTTATTACCAACAGCTGACACGACAGTCTGTTTCACAGAGCTCAAACACTCTCATGGAGCTTTTTTCTGCAGTTTTGCCTTATCTGCTTTTGACTGTTATCACCATGCGTATAAAAGCACTGCATTAATCAAAGACTGCGTGTCACAAGCTGCTTTTGCAACTCTTCATGTGGAAGATTAAACACACGGTCTGAATGTATTTGGGCTAATAAAATGCTCTTGACCTTGTAAACAACAGCTGGCACAGTAATGCCACAAAACGTCCGTTTCAATAGGAAAAATCATTCAACTTTTTAAAGGCACTGACAACCTAATGTTTGCACGTCCCTTTGTGGATAAATAAGAAAAGTTTCTTCTGTATTTTCCTTGTACTAAGAATAGATTGACCCGATCTTCCCCAGTGTCGTGGTTCTTTCACCTCAACATCTTCATTCTGCAGCAATCCCAGTCATCAGACATCGTACCTTGTTGCTTCTTACCATGTTTCCTGAGCCCTCAGCAATAATGCAGGGCAATACTTGCTGTTAATACAGGGCCAGTACTGCAGATACCGATACTTTTATCCTATAAAGGGAACTTTTGTTGGGCAGAGCAGTGTTTCATGGTTTATGATATGAACCATCATTAGTTCTGAACACATTTTAATGACCGCTACACAGCGAAACACAATCCGCCCACCTCTGTTTAACACCTGTGAGAATTACAAAAGTAATAATACGATAATCACAGTGTGTCGTTTTGTGGTCTCCCTCCCTGAGCCTGGCTCTGCCGGAGGTTTCTTCCTGTTGAAATGGAGTTTTTCCTTCCCGCTGTCACCAAAGTGCTTCCTCATTGGGGCTCATATGATTGTTAGTCTTCTCTGTTTTGTTTGTATTATTGTTGGGTCTGTACCTTACATCATAGTGTTGTTGTGATTTGGCACAATATATTATACCAGCAGAGTGGAGGACAAGCGTTGAGAGTTCATCTTCAGCCAGGCCCTAAAGCACACTTTGTCTTAATGAGGAACAGAATATATTTCTTTAATAATAAATATAAATATAATATAATTATAATGGATTGCATTTATATAGCGCTTTACAATGCCACTATTCATTCACACACTGGTGGAGGCAGCTACAGGTGTAGCCACAGCTGCCCTGGGGCAGACTGACAGAAGCGAGGCTGCCATTTCGCACCATCAGCCCCTTTGGCCAACACCAGTAGGCGGCAGGTGAAGTGTCTCGCCCAAGGACACAACGACCGAGACTGTCCGAGCCGGAGTCGAACTGGCGACCTTCCAGTTACAAGACAAACTGGCAACCTTGAGCCACGATCGCCCCAATAACAATAAAACTAGAGGTCATGAAGGCTATAGATTAAGGGGATTTTTTTCCACACACAGTCCGAATTCTTAATGCCTCTAAAAAGATGACCCACAGAGAAAATGCAGGTTTAAGACGTTTCTGCATTGGCTTCACTTTTCAGCGACATATTTTAATGCATTTTGTTTTTCAGGCTGTGAGTTTGTGTTGACTTGTGTGCGTGTTCTACCTGCACCCGAGGCGCTGCTTTGACACAAACGCAGGCAGGCGACCGAATAATTTTACGTTTTTGGAAAAGCATCTCCTCCAAATGCAGAGAGTGCTAACAGTTCAGGATCCCACCTGTAATTGATGACACTGTATGTGCATTGCACTGTAAAGATACCTGGTTAGAAAGCATGCCGTGTTCCTGTTTGGTCGTTTCAAGTTCAGTCAAAAAGTAAAACTTTCAGTTATTAAACGGATGCATTTATGTATTTCTAACACAATTGCAATGAATTCTTGTTGCATTTGTTTCTGTGAATTATCACCTTGGGTTCCAACAGGCTGCCGTCACCACTGCATGCAACAATCCCTCACAAACAGCCGTCAGCGTGTAAACATATGACTTATAATACTTGATGTACATTAAAAAAACAGACTGTAAACAGGGCCTGAAGAAGCTCAGCAGCTTTATGTCACTGAGACTGCAAAGATCTGATCATGTGACAAACTCTGACCAAACTGGCTCTCAGTATGATCAGTATGTCATCTGTTATGTCATTAATTTAAATAATTAGTTGTTAAACAATTATAATATTTCAACAATTGCAAAAATATTTTATGGCACTCGTCTGTGCAGTCAGTCAGCCGGTGTAACAGGACGGAGTTTGGTTTGGTTAGTGAGCTGTATGGACGATCAGCGAGTCACAGGACACGTCTTACTCAGTGCCAAGTGAATCTTTGAGGCGGTGCAGTTGATGCGTTGGGAAAAAAGAACACGAGTCTACACGGATTAATTGGAAAAGTGAATTCTGTAATTGCCTGAGTTAAACATTTAGTTATCAGGAGAAAAACAAAAGGTTGTTTCCTTTGTTTATCTGAGATCAGGAGAGTGCCAGCAGGGTGCCACTACAGGCCTGCCAGTGGGAGCTTGGCTCTATAAGACACGAGCTCAACTGTGAGCTCCAGTCTCCAAAGATTCTGTTTTTTAAAATTGCATTTTATTTTTCATTGTCTTTATCGTCTTGGATCGTGCATAGTACGGGGTTATTATCGTATGCATGATTCATGCGTGAAGGCGGCTCACCGCTAATTTGCCTTAATAGAGAACGATGTGCACGCCGCTCTCGCTAAGCTTAGTTTTCATTCTCACCTCGGAGAAACAGAAAATAAAAAGACCTTGTTCACTAATGTATGATCCGTGGCACTCAAGAAAAGAAAGGTGTGCTTATTTCTACAGAGGAGCGTGGATTAGTGAAGCGGCCTCTCTATGAGAAGCCAACCACTATTATTACTGCAATAACCAACCACGCGCTCCAGGCTGCTCTCCTGTGGTGCAGGACGCACTGCCGGCAGCCGCCGCTACTTTTATCTGACTCCTTATTGTTATTTTTCACAGCCTCATTAATGAGAATAATGACAAATAAAAGAGAAATTAAGTGCTTTAGAAATGTTGTATCTGTCCTGTTTATGCCTGTGGTATAGTTGGCACGCTGCATGCCAGCATGCACAGATGGCGTCTTGTCATCTGCAGTAACTGATTTAAGCTTAAAACGTCAAGATCAAGGAGCAGTTATCAGCGATGGCCGCAGCTGACTGTACTTCAGTCAGCAAACATGGACAGATATTACACTGGGCCTTTCTGATGGAGGGAGCAGTCAAAACCAGTTCTCTTCATTTCAGGAAACCCGGCCCGGCTGCATCTTCTCACGCAGGTCCACGTCAGCGATCGTTTACTCGAGGGTTAAGGGTTGTCGTCACGGCTCTTCATGGAAAACGAGTCATTTTCAGCAAATTATCTCCAAATCAGGTTTTTTGTTTTCACAGCATAAATTAACCTGTTTTCACAAGAAAAAGACCTGAATGATGTGTGAGCTCACGCTAATGCAGCGAGAATAATAATTGGCTGTACAGGTATTTGGCTTCTGCAGGTTTGCATTCACTGGCAGAGGCTCAGGAGCTGAGATCTGGACACGGGTGCATATTCTAGGCTTTGGTTGAATAGTTTGAGGTTTTTGCTGGTCTCAAGTCCTTGACTGTCATTGCAAGTTTTCCTGTGTGCACACCTGTGGTCACAGTTCATATGATTTTGATCTATGGCATCCATGTGACATCTCACAGACCACAGCCAGCTCGCCATAAGGTTGCAATCAGTCTAATACAGAGAGAAGCTCACTAACCTCCCACCAAAGTCACTAATCATCCTCAACTAACTCTGTTTACCAGGCAAACATCACGCCACACAGTGATTTATGAAACAGAAACTATTGCTACACTAATAAATGTACACCGCCGAACAGCATGCTGGGTAATGATAGCTGTCCAGAGCCATTGCTACAGTGCACGGAAGACCAGAGCAGAGAGCTGGAGAGAAACAGCACAGAGGCAGGTCAGAAAAAAATCTGTCTGCTCTTTTAATTTTCTAAAACGAATAATTCTGTCCTCGTTCGTGGTCGTGCTGCCTCTGAGCTGTCCTCTGTCCTCTGTGCTTGAGCTCGAGCGATCTGTACTGGAAACCTGATTTGTTCCACTCATGGGGCATCGGAACAAAGAAGCGTACACGTCAATGCAACGTATGGACAAATCTATAAAGTCTTATCTTTGATTGTATTTATGAAATCTGATACTTTTTTTTATTAAATGAACAATTTTTGTTTTTTTTAAACAATGCATTAAGAACAGATTTATTTCCTGTTTGGATTCAGGACACGGACGCCCCTCAACTTTCTCAGGTGACACTGAACCCTCCCCTAGTTACATTACAATAGGCCTCTGCTACTGGGGACTCCTTCTCTCTTTTCACTCTCTATGTCGTTATACACCACTCTGCATTTAATTATTAGCTATTATTAATCTCTGGCTCTCTACAGCGTCTTTGGCCGCCCCTCCCTGAGCCTGGTTCTGCTGCAGGTTAGTTCCTGTTGAAAGGACGTTTTTCCTTCCCACTGTAGCCAAGTGCTTGGTCGTGGGAGTTTTCCCTGTATTATCCCACGGGGCGATCGTGGCTCAAGAGTTGGGAGTTCGCCTTGTAATCGGAAGGTTGCCGGTTCGAGCCCCGGCTTTGTCAGTCTCGGTCGTTGTGTCCTTGGGCAAGACGCTTCACCCGTTGCCTACTGGTGGTGGTCAGAGGGCCCGGTGGCGCCAGTGTCCAGCAGCCTCTGTCAGTGGGCCCCAGGGTGGCTGTGGCTACAATGTAGCTGCCATCACCGGTGGGTGAATTGTGTAAAGTGCTTTGGGGACTAGTAAAGTGCTATACAAATACTTTAAATAGCTGTTGTTGAGATTTGGGCTATATATGCATATATATGAACTGAACTTATTCCTGATCTGATAAAGAAAGTCTAGTAAACTAATTTCTTTATCTATGAACCAAAAAGTTGGTAAAATATTTGTAAGAATATAACTAACAAATATTTAAGCTTTTTTATACATAAGGAAATTAAAAAATCATGCAGATTTATATTCATTATCATTTGGGTAGTGCTGTAACGATCATTAAGGGATTTTTAAAATGTAAACTGAGAAATAGAGACTTTGAAAGCGTGCACGAGATCACTTTAAGCTATTGTTCAAATACTGCAGCATTTAAGACGCACAAAGAGAGAGAGACGGCAATTAAAGAAATCAGCCTCGAGAGATAACGGCTCCTTGCAGAAATGAGCAAAAATAAAGAGACTCGATTTCCATATAACAGTGGCAGCAATGTGAACATGATGCACAGATGTGACTTAGCAGCAGTTTTAATAGCACGCTGGAGAGATAAAGACTCATTTTTAAGTGGCGACAAGAAGACAGCGTGTTCTCACACACTGAACAAATCAGGTTTCCGGCAGGAAGCAGGTCACACGAAGATAACGTGTTAGCGCTGATTCATGAGAGTTTCAATAAGTCGAAATGAATTCTGTCACTTCACGGCGCCACCGTGCAAACACCAACGAGCTGCTGTGCTGACTTTGTCTCAATAAAGAATTTTATTTATTTAACAGACTTTTTAAATCGCAGATATCATATAATACTTTATGTAGTCAAACACATGATGATGTCACGCGTTTGAGTCCTGACGGATGATCTGTCACACATACATCGTTAACACAGTCATTAAAGAAAGCTTATATACTGGCCTTATCTTATTTATAATGACTTTAATAATAACACTGTTTGTTTATTAAATGCTTCTCTGCAGCCTCCAGGCAAACAAGCAGAGTGTCCCTGATTTATACACACAGTGTTCAACCAACCAGAAAGATCATCTGTCTGTCTGAATGTGTTTCCATGGATTCATTCGGTCTTTTGTTCAATACTCTGCAGGATCTGATCGAGCCAGTTATGACCGTGAAAATAATTAAAAGGGTCGAGAGAATGAACGGATAATTGGGTCAGCCTGTAGGGTCACCGCTGTTGGAAGCGCTCGTGTAAAAAGACAAAGAAGATGCAGCTGCGTGCGAAGTTTCCCGCCGCTCGCTGCCAAGTGGTGAAAAGATGTACATTTAACCTCACCTCTTTCACGCCGTGACCTCACAAATTCAGATAGATGTTCGCCAGTCGCTCTCTATTAGACTCTGAGAAGCAACGTGTGGTGTTGTGCAGTGTGGACATGCTAAAAGGAATCTGAACTATTTTGTTAATTAATTGCCTTAACCTCTGAGTGAGGCCCTCACTGCCCTTGCTGTGGAAGTTGGGAAGCTTTGGCAAAGAGGCTACGCTAAGCCTGTATCCCTTAGTGGGCTACATCTAATTCAAGTCCAAGACTAATAGTAAGTCAAAAGTCCTCTACGCTGTACGTCACCGCTGGACAGGCGCCAATACTGGCTTCAGAATACAGGCCAGCTGAATCCCATTTCATTAAGTAAATATTCCCATTTAGGTAAACGGCTCCCTCCTCAGCCTGAGCTACATGTGCTGACTTTGTATACGAAGCATGCCGATACACACAGACGGTTCAGTTGCTGATCGACTAATTATTAGAAAGAACAAAGCCTGCGATCAAAGCGTATTGTGATTACTGGCTTCAGAAACGGCAGCTAATTCACATTCACTTAGCATCGGTGCTGTTAGTAAAGACGGATCCTTGAGACGAATAAAAGAGAAAAAGCAGATCCGCATAGATAAACAGGGCTTTCACGCTATCCTCTCATTCAGCAGCCATAATCAGCACCTCCTCCCACACGAGGACTCGCCATGACTCAAATGTTCATCAGATTTTCCTCAGTTCGAGTTATCTCATCGCCCCCCCACCTGCTATTTGTGTTGAATATTTTATGTCGAGTCACGCAGTTTCATTTCCTAATGTCAACACCCACACAGACTGTCATAGCGGCTGCTCAGCCAGGACAATGCCGTGACTCAGACGCACAAGAGAGAGAACCTGTTTTCTCCGGATTTCAACAGTGTTACTTCTGTACAGCATTTTTCTTTATGAGAAAACCGTTTGTGCCTTTTTTAAGTCACCAGCAATCCTCAACCTGTGTATAACTGTGTTTCAGTGACCGTAGACTCAAAGTAACACTGAGATCTGAAGGTAGGCTTCTGATACAGGCCTTATCTTAAAGACATCATAGAAACAAACTGCTGTTTGTTTCATGTAAAATACGTAAACTATGGAGAGTATCCCAAACCCACACCCAACATGTAAAAACGACTCTGGTCAAGAATCTCCTGCTGGCACGTTTCAGCCTTTCGATTACGTAACCGTTCAGCATGATAAAGAAGTCTTTATTAACAGGGCAGGAGTGTCTTCTGTTGAGTGTTTAGTGGCAATTAATTTTCCCAAGGATCTACATGAGAATCAGGCAGTTCTGCGGAGGAACAATAATCTAAACTTCATAACGCTCAACATGAATTTTATCTCCTTATAAGCTTATTGCTTAAGCTCCATCTTTAGCTAGCAGCTCTTAACTGGAGAACTAAATGCAACTGCAAAAACCCAACGTGTAGCTGTGAGTCTGCCTTTTCTATACCTATAACTTTAAATGTCACCAGCTTCAATCAAACATGTTCTTGACAGCAGACATGTATTTAAAACTTCTGTCACTTGAACCTCGGTGGCTCTGATTTCAGATACTACCTACACTTAATTTAATGTTAGTCTCTGAAACACTGGAATGAAACGAAGTCCAAACTGTGTCCAACACAGAGCTCACGTTGTTTTGTTCTTTCATTAGCCTGCTGTTTTTCTCTCTACTGTTTTGTGAACGTTTCTTATATTAATGTTATTAAGCTTCAGGGTTACAATTCAATTCAATTCAATTCTTTATTTATTTGTCACATGTAGTTATAGCTGGTACAACATACAGTGAAATGTTTTTCCTGGCTAAAAAAGTACTCCCCCCGACTGTGCAGACATGCTAAAAAGGATTTTACATAAACTTAAAAAAAGGGGGGGGGGGGAAGAAACAAAAGTTAAAAAGTAAAAAATAATATAAAAAACAATGTAAAAGTCCATATGTTTGTGCTTATAAGTATATATCCATGACGTGCAGGATATTGTACTGTAATAATTTACGTTACGTTATATTACTTGACACAGACTGTACAGTTGACTTAACTTTAAATAGTTTGTAAGATAGCAATAAAGATGCACAAACAAGGCAAGCAGTTCCATAATAATCCAAGTATGTCTCCATCTTTCATACAGTTTTATGTTTTCATACAGATTTGTGGTCGTGTCACATAAAAACATGCCTACTTTTGGATGGTTCCTCAGGGACGTATCCTGGCAGTGTTTGTTGGATATTTGACAGCAGTAAAAATCATCCTGGCCCAAACATAAAGGCACTTTTTTTAAAAATTTGATATTGTTGCACAGGTGCTGAAATTGTTCAACGAAGCTGTTCTGGGTCAGATTTGACCCGTATCTGTTGTGACGGATTTCAGATGCACCACTGTGGGTCAAATCGAGGAAAAGGACGGTTTTAGGGAATCTTAAAGCTGCCGTGTCTGCTGGTATTTTATATAGAACAGCTGTGACAAACATCCAGTGGACCCCTGACTCCCTCCGGTCCCAGCACCAAGAGTCAGGCGTTCAAGGGGAATCCCGAAAAACTGAAACAAGGTAAGAGCATATGAGTCATCATGAGAAAAAGAGGTCAGAGGTGCCTTGAGGGAAGATGTCTTGACACAGACACAGAGGTATGAAATATGACAGTATGGTGGTCAACACTATCACCTCAAAGCAAGAACATTCCCAGTTCAAATCCCAACTGGGGTCGTTATATGTTCCCCCTTTTCCTCGGAAGCTACAGTCTAAAGATGGGCTACTTTGGATCGGCCATGCATGTGAGTGAAGATATATTATTATAAAGATTAAAGGGAACATAAAAAACACTAAAGAAAGGCAAAAACTGACCTGGACCAAAAGTTTAGGGAAGAATACTTGTAAGTAATATAAACCACAAATCTATTAATATTTGGTAATTATAAATGTAACATATATGAATACAAGCACAGTGAGGTTTTGTGATTAAAAAAAATCATAATCAAGATATGGGTGAAAGAACATGTTCTTCTCAATATACATAATCGGGAAAAAAGCTTTTTCATCACTTTTTTTAGATACAGCATCCAAGTCGGTCTATCCGGTCTTTAAGTGATGATGTATGAACCCTGCTTCCTGGGCCAAACTCCGCGTTTATTAAGGCTGTTGTGTTTTTAACATGTTTTAATGCTTTAAAGCCCCTAAAAACAGTCAGTGATCACTGTCGGCCTCTGTCGGTTTTTATCACCACTGTTCATTTTAAAGCTCAGTTTTTTAAAAGCTTACGCTGTAGCTACAGCCCATGCAGCAGTACATTAATGACTAACCTCGTATTGTGGATGGATTATCTCCGTGGTTCTCCTGACTGAAGTTTTGTCCGTCATTTATCCCTAACCATAACCATAACCTAACCTAACCAACCCTCACGTTAACTTTTATCGAGTGGAAAAAGTTAGCGTTCATCCTCCAGCTTCACTGTGTTTATGCTAACATAGCTGTGTCGCTAGTGATCACGTAGCACATCAGCATAGCACCAGCTAGCCCAACTTCAGTAACCCTACAAACGTCACTGCTGGTTAGTTTTCTGTCTTCATTTATGCTGGACGTGACAGCAGAGCTGTACATTTGGATTTTTCACAAACCTCTCAGTCAGAACATGCTATATCATATTTAGGGGGAAACTAGCGAGCTAACTTCCTACTAACTTCCTGCTAACTTCTATTCTTCTAATTGCCACGGTTTTTAAATGTGCTCTTTAAATATATATAAATATCATCTTGATTTGACTTTTTTGTTGCTGTTGCACTGAGAAGAGAGTTCACCTGTTCGCCTAAGTAAATTAGCTTTTTACTGTTTTAATAAACGACAGTAAACGCTGTAAGTGAATAAAATTTTATAAGCCCGGCTTCCAGATTTGATTTTAGATGATTCATTTTAGGTCAGCTCTGCACACCTGAATCAATGACAGCTGCATAGAGGGGAAAAAAAACTAAAGAGACATATACAATGTAATATTTAATATAATGTAATATAATATATCATGTGTGAGGAGATTGTTATATGATTCGTTACAATATTTTTAAATGATTACAAAAATTCTTGTCTCTTCATATTGACATTTTCAGATGATTTAAAAGTACTTGTACAGAATATTTAGAGTATGTGTGAAGAGACAGTGATCACAGGTTATTGTTTCTTTCCTGTGACCCATACACCGCAGTCGCTGGACCACTGCTTTATGAACATTTGAGCAACAACTCTGAACAGTAGCTGAATGGGAGCCATTAATCACTACAGGAATCCCAGTCATGGGTGGGCTGTTACTGGCTTTAACTTCACCCTCTTTTTGCCGCCTCATCCATAAAAAATTAAAGGTAGAAATCGAAACGCAACATAACGATCACAACACTGATACACTTAGGATCCGAGGTTAAACGTGAACAATACCATTAGCCTGTGTGCTATGTGCAGAAATGGTCTTTATTTAGAAGATTTACATACAAATTATCACATTATATAAGAGTGCACTGCTATACTTATGCTATTGCAAAATGTATAATTATCACACAAATAAAAGCACAAATAGTAACAATTATCTAAAAAACTAACACCAGCTATGTTAGAGCCACTTGCTTAAATTGATTAAAGGACCTTGTTTGCAGTTACAGTGTGCAGTGGTCCACCAACCTCGGCTGTTGGTCTCCTACCACATATTTTAAACCACAGCACAAAGATAGTGAGTCATGGAAAAGCAATAAATCATAGGTGAGACTAAGCAGCAGCAACATGAAGCCCCCTGCTGCTTAACCACTAATTTCAATTTTGACAAATACAGTGTACACCTCCTCAGATGAACCCCAGCATGGGTATCGCAGACCTTACTTCTTACTTAAATCTACATGTACAGCCATTATAAAGCGATTCCTACCGCTAATTGGAGCTGTTTCCAACATATGCTGTTAATAGAATATTATTTTTGCACATCTGCAGAAGCACTTTGGCTGGTCATTAGTTTGCCCAGGTTGAAAACTGTGGTTTGGACAAACGAGCTTTTACTCTTATTTCCCCGAATCTGGATTTGTGTTCCACACTTAATTTATAGTGAAATATGTGGAGGCTGAACACATGGCTGTCTGCTGTTGACCAACACTGTGGAGCGATAACAACTTGGGGCTTAGCTTTCACCTTGTGTGTGGGAGTGTGGGTGCATGTTAGAAACACAGTACCAGTCTGACGCCAGCACCGCAGGCCGTCTGGTCTCGCCTCAGCCCCGTTCCCCACCCTCTGTCCTCCGTTTTACCCAACAGCAGACATCCAGTCACACACATGTTTAATCCCCTCGCTATGTAAGAGGCAGTACAGAGAGGCGCTCGTCACCCTACCTGTCAGGCGATTGCGGATCAGTTTTCTAACACGTCAGCGGCCTGTTGGGAAGTCCCTCCGGTTCAGACCACAGCTTTGCTCTAACGTCTGGATCCAAAACAAATGTACATCTAAGTTTAGTCAACTCCACCAGAGATAACAGTATAAAAAAATGCACCCTCAAAAGCCACTGATGTGTCATATTTGTTTATACAACATGTCCTACATTATGGGAGCAATAAAAACGTCTTCCTAATCTAGACGAGCGAAAATGTCATCGAGAGCACACGAGCGCGAAACAATCCCTAGTCACTCCGTTTATAATGAATTGAAATACGAGTCTGGAAAGTCAATTCGGATACAGTAGTGTTTGAAATCAAATTTATATGCAACAGCTGCACATTAGAAAGGCCTCCATATCTCATTGAAATCAAACAAATACAAGATCTGTCAATCAATATCAGTGAAACAGCGACATGATTTTGTTTATCTTGCCTAAGCCTCCATTCCAATGAGGAGAAAGTAGAGGCAGCCAATGCAAGAGTGCAAAGCAAACGCTCTGTTTTCCCTCCCATTGCATCCAGTGACAGGGAGAACAAATAGCGAGGATTTGCAAATGCTCGCTTTCTGCCTTCCACTCCTCCACCCTCTCTCTCCCTTTGCAGATTTCCAGCCCTCTGCCTTTTCCCAGCCGGCTGCAGATGGCGAATGCCATATTAGATGTTTTCCCTTTGCACATCAAACCAGAGGTCACAGCTGCAGCGCTTCTAAACCAGCCCGCAGATGTGTCGGCACAGTTACCTGACAACCAGTGCAGATGGAACACTTTTTGAGGCTGGAAGTGAAATGCACACACAAAAAAAACAAGTGTTGTTTAGCCAGAAAGTATTTTGCTTCCCCTGAGAGCCACTGAGATCAGAGGAACAGAATAAAGACAAATTTGCTAACTTTTCGCTGAGAGTTTTGCCACCTAGAGCAGCTGGAAAGCTGTCAGGACTGAAATAAGACAGAAAAAGGGGGAGCGGCGTAACATAGCCTTTAGATAATGTTGTGTAAGAAAGACGAGGTCTGGCTTGAATATTAACAAATTACATGATTTATTTATGCTTTGTCTTCGACAGAGCAAAGCGCGCTTGCTACCTTGCTTGGCCTACAGAGCACTGAGGGGAAAAGGCCTTGTCAGCATTATGTTTGGTTTGTCAGATTAACATGTTAAAATATGTACATACTCAAAACACTCAGCGATTTACATGATCAGCCTGTCCCGGGTGCCTCTGCGAGCCTGATTCCTGCAAGAGGACCAATTTTTTTTGTTAAACGCGCTCCAATAACGAGATTTACATCCCAGTTTTAGCAACCCGCCATTATAATCTGTGATTTGCAAAAACAGTGCGTGACTCAGACCGCGGCTCATTTAAATACGGACTGCATTTTAATTAATATTTGTGATTTGTGAACGCAGCTTCAAAGTTTTTAACTTTGCACATTTGAATTCTGTAAGGAAATCCCACTGTGCTCGCCCTTTAATCAGCGAAACATTTACATATTACAGTTAAACCCAATGGCACTGTTATTCTTGGCTGCGCTATTAGAAATGCACAGATATGCAGTGTGTTGATTGAAAACAACGATTTTCGCAACCTTCATTCACGTTACAGTGATAAAAATCTGCAGAGATGTCAGCAAGTCTCACTGAGCTGTTGTGTAACATCCTGACTCTGCTTTTGTCAGAAGCCAGCATGCAACACCTTCATAAGTCAACACTGGTGAGCACTCGTCCAATGATTCTGCCAAAAACTCTACAAATGACAATTAAGTAAAAGATCCTTCCACAAACACATTAGTGAAGAAACTTTCTGGACACATGTTCAAACACTGTTTGACACAAAACGGCTAAAATGAAAACAAGCACGGCTTCCATGATATCAGAGTCAGAATTCTACCCACAGTATCCAGTAAATCAAAATCAACACAAAGAGATGCAACAGAGCCCGGGTGAGATGTAGAGCATCCAAAACAGAGCATGTGAGGAGAAAAAAGAAAGCTAGCAAGAGCGGGCCGGAGCGATGTTCTGGCACCTTCGGTTAATGAGTAATGAAATCTGATTGGCAGGTTAATACAAAATACTATCAGGTGATTCCAGCTTTTATGAGCACGGTCTGGCGAGCCGATGCTACAGAGACAGCAAAGCCTCTACATCAGGGGTGGGCAACTCCAGGCCTCGAGGGCCGGTGTCCCTGCAGGTTTTAGATGCGTCCTTGAACCAACACAGCTGATTTAAATTAGCTCCTCAACATGTCCCGAAGTTCTCCAGAGGCCTGGTAACGAACTAATCATGTGATTCAGGTGTGTTTACCCAGGGTGAGATCTAAAACCTGCAGGACACCGGCCCTCGGGTCCTGGAATTGCCCACCCCTGCTCTACATGATCCCACCTGCACGTTTTAGCTCTTATCCCTGTTCATGGTTCACATGTAAAGTTGTAGCTAGCTAGATGAGGACTGAACATAAGCTGAGTAATGTTACCCAGGTATTCTCCAGTTCAGCATACAGCCTGTGACACACAAACTGTGTCTATGTGCAGGCACAAACTGTCTGCCAGCTCGGGGTACAGCGGGATGTTTACCAGGGAAGAAAAAGATGTTAGTGTAAAATCCAGGGGTGTCCAACTCCAGTCCAGAGAGCTACTGTCCTGCAGCTTTTAGATGCATCGTTGTTCTGACACACCTGAATCAAATGAAGGCTTATTAATCAGAATCAGAATACTTTATTCATCCCGAGGGAAATTAGGGTTACAGCAGGCAGCACGCTAATGGCGCATGCGCACTTGGCTTTTGCCAAACTTGATGGCATGCTGAAGAGGTAATCCAACCATCTGATTCAGTAAGGACACGTCTTAAACCTGCAGGACCGTAGCTCTCTGGACTGGAGTTGGGCACCCGTGGTGTAATCACATTTTCCTTCAGATCCGGGGAAAGATGGGAGAAAGAAAGGACGGGAGAGGAAGATAGGAGATTATTTTCCAAGGTGAGGACTTCTCTGCAAGAGCCAATATGTAATCTGCACCTGTAGACGACGTGCTGCTGAAATCATCTTAATATTTACAATTTAAAATATTTTTGAAAACAAATGAAATCATAATTCCACATTATTCAGAGGATCAACTGGGTGGCGTGCAGTGTGCACGGAGCAGCAGCAGAGCTAAAATGAGGCAAAGACGGGTCGATCACATACTGAACACATGAGAGAATTTTAGGTAGAACACAGCGGTTCCAAGTCTCAAACCCTAATAACTTTGAGCAGATTTTTATTAGACTTGATCGGATAAATTCTGCAGCTCTCTGAAATGAAAGTTAATTTAGACGCTTCAAATAATTGCAAATATAAGTGCTCAGATGTGTTTCAGTGCTGCTGAGTAACAGGACTCACTTCTAGACAGACTCCTCAGTTTGAATTAAAGCCGATCGTGCTCTTTAGTGACACTTGCCAAATTCCTTCTTTATAATGGGTTTGGAAACCACGGCACAACGGCTCTTGTAACACTGGCCTGCATATTTTAGACTGTGGCTGGTTGAATTCACAGAAGCTCAGAAACTGTAGCAGCGCAGATCAACTGATCGCTGAAGCTCACAACAGAAAATATTAGTGCACGTCACTTATGCCCGCTGCACCAGAACAACAAAATGAGTCCTGAGATTACCAAACGAAGACAAAACAGTCAAAGTGAGATCGAAAACAGAAAAAGGAGACACCAAGAACCTCCCCAAACATGTAACATCAGAAGTGCGATGCATGCTGTTTGCACTACAATCATTTTCCTGCAGACAGGAAGCTGCAGTCCAAACTTTGCTCATTTTTAGACCGCTGGACAAACTGTGAATTAGCAGCAGTGTATTTTCATGCAGTTCACACTGTAGACCGTGGAGACTTGAGTGGGTGGAATTTGGAATTCGGATCTTAACAGCGTGCCAAGATCAAGCAAGGACTTCTTTTAGTTTGGGCGAGAAGGACACTTCTAGCTTATTTCATGTCACAAAGACAGGGTGACTCAAGCCGCGACTCAAACGGCGCCCACCGCACGGCAGCACAGGTGGCATCAGTGGAATCCTTTTTTTAAAGTGGCACTTCAGGTCCACTCCATCACCAGCTCCGAGTTAGAAGTAAAATAAAAACTCTGGCAGACGTGAGAATCACTTTAAAATGTGACAATCAGACGTTACGCCCTCCAAATGGTTTGCTGAAAATAGAAATAAGTCGGCACAGAGGAGTCGTGGAATACTTCAGGTTTGAGTCAGTGCTGCTGAATGTACTCGTGCTCGCGCTTTTATTCTGAAAATAATGGCAAATAACAGTGGAACGAGCTCCACACTGAGCGCGTCACTGTATTCCCCGTCTATAGTTACTAAAGTAGTGTTTAACCAGGCTAAGTTACCTCGCTGTGTCTACATGTACACTCATGCTTTGTATTTCTGACATTTCTTTCTTTCTTTTTTGTTCCTCTGAGCCTTCTGTGTCCATCAGGCCTCAGGACCTGAGCCCTGCTAAGCCTGTGGATTAAAACAGCTGTGTGTAAGCCTTTATATAAAATGGCAGCATGTGGCTAGTGGTTAGAATCGTTGCCTCTGTGGAGCTGTTCTCCACTTCCACAGTCCAAGCACATAAAATGTAATCAAATGTATAGATTTCATATTGTATGTGTTTGTGGTGCATATATATGCATATTGTCTCCGTGGGTTTGACCCCCTCCTATCAAAGTGCTGAAAACAAGCTGCGGTGCCGACTCGACTTCTCAGAACAAGTAAAAGTAAAAAAGTAAAAATCTGCTCTTTGTGGATTTGTGCACCAGCTATTTTTGTGCGTGCTCCATTAATAAACTAACAAAATCATAATAAAACAAGGAGATACAAACATTATTACAACTTAATTCTAATGAATTCATACAGCTTCAACATTTTTCATGCAGAACACAAGCAGAGATAAAAAACCGAATTAACTAAAAAAACACCTGTTTGTCGCCTGCGTTGTAGGTTGGTGACTTTGCCTCCACAGCTGAATGTAAAATGAGTGCAGATTTGGTAAGATGGGCACAGAGTGTTGCACCCTGGGGAAAAGAACCACTTAGAAAGAAGTTACAATCGTTTCTATTGTGAGCTCCAGTCGACTCCGTGTACACGCTGTGATCAGCTGACCTGCTTTTTCCAGACTTACACAACTAAATTCCAGCAGATGGTACGTGAGCCATCACGGCTTATTGCTCATGCACGATGGCAAAGTGCTGTAAAGGTAACATTTCGTGAGTGAATCTAATCAACATCATCAGCTGAAATTCAAACTGATGTCTGCTATCCTTGATGATGAGCTCAGGGTCGAGACACAGCGCACTGACTGAACATCACACATTAAATATTCTGCATTTGTAACATCTGTTCTATGCTTTAACTCGTTTAGGCCCCCAGCAGCTTGTGTAGAAGAGATAAATATGTGCTTGATGGGATTGTATAAATAAACCTTTGAACTTCAAAGCAAAAATGCATTATCATTGTTATTCATAGACGTTAGTATGCAGTAATTAAAACTGTAGTAAGAAAAAATATGAGCCAGCTCATTCTGCGCTGTGCAGACGTGCAGGGGGTCACATCGCTGCAGGTGTTGTTCACACATGAGGGATGAAGACGAGTCCATCTGAAGTATTTCTTACTAAAAGGTTGTCATGTCAACTTTATCAGCGTTATCATGTTTTGTGTTGCTTTCATTCGCTTGGAGAGAAATGCACACATGGCCAGACACACCGTGGTGCATTCATTGATGTCCAGTGGAGCCAGACTGGATATAGTCCTTGACCCAGATAATCCCTGGGGGGTCAGGGTTGGAGCCCGGCCTGCTGGTGACTCCTCTTTTCCAGTCAGCGCTGCCTCGGCTGCTGAGAATACGCCGTCAGCTTCAACTTTCACCCCGATTCTGACCGGCGATCCGCAGATCAGCAGGACAAATGAGCTACAGGGTCAGCCTTCAGAGGATTCTGGGTGGTCTGGGTGGAGACCTTGGCAGAAAAGAGGCTCCTTGATCTTCTGTACACTGTGTGTGTACACATGTGCTCATTTGGGCCAATGAGGGAAATCTAAAACAAGCGTGTATATTTGCATCTTTATATGTGGTTGCACACAAACTGAGCTCCAGTCGCTATCATTTACGAGGCTTTCTGCTCGGCTCTCCCACAGTTCATATTATCCCCAGGCCAGCATTCAAATTCCAGCTAGTTTGTTATTAGTTAACTGGAAATGTGAACCCAGGAAGCAAGACGGCGCTTAGAAGGTTTGTCCTTTGATCGGCTCACCAGCTGAAAGGCTGGTGGTCTGCAGTATTACTTCAATAAGGAGAAAAGCACTGGAAATGGATAACATGTTTTGTTGTATTAGCAAGAGGGAAGGACATAAGACTTCATCAACATGCAGCGTGTTACCTCAGAGTCTAGACAGAGTGGCTCACAACAACCAAGTGGTTCAAAGACTACAACAGAAGCATCTCACCAAGTATAAAGAGAAGCTCTGTCAGGTCAAGGTAAGAGAGAAAATGAGAGAGAGGGCCAAAAAACATCTTTTCAAAAATAAAAAGCTAAAGCCATGTGGCGGTCTGTTACATGGCAAGCATATAGTAAAATATATGAATAGGAGAGGTTATTTACGCGGATCAGAAATACAGATACACCAGAGTTGCTGTTGTTATGGTTACCTGAAGTTTAGAGTTACACAGCGTAACCTTTAAAAGGAGAAAGAAAAACACAATCTTTGTCTTATGAATAAAAATCATTTCTAAGCTCTCAAACACACTCGCTACTCGGTCTGGAATCAGTTTACAGAATTTGTGACACTTAATTATTTGTGAAGTTCAATATTCATTTGTAGTTTGTGGAAACAGTGTTTTGTGATACATGTACGGTTCAGAGTCAGCGTGAGCTTCCTGTCAGTTAATAACCTGGGTTATAAAAAAAACCTTTCAAACCAACCTTATGTGTGCACACGTAAATTTTCCTGTTTACATGTTCTAAGTTCTTCTCATTGTTTCATATCATTGTTTGAAACACAAAAGTGTTTCAATTCAAATTCAATTCAGATCAGTTTTATTTATACAGCACCAAATCACAACAACAGTCGCCTCAGGGTGCTTTATAGGGTCGACTCTACAATAATACAGAGAAAAGTCCAACAATCATATGACCCATGATGCACTGGGTGTTTCTCTACACTCACTACGTGTTAATAGACCTCTCTGCAGTGAATCATACTTGTTATTAATCTCTGTCTCTCTTCCACAGCACTTCCCACTGTCGCCAAAGTGCTGCTCACAGGGGGTCATGTGATTGTTGGTTTTTCTCTGTATGTATTATTGTAGAGTCGACCTTACAGTATAAAGCTCCTTGAGGTGACTGTTGCTGTGATTTGGTGCTGTATGAATAAAATTTAACTGAATTACATGCAAGCACTTTGGCGACAGTGGGAAGGAAAAACTGCCTTTTAACAGGAAGAAACCTCCAGCAGAACCAGGCTCGGGGAGGGGCGGGGCCATCTGCTGTGATTGGTTGGGGTGAGAGAAGGAAGACAGGATAAAGACATGCTGTGGAAGAGAGACAGAGGTTAATAACAGATATGATTCAATGCAGAGAGGTCTGTGAACACATCATGACAGAAGAAGAAAATCCCCCGGCAGCCTACGTCTACTGCAGCAAAAACTAAGGGAGGATCCAGGGTCACCTGGTCCAGCCCTAACTATATGCTTTAGCAAAAAGGAAAGTTTGAAGCCTAATCTTGAAAGTAGAGATAGTGTCTGTCTCCTGAATCCAAACTGGAAGCTGGTTCCACAGAAGAGGGGCCTGAAAACTGAAGGCTCTGCCTCCCATTCTACTTTTAAATACTCTAGGAACAACAAGTAGGCCTGCAGAGCGAGAGCCAAGTGCTCTAATAGGGTGATATGGTACTACAAGGTCATTAAGATAAGATGGGGCCTGATTATTTAAGACCTTGTCAAATCTGCCCGTGTCAGTCTGAATGTGCAGCTGAACAGTGATTATTGTGATCCTATTTCAAAGCATTGTACCTGTTGCCATGCTGAAGTACAAATGTTAGACTGAACTGAAAATATCATTAACCGTGTGCAATTCAAACATTATGTTTACATTCAGTGCGACACACAAACATAGACCTTGTTAGCCTTTGTGCATTGTGTGAACACTGAAGGTGTAATGAACGTGTTTCATGTGGTTTCTTCCTGAACGAGTGAATTAATCGCATATTTCAAAAATTATATCTAATTACACATAATAACAAGAAGCACTCTGAGAGCGCAAATCTGCCACCAAGGAGCTCCATCACCAGGTAGCGTTTACTTTTAAGGAATACTATACTAATACTATTCAGTTTTCTTTGGTCTAAAAATAAAAACAACACAAATTTCAGGCTTTTGTTATTTGCCCTGTTGAAACAGCCGTCTAACATGACTGTGAGTATAATTATTTATATTATTTATGTGGATTTATTCAAATATTTAAATATTATAAGTTTTAACCACATTTATTAAATCATATTTATTCAGGAACATGTTGAAATTGTTATGACCTGTTTCTGTAATGCAAATAAACCTACTGTCATCTTAAACCTCTGTATAACATTAATATAACACTTTGAACTTCAGTTTAATCTGTTGATGTTGAAGGTGAGAGGTCAAATGGGACGTGATATTTGAAATCTTTACACGGTACTTTTTATATGTTGGCAGTACCTTTGTGATCATTTTGATGATAATAATCATGCTTCTCCTCGACTTACATCGAAGCTTTGCACCTGTGTTTGTGCTAACCCGTTCTTAGCTAGTCTTAGCTGAGTGATGAGGATGTTTCTGCAGGTGTGGGTCAGTCAGTCTAACAGTGAGAGCACTCTGCATTACTTAATACATGACAGTAACTCTCCTAAACGACTTATTAGTATTAGATAAACAACTTTATCCAACGACAAACTGAATTTTTTTTATAATGCGCTGCTGCACAGCGAGCTAAGTACAGCAATGTTAACGTATCAACGCTTCTTTGTTGCAAAATAAAAGGCAGAATTGAAATTGACAGTCGTCATTGCAATTTCTACAGAACCAGCCAATAATATGCATCAATCTTACATGATTTTTATTAAAAACTATAAAGCCATGTCTAATGGTTCAGCTGTAGTGTTTCAGTGCTGCTAATGTGAGCCGTTGTCTCATTGGTTTATAGATATATTGGTACTCAGCAGCTGGATTAGCATTAAAAATGTCAACGAATTCACCGCATGTAACACGACGAGCGAGAGAGACTGAAATCTGCTGAACGTCGCTGTGATGCAAAGACTCAACAAATTTGCCATCTGTAGAAATAAAATGAATGGTGAACGGTGTCATGTCGGTGCCACGTAATGAGGACGGCTGGAGGCCTTTCAGGCTGCTGAGAGCAGAGCACTTGCACGTCTCCATCCAGCTAACGTTCGACTGACAACTCTCCCCTCCCTCTCTTCGCCAATTAGCTCCAGTATTAGCATACGCGCTCTATTTGCATGAGCAACGACTAATTCCTGGTGTCAACGCACAGCTGTCGATGCAGATTAGCCAGGCTAGTTGTCAAAGAAATCTCCACATTATTGTCGCTCTCAATGTTGGATCAAGTTTCATCGGGAAATAAAATGATATACACGCGTGCCGCTGTTGTCTCGTAATCGTCTCGGTGGAAGGCCTGTGATTGGCAGGATGTGGCCCTGTGGACAGCACAGAGCCGAGTGTGGATTTCCACTGACATCAGTGAGCAGAGTTGTGCTGATGCTCAGATAAAGTTTGAGAGCGCTGGAGATGTTTCCTGTTTCCCTGTGTGATGAATAACAGCGGCCTGGCCGTCTTCCAGGGTAAATACGAAGAGAAATATTTATGACTTGTGTTTCAAGTGTTGTTTTTTACAGGGAGGCTGCTTGTAGGCTGTTTGTTTGGGTCTGCTGGTTGAGAGGATCAGAGTGTATTCTGACTGGTTTCTGCTTGATTTACTATATTAGTGTTTCTTGAAACCGTGAATCATATGAGCATTATTCACACTGTGATTTACAAATGTGTTAGCCACAGGTCAGTGTTGCTGTAATCTGTATGCAGAACAAAGTCAGAAGAATGTCGTTTTTCACTTAATCTCTGTGTTGTGGAAGCTCATTGGCTCATTACAGGAGCTCAACAGTTAAAACAATACATTATATATGTAACCTGCTTAGTTACTACAGTCGTGTTGTTTTTATGTGTACTTACTGCTTCCATAGGACTAGAGAGGGTAACAGCCAGGTGCTGCTGATCGACTGATTACTTACTGATTGTCAGTAAGTGTGATCACCTGGATCAAAGCAGATGTCGGTAGCTTGCTGGTCTGGAACATTTCATTTCACAGTCATCTCAGCAGATTCCTGCCAGATGATGTGATGCTCAGACATAATGCAAACAGAGTTACACGTCCGACTCTACAGGCAGCCGTTCATGACCGTATACTTACAACGGACCGAAGAAGTATTCCTTTTGTGGAAAAGTTGCCAAGAGCTGGGCTGCCAAGACTTCTTAGATGAGAACAAAATGAAGTTGTTTGGTCGTATATGGTAAAAACTAAAACAGCTCGTATCAAGCACGGTGGTGGAGGGGTGATGATTTGGGCTTGGTGTGCAGCCACGATCATGAAGCCCTCTGTGTAGCATCCTGGAGGCAGCGAGGCGATCTGTCTGACAGCTGAAGCTTTACCAAAATTGGGTCATGCAGGCTGAAAAAGGCTGAAAAAAGGAAATAATCAAGATGTTGCGATGGCAATGCCGTGAGCCTGACACATGTGGATGTTACCACCATGCTGCTTTAAGGTGCATCACCTAAAAGTGAGACTACCAGGGTTTTATGCAAACCTCGGTGAGGTTTAAACAATATTGTGAGATTCAGTCAGTTTTTTCTTTTCCTTTTTAGTTTTTGTCTGAATGAACTAAATGAAAATAAGAATTGCTCTTCTTTCTCAGATGCAGTAAAATGAAGAATTACTGACCTTCGACTAACAACGTTGCTCATTCAAGTGAATCCTGAACAGCGTTACTAACGGCGTTTCTGTTTTCAGTAACGAGTAATCTAACTAATTACTGTTTCTATCGTTGCAACGCCGTTACCGTTACTAACAACAAAATGCGGTGCGTTACTGTTTTTCAACAAACAGACGGTTGACGCTGTGTTCAGCTGACCGCACATAAGTAATCTGGGCGCTACAGCTTTAAGCAGCTGCGCTCCCGTGGACGGCGATCACTGCACAACACCTGGAGCTCAGGGGGAAACAATGGCATGAGTGCTGCTGTTTGACTGAGGAAGCATAAAGGAGTCGTGGTAAGACAATCACATGACTACTTTAAGACAGCAACAAGGTGACATGTACCAGTTTATAAACTGTGTTGATAGACCAGTAAAACCAGAGTCATGATAAACAATATATATGCAGCGTTTTTTCCTCAATAGTTTCGTCACGTTTACTGTCTGAGGACAGCGCTAACAAGCACTCTCTGCTTATGAGCAAACAAAAAACAGCTCGTTCGTGTTGGTGGAAAAACGCACCATGTTGACCAATCAAACTATGATATGGAAACATGACATTTGGTTGTTTAGGAAGAGGGGGAAGTTTCAGGAGTGACGGCGAGAGAGATTTGTGACGTTTAGCGTGTTTGGTGTAGTTAATGTGCTGTCTTGTGTAGTTAGTGTGTAGTGTTGTGGATAGTTTTGTGTTGTGTGTCAGAACAATGAGGCGACTGCTGTCTCCGGGTAGAAACAGGAGTGACACACCTGCTGCTGTCAGACCTGCAGGCATCAGGCTGTGATGTTTCCTTTATAGTGGACAGAAATATTTGCAGTGGCACAAATAATTTGTGGCATCTTATTGAAGAACAGCTGATTGTTCTGTAAATAATTTGAAGTGGTTGTAAAAAAAAAAAAAAGGATAAAAGGTAAATGGCTGCAAGTAACTTTGTTGTTTGCAAAACTTGTGCGTATGATTTTAAAATTGACAATTTATATTTGCATTTAAAGTTATGAAATATGATTCAATAAACACATTTGTGGTTGTTACAGTAAAAATATCACTTTTTCTACTCCGATTTTTCATGTTTTTTGTCTGATTTAAGATCAATTGTATTAATACAGTCTGTCAAAATGAAAACGTAACTGTAGATTCAGACATGTGAGGCTGTGCTGAAGAGAATGACACCAAACAAGGCAAATAAATAGAAATGTGAAATGTGTAGTTAAAAATGGCCGATTATACCCTGGACCCCTGAGGGTTAAACTTTTTTTAAAGTAGAGAGTATTTTAAATTCAGGGAATTTAAAATAGAAAGTAGCTCGTCCACAGAAGGACTGGTAGCTCCCCTTACGATAAGGGTTCAGATCGCGCGAACAGGTGTGAAATGTGTGTGTTTAGTTAGTTTGTTTGCTTGTTTTAATCAATTTTAAATCCTGCTTTTTATTTGTTCTTGTTTCTAATGTCTCTGTAAAGCACTTTGAATCACCTTGTTGTTGAATTGTGCTATACAAATAAACTTGCCTTGCCTTGCCTAACGCAATAGTTACTTTTCTAGTAATTAATTACTTTTAGAATCTTGTAATTCAGCTACTAACTCAGTTACTTTTTTGAAGAAGTAACTAGTAACTATAAGTAATTACGTTTTCAAAGTAACTTGCCCAACACAGACGCTCCAGGCTCCGGTTGCCTCCTGTAGATAACCTCTGTGTTTATTATCCTGTCACATGTCAATCACTGGCCCCGCCCCTCGATCACTGTGCCAGTGAGATGATCACTGGTCCCGCCCCTCGACACGCCCACTTCACTTTGCCGGCTGTCGCTGACTTTCTGTGGTCTCTGCTGTGTGGACGCCACTCTGGCCGTAAGTTATCGATTTCATCCACGTTTCCACGCATAGCTGACTTAGGTTATTATTTACATGTTTACTTACAGTTTTACTGCACTGGCAAACATTTTGGATATGATGTAAATGTGGTCCAGACCTTTTTTCTGCATTTATTCCTTTACATTATCCAGACAAATTGAAACTTCCATATGCTATCAGCCTCCATTATTTCTCACTCACCCACGCATGTTTAAATGCATGTACGTGTTTTCACTGCCGCTGCCAAACCAATGAGGATTAAAATAAATAAGGATTGTTATTAATGTGAAGGGAGTGCGAAATGCTCCTGTGACTGATGACATCCATGGTAGAAACAACAGCTCGTTGGCTCGAGGACTGACTTATCACATTAAAAGATAAACAGTAACAGCACAGGGCTTGCCCCGTCGACTGCAGCAACCACTGGGTTATTTCCTGTGTTTACTACAGTACGGCTCTTTGTGAAAATGAAGTATTGTGTTTAATATCAGCTTTTATTTGTGTCCAGTATTTTTCTGGCACTGTCAGAGTCGCCGTCTTTTCGAGCAACCCGACATCTTTTTTATTGTCTTTAGGGTTTTTTTGTATTTGAGTGTGACAAGCTTGTTTTTTTTAACTTAAGGTGAGAATTTATTCATAATACAGCACAAAAAAAAACAGAATAATACTTCTCCTGAATAAAACTGTTTCTCTGCTACAAACTATCTTGCTCAGTGTAGAGTTTACTGAGGGCACTTACTACTTAAAGCATCAGAAAGGTTTTATACAACACGAAGTTGGAATCTGCTCTATTTCAAATATGTGTAAAACATCCAAGGTTTTGGAGGAACCGGTGCATCGTTTTAATTTCCATTTGTTTTACTTTGTTAGCTTCAATCCACTGCAGCTTTAGATGGTTTCAAGTAGGGCTGAACGATATATCGCATTTGCGATAATATCGCGACATGATCAAGTGCAATTTTCTAACCGCAAAGGCTGCGATTATACTGCGATTATAAGGCTGTCCAAATTACTACCATATCCCAGAACTCATAGCGCGGCCCAGCCAAACTCCAGTTTCCAGCAATGGCGGCCGCTACTAAGTTTTAAAATTACTCATACTAATCTTTCTGGGTCACAAAATAAACTTTGAACATATTTTCAGGCGAGAAAGTAGTTGTGTAAACATCAAATATCTGCTCGGTTTATCAAGATATCCCATATTTGCAAAAGTGCTTCGACGTTTTCAGAGGCGTCTGCTACCCACCAGCTCGACAGCTAGCCGGGAGCTCGAGGGTTACTGATGCGGCCGAGAACGGCACAACTCCCGGCACATCATTTTCAGATCACCGCGGAGTTTCGCTGCTCGGGTTAAACGTAATATATAAGTCACTTAGACAACCTAAAAATGTTATTGTTGGGCTTTTTTCAGTGTTTTGTTTGTTCGTGAGTAAATCGGTTTGGCTGAGATTAAAGTTATTAGATTAGATAAAATAAAACTTTATTAATCCCCCGGGTGGGTTCCTCCTTGGTTTTCACACAGCTGACTAAACGTCAAACAGAAAACTTATTAAACAGAAGTATGAGACAGTCGAGAATTTACACCAGTGTCTGGTTATATTTTAGATAGCAAGAAGCAGACGGCCGAGTTTATTAAACTCCACCGAGACAGCGGTGACGCTAATCAGAACTAGCCTTCTGATTAGCTAATCAGAAGGCTAGACCGTCAGAAGGCTAGACCGACAGAAGGCTAGACACGCCTTTAAACTTTAAAGGCGTGTTTGTGTGTGTGTTTATACAATTGCTATTATGTTTGCACTTTATGTGTAATGTTACTGACTGCAGAGATCAGTAAGATGTGTGTATTTTTTATTTATTAGTTTTATTTATTTAATATTATTTTTTAATTGAATGACTGTCTAGTAGTTCACAGATGTTGAAAAACTGAGTGTGGTAAAGCCACTGATTTTGTTTATGTATATTTCTGCAATCTGCACATTGTACTGACTTTCATTTTAATGTTTACACCAGGGTTCCTTGTCAGCACTTTATGCTCAGATGTTTGTAAGCTAAAAATAAACTATTGTGTATGTTCAAATATACTGTTGTGATTGAAGAAGTTAAATAAAAATGTCAGTCATCAATTCATGCATCACCTCATGTCATCATAACAGAGGTCTGTCTTCCAGGAAAGAACAGTTTAAAATTAATGTAATATAGTATTGGCCATACTATATGATGTATTGCTTGTCTTTGTTTAATAATACAGAAGACAAAGACCTTAAAAAATAATCGCATATCGCATCGCAATCGCAATATTGGGGCAAAAAATCGCAATTAGATTATTTTCCATAATCGTTCAGCCCTAGTTTCAAGTGTGAGCTTTTGCTGTTCTTTCACTTTAGTTGTTATTGATAAGAAATGTTTGGTTTCAGTCGAGTTCTTATTAGTTTCGGGTGTTTGTCCCAGTTAACATGAGACGGGTGGGATTTTTCAGATACTTCACAACCGACAACAACACGAAGTGAAGTCGTAATCTGTATTTCTATAAACATGTGCACCAGTGTCTCCGCCAGCTGGAGACTAAAGCTCAGTTAGTTTTAAAAAGCACAGATATTTAAATTTAAATTTTCTTAGTGTATTTATTATCATTTGATTGCATTTTGATTAGTTTTAGTGTGCTGCAATAACTCTGGTGCACAGACCTTTGCCAAAGGCAGCAGGTTTGGCTCCCATTACCATAAACGTGGGCCTGTCTGCGTGGAGCTGATGTTTATGGGTGCAGCACAGGTATCAGTCTGCAAAAGTGCATCCAAGCAGGAGCCTTGAGGCGCTTATAATTCACAGAAATATGTAACCACCATTAAAAGCAGTTATACCTGTGCCATGCTGGGAGATTAGCATAAATATGCTCTATGCTCAGCTAATGCTAATTACCCCGTGGCTCTACTCACCGCTCCCACCTCCACAAGTCTGTCTGTGTTTATATGCCACAGCTCTCTGCAAACCTCCTCTCTGAGAGCGACTGCTGACTCTGACTGTTTGGGGACAGGTTGCCTCCCTGTGCAATCTCTGTGCAATCAAAAGCTTTCAGCCGGCGGTTGAGTCTAAAGCATCCTCAACCTCCAGGTCACTGCAGCTACTTGCAATTTGTCACTGATTGTAAAGACATCAATGCAATCACCTGACAGTCATCGATTTATTTTCTAAAGAGGTCGTCGTGCTTGTGTGACTGAGCCATCAGTGAACTGAAATTTGACTCATATTGTTGCAACTTGTCCAAGTTATGCTGCTTGTCCAAGCACCGCTGTGGACGTGAAGTCGGCTTCACTCTCTGGCGAAGGCCGGCATTCTGGGATGTTTTTTCTTTTTCAGGTGACTGTGCAAAAGCAGCATTTGGTATTTAACAGAGAATGCCTTGACCCTTTACGCCTGCGTACTTTGATATATCCTCTCCAGCAACAATCAGGAAGCACGCCTGCTGAAATACTTTTTGCAGCATGAAATATTTGTGCCAAATCTTGGCGAACATCTCAGCAGAAGTAAGGTGATACAAGAATAAGTCCTTTCTCATTAATGCAACTAGAGAGGGAACAACACAAGCCTTTGTGCTTGTTTTAACTTGGATCTCAGTGTCAACACTGAAGGATTATTACAAGGCACAGTCATATCTCTCCCTGTCTCTCTGGCTGCCATCACACTCTAATGTCTGACAATTAAGATCTAATCTTTTCTACAGGCTCTCACAGCTAGCATGCCAGCCCACCGCTGATCAAGATAAGCAGCAATCACTTTGATTCCTGAATTAGAACGTAGGAACTGCCATCCCATCTACTCACATTACAGAGTACACTGCAACCATCTTTTATTCAGCCAATATTAAAGCTGGCACAGGCTTCAGGTTGATGTGCAGAGTAAAGAGGGCAGGGAGGAAAAGCATCCGTCGCTCTGAATGTGGAATGTTTCAGCGTTTTTGACCCAAACCTTTGCTTTTGTTCTGGGCCGTGCTTTTTCAATAATAAATAATGCATCTGGTTCATTAGTTTGTTCACTCCGAGGTGGACTGGGGAACTCTGTTTCACCTCCAGGTCATAAATCAAGGAGAAAAAGCTGTCAGCAAAAAGGAACTCGGGATTACAACATGCCTTCACTGGCTCAGAGTGTCAGTTCCTACAGCATTTTTTGGTACCCGTGTGTCCTCGCAGGCGCAGCGCTCTCAGCTAATGACAAATATGTGTGTGAGATATTTGGCAAAGAGGACTTGTGTTTGATTTAGTTGGCTTTGAAACCTATATTTCAACCTCCAAAAGGCTGGCAAGTTCAGCCTGGCCAAGGAAACGGCCAAGTTTTCCATCAAGTGCTCGCTAACGATGACGGGAAAAGGAGCGGTGAGACGGCAGCTGCATGCAGTAGCTCCTCCTCTTGCTCGCTGTTTATCCCTGTGATTATTAAAGGTGAATTTATATCGTGCACCCTTTGTGTGGGGTTCAATCCCGTTGCTGCAGTCCTCCATCTGGTCCCTGCAGCCACCGGGCCACAATGACACACTGTGTCTACTCTATATTAGAACCAGCGCTGCCACTCTTTCCACGGGCAAAACTCATTTGTGCTCTCTGCACGGCTCACTGTTGGCCACCTTTCCAAGCATGAACGCACATCGTATGCCCATATGTTTGTGTCTGTTATGTATTAATTTAGCAAGTTGGTCTTTTCAAAAATCATTCTGTCATTTTAAATCTAAATAAATTCTGTTAATTCGAGTTTCTTGCATAATGCATGGGCAGACCGCGGCACACGTCCAGCAAACACTTTCTCCTACAGCATGGATTCCATTTAATAAAGTCTTTGTGTAGACTCGCCTCTTCCAGGGAGGGTGACTCAGGGTCCATGTTGGTCGAGCCGGCGCCCCGGGGCGACGATCGACTTACGCAGTCTGGTCAGTGGTCACATTGCTCTTCGTGATTAGATCTCACACGAATTAATTATTTCTGAGAAATTCTCAGCAGTGCGGGTCACATGACTCAATGAACGCACATACAGTGCTTTCCTTTGTGTGTTGGTATCTGTGCATGTGAGCCGCTGCTGCCTCTCTGGGTCCATTTGGGTGGCAGCAGCCTAGGGAGTTGTGCTCTCATTAGGAGCACCACGGGCCAACTCGGCATTACGCCATCCGTGACAACAAATTCAACATGAGAAATGGTGCGCGTGTGCGAGAGCCAGCGACTCAGAGCAGCACACTCCCCACAGTCTAAGCACAGGGTAGGAAGCATGAAATGGGACCTTGTGTTTAACCAAACACTCATTTCTCCAACTTCTTTTCATAATATTCTGTGAATTATTATCCTCATACTGTGCCTGTATTAACAAAGTCAAAATCAGTATCACTGTTACTCGTGTAAATTTACAGCACTTTTTTACACCGTTTAATGTTCTCGAAACTGTCGGTGATTCTGTTCATAACTGTTCTGGACCTGATTTGTAGGTGAGGTGAAGTCAGGTTTGGTGTCTCTGGGTCGTGTCTCTGCGGACGATGTGGTTCTGTGGGCTTCTGTGAGTAATGACCTCCAGGTCACAGTGGGGTGGTTTACAGGCAGCACTGATGGGAATTAGCACCTCAGAGTCCAAGTCCACGGTTCACAGAGAGAAAGAGGTAGACTACCCACACTGGGTTGGGAATGACAAGTGGAGAACTTCCAAGTATCCTGTGACATCATGAGTGGGGAGGAGTAGAAATGGAAACCGACGGCAGTGATCTGGACACGTCGTGGTAAAGAAAGAGCTGAGCATAAAGCCAAAGCAGGTTAATATATCAGTCCACCGTCATGTCCGGAACTGCTGACGAACTAACCGCACGACTGAAGGTCTGTGGCGTTAGCTTCAGCTCACACGGGTTTCTAATCACATGTCAGTAAAGATGAGATTAGCTCAACTAATTACAGATTCAGTTTCTGGCAGGAGGATTTTCAGACACATGGTTAGCAGAGTTAAAGGTTTGTTTGAATGCAAATCATGACCTTTTCCTAAACATAATCCCAAATCCTCGGGGCCCCCAGGCCAGGTGGGATAGCTAATCCTTCCAGCAAGAGTGCCGAGGTACAGGGCCCGGGAAACGGCCTGATCAGGTGTCTGAATCACCTCAGCAGCAGAGCCCAGTCATCCCACAGAGGGAGCTCTCTTTCTTTCTGTCACTACCATGAACCCTCCCCCCGAAGGCACATCACAAAATCAAGATAAAAATGTTTTTAACACATCAGGAAACTATTTAGACAACAAAAAGGTCACTTCCTCTGCTGCTTAGATTTCTCGAGGCAGTTTATTCCTTAGATCTGGGGCTCTGGCAGCGACGTTTTTAGCTTTTAGCTGTGTTTGTAGAACAGTTACAGTAAAAGACGAGATTCGTGTGTAGCCGTAGCCATGAGATACCTTAAAAGTCAGCAGCAAGATCTTTAAGATCTCGATTCTAAGACATACTGGGAGCCGTGGCAAGGACGCTAAAACAGGTACAGGCTAATAAATGGGACACGTCCATGGGCCACAGCACATTTAGACAAGCAGAGAGAAAATAGCATTAAAAACAGCTGCAAACTTTTTAGGGAAATTAGTTTCGGGGTTCTGGTTCTTTGAGAATCGTGGCTCACTATCATGGATTACTGGGACACTTGATGGCATTAGACCATCATTTATAAAATTTCCAGCTCCAGTTAGGCTTTTAACTTTGCACACAACACTGCCTGCGCGTGCACCAGACATCCCGGCTCCCCCGTGTCGGATATGGTGGCCTTATTGAAAGCTCAAAATCCATCGTCTGCGTGTCTGGATATACAGCTCTGGGGTACAAATACCAGCTGCAAACAGCAAGAAAGATGACTAATGAATGCACAGAGTGGATTTGAGAAGCTAAGCTTACACTTTTTATTAACCTTAAAATTCAGCTTACATCCGATTCTATTGATCTAGTGTCTAAAAGTCAATAGCAGCCCCACAGACCTCGTGGAAGTGCATTGTCTCTTTATGGGATGCATGAAAGCAGCTTTGTACTGTAGTAGTGCGCAGTCAGTGTGTGTGTGTGTGTGCGTGTGTGTAGTTTAGGAATAACTCTGCCGAAACATTAACTGTCCCTGTCTTTAATACACATCAAACCTTGAAATCGACTCCCCGGGTGTGGACGCAGTGTCAACAGAGGGGGCCGGCTACCTGCTGGAGTCTGGTGTGAAACTCTGTACCTGCGTTACCTGAAAACTGAGTCGTGCTACCTGAAACAAAGAGCTGGAGAGAACTTCACCCGAGCCAAGCCCATCTGGTAGATTCATGAAATATGGAGCGGACGAGTGTGAGTGCTGGCTAATCAGCCGACTTGTTGGTAGAGGGGCTGGAGGTGTGTGCTACAATATGAGATTGTATGCAAGCACACTTTGCAGGAAACACCGTGACTGCTGGGCAAACACACACACGGTCAGACAGGGGGCGCAATACGAGCGGCTCGCCTGCGCAGCTGTCTCACGTCGCCGCCGTGACCTCGCGCGCCTGATGACAGCAGGGAAAACAGAATTTGTCAAATCAGAGCCGCTGCTGATGAGGAATAACACAGATCTGTATCCCACACATTAGCGAGCCAATCAGAAAACAGGCCTGCCCTGGGAACAAAGGCAGCAGCGGGGCGGTGTGGGAACACGCGTGTGCGTACACAAACGGCGAGCAACAGAGCAGTCGAGGAGCGAACGCACACCCACGCTCGAGTCTGGCGGGGTGTCGGGTTGCGTCTGGCTGGTGTGTGCGTGTGTGTGTGCTTCTTTCTTTGTCCGACTCTCGGTTTTCACTCTGCTCACCATGCGTGCATCCGTGCACGTGTGCGTCAGCCTCCTGCGGGTCAGCTTCTCTCCATAAGACACAGAATGCAACGACAAATAAGAGTCTGATTAGTTCCTTCCTTCCTCAATGGCACAAAGCCCGACCTAATCCGTGAGCAAACACGCTGTCTGCCGGGAGAGCAGGGAGGCTGATGGAGGAGGGAGAGAGTCCAACCTGTGGAGTGTTTGTCCTTAGGAGAGAGAAGGAGAAGAAGAGTGAGGGGCAGCTGGATTGATGCAGGGAGAGTGGGGCTGAGGGCTGGATTGAGCGGGAGGGATCAATGAGAGGCAGGATGAATGAGGTTTGGGAAGACGTGGGGGGGAATATGAACAATGCGAGCAGGACAAAGACGGAGGTGTGCAGGGAGCGATGAAAGCAGGGGATTAAACATGCAGGAGCTGAGGTGAAAAAGTAGCCGTCCCGCTGACCTGCGCCGAGGCTGAAAACCTGATTGGGAAATGAAAAAGGAGCGCGGCTCGATGAATGCACGCTCCTGTTTGCCAAGGCTAATGCGCTCTGTCCAAACACCCAGTGGTGTGGAGGGTGTGTCTTTACGTGGGCGGAAGTCTTTTCCAAGCTTGCGAGGAGCTAAACAAAGAGAAACATCAGAGAAAAGAAAGCTGGCCTTGTGCATCTGCTTCCATCCCCTCAGTCCAGTTCATCACACTGATCTCGTTGCAGAATAAAAACCATCATTTTATCTGACTTGCCTGTGATGATCACAGTCACACGGCCAAGAGTGCAAAATGTGGCCTTTTGTTTATGTTGTGTGCAGTCGTTGTCATCACACTGATGGCCACGCTGGAGGTCACAGCCTCTTTTTGATTGTATCGATGGAAGTTTCAGAGATGGCTGAAGGGTTTTTATGCTCTTATATTTTTAAACATAGTTTCCACGTAAAAATCGGCGTGCGCCACATTCGCAGTTTCAGCTTTCCAAAGCCGAGAGCAGGTCAGCGACAGAAAACCAGCCAAGAAGAAAGGTGTACTCCTGTTATCATCAGGATTTTATTGTCATTGTGAACATGTTTTAGATTTCAGTGTTCAAAGAAAAATTCCTCTTTTCTTTTACAACTACCTACCAAAGCTGCTAACATTGTAAGCATGGTTGCTTTTGATGTTTTTTCCAGCTTGCAGAGCAGACGATGCTGACGAGCGTGGCTGTCACTAACATGGTCAACTCAGATACTGCGAGCACTGAAGTCCCGCCCACCTGCTGGCTTACTACTTCATTAAGAAAAAGGAGTTTCACTCACAAACAGGTGAAAGAACTTCTAACAGCTCGTCACATCAGTCACTGTAGTAACTCAGCTTTCATTATTATTTATGTGGCATTTAACATATAAAAGCACACGTTAGTCAAAACCCCCGGTGGTCATAAAGGAAACTGTGGTTCTTACTATAATAAGTTACAGGTACAGAAAGTGGCAGTATGGTTTACATGTAGTATGATTTCAGCATTTCTTATTCCTGGTCATTTCCTTCTGAGTTGAAACAGTGAAGAAAGTGACTGAGGCCGATTAAGATCTGCCGAGCTCTGGAATTATGTGTTCTAGAACGGTCCAGAGGATTTGTGCCCTTAAAGACTCTGCAGCCAGGAGGCTGAGCGCTAGCACTGCCAGCTGCCACTATTTATTTCTATAGCACCAAATCACAACAACAGTCAACTTTATATTTGAGCTGACTGCAGGTTAAAGACCCAACATTAACAGAAAGAAACCCAAAAGTCAGACGACCCCCTATGAGCAAGCACTTGGCGACATCGGGAAGAGAAAACTCCCTTTTAACAGGAAGTAACCTTCAGCAGAACCGGGTCAGGGAGGGGCGGGGCCATCTGCTGTTACATATCCTGTGACTGGTCGACACACTGTGGAAGAGCCAGAGATTAATAATGACTAATGATTAAATGCAGAGTGGTGTATAAGCACAGAGAGAGTGAAGAAGAAGCACACAGTGCATCATGGGAAAACTCCAGCAACATCCAGCCTATTGCAACGTGACAAAGGCTGTTTAGGTTTACGTGGTTGCAGCGAGATCCACACAGTAAAATAAAAAATGTTTTTAATGTCTTTTGGAACCATTCATTATTTAACAGTAGCATCTAATAAGACATGCACTTAGTGGGGATAGGTTAATTGGTTAATCCAAATTGCCCATAGGTGTGAATGTGCGAGTGAATGTGAGTGCGAATGGTTGTCTGTCCCTGTGTGTTGACCCTGCGACAGACTGGCGACCTGTCCAGGGTGGACCCCGCCTCTCGCCCTATGACAGCTGGGATAGGCTCCAGCGCCCCCCGCGACCCTGAAAAGGATAAGCGGAAGCGGATGGATGGATGGATCTAATAATACAGATATGGAGATGAAAATGGGCATAACAGGTCCTCTTTAAATGTGAAGTAACTTTACTCGTATGGAGTAACGTCTTCTATGGCAGCATGTTAACGACTGACAGGACCTCCTGGTATCACCACGACTGTCTTGTTTCGGCCTCGGCGACAGAAAGACTGAGTTACAACGAGAGGGCGTGGAGTTTGAGAGACGGTGAAGGTCGCATTTCATTGATGGGAACTGACTGCAGCCTGGTGTTTAGAGCCCAACATACCATTACCATAAAACTAATTGCTTTGTCAGACTAACGATCCAAAAGCTGAGATAAAAAAGAAAACTATAATTAACTTCCAGCGATAAAAAGTTGATGTAATATTTGGTACGAGGTGTCCTTAAACCACCACCTGTAACACTTTTGGAGACTTAAAGCTTAAGGTGGTGGGAACATGACGTGCACGCTTATCCTCCCCACGGTTCGTGCGCCCTTTGGACATTTGCGCTTTGTGCTTTTTTTCAGGCGTTCGTGACTTTTTTTGTAACTTTTTCCTAAAAATTTAAAGCTACAGTTTAAAGTTTCTTACGCAGCGTCACAGAAATCATTTTTGCCACACCTCCTACGCGTCACACTGAAGCGGTGTCTTTTATTTATAAAGGCTATATTAAAATGGTGATTTTTTTTTTGCCTCTAATTTAAGTTATAAAGAATTTATCATGGCATTGTGCGCCCCGGGGCAGCTTTTACTTTCTCGAATTACTCTTCTCTCGGCCCGTCTCCTTCTTTGCCAACCATTAAAAAGAGAATTATGATCTCGAACGGCGTCACACTGTGTTTAAATGCGCCCTCTGTGGTTTGACATGTTTGTATGGCTCCTGCAGCACATGCTATAAGTGTGTCTGTATTTATGTGCTCACGTGTACGACTCTGCGACTGTGCGTGTGGCGGCACAGTCGTTTGTAGAGGAAATGAATAGTTGCTACCATCGTTCATAGCTCCCTAATGAGGCGGCTGGGCTCTTGCTTCTCCTCGTGTCTCCTCGTTTTATACGTTCTGTGTGGCCAGGTCTCCTTCTCATCTCGTGTCCCTAAAAACACCCGGAGGCCTCATTACCCTACCGTCATTGTTTATTTGGAGGGGAGAAGAAGAGAGGAGAGGAAAGATCAAAGAAAGGTCTGTGATCGACTGCTTCCTGTCGCACAACCTTCCACAAGGCCAGGTCTGCTGTCGGGGTCTAAAAACATGCTGCACAGTCTCAGACTTTGTGTCTGTGGCTCCGAACTTTTGATGGCGTTCGCTTGATCAGCGCCAGATTGCCTCTCGGTGTCATCTAATCCTTTCTGAAGGTTATTGTTTTGCTATTTTGGGGAGACCCAGCTTCACTCCTCACTTTGAAGAAAATGATGTCATGACTCTAACCAGAGCCCGTGTTGTAATTAAAAATGAAACCGCCTGTGATCACATTACTGGATTATAGTGTTACACAGGAACATACTTCCAAACCTGACAGGGAGGATGAGAGGGAGGAAGAAGGGGAGAGTTTTGGAGCAAGAAAGCAGCGTTTCAAAGAGTGACAGGAAGGAAAAAGTAAAGGAGAGGCTGGTTTTTCTTTTTCTTTTCTTTTTGTCAAAAGGAAAACAAATCCCCTTGAACAAATCCTGGTGTACAGCAGCTTTTGTTATATTTGTCCTACTTCCTGACTTACAGTTATGCAGAAATATTTCCAGTCTTCAGTTATTAAAATTTGTCTCAAACATTGGCTCTTGGATCCAGATGTCAGCAATGGAAGAAACTGGTTTCTGGAAAAGAATATTCAGAGAATATTCTGCCCCCATCAACTATGAACAAATAAGAGAATGAATAGATGGATCGATGGGACTTTAAATCAAGGTGAAAACTGGGATTAAGCTTGACACTGGAAAACAATAACGTAAAAGAAATGATTGCGTTGGCTTTCCAGTTCTCCTGTTTTGTACACATGATGAGCGCGGGACTGTCTGCATATAAATGTTTGTACGCAGGTATTTGTATAAGATACGTGAACTACATATGTCTGTCTGTCGCTGTGTTGATAATATAAAATGATTTTATTAGCAAAACAGCTAACAGACGTAATAAATGTGCTCAACAAAGTCATTTCTGTTAATCTGAAAGTGCTGGTGCAAATGCGCCTGTTCAATTTTCCTGTTTTATTAAAATGGACATTTCATTTGACATCTTCCTCCATCAAGGCTTAAAATGTATTTAACTGTATGTGCTTTTTGACTTTAACAGAGAGAAAGAATATTACTGAGCAGAAATAAGGAAGCGAATATTCACAGCAAAGGTCTGTTTTGTACCATTAAACATGAGAACGTTTTCCAGCATGTGCAATAGTTCCTGCACACTCGCAGCATGAAGTGTTTGTACTTCAGTTAGAAGCATGTTTCATGCCTGGATCATGTTTCTCAAACAACTGATGAGGGAGAAAATCACCATGGCAACCAAGACAACAAAGCTTTGAAAAAGTGGGAACTGAATTTTTTTTTTTTTAGCCATCCAAGTAGTTTTATTGTTTTAGCCACTGTTTATTAAAAAATAAGCGACACTAAAAGATGTGCAAGATTTACACGTTTTGTGCGTGCAGTGGTGTCGGTCAGCATCGCTGCTCAGGGACGCTGTCATACCAGTGTTTGCCAGACATGAAATCATAGAAACATATTCAGTGAGTTTGCTGAAATGTCATCTATTGTATGAATCGCTTTAGTGCGACCCATTACGAGGAAGGTGGGAAGACTGAAGAGAGACGTCGACCAAAGCAACCTTACCGACCTCACACAGATATCGATTTTCGTGAATCTTTTCTCCGTTTTTCTCAGATAAGTCTCGTGTGTGTCGGAACGTAGTAACGTGATGGGCTTAATGGGAGGATGAGCATTTCAATAGCTATTCAACATGCGCACACACACACACACACACACACACACACAGGTTTCCACATGTTTCATTGAGTTATGAACCGTTTCCACATCCTTTGGCAAACTAATTGAAAATATTGCAAAACGATTGATTGGGTTAAGGAGCTGAAATTATTGTTTAGCAGGTTTGAGATCTGTTGACTGCATAAGATTCACATGATTTTCACACTGATGAAATTATTCAGTGAGCCCTGGTGTCCTATAGACGAGGGGGGGCACTGTCATCCTGCAAGAGGCCACTCGTCTCCAGATCGTACATTAAGATGTGAAATGTTATTACAAGACTCATTAGATATAAAGAGAATTTAGTTTATTCCAAATGTGTTTTATTATTAGTTACTGTTTTTGTTTAGGCTACTCATTACTGCTTATTTTTAAAGGTAATTTTGGTTCCTAACTGCGGCTGTTTAGAGCGTCACACGATGAAGCCGCCATGACGTCACCCACTGGTTTGACTGTAAAACTGCGTGTTCATTGGACTTTATGTTTTATTCCATATGACCAGAAATAAGTGACTGAACTCATAAACTTATCAGAAAAGTGTTTACAAATCTCAGAGCCCAGAGACGTTTTTCAGTCCACGAGCCAAGAAGTCTTTTTGCAACCACCTGCCCTCTGGTGGCCATTCAAGCCTGCAGCTGTAAAGCACTTCCATGTTGGGTTCACCTTTCAGACCCAGAAGCTTGTTGATGCGTCTGTGGTCGGGGAGAAGAGGAAGTGAAGCTGAGTGCATGCGCTCCCGTTGCTGTTATTACATAAGATGCTCTCGTAGGAGAAACAACAGCCCAGCTTCACCCACACAGACCTGAGAGTACTAAAGCAGAAACAGGGTTATGATATTGTGAACATGTTTTCTATATTTATCAGTCGATAGGTTATTAATTAGCATGACCTAATCAGCATTTTCTATACTGCTCATTTTGTATTCCATACAGACTAAGTGTCCACAATCAGTGCGTTATAATTTAGTCATTTTGAAAAATGTCAATGGGATTTGTGATGAATGTGGTTCATTATGAACTGATTTCGTATGACTGTTTAATCATTATCAACCTTTTTAAATATAAAAGTTCAAAGTGAAGATCTGCTGAAGATTGCAGTATTGTGGGGAGGTGTGAGGAACGCGAGCCTGTACAGGTCTGTGCGTCCCTCCATGTCAGACCAACGCGAACTGTTCACGTCTGGATGACGGCCGCTTTCAGCGGTACCACCGTCTGTCCCTCACCCAGTTTGAGGAGCTGCTGTCCCGCGTTGGTCCAAGCGGCGCCCGCCTAGACACCAACTACAGGCGCTCAATCCCACCTGCAGAGCGCCTGTTCATCTGCCTGCAGTCACTAAAAGTGTTTAATACAGCAGTCCTTTATTTATACCTGTGCTAATATATGCTCATTTAAAGTCCCAGTGACTTCCCCACAAACCTCTGAAGAGCGTTCCTGCCTTTCTTTTTTTGGAGTGGAGCTTTCCTCCGAAATAAACTAACTTGTCTTTATCCTCTTAGGTAATTGGTCTTCACTATGTTCCTATATAGTAGTGTATTTTTTCTTTAGTATAGTATGAAATAAATTCTACATGTGTCAAGTTGTGTGCCAACATTTGCTGTGTAGTAGAACTGAGACATTACAAAGATTTATTTGAAATAAATTTTGACGTGGGGTTCAGATTTTTCCAGTTGGAGCGGTAGACGTGATATGTGCGAATGCACAAAATGCACCACATAAACTGGCGCGCGTATTTTTATTCGCACGTCAAACGCTACTTACTCGTGTGACTGATGCATTTTTGCGTTTTCGCGACACAAATTTTCGCGGGACCCCCAGTCGCGCTTCATCGCGCTCCTGCATTGACTTTACGTGTAAACTTGGTCGCGTCTGTCGCGCTCGGTGTGAACGCACCGTTAAGACTGAGCTGGGAGACGCAGCAAACCTTGACTTGATTAAAAACTGTTGCTTACATTTTTTTGAGCTGTTTGTGTGTCATTCTCTGATCAGCTTACTCACTGCTGTAGTTGTTTTCTGAGAGAGCGCATCCTGAATTTTAAAATATGGACTACAGTAGAAGACAGAAAAGTTATCTTGAAGTCAGCTGAACTTTGGCCGGATCTGCCTGCTCCCACCTGCCCTCCTCATCAACGCCTGTGTGGCAGACAGACGAGGGTTGCATATCCACGCTTCTCCCTCTTTGTCTCCTTCCTCTGATATTCTCTGCATGTTTCCATCGCGGCTTCGTGGCTGAACTGGTTTCTGCTTTTGGGGAGGAGGCTTTGTGTGCTGACTCCTGAGGGCTGTGTTTCTGTTTTTGTTGAAGTGTGTAAGTGTAGTTATTGTGCACTTGTATCCACACCCAGGCCTGTGTAATAACAATGACTGCTGGGAAGTAAAACTGTTGTCTGTAAATCAGATGCTCGTGATTCAAATTTAGTTTGGACTGTTTTACGTGGGCAGGAAGCTGCTTTCTACTGATCTGTGGTGTGTCTGACCAATTTTGTATATTTCCAAAAACAACAACTTTTCCAAAGGTTATCTGTGTGTACATAGGTGTGGAAAAGAAGCTTGGGTTCAAACAATCAGTAAAATGTATTTGAAACATCTGGACTTAAGTTCGCTACTCAGCTGCTCACAGGGACTAGATTCAAGGAGAGTGTTTGCATTTACCAGCAGTCGATAGTTACGGAAAAACAAAGCGCTTGCCGTCACGCTGCGTTTCGTTCCACTCCTACATTCCTGCTCTCACAGTTTGGAAAGCCGAGTCTCCCTCCTTGCTTTGCTTTAGCCGCAAACATCCGTTATGTGGCTACAACCCTCAGTGCATAACATTGATTTTGGATATTAGCCCATAAACATTGTTTTTGTTTCTGATACATAAGTAAAAGTAGCAAAAGTACTCTTAAGTATATCATAAGCACCGTACTTCAAACACACAGGACAAAACCCCCAATTAATTCCTAAAAGTGCTCATCTTAGACTCTGATTTTTAAATAAACATATACAGAATATAGCATGCCTCTAAAGGTGCCTCAACCCCACATGCAAACTGCACTCTGACGGCCAGTGTTGCACGCACACACAGCGTGAAGAAAAACACACACACTCAAAGGCTGCAGAAACATGTCACTCAAACAATCCAGGATTGAAACGTACAGCAAAACTCTGCAACCACAAAAACATGGTAGAAGTACAACTTCCAGGAGCTTTGACTGGTGCATGTTTGTCTCCATGACCACTGAGATGAAGGTTGATTTTGCACTTTTCACATTAGTGTAGCAGATTTCAGTTTATAATGAAACAAGTTATTTTTCTAAATGCACTTAATCATCTCTGGTTTTCTTCCACAGCGTATGTTGTGTCCTGTTCTTCTCCCCTCCCCCCGCAGCAGATGGCCCCGCCCCTCCCTGAGCCTGGCTCTGAGGTTTCTTCCTGTTAAAAGGGAGTTTTGATTGTTGGGTTTTCTCTGTATTGCTGCAGTGTTAACCTCACAAACTAAACTGTTTTGGTGCTAAATGAATGAAACTGAGCTGAATTAAAAGTTATCTTACGCACTGTAAAAGCTGATACCTGATGAGAGGTGAGGACTCCCCTGTGGCCAAACTAAAGCTCCTTTGTGTCTCTTCGTTGTCATTTGATCAACTTTCTAATGTAGCAGAGTGAGCCGGAGATTAAAGCACACACTGTGTGGGGGTTTCATTTAAAACGAGCAACATTTCATAAACCGATTAAAGCGCAGAAGTGGAATTTAACACGATCCACATCATCAACATGAAGCACTGAGGAGTAATGGGATTTATTGAATTTCTGACAAAACAAAGCAGGGGAGCTCAGAAACATCAAGGTAAGAGTGCAAATCTCTGAGCAACACCAGCGTTATAATGCAGGTGCTACGCATTTTTATGTAGCTCCAGTCTTCTTTGCGGTGGCAGTCTAAAGCAGGAGAAAGGACCGGTCGTGGTCGTGATTGGAAACTTTTGAGAGCTTCGTTTCTGTCCCTCTCAGGCTCCGTCTGATCAATGAAGCGCATAAAAACTCATTAAATGTTTAATTGAAAGAGATTAAAGCGCGATATTAGCTCGAAAATCTGACTTCGATCTCACAGATACCAACAAATACCTGTTAACATCTTCCCCCGACACCTGAGGCCACTGAGCTCACCAGGCTGGGAAAGCAGGAAATTCAGCCCTCGTCAGCTCTTGTCAGGTTTCAGTCTAAAAATGTCAAGCACAGCCTCGGAACATTTCGGAGTGTTTCTGGAGGAGTTTGGGGGGTTTCTGTGCCGTCCTGCTGGAAGCCATAAGCAGGGAGACGCGTTCCTCTTCTCTCGACTGCGCTGCTTCGTATTGGGAGGAGGGATGGAAGCAATTACCAGCTGAGAGAGGGCCAAGCCTCTGCACATCAATCAGAATTACTCCACCGCCACTGTGTGCTCGTGTGTGATGGAGAGTGTGTGAAAGAGCAGCCCCCAGTGGTGACATGCCTCCTTGCCCTGCAGAACTTTTAGAAAACCATCACACCGGCAATCTGCTGAAGGCTCTTAAATTTCAATGGAGGCCTTTTTTCTTCTTCTTCCTCTAAATTAATTTTCCCCACCTAATTGCTATGTTCATTACCAGGGTACAATAATGTCAAAAAACCACTGTCCTGATTTAATTTCCATGGCTGAATGTGAAATGAGTCGGAAAAAGAGGCAAAGCGCTGCGTGTGCTGCTTGTCATTTAGTTCATGTTGAAATGCAAACCAGAGGCAATTTAGGTTAATGTGAAATGAGGAGGAGAAGAAGAGAGCGAGCGATAGAGAGAGGTTACAAAAAGCAGGGGTAATTTGGTGTGGCAAATTGATGAGTCATCTTTTGTTCAGAGCGTTTGACTGACAAAAGAGCCGCGGAGCGTTAGAGGAGGCAGAAATGGTCTCGGCGTGAAATGTTCATCGTGTCACTCTGCTTTTCATATCGTAACCCCCCCCCCCTCAGGCCGCCCTCAGTCGCGTAGTCCTCCCGTGTTTAGGCTAATTACACTTCCACTAAGCCTGAGTGTGTCAACTGTGACATTTCCACTGTTGGTGTAGCAACATTAGCACTGCTCTATTATGTCTGCATTAGGGACATCACACATTATCCAAACTCTCCTCTGGCTGCTTTTAACAAAGAGGAAAGGGGGAAATATGTCTGAATGCTTTCACAGTTTTGTATCTCCTCTGAATTCTGCATTGGCACTTTGTTTAATGTCCCTAAAATTGCAATGCCGAAAGGTGAGTGGGAACAATCATCCTTCCCTGATTAGTTCTCTGCTCTTGGAGCGTGGTTACCCAGGCCCCGTCACCTCATGCATACTAAACCCATGAAAAGCACAACAGCCAAATGTGTATGCTTTGTGTCTCTATGGAAGAATGAGTTAAAATAAAAAGCCTGTTTGTTGTGCGTTGTGTCTATGGAGGGTTGGAGCGAGGCAGGGGTGTGTGTGTGCATCATATTCAGGGTGTACTTCAAGGCCAAACTGGAACGAGATGAAAGGGAGAGACGGGCGCTCTGTCCTGTGACGAATGATTGTTAGATATAACTCAGCCCTGGAGGTAAACAAACGAGGCTGATTTTCCATGGCCTAAAAGGATTTAGGGTCTGGATGTGTTATCCATGATGAGAGACAGCAAAGTGTCACAACATCAAGGCCAGCGCTCTATGAACCGCGCTGGAACATGGGCGTTTGTGTAATGCTGGGTGTGATTGTACATTATTATGTAATTAAGTGATGCTGAAAGCTGACATGATGCTGCAAAATATTTCGAGGACATTCTTCCCACCAGGCTCCTTATCTGTAACGGCGACGCCCCGTAGAGAGGAGCGTGCCGCTCTTAAAGGGAATTAGACGAGCTGATGTGATTGGCCACCACAGGCACAAGCCCACGCTGCTCCCGGCGATAATTTATTCCTCCTTATTCAACTCCATTTACAACCAAATGCACTCGACAGGAGTGACACACAACGTTCAACAGCTACGGTGAAGAAACGTGAAAAACAAACTGTATATAAAAGATGAACACAGCCGTCCGTGTCATTATTCGTCATCCCTGTGAGCGAGGATACCCGCATTGGTGCTCCTGGATCATCAAAACGAATGACGGCTCAGGTTCACCTTTACACGTGATCAGTCACATTGTTGTGAGTAACAGAGTACATGTGCCGGCGTTACGTTCTTGAAATACAAAATATGAGTAACTGTATTCTGTAACAGTTACTGTTTAAAAAGGCGATATTCACAATACAGTTACTTTGTTCTTTTCCTGTTTCATATGTTCGGCTCTGCCCTCTCTATTTTTGGTAATTCCACGCCAGTGGAAACCCAAACAAAACGCGCATTAAGAGGCTCTATTGCCCGTGTCTTAGTCTCGCGTCTCATAATGACGTGAGGAAATATTTTTTAAAATTATTCAAAATATGATTTAATATGAAGGCAATAGCAGAGTGTTACAGGCATCGCCCTAAAGCACGCAGCCTGATGGGCAGTGTAGTCCGTGCTGCAGGGAGAATGGACTGCCATACCCGTGATGTGTCTGTGAGCGAGGGAGGGAGAAAAAGGAAAAGTACGAGCTGTGACCGAGCAGAAACAGGAGCTGGAAGCATGTAAATATAATAATAACCACTGCAGCCAAACAGAGAGCCTGACGAGCCCAGTTGTAAGTAAGCTATTAAGACTCGACTGTACGCCGTGTTCGTGTTTTCCTCCGAAACAATAAGATAAGATAAGATAACCTTTATTAGTCCCACACGTGGGAAATTTGTTTTGTCACAGCAGGAAGTGGACAGTGCAAAAGTTATGACGCAAAAATTAGAATACAATAAGAATAAATACAGTACACAGCTGTACAGAATAGAATAAAATAATATACTATATACAGTAGAATAAAATAGAATAAAAATATACAATAAGATAAAAATAGAATACGAATGCTATATACAACTGAGTAAAAATACAACGATGCCAGAAAAGATTATTGCACTTAGTGTTATTGCACATGTGTGGATGTGTGTGTTTGTTCAGTTAAAGTCTTTATTATGGAGTCTGACAGCAGTGGGGAGGAAAGACCTGCGAAATCTCTCCGTCCCACACCGTGGGTGCCGCAGTCTCCCACTGAAGGAGCTGCTCAGTGCTGTCACAGTCTGCTGCATGGGGTGGGAGACGTTGTCCAACAGGGATGACAGCTTAGCCGCCGTTCTCCTGTCACTCACCACCTCCACTGGGTCCAGAGGGCATCCTAGAACAGAGCTGGCCTTCCAATAAGCAGCCTTTCAACGCCTCTCTGTCTCTGCTAGCAAAGTTGACCCAGACAACAAAGCAAAGCTAGTTTTCAGCTACGAGCCGACACGAACCCGACGTATCAGCCAGAGGTCCCTTTACTACGGTTCAGAGCCACAGACCTGTTTTATATACGCGTGGAATAGTTTTCTACACGAGATCACTGCAAAAAGTGCAGCCTTACCTAATGTCCACCTACTGTTACTCATTTATATCAAGATTTAAACATCTAGTTGGTGTTGGTGTGGAGAGTAACCTTCAGTAATAGTAATAAATCACACAGCAGTAGGACATTCATGTGGTTGTAAAAAGCATGATAATATATTAAGTAATCCAAAGTATTCAGAATAGTTACTCTCATTGAGTAACGTAACAGAATACGTTACAAAATACATTTTTGGGGCATGTAATCTGTAATCTGTAGTGGGATTCATTTTAAAAGTAACCTTCCCAACACTGATTGTGAGATTATAGTTTTGTATCGTCATAGTTACACCACGTAGCAAACCCTAACCTGTTTATTCTAAGCATAGCTGTAGCCCTGTAACACTAAGCCCCGCCCCAACCCTGATGGCCTGAGTGGACCAGCACAGCTAGCTTGCTGAGAAATCCCTCTTCTGGTTAAAAACTACAGATGAGTCATCAAATCAGCCGCTGACAGCAACAATTAGCTATCCGGTTGTTAAGTGATGACGTGACGAATCCTACTTCCGGGCCTAAAGTAGTCTGCGTTTAATATGGCTTTTGTGTTGTTAACATGTTTAATATTTTGTATTTTCTTCTATTTGATCTCAAAAAGCTCCTAAAATAGTCAGTGATCACTGTTGACCTCCCTCGGCTTTTATTACCGCTAATCATTTATTTAAGCTCAGTTTTTAAAACCATAGGATGTAACTACAGCCCAGCCCATGCAGCAGTATATGAATGACTAACCTCGTATTGTGGATGGATTATCTCAGTTGTTCTCCTGGCTGAAGTTTGGTCCTTTTACAGCATCCTGCCATGCGATTACATTTGTTCCTGACCACCGAGAACACTCACGTTAACTTTTATCGAGTGGAAAAAAAGTTAGCTTGTTTATATTATGCTAACATAGCTGTGTCGCTAGCGGTCACGTAGCACATCATTATATACCAGCTAGCCCAACTTCAGTAACCCTACAAACGTCACTGCTGTTTAGTTTTCTGTCTTCATTTATGCTGGAAGTGATAACAGAGCTGTACGTTTTAATTTGTTTCCAAAACCCCGCAGTCAGGACATGCTATATTGTATTTAGATAGAAGCTAGCGAGCTAACTCCCTGCTAACTTCTAACTCCGTTAAATGTCATAAATTCCGTTTTCATGGATGCCTGGATGTTAAACTCAATTGTTACACCTGGTAGAGCAGAACGCTGATCATTTTATTAAAGATGAAAGACTTTAGACAGTTTTTCAACTCTCAGTAATGCCATAGTGATCGTTTGATATATGGACCTGCAGCGGAGTTTAGGCCCAGACACGGCTAGTGACGTCAGACTGAACAACCGGATAGACACACACGCTGTTTGCTTTTTGTAACCAGGCTCAAAAGATGTTAATTTCCTCCTAAAGTTGGGCATTTAAGCATTAGTGAGAGTGTGTTTGTAACCAGGCTCAAGAGGCCATCTGAGGAACATTTTTATTTTCCAGCCTCAGAGGTTGCTACTTGATGAAAACCGTGGGGGCAAGGACAAAGAGCCACTGCAGAATGAGTAGGGGTGCAACGATACACAAAATTCCCGGTTCGGTTCGGTTCGATACTTTGGTGTCACGGTTCGATATTTTTTCGATACTAAAAAAAAGGTTCATGCATTTTTAATTTGTCATTTATTAAAATTATAAATATATATTTTAACTCAAAAGTACAGTTTTTAAATTTAACCCTAACCCTTGTGCGTGATTTTTATTTTGACAGCGAATGCGCACCTGCGGACCACTTATGTGCAGCCCTGGTTATTTAGCTCGTCATATTGCAGCCACAGAAATTCTTTTGTCCATGAAACCATAAAGCTGCACTTTCTTTTTGCCTTATAGTCTGATTTGTCATAACTTCTCCGTTTTGTGGTAAGCTTTTCTTTGGCTGTCACTTCTTCACCCTGACCTGTCTTATTTGGCTCAGCAGAACTAAAATATATATCTGTCTGTGAAGGTCATCGTAGTCAAATATATATCCTGCTGCTTTTACACACTCACTCACATAAGCTCAGCGATTCTCTGCGCGATCAACCTCTCACATGTTTAAGCTGCGGGAGATTTCACTTGTCATGTTTGCATAGTAAGCTAACGATTAATAAGACGATGTCAGAAGAATTGGTGCACAAATTATCATCACTCACAGATCAGTGCTGTCGCTCTCTATACACAGTTTGCACGATTGCAAAGTGAAAGCAAAAAAACAAAATTCAAACGCGACTTCAATATGTCACATATTGACAGTGGCTCACAGATGCCAATGACATAATTACCCTGTTAGGATGCCTGGGTCGTCGACCCAGGGTTTTTGAGTTTATATTATTTATACTGTCTAGTTTTTGGTTTCTTTGAGTTCTATCTTATGGCTTAGGTCTCTGTCTTCTTTAGTTGCTCTGTCTCCCCTATCACCTGCATCCCCTTGTCTAGTTCGCGTCTATGTGTATCTTTAGTTCCTATATCCCCGTGTTCAGTCAGTGTTTGTGTCTGCCCTGTTCCAACGTCTCTGTTCCCTTTGTTATAGTGCCTGCCCGTGAGTCTGTTATGTTTCCTGTTTTACTTTGAAAGTCCATGTCTGATGTTAATGTGTCTGGTTTTGCTTCCCCCTTGTCTCGTTAGGCCTGATTTGCCCCAGCTGTGTTTCCCTCCTGTTACCCATTCCCTGATTGCTCCCTCTGTGTATTTAAGCCCTGTGTTTCTTGGTGTCTGTGTCGCGATCTACCGTTTATTTTGCTGTGTGTTCTGTCAATCCGCTGGTGTTAGTTTATTTTTGATCTTTTTCCAGTTATGTTATGTTTGAGTTGAGTTCAGCATTAAAGCTGTTTTCGTTTAAGTTCTGTCTCCGGAGTCTGCACTTTGGGTCCAATTACTGCCTGCACACAGCCTCACCTAACAGAAGATCGCGACCAGAACATGGACCCCGCAGACTCTTTTTCCTCGGAGTACAACACTGAGATGGAGCGGATGGTGAGCCTGCTTGACCGCATCGCCCAGTCCCCTGACTTGAGGACCATGGCAGTGGGGCTGAGTGCGGTGGAGGCCATCATTCGGTTTAATCCCCGGCTTAGCCAGTTTGCTAAGGACACTAAGTTGGACGACACCATTACTGCCTGGAGAGAGCAAGTCAAGGCTGGTGAGCTTGCTCTCTCTCTCTCTACATCTTCCCCACCGTTACTCCAGGACAACGCACACTCTCCTTCTGTTTCAACGCTGCCACGGACTTCCTCTCCCTCCCCACACCAGCTGGGTTCTCGTTCACCTGCCTTTTTCCTGGCAGCTATGTGGTCAGAGGATGAGGAGGTCGTCTCTTTTTCTCCACCGGTTCCTGTTTCCTCATCCCGAAGGAAACGGCGTTCTGGCCGCCGCCACAACAGAACTGTTGAGCAGTTTGACTCTGGACATTCTGACATCACACCCACTTCATCTGTTCTGCAAGCTGGTTCTGCTGGAGGGTCCGAGGGGCCTGTTCAGCCACCTGTCTCTGCTGAAAGCTCCGAGGGGCCCGTTCAGCCACCTGTTGTTCCTGCTGGGGGTTCTGGGGAACCGCTTCAGCCACCTGTCTCTGCTGGAGGGTCCGAGGAACCGCTTCAGCCACCTGTCTCCGCTGGAGGGTCCGAGGAATCGCTTCAGCCACCTGTCTCCGCTGGAGGGTCCGAGGAACCCGTTCAGCCACCTGTCTCCGCTGGAGGGTCCGAGAAACCGCTTCAGCCACCTGTCTCCGCTGGAGGGTCCGAGGAATCGCTTCAGCCACCTGTCTCCGCTGGAGGGTCCGAGGAATCGCTTCAGCCACCTGTCTCCGCTGGAGGGTCCGAGGAACCGCTTCAGCCACCGGTCTCCGCTGGAGGGTCCGAGGAACCGCTTCAGCCACCTGTCTCCGCTGGAGGGTCCGAGGAACCGCTTCAGCCACCTGTCTCCGCTGGAGGGTCCGAGGAACCGCTTCAGTCACCTGTCTCCGCTGGAGGGTCAGAGGAATCGCTTCAGCCGTCTCTTCCTGCTGGAGGGCCCGAGGAGCCCGTTCAGCCTCACGCCTCGTCAGCTGGAGGGCCCGAGGAGCCCGTTCAGCCTCACGCCTCGTCAGCTGGAGGGCCCGAGGAGCCCGTTCAGCCTCACGCCTCGTCAGCTGGAGGGCCCGAGGAGCCCGTTCAGCCTCACGCCTCGTCAGCTGGAGGGCCCGAGGAGCCCGTTCAGCCTCACGCCTCGTCAGCTGGAGGGCCCGAGGAGCCCGTTCAGCCTCACGCCTCGTCAGCTGGAGGGCCCGAGGAGCCCGTTCAGCCTCACGCCTCGTCAGCTGGAGGGCCCGAGGAGCCCGTTCAGCCTTCTGCCACGTCAGCTGGAGGGCCCGAGGAGCCCGTCCAGCCGCCATTAGCCTCTGCTTCTGCTACGCCTGGTCCAGCTTCGGCCTCAGCCTCTGCAGCTCCGCCTGGTCCGGCCTCTGCAGCTCCGCCTGGTCCGGCCCCTGACTCTACAGCTCCGCCTGGTCCGGCCCCTGACTCTACAGCTCCGCCTGGTCCGGCCTCCGAGGATTCAGTTTTGTCTGCCCCTGAGGTTTCCAATCTGTCTGTTCCTGCCCGTCCTGCTCGGCCTGCTCGTCCTGCTCGTCCTGTCCGGCTTGCACGTCCTGTCCGGCCTGCTCGGCCTGCACGTCCTGCTCGGCCTGCTCGTCTTGTCCGGCCTGCTCGTCCAGCCCGGCCTGCACGTCCTGCCCGGCCTGCACGTCCTGCCCGGCCTGCACGTCCTGACCGGCCTGCACGTCCTGTCCGGCCTGCACGTCTTGCACGATCTGTCCGGCCGATGACTGGACGTCGTTGCCGTCATGGACAGCCCTCGGAACTACGCCGCCGTCATGGTCGGCCCCCTGAACTACTCCTCCGCCAGTGCCTCCCGCCCGGCCGGCCTCCTGACCTGCTCGGTCGCCGTCGCTGCCTCCCGCCCGGCCGGCCTCCTGATCTGCTCCGTCGCCACCAGTGCCTTCTGCCTGGCCATCCTCCTGAACTGTTTTCTGGGCTCTTGGACCATCGGCCTCCGGGCCGCCCCCCTGAACTTTTTTGAGACTATTGCCTGGGCCTCTGCGCCTTTCGTGAGCTCTTTTGTTTGTTTGCTTTTGGACTTTGCCTGGGCCTTGGTGCTGTTGTTTTGGACTTTGTTTCTGTGTTTTGTTCTGTTGCTTTCCGGGCTCCAGTGTTTGCACTTTTTTTTGTTTTGTTGTTTCGAGCCCTCCATCCTGTTTCCCCCGCCGCCCACCCTGGTTGGGTTGTTTGTTTTTTTTGTTTTTGATGTTTTGGTTTGGGCTGTCTGGAAGCCAGCCCTTAAGGGGGGGGTACTGTTAGGATGCCTGGGTCGTCGACCCAGGGTTTTTGAGTTTATATTATTTATACTGTCTAGTTTTTGGTTTCTTTGAGTTCTATCTTATGGCTTAGGTCTCTGTCTTCTTTAGTTGCTCTGTCTCCCCTATCACCTGCATCCCCTTGTCTAGTTCGCGTCTATGTGTATCTTTAGTTCCTATATCCCCGTGTTCAGTCAGTGTTTGTGTCTGCCCTGTTCCAACGTCTCTGTTCCCTTTGTTATAGTGCCTGCCCGTGAGTCTGTTATGTTTCCTGTTTTACTTTGAAAGTCCATGTCTGATGTTAATGTGTCTGGTTTTGCTTCCCCCTTGTCTCGTTAGGCCTGATTTGCCCCAGCTGTGTTTCCCTCCTGTTACCCATTCCCTGATTGCTCCCTCTGTGTATTTAAGCCCTGTGTTTCTTGGTGTCTGTGTCGCGATCTACCGTTTATTTTGCTGTGTGTTCTGTCAATCCGCTGGTGTTAGTTTATTTTTGATCTTTTTCCAGTTATGTTATGTTTGAGTTGAGTTCAGCATTAAAGCTGTTTTCGTTTAAGTTCTGTCTCCGGAGTCTGCACTTTGGGTCCAATTACTGCCTGCACACAGCCTCACCTAACATACCCAGCTACATTTCCAAAAGAATGCAAAAGCATTGACATATATTTTTCCTTCCTACAATAGCCCGACGGGCAGGGCAGAGAGAGATTTTGGTAGCCCGACTGAAAAAAATCGCTAGCCCCGGGACGTTGGGCTAGCGATATTGCGAGCCCTGTATCTGATTGAGGAATCACTCATCTTTGAAAAAGAGAGTTTATTACAGAGAAATGTCTCTTTCCAAAATAAAAGCTATACTATCCGCTTCTTCTGGGCTATATTCTCAGCAGCATATTAAACAGCTGTCTAAATGACTCGGCTAAAGTTAGTAGCATGCTTGTTGTTTTTGTCTTTGCACTAGGATGATGTAAATGTGCAGTCATATTCGTTGTGTTCCCACTAGTGCTTTCAGGTTAATCTCGTTGAAATGACCTTAACGCCACAACACGGCAAATCTCCGTTAACGAGCTACCGCCGATCGCCCCGTGCGTGGGGCTAGACGGCCAACACGTTAACGAGCTAACTACGCTAACACACTAGTTCCCACCAATGTAATTGAGCATTGCATGGCACATCCAACATACTGTTTTACTTTAGTCCATGACTCGCTTACCTTCAGGGTCATACGTCACATGAAAACCAAAATAGTTCCAAACGCCAGATCTGAATGAGGGTGGGGGAGGTTCATGTTGTAAGGAGAGCTTAACTTCTGTCTCGCTAGCTTGCCCTGCACTCTTCCTTCTGACGATGCTGTCTGTGTTGAGCGCTCAGTGAATCTGTGTTCGACTACTCCGCCTAGGCTGCACTGTCGACCCTAGGCGGAGTAGTCGAACGCAGATTCACTGAGCGCTCAACACAGACAGCATCGTCAGAAGGAAAATTGATAAAATAAATTACAAATGTTGTATTGTTCGATACATATGCGTACCGAACCGAAAGCACTGTATCGAACGGTTCAATATCGATACGAATATCGTTGCACCCCTAAGAATGAGTATGATTTTTTTATTTGTAGGGAAACAGCATAAATAAGAGCTGCTGGCCATGATTCATTTCCTTCATTTAATAAAATTCAGCACGGCTCCTTTATTATTAGCTACTCCCCTTATGCTTTTAGCTATTGATAAAAATGTAATCAGAGATAAGGGGAGACCGAGAATAACATCACTAATCCAAAGAGGAGTGGGTGCAGGAGTTGAAGCTTTAACTCTGTCCTTTCTACAGAGAAATAAGCTCTTAGAACTCACCGGGTCCTCTGCAGCAACCACTCTGATAAAGTGCATTTTATCAAAGTAGCACCGGTCCTTCGGTGCAGGCCTCAGGTGTACAAACAAATATGAACACTGTTCAGGTTACATGTGCAAAATTATGATGCTAATGTTTCACATTTCTCATAGGAGTATTATCCATATGCTGCACTATTTCATTTCAATATTGGGCAATTACAAATCTTTTCAATGTAAAATAGTAAGTGATCAGCAGCCAAGCACACATCACTACCCCCAGTGTCTATCTTGGATCACTATGTAATGTTGCCGTAGTTCCCCAATGGCAAAAATGAATAAAACAATTACCAGGATCTCTGAGTGGGCTGGGCAGCGTCTTCACTGCCTTAAAGACTTTTATGACCTTTTTTTAAAAAAGAAAATAAAACAGGATCCATTTTAAATGATGATGATTTAAAATGAGGACTCAGCATGGTGTCCTCTAGTGATTGCCAAGGACAATATTCATGGTTTTGGCACCAAGGAGTGGACATACAATAACTCTGCTGCAGCCCCTGGAGTCCCAGGGCCCCGGGGCAGTGGCCTGGTTTGTCCGATTGCTTTATCCAGGAAGGGTTCCTGTCCAATCACCTTTCAGCTTCGCTCTTGTTTACGAGAACCCTCGACAGGTGTGGGGTGTTGGGTATGTCCCATACCAACACATTCCATGAAAACAAGCCTGCCAATGGCAAATCTAGAGAAATTGCTAAATTAAAAAAAACAGTAATATGTGTGAAGTGAAGACGTCTTTGAAGAGTGATGCTTTGCTCTAAAATGCTTGATAATTACCATAAAATTGCAGAGCTGCATCACTTTTGGCAGATGCCCCGTTTTACCTGAACAGCAGGAACCGTGTAATAAAACAGCAGAGAACACTGGATCCACACGCTTGCTGCGTGTCTCGAACCGCTGAGAAGAAACTGCATAAAGTATTTAAGATGACATGTTTTAAATGAGACTATTAGTTAGGCTACGGATTCCATGTGAAATGCAAATGGGATATAAAACTGAAGGTGAGTTACTAATTCATTGGTGAGAAGCACCTTGGCAGTAATGTAATTCTTTCTGACGTGCTAATAACTCTTTTCACTGGGAAATCATGTTCCATGAAGGCAACACCTTTTCAACGAGCCTTCCAAATCCTGTCCCCCACATTTCATACTCCCTGTTGAGCGCCGCTGCAGTCGTGATGACATTAGCATGTTTTCGTTGTCTTAACTAGCTGGGGTCTTTTTTAACACTTCCTATTTGGCACCTTTGCCCAGAATCACATTTCTGCCTTTGTCTGGCAGCTTTTCTGTTTTGATACCTCTGAGTGTTACATCCATCCATCAAAATTCATTTTCCCACAGTAAAAGTATCCAATCAGTGAAAATCGGCCTGTGATCATCTTATGCAATCATCTTTTTCTTTATGTGTCTAATTTTATATTTCTAACTTCTTCTTTTTAAAAACTTCTAAAAGACATGCTTTCGTAAATGATGCATATTTAAATATTTCCTGGTACTGAGACACCTTGTCACAAATCTCTGATCACAGATATGTCCTGCTTTTTGCTGAGTGTCCTGTGTCTGTGGGAGAAAAGGAATATTTGGCCGACTCACAGAAGAGGAAATGGCGTGCGTCAGCTTGACAGGTTGTTCTCACATACATGCGTCTGACGCTGGACAGGGAAATGTCCCGTGTTGGTCTCATTCTCGCAGCTCCTGTAAATGATGCTCGCTCCTCAGAGACAGCAGAGTTTAAAATAGTATCACCACAGGCAGAGGCTGCTTTAAGATTCGTTTGAAGAGTGACTGGTGGCTGTAAGTTATAATGAAGCAAAGAAAAAGACCACCACGGAGACCACCGAGAAGGAAGGTTAATTCCCAGGATGCTGCTTTGCAGTAGTTGTGATGCTCGCGGGCTCGTGTTGACAACATTCAAAACTTTTAAAAGAGACTGATTTAGCTTTTATATTTACCCCTGTGACACGGATGGATTCACAACAGACATTTGAAGTGTTGCAGCTGATGCATCCGGATCCATTTTTCCTCTCTGTTTGTATGTATAATGGATTTAACACGGCACCAGTTTGTAGGAATCCCAGTTTTGTTTCGTGCGTTGACTTTCGATTGGTGGAGTCGTGGAATTGCAACGCAGACACGTAACAGACACATCCAAACTCATAATGCCATTATGTGAAAGTAGTAACTAGGGGTGCAACAATATTCGTATCGATATTGAACCGTTCGATACAGTGCTTTCGGTTCGGTACGCATATGTATCGAACAATACAACATTTGTAATTTATTTTATCAACTTTCCTTCTGACGATGCTGTCTGTGTTGAGCGCTCAGTGAATCTGTGTTCGACTACTCCGCCTAGGCTGCACTGTCGAGCGCAGATTCACTGAGCGCTCAACACAGACAGCATAGTCAGAAGGAAGAGCGCAGGGCAAGCTAGCGAGACAGAAGTTAAGCTCTACTTGCAACATGGACCTCCCCCACCCTCATTCAGATCTGGCGTTTGGAATTATTTTGGTTTTCATGTGACGTATGACCCTGAAGGTAAGCGAGTCATGGACTAAAGTAAAACAGTATGTTGGATGTGCCATGCAATGCTCAATTACATGGGTGGGAACTAGTGTGTTAGCGCAGTTAGCTCGTTAACGTGTTGGCCGTCTAGCCCCACGCACGGAGCGATCGGCGGTAGCTCGTTAACGGAGATTTGCCGTGTTGTGGCGTTAAGGTCATTTCAACGAGATTAACCTGAAAGCACTAGTGGAACACAACGAATATGACTGCACATTTACATCATCCTAGTGCAAAGACAAGTGGAAGCAGAAAAAAAACAACAAGCATGCTACTAACTTTAGCCGAGTCATTTAGACAGCTGTTAGCACATGATTCTCCTTATGCTGCTGAGAATATAGCCCAGAAGAAGCGGATAGTATAGCTTTTATTTTGGAAAGAGCCATTTCTCTGTAATAAACTCTTTTCCAAAGATGAGTGATTCCTCAATCAGATACAGGGCTCGCAATATCGCTAGCCCGACGTCCTGGAGCTAGCGATTTTTTCAGTCGGGCTACCAAAATCTATCTCTGCCCTGCCCGTCGGGCTATTGTAGGAAAAATATATGTCAATGCTTTTGCATTCTTTCAGAAATGTAGCTGGGTAATTATGTCATTGGCATCGGTGAGCCACTGTCAATATGTGACATATTGAAGTCACGTTTGAATTTGCGCTTGTTTTTTTGCTTTCACTTTGCAATCACGTGAACTGTGTATAGAGAGCGACAGCACTGATCTGTGAGTGATGATAATTTGTGCACCAATTCCTCTGACATCGTCTTATTAATCGTTAGCTTACTATGCAAACATGACAAGTGAAATCTCCCGCAGCTTAAACATGTGAGAGGTTGATCGCGCAGAGAATCGCTGAGCTTATGTGAGTGAGTGTGTAAAAGCAGCAGGATATATATTTGACTACCATGACCTGGATGACTGAGAACCTTCACAGACAGATATATATTTTAGTTCTGCTGAGCCAAATAAGACAGGTCAGGGTGAAGAAGTGACAGCCAAAGAAAAGCTTACCACAAAACGGAGAAGTTATGACAAATCAGACTATAAGGCAAAAAGAAAGTGCAGCTTTATGGTTTCATGGACAAAAGAATTTCTGTGGCTGCAATATGACGAGCTAAATAACCAGGGCTGCACATAAGTGGTCCGCAGGTGCGCATTCGCTGTCAAAATAAAAAACACGCACAAGGGTTAGGGTTAAATTTAAAAACTGTACTTTTGAGTTAAAATATATATTTATAATTTTAATAAATGACAAATTAAAAAGGCATGAACATTTTTTTGTATCGAAAAAATATCGAACCGTGACACCAAAGTATCGAACCGAACCGTGAATTTTGTGTATCGTTGCACCCCTAGTAGTAACGTACACGGTTCGTGGCATTCGTAATCATCGTAGTCGTGATCTGTTCGTAAAATTAACCAGTTACTCAAATCCAACCAGTGGGGAAAAGAAAAGCGAAACCTGTAACTTCTAACACACGGCGAGCAGTTTTATGGTGATGACATTTTCCTCCTATTTACAAAATGAGTGATGTCGTTCGAGGCTTCGTGATTGTAATACAGCCTTCTCCTTTTGGTAAATGTCACCGTCTTTCAAGTTTCATGCCCCCTGGTTCTAACACCTTACTGTCAAGAGTGATGTCTTCAAGCTGAAGCTAAGATAACCTTGGTTATTATCTTTGCAGGCATCACTTCATACCAGAAGGGGTAAACTGTGTAAATGGGTTTAACACCCACAAGCACTGCGATCTTGCAGATGGTGAGACCCTAAGATTGTGTTGTAGTGCAGTGTGAGGGGGAACGTTACATTAAAGAGTAAAATGAAAGAGAATGACTCGTGTTGTGAGCTCCAGTCCATTTTTCTGTGTGCTGGCTGTGATCAGCTGGATTCAACAAGGTGAAACAAATTTTCTGTGAGATTTATGCACGACAGAAGCTGTAGAGCCAGAGTGAGTGTCAGCATCTTTACCATAAATACAAATTCAACTCTTGATGTAATCTAGTAACCGACTTATTATAGTTTGTGTTTTCAGTTTTTAGTTCACAGCCTTGATTTTCTTCTTTCTATTTGAGTTTTTATTGCTTGAAAATGTTTTTGTTTTAATCCCGTTTCTGTTTGTTTCTCTGTTTAAGTCTAATTAGTTTAATTATTATTACTGCATGCAGGCCGATGTCAGAGGCAACAATTTCAGTACAGGTGTTACAATAAAAACAACTTGTTAGAGCAGCTGAGTCTAAATGAAAATGTCCTTCAACGCCTTTTACCAGACTAATAGATACTAAACTAAGAATATTTTTCCTCTTTAATTTAATTTTAGTTTTCCAAGTTTACAAAATCATTTCAGTTTCTTTTGCAAGACTTTTCCCAAAAACATCATGAGGATCTCTCCAACCCCGGGCCCGGTCCCTGAATCGTTTGCTACCGGGTGGCGAGAGTTCAGGCTCTGGTTTGAAATTCGTGGTTTTCAGGGTTTTTAGCATTTTTTTTATCGTTAACTCGGCTTCCTCAGGTCTTTTCCTGTGTGTTATGAATTAATCTTCTTTTTTTTTTGGTTCTGGTTTTATTTATCCGCGACACCTTAAAGGCCGGTCCATGAAAATATTGTCGGACAAAAACCGGTCCGCTGCTCTACAGTGAATTAGGACGTTACATGCAAGATATAAGTTTGCAGCATAAAGACTTTCACTTGTTGAGCAGTGCCGGTCTTTGAACACGAGCTCCTCCGCTCATTCTCAGTGTTGCACTCGAATGTTTCCTGGGTGATGCAACATTTCACTCACAAACACATTTAGTGACAAACTGCAGGAAACAGTTTGTGTGTTGGGTGATATGTTAATGTTCACTCCTCTGTTGCAGCGTGATACCTCAATAACCTGACCTTTACGTCTGCACCGTGCATGCATCACAGGGACGAGGAGGAAAGTAAGCAGGCTGTGGCATGTGAGTACTTTCTTATAACTGAGCAACCATCTGTCACACGACAGTAACATTAACCTGCCTATCAGATGTAATTACTCATTAACTGAAAGTTCCAGAACGCTTTAACTCCTAATCAGCAAGTGTAGTTTCTGAGTCTACTGAAGAAGTGGTGGAGGAGGAAGAAGCAGAAAGACAATCATGCCAAAACATTTCTAATATCAAAAAGTGCCACTCTGAGAACGACCAGCTTCATCATACAGAGTGAAGGAGACTCACACTTTTGTGTTGGGGCTTCTTCACAGCGCTGAAGCTGATTTCTTAACCTTCAACCACAACAAACAGCTTCTTCTTATACGCGTTTCTCTTGTGGTTTAACCAGATCTCTGACAGCAGTTGTTGTTGATATGAGATGCAAGTTGTCCTGTTGTAAAGCCTTAATGGACCAATCAGCATGCATCAGCAGAAGGTTAGTGGACACACTCACCAGACACATTAGGTATATCTTTCCAACTGCTCATTGAAACAAATATTAAATTAGCCAATCACATGGCAGCAACTCAATGCATTGTCACATATAGACATCAAGAAGATCTCCTGAAGTTCAAAGGGTGCAAAGAAAGTTGTGTAGTTGTCAGTGCCAGAGATGCTGGTCTGAGTATTTCAGAAAGTGCTGCTCTGCTGTTTCTGTGCAATGGGCTGTAGAGTTCTTGAATGTACCAGCTGAGCATTGTTTAAATACCACAGCCTACCTGAGCTTTGCTGGCGACCGCGTCCATCCCTTTGTGACCACAGTGTGCCCATCTTCTGACGGATGCTTCCAACAGGAGAATGATCCATGTCATAAAGCTCAAATAACTTTGAACAGGACAGTGAGGCCTGCACAGACACCAGGTCACAATCTGTGCTGGAACAGCAACAGTCTAATCATGGATGTGCAGCTGACAAATTAGCAGCAACTGTGTGATGCTTCATGTGCTTCCATATGTCAGGACTGAACAAAATCCCACAAGATAAGCAGAATACTATGGGCTCAAATTGTGGTCATAAATATTTTGTACTTGTAAATCAGGATTTGTATGTGTAATTTGTGTGTGTGTGTAACAAAGATTTGTGTGTGGACTCTGTGAGAAACTCTGCACTCAAGTTTCAAGTTACAAGTATGAATGTTGACCCTATTTTTCTTCCTTTGATCTGATTGGCCAATGTCATGTCAATCACAAATTTAACTATCCAATCAGAGAACAGATGGGTTTGGCTGTCGGAGGGGCGCTTTTTTGAAGTCCGCACACAAATTCTTTTTATACATACAAATCCTGATTTACAAGTACAAAATATTTATGACCACAATTTGAGCCCATAGAATACCAGCGAATATAACGCCTGACATGAGTGTTATTGTTACTGTATGTGATGTGGACTCTTCTTTTAACAAGCCTGAAATAATCATTATTAAAGTTTAGCTCCAGTCACACATATTCTTTGAGGAACATATAATGAGTGCAGCCTTGTATACAATAAGAGGAATATGAAGTGAGACTCAGTTGTAAAAGGATATAAATGGCAAACTGTTTCTAAAATCAAAAACAATCCATTTTAAGTTAGAAATAGTTGGAAATGGGAAAAATGTGCAGCTGTAGCCTGACGTGAGCTCACGCAGCCGTTAGCAGTGCGACTCAGAGGCTTGTCAGAATTTCCATTTCAAAAGGAAAGAACCCTGGTATTGGATTAGCATTCAGCACCTGGGGGTGGATATTGGGATCAATAAAGAAAGGAAAATATTTATTATTTATAATCTCTATTATAATATTTTGCATCATTTTGCATTTTGATGTGGACTCCTGCTCGGCTCACGCAGTTCTGCGACCTTCGTGGTGCACAGTGCTTTGTAATCTCCGTAAAGTGAGGCAGTGCGGTCAGCAGGGACCAGCTTATGATCGCTGCTAGGCTCAAAGAACCTAGCAAACATCGGGGGAAATCGCCGGACGCTGTGTTACACTTATCAGAGAGCAAACAAAACAGGCTCTTTTAAAAGATAAGATGTGTCTCACAATGCGTTTTTGATATTCCAAGCACATATTGAATGTGCGTGTATTATGTAGAAGTTCGAGAAAGGCAGAGCGGTTAATGCGCTGTATGGACGAGGCTGCAAGAGGACACGAGATAAGGGCCACTCGAACAGGCGTGTGCGCACCAACACACACAGAGCCATCATTACCAGCCTGATTAGCTCTGCAAGCAGCGATAACCTGAGCAGGAGACGGAATATTTTCTTCCACCATCAGAGGCAAAAAGCAAATCTGGAGATTAAGAGCAATCTTTGATAAGGATCCTGTTTCATATACAGACTATTTTAAGACTATAGTGGACATTAAATATACAAAAAGGACTATTGGTCTATAATGTAAATGATGTAACGTGATGTCTAAATGCTGTGTTTATCACTCAGACAAGATGAGATAAGACACTCGTGTGCAGAAAGTACAGAAACACCCTAACTTGTGCTGCGACGGTCTCTGTGCAGGAATGCCAGTTTGGGACAAATCCACTGTGGAATGTCAGAAAATGCGTATGTATTAGTGATGAAGTCAGTGCATCAATACATTCAATTCTGGCCCTCAAACACCGACATTGGGGAATACAAGACACAAGCAACGGGACACCCGCTGGTTTTCAAGTATCTGCAGGAATATAAATCAATGAACATTGTGCAGCTGATACACTCTACGTCTGCAGAAATATGCTGAGATCATTTAAATTAGATGGAGCAAAAGGGCAGAGGTGGACAGGAGATGATCAACTTCTTTATATATGCACTGTATCAACCTAAGATGTACAGTATTTCCATATTTGGCTTCAGCCTTCACTGGCTAATGAACCCAATAAAAGAAGCAAGAATTAATCTTGCTGGCTCAGGTTGACAGTTTCAGGTATTTTTTGTGCCACGAATGTGAAATCGAAGCACCCTCTTGGCAAAATAGTTCCTCGGTAATTTCAAGGCCATATCCATAATGTCTTTCGAAACCGCGCGACCACAGATTTGCATAAGAACTCTGCACGCCACGATAAATTTAAGAAGATAAACCTGCAACTTTTACCATCTATAGTTGTCACTGTAAACTCTTTGAGTCATCTTTTTTTCATGCATATCATTCTCTGAATTCAACTGAACTTTGCATAAAAAGTTTTTGTGATCCATGAATCACCAAAATGACGTTTTTGGGACCCTTATGTTCCAAATTCACATATTTCTTCTTCGCAAACTTTAAAAGAACATATATAATTGCACCTTAGGATTTATTTGTCAGGAAGAAAAGCTATATTTTTACTACCTCTAGGACTTTAACCACTAGTGTATAGTGCACATGCAGGAGACTGTGCTAGCCCTCGCTGGGCTGTGTTCATTAGCACCTGCACGTTGTAGCCCAGCAGGAGAACCACACGTCCTGTGAGATCTGGTCCACTGGTAGGAAGTATTTTAAGAGCTGTGTGCTCCACATACTGTCGGCCTGTTCAAACTGAGGTGATGAATTATATTTTATGAACTCGAGCTTTGTTTTTAATGTAAAAAATTGAGGTGGTCCAAACACGTCTACACTCTGAACCAGAGGACCAAGCAGACGACCTCCAGGGCTCAAAACTGCACTGACGGCCTTATAGGTGGAGCCTCGTGTTAAAGTGTCCTTCAAGTAAACACGCTCACACGCTTACATGGTAGAAAACTGCTTTTGTATCTAATAAAAATTACTGTTAGCTGTAGGCTATGTGTTATTAGGGCTGAAGCCCCTTTGACTGACATACGGGTCTGTACACACTGTTTGTCTCTCAGTCATGGTTGTGGTCTGATGACACACTTATGTGCTGAATAACTGGCCTGGCTGTATGGTTAGTGGTACTAACAGCCTGTTCACAGAGTCTGCTCAGCTGTTTGGGCAATTGAAATTCTAATATCATTCAAGAACAAGAGTGATGTGCAGAGCTGCAGCGACTACAGAGGGACAAAGTTGATGAGCTACAGCATGAAGCTGTGGGAAAGAGTTGCTGAAGCCAGGTTAACGAGAGAGGTGATGATCAGCGAGCAGCTGTATGGCTTCGAGCGCTACAAATGGGTTGTTTGCTTTGAGAGCGCCGATGGTGAAGTGCAGAGAAGAAGCGGTCGCACGGCGTCTTTGTGGATCCAGAGAAAGCTCGAGATCGGGTGCCAAGAGAGAAACTGGCGGAGAAGCATGAGAGGGCGGTGCAGGACATGTGGCGAGGTGTGCCGTAGGAATGGCAGACGGGTGCAAGGTGAGGGGCGAGAGGTCCTTCCTGTTTACAAGTTGGTATAGTTTATTGTTTTTTTTAATTCATGTTAGTTTCCAGGGTTTGCTCATTTCAGTTTAGCTTTTGTTGTTTGGTAATTTTGCAGGAGGCAATATTCAGGAAAATCAGTGTAGGTGTTACAATACGAACGCAGACCTTGTAGAAAGCAGCTGACTCACAGGCTCGTAGAGTCTCATCAAGCATGACGATCAAAATTGCTTCACTTGGTTTTTGTTTGGGTCTTTTTTCTAATCTAGTTTGAGTTCGCTGCACTAACCCTGGTTTCCCCGCTGAGACGCAGGTGAGGGTCTGGAGGCTGTGACGTTTGCAGATGACACTGTGACCTGTAGTGAGAGCAGGTGGAGGAGGTGGAGGCATGCAGCGGAGAAAAGAGGACCGAGAGTCAGTCGTAGCTGTGCTAGCAGACGACGTGTATTTCCAATATTTTATGACTCAACAACATTCATACTGACATGAAAAAGCTATGTGGGACATTTTCTCCTTCAGCCTGTCCCAGCTGTACAGCAGCTACAATATCATATATAATTATACTTAATGACATTATATTGAAATAGTATTTGGATTTATTTATATAATTTTATAGTAACGTATTATAATAATCTCTGACATTTGGATTCATGTCGCTTCAGAATGAAAGACATCAGACGTGAATAAGTTAAAGAGTTTAATGCTGCTGTATTAAGAGTGTGCAGTGTGATAATGAAAAGAGCCCTAAAAGAGTGCTAATGGAGCTTGTTTCTAGATTTGATCAAAATATAAGCAGAAGTCGGTAATGAAAGCACAGTGGATGCTTTGAAAGGGGCAGAACAATCAGCAGCGAGGAGAATCTCCAGGGATGGACAGTATAAAGCCAAATTCAGCCTCATTTTCCCTTCTCTTTGTATTCTTTCAGATCCGTGTGGCCTCGATCTCTCTGTCTCACTCCCTGCTATGTCTCCCACTTTTCTGATAATTAATAGGTTATTAATATTTCAGCAACGCACAGACGAACACACACTTGCCGAAAGAAGAGAAGTCACATTGCGTTTGATTTCAGCGGTACAGTTTTCCAAACTGCTCTTGGATGTCTTAACTGAAGTTTAAAGAAACTGAGTGTTGACTGGATGTGACTGTGCAGAGGTAGAACTGATGATTAAAGCTATAATGGGAAGACAGAAATGTTTTTCCTCTCTGATAAGATTCAGTTCTATTAAGAGCTGCGAAGCATGCAAGACAGCGTCAGTCAAGTCCAATCTATCGATCTGGATGGAAAAGCAGAGCCTGATCCAGCGCATGTTTTCTGTTTTCACTTTAATGTGGATCTAAGGATCCAACGTGGACCAACTCAGTCCAAGTGGGAGTTGAGCCCCTCTCAGGAGACATAATTAGAGAGAAAATTTGTGATGATGAGAAACGCTTTAAGGCGGATTTTCAGTGCAGTGTATATGGGATTAACTGTACATTACACAGGCCTCTAATCCATAGGCACACTAAGCTAGGAATTAGCATGCATGATTAGCATTTTAAGCCAGCTATTAGATGGGAATAATACTGTAAATCAGCTAAAATGCTCGCAGTGCTTTGGCTGCTCTGTAGTCTCTGCATGAACTTCTCCAATAACCTGAAACAGCGGACATAAACAGATTCTTGGAGCAAAAATTAACAGTGTTTTTTAAATGTTTATTCAGGGAGGATTTTCCAGCACGACTTACCTTTTTCCATCTGCCTCTCAGTTGCACAGTTATACATGTGAAAGTTTTGGAGCTGCCAGTGTAACCACACGTCTGCTTTTTGGCTTCTGAACAGCTCTTTAGGAGCAAATGGGGCTTATTAATATCAGCTGTACGGAGAGGAGGGAGCGCCTCTTATTCAGTTTCTCTTCGCAGGCTCCCAGATGTCCGCCTGCATCTGAACTAAACCTTCTTTCTAGCCACAAGTCTTTTCCTAATATTCTTCACCCCGCAGTGATGCCTCTGTGTAACATTTCAATACATTCGAGATATAATGCAAAAAGTTTCAAAAGGAGGGGACTAAAGGTAAACCAGCAGCAGTGCTCAGATGGTCACAGGGCTCTCTAGAGGCTATGTGCCCTTCCTTCCCTCAAGTCTTCAGCCGCCCCTCATTTATTTACATTTTACACCAAAAATGGGAAATAGGCCTGAATATTGGGATTTATGCTCCAGTACTGCAGCGTGTTCAAGGATGGCCTGTGTGCTGCTGTCAGATGGAGGCGCTGTTCACAGCATGTGGTACATCTGGTCTGTGGGCCACTCTCCCATGTGCTGCTGTTGGTCCGTCAGCCATGAGCAGCTTTCATGCTGCATGGATGTTTTAATGTCTCCACTCAGGCCCACTTGTTGAGTGATTACTCAACTTTCTGCACGTGCTGACATCATTTCCAAGCTTTTCTTCTTTGTCAGCTGCTTTTTTCTGCTTCTCTTCTATCAAGAGGATTCAACATTGCTTCACTAACGTTGAGGTCCTGGCAGTGGGGAGGCCAGTCCATGATGACAGTGTTACACTGGGGGGGTGAGGGGTTGCCTTTACTGCACTGGTGTTGTTTTTGTAATCAGGTGCTTTCCAAATGGTGTTGCATGGTGGCTCAAATTATGATGACGCTTCAGCAAACAGCAGATGGATGAAGGTCCATATGTGTTTCTCAGGTCCTGTGTCGGCTCCTTGTTGAGCCTTTTCCTGTTTCTTAAGAACTTTAAACTGTTTTTGATAACCAAACAAAATCTTACCGTCGACATGTGATTCTCAGTCCTTATTATTCCATCACGGGAAACAGATGCAGATTGTCCGAACAAAACAGTGAAGTTGATTAGGCTTATACTCATGCATGTACATCCTGTTACTGTCACTTATCAGTCATGTCATCAAAAATGGGTTTAATGGGGAAGTCATTTTAATCAGGTTAGAAATGTAAAAGAAACAATTTTAATTGCAGCCAAAACGTGAAACACAAAGGGTTTGTTGTTGTTCACAGAATGAAAAGTGGGATTGTTCAAAAAGAAGAATTTAGTTTCCGGGTAAACAGAAGTCAACCAAAACTTAGGCGAGACTGTCTGATTCAGGCCTTCATCTGTGACGACTGTGCTGCGCTGCTCCCATTGGCAGCTTCTGTCTGTCACTGGTTCCAGTTCCATTTACATCGACAGACACTGAAACAGACTGTTTGGAAAAGAGCTCAGAACCAGGGTTATTCAGGCATGGCAGGGAAGAAAGCATCTCGGTGGTATTTTGAGCTGAAACTTTAAATACGCTTATATTTACGTCAAAGTCGAAATTTCTTAATCAGTCTGTTGTCTGTCTGAAAAAGAGAACAGGAATAAGTACAGAGGAGAGCTTTCCTGGGATCTAGATGGAAATTAATGACTTTTATGTGAGCACTGAGAGAATGAGACAATTTGATGTAATCAGCTGACAGTCTGTTGAGATTCATGTGAACTAAAATATAAAAAAGAGCAAAGAGGACGAGGTCGTTGTTTCTTGGTTCCTGCAGTTTGATCTCATCCAGCTGGCCTGTAGAGACATTCGCTATGCTGTGTGAATTGCTGTTTGCACGTGTACATGCATCTTCAGGTAAAGTTCAGTTTTATTTATGTAACGCCACAAAACAACAATCAAATCATTTCATATTATAAGACAGAAAGGAAGCCCAACAATCACACAACCCCCTGAGCAAGCACTTGGCGACAGTGGGAAGGAAAAGCTCCTTTTTTTAATGGAAGGAAACTTCCTGTACGAGGCTCTGGGAGGGGCAGCGATCTATCGCAACTCATTAGGGAAGAGCGGGACTCTACATGCTTTTCTCTAACGTGTTAGTGATCATGTTTCTCTTGTCAAAGTTACCAGAGAGCAAGAAACAGCTAGCCAACAGGTTTAAGCTACAGAAGGAGGATATTATCTGTATCTGTGAAATGTTGCATTTGTTGCATTGCAGCTTTTATATTGTCATCATGTACATTACAGTGTCACAGACTCTTTTCACTGACCTTGCAAACTGTTGCCTCCAAACTTTTCACTAAGTTCCAGCTGGTTTTTCTTTTTGAAAGTTCGACTTTTGCAAAAAAAACCCCAGCAGCTGAAAGATCACTCTTAATTATCTCCCCTTTAACCTCGTTGGGAGCAGCCTCCTACAAACTCACGCCGACCTCCTGCGTTCCTTGCAGTTCGTGTGATTCCTCCAGCTACATTCCTCCAAGTCCTGCAAAATGCATCTTTAAGAATTCATCCCTTGGCCTCGATGTTCCTCGAGCCTCTGTGAGCTTGTCGATGCCCTGGCCTCTTCCTGCATCAGTATTCCACTGATGGCGCTCCCTCGCCCTCTCTCACTGTATGATTGTGTTGCAGAGCAGGGAATAAAATCTGACGTGGCTGTCTACAGGTAGGCCAGCAGCTCCCCGGGGTCCAGCCAGCTTAGCTTAGCCCCTGTTTCATTGCTCTGACAACTGAACTGACAGGTGGACAAAGACAAATGCAGGTAAATGTAATGCAAAAATGTCTTAGATTCAGTGATCCATGCACACACACACAGAGACATGCACTCTAAGATATATTGCCGTAAAATCATCACATTACACACAATGTTGCCAGGACCTAATTCTTCTAATGCGCTGAGACACAGTAAATTTGTGCACACTTCACTAGCGGCAGTTTGGCAGTAAAGGGAAGGTACTTGGAACTTCAAGGGTGTCTTGCTTGTTCAAGGATGCTTCAGCAGAAATGGCTGTGCATGCAGAATAGGGTTATGCATAATGTAAGAGTATACTGATTTTTTTTCAGCACTCGTTGATACTGGTATGTTACTGATACGTACTGATACGCTACGCTGGATAAATGCAGTTACTAATGGCAGGTATAGCTGATGATTAAGAGAAGAAAACAATGATGGTTGTGTAGGTCTGTGCCACACAGTCATGCTTACACCCGTACCTGCTCCAGCATGGTGCTGCCATTAAATTCCACAGAGGTGCAGTCTGTGGTCACTGCTGGCAGTGGAAAGCAGTGGAATGATGTTCCAGCCCCCTAAACTTAACCCTACCCCTAACCAGCAGTTAAATGTCGTAAAATAGTGTTCTCCAAAGCGATTTTAAGAAAATGAACGAACATGTGTAGATTGAGTCCAAACGGTTGTCACGTGTTCTCGTTTTTCCAATGTCGTCATTTAGGAACGTGTTGGGTACCCGAAAGCGTAAAATGTTCACGATTTGTCACCCAGCGTAAAATATTACGCTTATGGAGTGAGAAGGTGTTGGCCTGAGACAATCACTCTGAAGCCTGAAGCTAAGCTCACATTACTGGATGGAGACAAGAACAAAGATGGAACTCGTTACCTGAAGTTTAATGTCTGTCTGTGTAATGCTGTAAATGACAGAAAGTGTATATTAAGTTGCCTTCAGGGCTGGACGCCCTACAGACAAAGCAGAAACTGTATCCAGCAATTTGGACATATTTTAGTGTAATCCAGAAACTAGAGTGGTCAAAGGAATTTCTGTTGGTAGTACATCCTGCCGGTCTCAGGCATTCCTGCACCAAAACATCACAGGCTTCAGCTGAAATATATGCAGTGTGGTTTACCGAGCAAAACAAAAAAACAAAATGGGAAAGAAAAAGAAGGAAAAGAGCCCAGGATTTGGTTGAGATCTTGGACGGAGACGAGTGCAGGGCTGTAAACATCCCAAACCGACTAACGCAAACATTTTTCTCTATGTATGTGTGGACTATTTAAAATGTTGAAGGCCACGCCTTAATAAAAGATTTCCCCAGACATTTGTCATCAGTGCTTCACAGGCAATGATGCACGGGCATAAAAAACGTCTTATTGGCTTATTTTCTGCGTGCTGATGATTCCGTCACACTTAAGCGAGAAGTTAATCATACATTACCCCGCCCACGCCTAAAAAACCAAGACACTAAGGCAGAGGCCACAGTTAGAGCTGCAGGAGAGTTGATAACATGCCAAAAAGCTGTGAAATTAACTTGCTCGCTGCCTTTAATTTCGAGTGAATCGAGGCACTGCTGTTGAAGAAATGGATGAGAGTGCAATCGTGCAGAAGTGTGCTCTGCATGTTAGTCTGATGAGTGTGTGTGTGTGTGTGTGTGTGTGTGTGTGTGTGTGTGTGTGTGTGTGTGTGTGGGGCAAAAGGAAGTGAAGAAAGAGATGAATGTCTGCTATAGCAGACCATGTTTAATTACATCCTCCAGAATAGAGTATGAAGGCATCAATTATGCCCACTCACCTACCAAATGTTCAGCATTAGGTAAACAGGAGGACTCTGTTTACTCTTGACGAATGTGACCAGAGAGCATGAATAATCGTGAAGGGCACAACCTCTGCCTTACACAGATTAATATTTATGAAGCCAATTTTGTTTTTTAATTTCCGCTGAGAGCTCAGGTATAGCCGGGGTTTACGGGTGTTTATTTGAGAGAATCAAAGCTCTATGGAGGGATATGACGACGTAATCCAAATGTTTTGGTTTTCCTTCTTTATTTTCCCACTTAAAGCAGACGTGTCCCCGGCCTTTGCTTGGCTGAGCCTGCGGATCGATCCCAGCGTTTTATTATCTGAGAACAGGACCGCTCTCTCTCTCGCTCATGCACGCACTCATTGCTTCTTATAGTTTTACCTCATCTCAATAATAGTGCAGCGCTGTCTTTGCCTGAACTGCCTGTATAGAAGTGAACAACTTCCACCCATAGTTCTTAGGGAACTCATGCAGTATGTATGGCATCGATCGGAGAACAAACACAGAGCTCCCCTGCATCCTTTGCTCCTCTCGCTTACCCCGGAGACATTGTTTATCTTGTTTATATGTTGGCCCGGTTGCCTGGTCTTAGTGAGTCTGTTTGTTGTTTGTTGCTTTCTTGGCAAAAAGAAGAAAAAAAGTGTACAGTGAGGCATCAAGTGTGGGGACAGTCAGATCTCATCTCTTCTAATGGTCGTATTCTGCCCCATCATGCTGCCAATCAGCAGTCACCCTGACTCACGACGCTCAAGAACGAAACAAAAAAGAAGCCAGAAGACAGAAGCAGGTGAGGAAAAGAAAGTAAATTCAGTGAAGTCAAGTTTGAAAGAACTACTTTCTGCCACACGGCTCAGCAGAAAAGTCTCGCTTCAGATTTCATAGCCGGAGAACTCTCAGTGAGACCACGCCGTTGCGTCGTGCGCACTGTCGTCCCCATAAACAAATGGGTTTTAACACAATCACTTCCCCCAGAAGTGGCTTTGTGCGTCTGGAGCTGTTGTGGTGACAGAAATACGCAGACTAACATAAATGTGACGGATCGCCCACACCGGCCACTTTTATGGAACTTCTATTTCACACATCATCTCAAAATCTCCCATAAATGCTCAGCTGAGTGCATATCCAGTTATTGGGGTTACCTGCACATGAATGTACATTATATTTACAGCATATTCCTGTTATTGAATCAAACCGCCCCACTTTTTCCCCCAGAGTTGCCGAAAGGCGACGCAATCCTTCCTCTCGCTTGTCTTCATTACCTCTTCCTGCGTGTTGAGCGGTGTGGATTTAATCCAGCAAATCGGAGGGATAATAGCTTTTTTCCTGGATTCACCTCATCAGTGTATTTCAGGCGAGGAGCGTACTTAACACACAGCGAGTGTTCTGTATGTATGCGGCACGCCGGTAATGCCGCCGCTGTTTGCTGGCCACTTATTCCTCATCAATGGAGAGCTGTCTTTCTTGAACGATGAGTCTGAGACGAGAGGCTGTTTTGTAAGGAAGTGAAGGTGATCATCTGGAAAAAGTTGCACTGGCAGTGATTAGAATTCACTTTGCCTTCTTCGGGATAATTACGCTGATTACACGTCAATAAAACTTCCCTTCATTAATTCCAAAACTTAAACGCTGCAGGCTGCCTGTGATTGTGAAGAGCGTTTCTCTCCGCAATACAATTGATGGCACAGTTGAGAAGCCTCTAATGCAGCATTTAGATAACAGTGTGCTGAAACGTCTAAAGACATCCAGAAACACTGAAATGGTGTCAGTTTGTATGCAAGAAACTTCATTTATCTTCTGTTTAACCACAACACAAAACTCTTTTGTATCCTGATAAATATCATCTTAAATCAGAAATCCATTTGTATACATGCAGACGTGTCTTTATTTAAACTGCTGAAGCACAATGAGCTCAACACGTGGACGTGGCCTTAGACAGCAGTGGACAAAACCTCACGGATGCATCCACCTGCTAACTTGTCATTGAACTCGTGGCCATAATGCATGCTTCATTATTCATTATTACATCATTACATTTAAGAGAAGAAGAAAGGAAACTAACCAGCAGACCTTGAGTAAAGAATTCATTTAATTTCTATTCATTTATTTTGTGAAATATAGCAAATGCATAAAGAAGAAGCTTGTTCTCTTTGCTGGGAATTAAGTACTGACGTTTTGTCAAAGCTGCTGCTATTTCAAAAGATCCACACAATACGTCATTAGCCTGGAGGTCATACCAGCTGATTATAGCAAGCATAGATATACATCATTATCTAACGTGCACGGTGTAGGATAGATACATACTTTAGTTATCCCCAAGGTGAAACTTACAAAGCTATATTTTAATCTACATTATCTTATTTGGATTAAACTGATGATCCATCCTCTTCCTACTGTCCTTGTCAGAGTCACAGGAGGGCCTGTCCCAGCTGTCCCGGGAGGCAGGGTACACCCCGGACAGGTCACCAGTCAACCAGGCAACCATTCGCACCTATGGGCAATTTGGAGTTACCAATTAACCTAACCCCACTAACTGCATGTCTTTGGGAGGAAGCCGGAGTACCCGAAGAGAAAACATGCAAACTCCACACAGAAAGAAGCCGGCCTGATGGTGGAATTAAACTCAGGACCGTCTTGCTGTGAGGCAACAGTGCTAACCACTGTGCCACCAGTTCAAACTGATTAAATGCATAATCCTAACCAGCAGAAAAAAGTAGTGAAACTAGAAGACTTAGACGTTAGCTTACTGACTATAAATATAATCATTCACACACATGCGCTGGTTGTTTTTAGACTTATTTGTGCCAAATAAAAGCTAACAAAATACTATAATGTTACTAATTAAACATGAAACACTGATTTATTTAGCAGGCAGATTTTTCAGATTAACTCAACACCAGCGTGGACAAACGTTCCACTTCAGTGACTCCAGTCGGCTACAATGAATCCACAGTGTGAAGCAGGCGTTGTGACATAGAAGCTGGTGTGGATTTACTCAGTTTTGGAGTCGGCCTCAAGTGGTCATTAGAGGAACTGCAGATTTTCAACCCCGGAGATTCCTTTTGCACCCCTTGAGGGAATATATACAGGTAGAAATACGTTAGTCTCTTGTGGTTACAACTGTTTGCTATACTGTTTTATATTTTTTACCAGAAGTGCGTTAACAATCATATTCAATCCCTCTGCCGTCATGTCAGTATTTAAAAAATTATAGCATTCGTTCTAATTTGAAACTTAAAATCAGAAAAATTGATTTTTTCCTTCTATTGTTCCTTTTTAAAAACTAGCCAGCAGAACGATAACCCGGCATCGTTTTTGATTACCTGGAGCAAATTAATTCGTAAGAGTAAAGGACTCTTGAGGAGAAAAGTTCCACTTAAATAGAAACGTTAGCACAATGTCAGCTTAGATCAGTTGTAAGGACACAGATGATAAACGCATTAGTGAAATGCTTACTCATAGAGAGCTCCTCTCGCCTTCCTGTCTTAAACTTCTTAAATCACAGCAGCTGGAAGTCGCTTCTATTCAAATGCCGCAGTTCCCCTGAGCACACGTGGCAGATTGTTAATTACGACAAGTCTGGGGGAAAATTACTTTATTGATTTGCATCAGCTTTGCTATTCTGAGAGAGAATACAGAGAAGCTGAGGCTGAAAATGACTGAGTGTGATCTTTATAGAAAACAACCTATTTCATCCCAGGTGCCAGAGCGAGTGTTTTATGTCACTTGTGACAAATTTACCTTAGCTCCATAACATCTTTATTTGTTATGCGTCGCTGGCGCTCTGCAGCTGAAGTGACCCAGCTTTTGGTCCACTGCGTTCTCCATATGTCTGACAGGGCCCGACGTGGCACTGCTGCGGCGCTGCCGGGCAACAGCTGGGAGTGCTGCAAGAGTTCAAAAAGAAAAGGTAGGGTTGTGCAAGAGAGGCTGACTGTCAAAATAGAGCTAAGAAAGTGGAAAAGATTGAATAGAAGAGGAGAGGGAGACCGAGAGCGAAATAAAGAGGTCAGAGACTCGAAAGCAGAGGGACAGAGGGAGACGGGGGAAATGTAATGCACCGAGGCCTGAGCCAGATAGACAGAGCCACTCTGGGCAATGAAGACATCAGGACTGACAGGACTGGCTCCAGTCCAGGTAAGAAAAAAATAGACACGCTGTACTGGGAATTAACTGAACGGCCAGGGGCATGGCTTCAACAACCACGTCTGGAGAACTGACAACTGTAGATGAGCCAGGAGACACTGAGGAAATATGTCAGGCAATCAGCTAAAGCTGACAAGCGTAGCCACAGTTGCTAAAAATCTATTGACTGGATAAGAGCTGACTGCTCGATACGTTGCTCCGGCGCTGCTCAGCCAGGTGGGGGTGGTTCGGTCGGTCCGGTATAATTTTTTCTCGTGTTGAGCGATGAATCTAAATTCAAGTTGTCAACGTGCAAAGCAGCAGAAAAGCTAAACTTACCAACCTGCAGTCACAGCTATTCTCTAACTGCTCTGGTTTCCAATCCAAATACATAAATCCACCACTGCCAAGTGCAATCTGCACCTTTTTGTGTATAAATCAGTCACATCACAACACGACAGGACGCACATTTGAGAAATAAGCAAACAAATCAAAGTCATCTGTAATTGATCTGATGCAGGCGTGTGTGTTTAGCCTTTGGATAATGACTACCACATTATGCTCCTGACATCAGTCGAGTCCAGTTGCCAAGACTAAAAAAGAGCTTTCTTATTTCCGCTTGATGAACAAACACCGGCGCCGGTCCAGCGTCACAGCACGTCTCACAGATTTCCAGCAGGACAAAGAAGAAACTTGCCTACATTAGCATCATACATTAGAGTCATCAGTGCAGGTTTATAGGTGGATAGATTTGTAGCTGCAGTGCTTTAGTTTACCAGCAGCCACATCTTTTACCCTTCTTTAAATTCCTAAGGACGGCCCCTTTGCATTGTGAATGTTGATGAGTGCTGATTAAACACGGTCTATGCAAAAACACCTGTGACAGCCAGTGATATTTACTGGATGTTTATCTACTGCAAAGCAACCTTATTATCTCATTATCTTTGCATTCTGGTGAGCCTTCAATTCCTGCATTGTGCTAAATGAGTCTTATTAACTTCCTCCTTCGTCCTTGAGAGTGCGGAGACATTAGAAAAACAGGTTGATGATGGGGATAATCTTTACTATAGCTTATTTACAGAAGACGTTACTCACAGGGCGATGGACAGTCGCATATTCATATCAAACATATTACAGCTGGACATAGATGCATAAAATGGGACAGGCTTTTCAAGCTTCTTGTTTCTTGTAATTAAGGTCCCGGAGCACGTTTTTTATGCAGGCTGTGTGTCAGTGTCATCAGGTATTTGCAATTTACAACAGGGGTGTGCCAAAACAAGAGGAAGCAACAAAGTGAGAAAAAGGCTACCTGGCAAGTAGTTGCAAGAGGCTGCTGGCTGTTACTGGGTGAAACTGGTTGCAAAGAGAGCTCTGCACCAAAAGCAGGTTACTGTAGCCGCCCATACTTAACATGGAGACACCAAACTGGCTGCAAACACTCGTCACTTAGTCTTTAGACCAGAAACTGGATCTAACCACTGCTGCGAACATGTTTTAACAGGGACAGCATTTATTATTTAGAACAGTTTCTGTTTCCGATTTCTCTTCTACTTTTCACAGTTTCAGTACAGCTCGGTGAATAGACGTTTGCAAGTTAGCCGACCTTTCTAATGCAAACTATTGGTGATGGCAGAAACCTGCTATCAACCGAAGCAATCACAGGGAGGTTTTTAGTGCTGCACTATATTCATCTTTTTTGAATAATTTCATGCTAACAACTGCTGCAACCTTCATCTACTCTCAAACCAGTTAGAGACGCTCCAACCATTCCCTGGGGACTGGAGGGTGTCACTGACTATCCTTTAGGCCTACATGAGGGGCCTTCAGGGACTGATGTTACATTGACCCTGGCAGCTACTAGCAGCCAGTTACCTTAATGAGCGATGGTTACCTGATGGGCACATGCAGGTCCTTTGCTCTGTTTGAATATTATCATCAATTTTATAGGACAGAACGTCCGGGACCAAAAGTATATCTGTCAAATTCTTTGCCAGAGTATCAGTCAGATTATTTGAATGTTCTGGGACCAACTTAAGACTTTAAGCTACAGGTGGATGAAAAGTCAGAGGCTGTAACTATTTCTTTGTGGGTACCAGAGGACACATTTCAGGGTAATCCAGCCCACAGCTTTTAAAATATTCCATTAAAGACCAAATATTTCCTGATGATATTAATTTCTATAAATATTTTCTGCATATGAATATTCAGGATCTGTTAGGTAGAGACGATATTTTTGGTACCAGTGTCGATGCTCGTGGTCTGAGGACTATTGACTAATCGTGTTTGCATTTGCTGACATGCACTGCGTCGTCATTGATTAAATAATCAAAAGGGATTAATGACAGTTTTTATTAGTGTTAGCATTTCATCCGCTGGCTGCACCAATAGCCCTAAAACTTTCATGGTTGCCCCCGGCGATCATGCTCACACGCTCCCAGACTGTGTCGGCACTAGAGCGCAATCTCATAACCAACATAAGTATATTGTATAGCACATATAGCCATAATAGATTTATAGCATATTTTAGATAAACTCTTCATGGTTTTTTGGTTTTTTGCTGACTTTATACATAAATTCTTGCCTCTTTTTTTATAAATCACAATTCCTACAATAAACTTTAAAGCTGCAAACAGAAGCATATGTTTTCTGGATTATTAATTGGCCTGCCCACTGTTTGCCAGGAACATTACAGCATAATTGTGGCTTGGCTGACATAGCTACATCAAATGCAGGCTGGGTAACAAACTAAGCATCTGCCATCCCTCCCTATTCTCTGCCTCTAATGTCGTTACACTTGATTCAAGGCAGTTTGTTACTATCGACTGCTGAGCAATGATGCATTACTGATCGCTCACACAGTTTCTGTCTTTATAAGCTTGCTGGTTTTCACTGGCTTCTCAAACAAGCTGCTCTCCCCCCAACCAATAATCCACAAAACCAGGAAAAGCTGGCGTAATTAAGTATCGATCACTGAGGCCAGGTAAAGTTTTGTGAGTGGCCAGATATTCGTCACAGTGTAAGAGTAATGAAACTGCATCGTTTCCCCCCCGAGTCGGACTTGAAATACACAAATATCCAGGTCACGGTGAGGTCGTAGAGTCTGATGACTCATAAGCTTAAAGAATTTACCTGATAAATCTTTTGTGTCATTTTTTATTGATATAAATTCAATTCCATCCCCTTAACTTACAAATGTCCTTGGCCTCTTTGTGAATTGCGCAATATTACATTTTGATGACAGTGAAGAAACTTATAAGTGTGTGTGTGTGTGTGTGTGTGTGTGTGTGTGTGTGTGTGTGTCTGTGTGTGTGTGTCTGTGTGTCTGTGTGTGTGTGTGTGTCTGTGTGTGTGTGTGTGTGTGTGTGTGTGTGTGTGTGTGTGTGTGTGTGTGTGTGTGTGTGTCTGTGTGTCTGTGTGTGTGTGTGTGTGTGTGTGTGTCTGTGTGTGTCTGTGTGTGTGTGTGTGTGTGTGTGTGTGTGTGTGTGTGTGTGTGTTATTGCCAAGCAGCACTATCTTGCCACAAGACTATATTTTCTGTGAGTTTACAGCATGTTCACAGTTGAGAGTGTTTTACTGCTGATTGAATCACATTGTAAGTGTGTCTTTCATCCCTTTATATCGTTACACGCTGCTAATGCTAGTTTACACAGGCATTGATGGAGCAGACGTCCTGAGTAAATCCTTGAATGAATTTGACCTCACGTCAGTTTTTTCCGTGGGACACGAGCTTTGTTGACGGCTCGGTAAAGAAAATTTAAAGACTTCTTTTTTTAAACACAAACGAGGTTTATGGCCTTAAAAAGGGCTTGTGCTGGAGTCTGGAGCTCTCTGTTCCTATTTCCACTTGTTGAGAATATACAGCATGCTAACTGTTTACAATTCGAAGTTCTACAGATCTAAATTTATCCTGTTTCTCCTTCCTGTTTGCTGGCTATGTAGGAGCGTATACAGTGCATGTATTTGTGTGAGCGCATGCAGATAGAGTCTTACTAGACAGCCTGCTCCCCTGCAGAGACTCTGATTAGCTCCTCTCTCCAGGACCGAGACCTCACCCAGCATCTGTATTGCTGCTCCGTGACCTTATTGATGAGCCGCCACAGCCATGACAAGTATGCCATGTGTCAGAGGACGCCTGTAGGAGAAACAGGAGTAAGTCGGGACACCTGTGTGGAATTCCCGGGTCTTTGTTGCTCCAACACTGCTCAATGACTTTAAAATGAATGACCAGGATGTTCTCGCCTTCTTTTGTAATGGTTATGTACTAGCTTTGATTTCTGCTAACCCTCCTTTTCTCTGAAGAGTTCCATCTGTTTTGCTGTTTGACTGAAGCATCCATTTAACTTCAGTCAACCTGTTTTCTCAACCGATATCTAATTCAGGGTCCTCGGGGGAGGTAGAGTCTATCCCAGCTGACGTACACCCTGGACAGGTGGCCAGTCACAGAGCTAACGCACAGAGGCAGGCGTTCACACTCACATCCATGCCTGCAGCAGATTTAGATTCGCAAGTTAACACAACAAGCGCACTTTGGACTGTGAGAGGAAGGCCACAGGCGAAGAGAAAAAGAGAGAACAAGCCCCCGCTGACCAGGAGATTCAAACCTAGAACCTCCTTGTTGTGAGGTACCCGTGCTGCACGGCAACAACGTGCCTCCCTCCGGTCTGTTCCTTCCATTATTTTTGCAGCGTGTCGTATTTCCACAGAAGGTGTGACAGTAACGTCTCGGTTCTGATGAAGACAGGTCGCCATTCTGCCATCCAATGAAAACGGTGCTGTGATTATCAGCGGTCATCAAGGGATGTGCAGCTTTCAATCGATCGGTGCTCGTCCGTTACGCTGTTGCTGAACCGCAGCATTTCTCCACACGTTTTAAATATGGTTAAATAAAGTCCAAACCCTCTTTGCATCGAGCAGTTGCACGAATACCTAACGAGTCCTTTGATTGCCGTTCACTCTTTTGTGTTACGTGCTCTGATAGCTTCACTATGGGCTTGTGCAGAGTAGTTTCTTAGTTCGTATAGTTTTCAAGCCTGGTTTTTCTTTGAAGTTAATGGCATCCTAGCTTCTTATAGAATTGACTGCAATGACCTACTTTATTTTTTTCTTTTGTAGTCGCCCTCATTTACATTTGTCATTTACTCAGAGTAAACGCAGCGCACAGCCCTCTCCATCGGTCTGTTTTTGGGAGAAATGTTCTAGCTGATCATAGAAATGCTAGCAAAGCACTGCTGACTGTGAATGTTTCACAGTGTTCAGAGTCAAGGGTCCAAACACATGAGGGTCAACCCCCAACATACAACAACAAAAACAATTGAATTTAATTTAGTGTCTAAACTTGATTTCTGTTATATCGTAGTCTATAGTAGGACAGAATTACTTCTGCATATTCAGATCAAATCTTATAAATTGCCTTCAGTGCCATTTTTAGGCTTATTTGTTTTTTTATTGTCAAATATGAAAGCAGAGGCCAAAACACTGTAAAATCTTCCACCCAAAATTACTGATGTTGCAGTTCCCAACAACTCAAAAAAGAGAAAACAGAAGGAACCGAAACGGCTCCTCAAACGTTTCCTGAGAAATCTGTTAAAATCGAAACAACAGGACGACAAGCTCCCTGGCAACAGCACGAAAAGGATTTTTTCACAAAGTCAGGACACAGATTCTCTTCGTACACGCTCCTTGTCTGCACTTGGCTGCAGCTCCACAGGTTCACCAGCTGATAGCAGATAAGCCTAAACCTGTGGCCCACAGAGCCTGGAGAGCAAAACAGAACACACGGTACTGTATTAGCACATTTTAATATTTACTAAGAAACAGAGTGGTGGGTGTAGCAGGATAGAGAAAGATATTTTTTATGTGCAATTCAAATTCCAAAAATGTTGGGATGATGAGGAAAACTGAAATAAAAACAGAATGCAATGATTTGCAATCTCATATTTTATTCGCAGTGTGATGTTTTTGCAGTGATCAGACTCACAAGGTTTATTTATAGAACTCAAGGAATTAACAAAAAACAGCCAGGTAACTGGAGGGAAACTGGTTATTAGCCAGTGCTGGCTGATTATGGTCATTTGCAAATGGTTAAAAGCCTCAAGCAGACTTCTGGGTAACTTGAGGTGCTTACCTGTAAACCTTTAAACAACAGGTGAGTCTTTGTTTCTCACTCCATATTGGGACAGAGGTAAGGACTTCAAGGGACGCGCAACAAACCTCTGGTAGGTATCTTGGAAGCAAGCAAGGAGAGAGGATTCCAGAATGGAAAGCACAAGTACAAAGACTAGACTGGGTGAACCAGTTTATCACCATAGCAGACAAAACAATGTGGAGGAAGGTGGCAGCCACAGCTGGTCCTGGTGACAGGATGTGAAGGTACGAGGAAAGGACGGCTCTGCCCTTAAGTGGCGGCACAGGTAGGCCCCACCTCTCCATGTGAGAGGATACATAAGATTTTAGCTTATTTTGAATTTGCATGTTGGTACAGGGGCACCAGAATGCTGAGAATCAAGGAAAGATTTTAGAATAATGTTTCTAAATGTAGAATTGAGAAGTCTTTCAATATCCAGTCATTTCTAGTAGATAATATCATCAAAAGAGTCAAAGAATCTGGAGACTTCTCTGTGTGCAAGTGACAAGGCCCATGATCTTCTAGACTTTACGCAGCACTGGATTTAAAACTGTGATGATTGAATCGTGGAAATCACTGCATGGGCTAAGGAACACTTCTCTGGACCACCGCTGATTTAAAATGGATAGAGGCAAAGTGGAAAACTGTGGAACTGCCTGTGCTCAGTTCTAACGCCTGGACCTCTGATGGTGTGGGATGTATTAGTTAGCAAATCTGGAAAGGCACCATCAATGCTTTGAACTGTGTTCAAGTTTTAGAGCAAGAATTTTTCACCAGGCAAGAATAAAACAAGATTCGTCACTCAAATGTCCAACAGCTGGTCTCTTCAGATGTTTCGGGTTGACGTAAGAGTTTTGGGAAGATAATCGTGAAGCTTAATGTTAGCCTGCTCTATCCGTGGTTCGTGATAATTGTCCTGTTGGAGCACTCAGTTGTGTTCAAGTTTTAACCATCTAACTGTTGATTTGAGGTGAAGTTCGTCGTCCTAGACTATTCCGTCAGGTTTGTGCAATGTACCAGTAACGCAGAGGTGTTTGCCTCCAAACTCCTCTGACCATACCTCTGGCTAAATAGCTCGATCTTTGTGTGTTCTGGCCATAAAAAGAAGACGTTTGGCTTTGTGGGGAGCTGCAAGTTTCATTGGAGCTAAAGGTGTCGGTGTTGGCGCAGAGGCTTTTTGACACAGTCCATGGCTCTTAGTTCTTTGTGGGCAGTGACATTGTTGTTTCCAGTTTATGGCCAGTTTGCAAAGTTGCGACATGTCTGAATAACTGGTGTTTGGTTACTGGTGATCTCTGAGAGACCTTCACAGCTTGTGTCAGTCTACAGTTCTCATCCTCAGAACAATGGAAAAGTCTAAAGAGCTCAGTAAACAGCCGAGCATTGGTCAATCCGGTCAGTGCCAGAGTAAATGCAAAACCAGTTCAAACACGTGCACCCAATTCTCCAGTTATTAAAGTGCATTAAGGATGTATGCCGTGCAAACAGTTAAAAAACATTAATTACCATGACATGCATCCCCACGATCCCCACGCCATCAAATTCAAAATGCTTCATTTTTTCATCGTAAACATTCGATGTGTTTTCTGTGTTTCATTGTGGATAAAATATGGCTGCGTTCTCTTTCTACACGTTATAGTGTCCCAGTGTTTTTGGAGCTGGTAATTATAGTAGAGGTGTAAAACGGGGGCATATAACGCTGCTTTTTTATTTGGGAAGAAAAATTACAGATACAAAAAACAAAAATGTTGACAAAATGGAACGTGATCATATTTTGTTGCCCACTTAAGTATGTTTTCCAAGACATTTCTGAAGCTTACCACAGTGTTTATCGGGAGTGGTATTTGCATAATACGTCTAAATTGCTTCCATTGTGGGACTTGCAAAGGAGGACAGGCATTCAAGAAAATTGATCCATTGCAATTTGCACAAACAAAAATAATGTCTGTTTCTAACCAACAATACTTCGAACAAGGACAGCCTGGAGTGTGTATAAAGCAAACAGCAATGCTGCTCTTAGCTGAAGTGGTTGTGTGTTTAAATCTTTTATGCATTAAGGTCATTGTAAAGTTACTATCCGTTCCATTTCTCGCAGCAACCTTTTCTTTTCATGCTTTTCTCTTTATCTGTCTGTGCTGCATATCTCTCCCCGTGGCACAGCTCTCCTCTCTACACTTGTGAGCGTCTTATCTGGGCAGCACTGTCTTCACGGATGCACAGATGTTGATATCAGCCCATTGCATCACTCTTTTCTCCTGAACACAGGTAGGAGAAAAGAAAGCTCTACAAAAGGAGCAGAAATAAATCATCTGGCCTTTGTTATTCTAATTCAAAATGGTGAAGACGGAGGCATGAGCTGCTAAAAATACAGAACAGATTAGAAAAACACAAGTATAAATTATATCTACTCCACACAGGTACAAGTTCTCACTTCAGAAGTTAGAAAACAAGTTTCACGAGGTCTGAAAATAGTTGTTCATAAACGTGGAACAGTTTTCCATACTTCAGTAAACTCTGCTTTGGATTTGCTAAAACAAATACCAGTTGCACTGGCACGAAACATAATAATGCTTTTTTCCCTTAATTTTGTACTAATAGAATGAAATACGACAAGAATAAATGGAACAGAAAGAAGGCACACCATCTGCTGCTGTAAAAAGCTCACACTCTAAAATTAATTTAAGCTCAAACAAAATGCTAATCAGCCAAACAAGCCAGGTGATAATCACCACCTTTATTTGGCAGAGCAGCATGCTAACATTTGAGCTGGGTAGCAGGGAATTATCATGCACACACACACACACACACACACACACACACACACACACACACACACACACACGTGTATATAATGTAAAATTATTAAACCATACTAGGAAAAGAAAAGGCCAACAACACGCCTGACTGTGTGCCAGCCGTCTTGAAACACATCTGGGCACTGACTGTTATTTTGAAGTACTGGCTTAGTTACACTAAAAATGGAAAGGCGGCCTCCTTGCGACTAGGAAAAGGTCGGTGATTGTTCAGTAGCTCGATGCAGCTGTGATGCTCTCAGAGGCTGAGGGCGTTGCAGGGGAGGGACCCATCTGCAAACAGTCCCAGTCCTGACTGCCATCTCTCTCAGACAGATTGGTGAAAGTTTGCAAATAAGTCGTGTTTAATTTAAAAGCACATCTGAGTCCGTCTGCGATGCATGTCTTTGCAGCAGGGGACTAAACTGGTTATATTGTAACCACCGTCCTGCAGCAACTACACCACTACGTTTGGAGGAATTTCTGGATTTGTGTTTCAAAACTTTGAGGCTCTGGTTGAATTTAAGTCATTAATATGAATTTCTTTGTATGTAGACTGGAGCAGATTTGTGATTTTTGCTGATCTATCAGATTTCATTGCTATGCTATCACAGACTGGATTAACTGCCAACTTGACCTCACAAATGTTCGTGCAGCTGTGAACACTAAAACAACCACACTGGTGTGAACGTGATCAGACCTCAATCTGAAGCAGCTTCCTGATGTCTGTTTGAGTTAAAGAGCTTTGCGTAGCCACGTATGCTTTTCGTTCAGGATGCAGTAAGGTCCTAGACATGTGCAAAGCTCTGCACAGACTAGCATCTAAAAGAATGTAACACCTTCCTCCTGCATTAGCTTTTGTTGCTCAGACACATCTGTGTACAAACTCACCGACTCATTCGGAACAGAATAAATGAAGCCGAGGTCTGAAAATGGCCCAAGAAAAGGTTAAAATGATGGAAATGTCTCTGAGAAGCAAAGTGAAATTTTAATGTGAAGAACAGACGTTTTCAGCCTGATGAGAATGTAAGTAAACACCTGGAAGTCAAAGAGATGAGTTTTAAACTTCCTTTTCAGGGGAACAATTACTGTCTGCACAGTTTTGTCTTATTGCATTTCATAAATGTTGACATATTTAAAAATTAGGGATACAAAGATAAGTGGAATTCGTCATCAGGACACGTCAGGCACCATTTATCTCTGAAATACATTTTTTTTAAGATGGAAAAAACGTAAAATAAAAAATCTTTCATCCTTTTATTGCTCTGGAGACCAAATGTTTTGGGTTCAGTCCACAGTGGTCAATCACTGCCATCCCACAAAAAACAAATTGCAGTTTTTTAAGAAGCTTTTCTTCTATACAATTTGCTTGTTTACCTACAGCAGCATATCCTCTCCAGGACACTCGAGCAATTGTGAAAGCGGTCGTTAAGTGTGACCATTAAACGGTGAATAGGAGCAACTCCCACACTCCCGTTTCGGCAAGCCGGCCAGCAAATGTATGTTTAAGAGTATGTCAGAGGGTGAGTGCAAACATGCTATTACGAAGGGAGTGGAGCTGTGTTGCCAATGAGGCAGATGAAAGAGAATACCAACCCTCTCCTCAGCACAAATGAGATACACACCCCCTTATTTTTAGGAAAATGTGAGGGGAAAGCAACTCATTTACCTTCCTCTCCTCCTCGTTGTTCAAGCTGAGAACAGCAACTACTTTCTTTCTGGAGGTGGTTTTCTGCGCACATTCATCAAACACCCCCCAAAAAAGCTTGTAGAACAGTGTGGGCTTGTGCAGTAATCCAACGTGTTCAATTTAGGGCTATTGAATATCTTACAAAGCAGCACTGTTTGTCAAAATGACTCGCAAGTAACTTTTTATGCCGTGTACAAATTTCTCAATCGATTATGAGACGCAGACATTTCTTGGTTGAACGCTCCGCTCTACAGTACAGCTGGCAAACAGAATGGATGCCAGGAAGAAGACTAAATAAGCACCCCATTTAACTCTGACCGCGTTTGCCACATTCATCATTATCATCCGTTTTTACCTCGGAGCGAGTATTTTGCACAAGATGCAGAATGTTTGGACGCAAAAGCCCGAGCCACGAGCCCCAAAGTGCATCAGCAAAGCCGCCGTGTTGATGTTTGTTTTCCCAGCAGAGAATGCAGCAGACCGTAGTGACACTAAACCTGGTTGACTTTAAGAACAAATGACGGGGAGGGGGGGCGCGTACACGCAGCCAAGGTCCTTTCTGCCCCTGTGGCTGCTCGCTGATCGCGGATGATAAATGGCTGAACATGGCCGAACCCTCATTTGGCTCTCACTGCATCAGGTGATAAAAGCGGAGCCCTTGTCAGGGATGGAGTGTGCTCTGCTCTGCAAGGACGAGGCCTTACACCCACGGAGACACTGGAGGAGAATGGACTTAATATTCACTGCAGGCAGGCAGCCACATTTGGAGACCTGCAGTGGAAATGTAAGGGATGTGTCAGGACACAACTCCACAGCAGAGTTTAGAAGTAAGTATGCATAGCAGTCATGCATGAGGTTGTAACTGCAGCAGCTATTTATAGCGCAGCTCATGATGAACCTCTCAGAGCAATGTTAACCTGGGTGTCAAAGCTGCTTATCAGCGGCTCATAGAAGCTTGAAATGAAAATGACTAAAGGAGAAGAGCGAAAATACATCCTTTAAGGCGGCCTGACTCGTTATGGATTAAACATGGGCACAGCTAGATTTATAGCCGCTGCGGCCGCGTACAGGGGAAGCCGCTCGGCTACTGCGGCACATTTTTGGACCATTAATTATCTTAGCAGGCCTTACCAGGCTAATCACTTATCAAACATCCCCGGATAATTTGAATCCATTCCCACAAAGAGAAAAGGAAAAATCTTTTTTAATTAAAGGAAGCTAGCAAACAAAGTAAAAGCCAAAGCTAATTATATTCAATCAGTATGCAATCATAATGTTGCGTGTCTCAATTACAGGATTTCAGTGTCCTCATCATTGTAATCACATGCAGCTTATTTAGATTTGAGCAGCCAGCCTACTCTGTTTAAAAATGCCCACCCAGCTTCCTATTATAGCTGCTGCCTTTGGGATAATTGATTTGGTTTAATATAATAGAAGACAGTGAACAGGAAAGTCTCAAAGGAAATAGGACTGTCATGTGCCTTCCATTCTAATATAACACATCGCAGCCTCACCTCATTCTCCTGATCTCCCAAACTAATGAAGTTGTATTTGCATACAGACTGACACACTTTCCTACACTGCCTTACATATTCCCAATGATTGTTTTTTCTTCAGGAACATATCTATTTTTGTGTATGTCATATTAAAAAAAATTCATTTGCTATGCTGGTGAGCAAATACAAAAGGAACAAAGAAGTCTTGGTTTCAGACGATGACAAATGCTGTTTTTCTGCTTTTTCCAGCAGCAGAAATGTCAGCATTGCCACATGTAAAAATCCATAAAGTGTTAGGTGATGTGCATCATTCACATTTGCTGTTTGTGCTCTTCGTACTCCGTCTCGTATTTAAGATTTATTTTAGAAGCAAACGTTTAAAAGAAAAAAGACAAATCATCGAGAGTCTGAGTAAAAGCTAGCATTCATGCTGCAGCTGGATGTAGATTTATAAACTTGGAAAATTCATTTCCTTAATATGTGATTGCACACATGGTCAAATGTAAACAGTCCAGAGAGCAGTTTTAGGTGTGGTACAATTAAGCACAGTGTTGCCTTAAATGCTGACATTGTGGGTGTGGGAAATTAGCCTGTTGCATGCTAACTATTTGCTAACTAGAGCATAAACCAACAACTGGTGGTAAAAGAATTTGATGGGGGATGCAGATGAATTGGTCTTTCATTGGAGCAACCACCCACTGGTTGAGCACTCAACCAACCAAACAACCTCTAGATGACGACCTTTGATCGTAAGGATACTGCGTAGGTCACCAAGTGGGAGGCAACCAATAGCAGTCCGACCTGGACTGGCTGCAGTCACTCTCAGACAGATTGGGGAAGTTTTGCAAACATTTATTTTGCAAATAACTTTTCTCATGAAAGCAGAGAGACTGCTAACACAGTTACAGTCAGACACATGTCTGCAGCGGGAGACTCAGCAGGCTGCCACCTGCTTGTATGCAGGTTATAGTCGTATATTACAGCAAGGCTGCTGAGCATCTTGGTCATTTTACAATTCTGTCCTGTTTGTGGCAGATTTGCAACAGATGGCAACAAGTTTGCAGTTTTTCATGACTTATCACAAGTAATCGCTGCATTATCACAAACAGGTCGCTCTTCACTGCCAGCTTGACTCCATAGAGGAGTGATCCAAATATCAATAGTATTGATACCATTGCTGATTTTGGCATTTGATTGACACTAGCTTGATGGGATCGATACTCCTACTATCTTTCTACTAGCAAATATCTCAAACAGCCACCTTTTTGTATTGACTGTCACGTCTATTATAGTTACAGCACATCAACCCAAAGTGCTGTAGAGACGGGCACATTGAACTCTCTTGATCTTGCATGCATTGTTGAAATGGTTTGTAACTTTGGCTCATTCATTTTTCTATAAGGATGATTCACGAGGGAGGACAATCCTCATCAGCAGCATCTTACTGTAAAAACCTGGATGTTGCTTGTAAAAGTCCACAGTAGGTATACTCTTAAATTCATTACTGTTCCTTTACACGTCACTGGAAGTCTAAGCACCCAAAGCTCATGCTGCATTTAAGGTGCATATTAAGTTTGTGTCTTCTGCTTCTATAGGAAACCTAAAAACAGCTGTTGTGTTTACCGTCATGAATATGATGAGACGTGATTAATCGAATCATTTCTTTAAGCTTTAGGTTTTCTGGCGATTATTCGTGTCAACAATAATGTTAATATGTCAATGCTCTAATTTAACTCCTGTCACTCTGCTGCTGCATGCCAAATATTAGCCATCTGGTGTGGCACTGTGTGGGGGTATAAATCGACCCGATCTGTACACTGAGGAGCTGATTATGAATGATGTCTAATAGGCAGTCTGCTGAAGCTTTCATGAGTTAGAATTTCCATAACTCATTATCCTGCTGGTTTAATAACTGTAATCATATTAATCCTTGGAGTTCGGCTGCGCATAAATCAAACGTATTCATATTTAAAGGATGTATGATTTCTGTTAACAGGTGTTTATTATTTTCTGATGGATGGGCTCATATTGGCCATTTGTCGTCTGTCAGGTCTGCTCGATGATGGAGAAGGAAAACCGAGTCCGTCGACAAAATTGGACCCAGATAAAATGCATGCAAGCGTCAGCTTAAATAAATGACGAGGCTTTAAATACAAATCATGTTGTTGAGAAACCTGGACGTACGTGTTTACTACAGTTTCACTGAATTGTTCACAAATAGCCAGTTCCAGTTCCACTGTTCCCAGTTCAGTTTTGTAAAATATTAGTAATCTTAAAATGCTTTGTTTGACCAAATAACCATCGTCCAGTAAATAACTGAGAGAGTTTAATGTTTCTGAGCTTAAATACAATGAGTTAAACAGGTTACTTGTGTATATGAACAGGCAGTAGCTGGTGCTGGAAACACAATAACACAGCAAACGTGTTCAAATGTTACACAAACACAGCTTGGAAATTAGTTATTTATCATAATTAAGCAAAATTACTGGTGCAAACTTGAAGACAAGTCCAGAGGAAGTGTTGCCAGACTGTATTTGAGGAAGAACAGCTAACTACTGTAAAGCCTAAAGTCCCACGACGCCCTAGCAGAGCGAATCATGAATTAATAATTATTAGCCCAAATCTGCTGACGGTTGTTGCCAAAAAACACTTTATTACTTTTTGTTATGATCGCAGTAAAAATCTGTTACTGTGTAACAACTACTGCAAATTTACTGGTGCTATCAAGATGCTGCGTAGCTGCTCAGCTCACCTGGCTGAGCTGCACGGTGGAGGAGGGTTGACCATTTAAGGTGTAGAAAATGTGTAATTTCAGCCTTAACATCAGTGACGTAGTAGCTCATTCAGTCCATCACAAGGTCAGTACAGTATCTAGACTCTAATGTGAAGCCATGCTGTTTTATTAGTTTATCATTATTTGCAGAAATATTCGAGGCCTCCCCTGACAGATGTCGTCTCGATAGAAGCAAAACTGCTGATTGCCTGCAGGATGTGGCGTCCATGTTTCCCAAAACAAATTTCCAATTTTGATTAATTTGACCACAGATGTTTTCCACTTTGTCCATTTTAAAAGAGCTTTGGCCCAGAGAAGCGTCTGAGTTAGGGCTGCTCGATTTTGGCAAAAATGATAATCACGATTATTTTCACTGAAATTGAGATCTCGATTATTTGACGATATTTATTTAACCCTTTAAGACCAAGTCCGCCAGAGCTTATATTATTTTTTTACATGCTGTAGTGCCATTTGTGGGAGCATTTCAAGTTGCTCTACATCAATACAACTGTTATAGCCCATATTTTAATAATATGTATGCATTAAGTCCATAGTAATTACATTAATTGCAAAAAAGTGCAATAAACTACAAAAAAAATTGAAAATCGTTTTTGTTTTGTTTACATATATTTCTACTTGGAGAAATTTAAGAGGTTTATCCCTCAAAACTTTAAATACAAAAAAGTTGCAAAAATAGTTTACAACAACAGGAAATTTATTTTGTGTGTCTTCATAGTTTTATTTTGGAGATACAGCAATTTTTATATACTGCAGGAAAAACAAAAAACAATCCTATGATGCAAATTTGCAAAGAAAACAGCAGGTGCATCAAAATAAACTATTTCCAGCTGTGCAGTTCGAGTTCTAAGCATCCCAGAAACTATTCAGAAAAGTCAAACATGACCAGTATAGGCTTCTAAGGCCTACAAGTAAAAAACGACATTTTCCGCACTTCCGGTTTCGGACAGGAAATGGCGGACATGCGACAGTTCGCGCTGACGTCTGTTTCACTGTGGGAAGTGTTACGAACAGCTGATCGGATCGGCAAAGCGTGTTTCTGGAATATTATGTTTTTGTTCCTGCAAGCGCTTTTTATGCAGTTTTTGCAAAGCTATATGTGGAAGGAAACCGTGACCGAGGACAAGCTGATGGCATCAGATGTAAGTACAACTCCTCCGGTTTCATATGCAAAACAAATTATTGCGCTAGCTTACACGGTTCAGGTTCTACAGGGATTTAAAAATAGTTACACAAATCGGAGTGTGCTGCTCTGACCGGCTTTAAAGGGTTAACAATAACAATGTGTTGAATAATGACTTTAAAAAATAATATAAAATAGTGTGCAACACCACTGAAGTTTTTTTTTACCTCTCTTTTCAACCAACAGCAGTCACTCTCCTCTCCAAATAACTTCTGCTTAGCTTTCCGAGCTTCCCTCGGGTCCTCTTAATCAGAGGTCTCCAACCTTTTTTGCGCCACGGACGGTTTATGCCCGACAATATTTTCACAGACGGCCTTTAAGGTGTCGCGGATAAATGAGGGAGGGGCTAATAATCGGCTCAGTCATTTTTAATGATCGTTGAAAGCCCAGATCGTAATCGTGATTAAAATTCGATTAATTGAGCAGCCCTAGTCTGAGTCATGTTCACATTTGACAACGTCTTGACATGACAGAGCTGCATTTGAGGATGATGCAGTCAACTGTGCTTGTAGACGCTGATTATTTGAAGTGTTCCTGAGCCCAAGCAGTGATTTCCATGATAGAACTGTGTGTGTTTTTAATGCCGTGTCTCCTGAGAGCCTGAAGATCGCGAGCATCCAATATCGATTTCTAGCCTAGAAATTTTCAGCATCTTTTGATGATATTATCCACTGTAGATGAGAAAGTCCAAGTATTCATTATTCTGAAGCTGTTCCACAGTTTGTTGCAGAGAGGTGAACCTATGCCCATCTTTACTCCTGAGAAACTCTGCTTGTCCCGGTCATGTCACTGGCCTGCTGTGAGTTCACTTAATCAGCTGCAAAATTTCCCTCCAGCTGTTTCTTTTTAGGACCACGTACTTTTCCAGCCTTTGTTGTCTCCATCCCAGCTTTTCTTTTTTTTTTTAGATGTGTTGCATTAAAATTTAATACAAAATGAGATATTTTTCACAAACGAGTAAAATGACTCAGTTTAAACATCTGATGAGTTCTCGTGTTTCATTGTGAATAAAATATGGGTTTGTGCGTCATTGCATCCGGCTTGTATTTACACTCTACTCAGTGTTCCGACTTTTTTGGAAAAACCTTCCATTATGATTTCTTTTCATATCTTCATGTAATTACAAAGCCAAAGCACTGAATAGATAATAACTGCAGCTATTGGGCTTCTCAGGCCATGTACGAGGAGTGGGACGTTGAAAGAGGTGAGAGGAAGTACGATGATGAGAAGCTTGTCCAGTCACAAGGTCAGAGTGGTGTTAATCCAGAAGGTCCGCAGAGCTTTGTCATCATCACATTTAATATGATAATCCTGTTTATTCTCTGGGGGACGTACTTGGATTTTTCTGTACATTCCCAAGATTCATTATGAATATGTAAGCATTTACTCGCATGATTTCCAGATTATGATATTTACCAAAGTAGTAACGAATGCACAAATTTCGCTTTTAGCTCCATTAACATTTAGTTTTCATCATAAAGAGCAATACAGGAGACAAATGAGGACACCAACCATTCACTTTGCCGTTTCCTATCAGCTTTGAGTTAAAAGTAGGTTTCATTCCTCGTCTAAACAACTAATCTTTATACAGCGTGTCATCTCTTAGGGCTCTTATGTGTCTTTACAGCAGTAAACTCACACGGTCTAACTACATTGTGGTTAATTAAAAACAGTCCTCTAGCTCCTGATTGCACCCTGCAGACATACTATGCCCTTAATTGATATATCTGCTATAGAAATAGGACACAGACACTGGGATTTCTCCAGCACCACGTAGTTGCAGCACAACTGGTTGCAAATTAATTAGTGAGAGGCTAAATTTAACTTATAAATGTTGGTCAAAAGTTAATACGAGTTCTTTCAGTGAACTGATGAGACTCTGGCATTAGGTCAGAGCGTTTTCTTTTTTTGTAACTAAAGCACTCGTTTACACTGATCAGCCACATTATTAAACCTGCACAGCTGAAGTGATTACCATTGATCATCTCGTTATAATGCAATGTTTTTCTGGGGAACCTCGAGTCCTGGTATTTATGTTGATGTTAGTTTGGATGGGCCAGTCAGCTAAGCACTGCTGCAGCCCAAGCACAGCATCTTGGCAACAACACTCGGATACTGTGGCTTTTTCAGCACAACAGAAGGCAACAGTGGAAAGTTGAGTCTATTCAGCTGAACGCTGTGTTTTCAAAGGGAGAAACTACACAAGACAACACATTAACTACACACTCCAAACACGCTAAACGTCACAAATCTCTCACATCTCAAAACTCTCTCTCTCTCTCGCCGTCTTCCACCTCTTCTTAAACAACCAAATGTCATGTTGCCATATCATTTTTTGATTGGTCGACATGGTGCATTTTTCCACCAACACGAACGGGCGTTTTTTTTGTTTTTTTACTTTATGTCATAAGCAGGGAGGTCTCGCTGCGCTGTCCTTAGACAGTAAACGTGACGAAACTATTGAGGAAAAACAGGCGTGTATATTGTTCATCATGACTCTGGTTTTACTGGCCTATCAACAGTTTATAAACTGGTATATGTCACCTTGTTGCTTTGTCATCTTGAAGTGGTCATGTGATCGGCTTACCACGATACTTTATTCTTCCTCAGTCAAACAGCAACACTCATACCAGTGTTTTGCCCCCTGAGCTCCAGGTGTTTTGCCAAAAAGTGATCGTCGGGCAGAAAGTGATCACCGCCCGCGGGAGCGCGCAGCTGCTTAAAGCTGTAGCGTCCAGATTACTTACAGCTACTTCCTGCAACTGAAGGTGCGGTAAGCTGAACACAGCTTCAACCGTCTGTTTGTTGAAAAATAGTAACGCGACTGCATTTTGTTGTTAGTAACTGTAACGGCGTTGTAACGATAGAAACAGTAATTAGTTAGATTACTCGTTACTGAAAAAAGTAACGCTGTTATTCCCATCACTGATGACAACGCATAAAACCGTCGCTTGTCCATTCATAGTGTGGTTGTTTGAAATATGAGAGAAAGAGAGAACATTACAAAATGAATATAGCCACTACAGTGACCGTCAGAACGATGAAAAAATATTGCCGCAAACGGTTTATTTTGCGACACCACAAAACAAACGATAGCGTATAATATGAAACGACAGACGTTTGATATCATCGTCCGATATATATCATTATATCGAGCAGCCCTGCACCAAAGAAGCTCTCAGCTTAGAGGCCCCAGGATCAGACGACAGGACTCTCAGGGCCTTCTGCCAACATCCCCCAGACACCACAGGACTAAGTGTGTAAATGCTGTGTTGGTGATGCGGGGGACCTGCACGACATCAGGCAAACATTTTGGCTGATGGAATTCTTAGAGTACAGAGTCATAGAGGTTGCTTTGGTAATTATATAGACATGATAATTGTTTTTTAAACTTCTCTTTTATTCTGAAAATCTAATAAAAGTGTTCTCTACCTGAGATAAAATCAATAATAATCCTTCAACTATTTAAATAATAAGATATTATAAATAAAATATCTGAACATTGCATTGCTGTGTGCCAGTACAGGAAAAAATGCGCCACCTCTAAAAGGTTGTCAGTGAAATATTGAATTTCGAGCGTACCCATCTAATGTGTTACATCATAATCTGCATGAGCTACTTGGACGGAGAGAGCAGTTATTGTCTGCTGCAACGAGAACGCGTCTCTTAGGATGCTTGAGCATAAATAATGCATCGTGTTGATGCTGTCAGTGTTCTCCATAGGGTCTCTGTGAGCGAGGTGATGTAGCGACGGCACTCAGGCAGATCAGCAGCAGGAAACAGACGTGACCGACCGCACTGCGTCTCTCTGGTCCTTAGCCATTTTGTAAAACATTGTAATGATGGCGGGGTGCTACTGAGGACAAAGGAATCTTCCCTCTCGTTTCAGCACGTTCTCACTCCTGCTGCTATCTACCCATGTCGCTGCCTCTGCTCTGACAAAGAGTGTGTTTCAAACCTGTCTGTCATGATGGATTGGCAGGTGAAATGGTGTGTGTGTGTGTGTGTGTGTGTGTGTGTGTGTGTGTGTGTGTGTGTGTGTGTGTGTGTGTGAGAACACACATACGTTACCTGTGTGAGCAGGGTGATTGGCAGGTTAGTGTCTCGAAGGAGTGACACAGAATTGTCACTCCAGTAGAAGTGCTGGCTTGTGTTGCTGTAGTGCTGTTCTGGATGTGAACTCCTCCACATTGTTTGAAGGCTCTGAGCATATGTGCCAAAATATATACTGGGTGCCATGAGGTAAGTCCCAGCACTAGTAAATACATTTACTTAATTACTGCTTTGACTCGTTGAATATTTCCATGTTGTGCTTCATTATTATGTAACCTCTGAGGAAAATATGGTACTTTTCATGTATTTTATGGATGCAGTTAACATTTACTTTTCAGCAAAAGTATGTGTTTATACTGATGCACAATAATTACTTTGTGTTTTTATATTTCATTCTTAAAAGACAAGTAATGGCCACTAGTTATTTTTTTTACAACAGAATGCACAAATTTAAAATAAATAAGTAATAATATTAACTTTTTTAAGTGGTGAAACTATTTACACTCATGCAAATGAAAAAACAAACACTTTGATTATAAAAAAGTAGGTCTTAAAGCTTCTTTTGTGAGATGCCTTTCCTTTACCCTCAAAGGGTTGTGTCTCCGGAATCGAACCAGTGATCTTTTACTTGAAAGTATTTAAACCACTACACTTGCACAGGTGTATAAATACAATCAATCTTTATTTAAAGCAAAAGGAATTTGTTTTTGGCCTGAAATATTCTTTATTCATTTATTAAGCGATGACGTATGAATGTATGAAACCTGCTTCCGGGTCCAAACAACTCTGCGTTTATTAAGGCATCCTTACAACATCCTGCCATGTGATTGCATTTGTCCATCAGGAACCGTCACGTTAACTTTTATCGAGTGGAAAAAGTTAGCGTTCATCCTCCAGCTTCACTGTTTATGTTATGCTAACATAGCTGTGTCGCTAGCAATCACGTAGCACATCATTATATAGCAGCTAGCCAAACTTCAGTAACCCTACAAACGTCACTGCTGTTTAGTTTTCTGTCTTCATTTATGCTGGAAGTGATAACAGAGCTGTACGTTTGAATTTTTCAGAAATCTCTCAGTCAGAACATGGTATATCATGCTTAGGTGGAAGCTAGCGAGCTAACTTCTTGCTAACTTCTAACTCTGTTAAATTTAATAAATCCTGTTTTCATGGATGTTAAACTCAATTGTTACACCTGGTAAAGCAGCAACGCTGATCATTTTATTAAAGGTGAAAGAATTCAGACAGTTTTTAACTCTCAGTGATGCCGCAGTGATCGTTTGACTTTGGGACCTGCAGCGGTTAATGTAAAAAAATGGTTTCACGATGAATCAGGATGAGGGTGGTTTACCTGCTGTGCTTTGATTTCACATCCTGTTCCTTAGTCTGTCTGACTTATTTCGAATTAAGAAAATGAGAAAAAAACTTTTGATTTTACTCGCTGCAAGAAAGAAAATTCTTCTGTGCTTTGAGTTTGCATCAGAGGAGGTCAAGGTGAGGAGCAAAGCCTGAAGTATGCAGTGAATGTGTTTACAGTCTATCTGACATATGAACAATTAAATCATGAATAACTGAAATAATTTTTTCCCAGACAGTTATTGACATATGTTATAAATCTATGGCAGCATTTTTCAGCTAAGCTGGAAGAAAATCTACAAACAAAAGCTTCCTCCTCTTCATGTAAGAACAGATTAAAGTTCACAGACTGAAGTCCAGCTGGTGAAGTCTATGGAAACACGTCCTTTTAAATAATCTGCAAGTGGATTTCAAAGCGAATTTTTTTTTTTTTTAAATGTAGCGTTTATCCACCTCCTGTAGCTCCGAGGTAAGGCCGAGGCATTCCCAGTCCAGCCAAGAGATGTAATGTCTCCCAGTTTCCAGTTAAACATGCTTAGAAAGCCTCATGTAGGAGGTGTCCTGGGGGGATCCTGGTCAGATGCCTGAACCACCTCAACTGGCTCCTTTATAAACTGGACTCGCTTTTTGAATCAAATGATACACATTTGACCATGGATGGGTCAGCTATAGAAGCCTGAAATTACTCAGAATTTGTTGTTTTATTTGAATCACTTGCAAACAAAGGTGTTTGCATAAAGTTGTAATTGTTAACAAATGTACAAACTTTACTTTTAGCTCCATTTACATTTAGTATTCATCACAGAGTGCAACATACAGAAGTATCAATACTGGTAATATCAGCTCTATATTTACTTTGTGTCAGAGCAATCCCAAAATGTTGGTATTCTATGTTTCACTTATAATTTTACCCACTTATAACCATGTGAATCAGCTGTGAAACTTGAATCAGTTCTACATAGCACCCTGCCTACTGTGAACGGTTACCTGTAGCTGTTTAACAGATGGGTATCTGCTTTATACAACAAACTGCAATCCTCTTAGAATCTCGAGCTGCTTCAGATTAAATATAATAATTATATGAGGGCTTTAATTGAATAAAATTCTTATTTTATCTCCATGTTAGTTCTGTGAACTGAAGGCACTGAGTGTAGGCTGTGTTAGCCTGAAAGTGATGCTGCAGTGGGTGCTGAGGCTTGTGTCAGTTAGTCACTCAGAACAGCAGGCAGGTCCTTCACGATGGTAGAAATGTACAGGCTAAGTGTTTTAAAGTCCGCCTCCTCATGCCTGCTTAATCTACTGAAATTACTGAGCTCGCCTGCAGATGATTTGAAGCAGAGACAAAGTGGGCTATGTATGTTTCGTGCACCAGAAGCTGTATGTATAAAAAGAACACGCGGTACAATTGATTCTATGTTTACGTTGCTATTTTCTTTCATCATATATAACGTGAGCCAGCGGGAAGTGTTCAGATTACTTAAAGGAACCTTTTATGTCTTCTCAATGGTTTCACTATGACACAAGGTTACAGTAAAGGAGGCTTTGATTGTTACATACAAGTCAGTGTTTCGCTTTTCTTGTTGCTCCACTGTCATCACTTTCCATCCCTGCACTTTCCTGATACTTTAGTTTTACTCTTAAACGCTTCATAAGGTAGAAAAAACCCAAGAGTGCTTATTTCAGAAGTCTAATTTTAATCACTGCTTACAAGGCGCCGTCATGAAGTTCCAGGTCTTCTACACTTAAATACGTTCGACCTAACCTTCCAAGGTCACCTTGTTGTGAACTATTTTTGCTTTGTGCCGTGTATTCGTGGAACTTGCTCTACTACAAATAAACACAAACCAATGCAGTGTTTCCAAAGTCTACGTTTTTATATTGTGAAAAGAAAATGGCCATAACAGGAAGCAAAACGTTGAAGTCCTCCATCAACCGAGAGACGTTAAATACTCGTTCTGATCGTGCACAGTAGTAATCCAGTGCTCTGATTACAGGTGTAAGCAGGTAATCTTTAAATCATTACAGTTTCATTTTGAAAATAATCCCCTCATCCTAAACCATCGGTGTGACAACGCCGAGTACCTGCTCTCTGCTATCTGTCACTCTCTGCTGATTGGCAGGTGGCGTTCTGGAGGTGAGCCATGAAACTGTCACCTCAGCAGGCGCCCAGGGGCCTGGCTGTGCTGATATGATTTATGTAGGCGCTGATTGTGTCACTTGCTCTGCAAATTGATTGTGTCACTCTTTTCCTGTAAACCAGGGCCCTGCAGAGGCTCTCTGAGAAAAATAAAATAAAAATGAGGCAACACCATTTTAAGAGGAAGATGGGGTAAAAGGTCTCCTGCAAAACTCTAAATTTTTTAAAAAGTGTCAAAGACCCTGCTAGTACTTCTGAGTGTAAAACTTATCTCTGAGCATGTAGGTCAGCAAATCCTTGAGCAGTGCAAAGTGACTGGGTGGCTTCAAAGGAAGTGAAAGAGGCAGTTCTGTAACACCACACAGTTCATCACACGGTTCAGCCTCATTCATTTCTAAGACACTCGTACTCCACATCAGCCGCTGCAATTAAGTGGAGAGAATTTAGATGAGTGCTTCGCTGGCCCTCATTTCACCCAGAGGACATCAGCAACAAGAACAGGAGAACGTCTGAAGGAACACAAAGGTACCGACGCGCTGAGACAAACGGCAGATCAAAAAGGATGAGGCGAGTCTGCGCAGTTACTTCACCTCGACTCTACAGACAGGATGAAGGTTCAGGTGCGTGTGTGGATTTGGGGAATTTACCTGCTGTACAAGCTACACATGGCTAAAGGCAACAGTGTTCTCACAACCCTAACAAAACAAAGTGTTTACAACATTCTTGTTTTAGAGAGTAGCCATGTTGAAAATTGTCTTTTTGCCTTAAAGGAATTCTCAGTCTTAATCCTCGTATCTCCTCCAAACCCAGTGTATGGGATCACTGTGGACATCAGATTTTCTCACACAGGCATTTCCCAGAGTTCTTATATGTGGCTGAGTTAAGCTGCGGTACTTTGAGCCACAAATGTGGCTGATTTTATAGCAGGGATGTCGCTGCCGCAGCACAGCGACAGGACGCTGTGCCTGAGGCAGGAAGGTAATGGCTGTAGATGTTTGTTGGCTTAGTACAAAAAAGAGTGTAAAACATCTTTAGTCAGTATCAGTGAGAAGAACTGGATCGAGAGTGAAAACCAAATTCAATAGCTAACAAACCCAAGTGTGGATCAGACCGGAACACTTTAGTACAGCTCCCAGTTTAACAGTGTAAGCAACAAAATGTTCCCTTTTCCTAAGAGAGTTCATACAAAGAGCTTCAGTTTTAAAAGCTTTGCTATGATCACAGTTTTTGCTCATTGCTCTTGAGACAAACTTACCACATTAAATCTCATTTTCCGTGCTCGTTACAAAGGAACGCATCACTGAAGGTGTTGATTTTGATGTTGCTGCTTCTTATATTTACTCATTTTACTGAATGAGGAAAAACCGCTCGCTGTGATTGGCAGTCATGAGGGTTTGCTTCGGTAACTGGTATCCTGAAATGTAACACATTTGGCACTGTTCATCATATATGATAGATGTAGACTGCAAACATTGACCATCAAAGTTTGTCGTATCTGTGACAGAAAAGTGCATTTTCTTGCTTCTTGTACGTCCTGCTGTTGTCACCAGGTGTGCTCACTTTTGCAGCATCATGGAGATGCTTACCATGGAAACGAGTCTGAGAAAGTCTGGCCGCTCTACAGCAACAGTTGCTGCTCCATCACAACACTGGGAACATCTACTCTCAGCTGACATTCTGAAAACCAGACCGGACATAGCCATTTGCATTTAGAGTCAATTTGTGGAGCAAACCTAAAAAAGACAAATGAATGCATAATAAATGTTGGTTTTGTTATTCTTTTTTGACTCTGAGAATACACATTATCATATTACAGCAAATGAGGTGTGTGCATGTGATACTTTCACTGTGCAGGCAGCAGGTTATAGCTGCCATTATTTAAATATGAATTGAGGCTGATTTTTTAAGAGCAATATTTTCCATTTCTAAGCAGCGAGAAAATGCAACAAATTGTTGATTTGACTCCAAGCTGAGTCAGGAAAGACGTTAATGAGAGAGCTCCATGTATGCAGCCTCGGCACTCGAGGTGGAGGCCACCCAACGCAGGAATAATACCAGAGTCAAGCTTCAGGTATGATAGCCTTTAAAATTAAAGTTTCATTTTTCTGTTGAAATAAATTAGACATTCGCTACTGTGAAAACGCTCACTTGCGGTAGGAAAAACACACAAAATACCCAACTTTAAAACAGCTCTTTTAGCTCGTTGTCTTGGTTTATTTCTCTCAAACATAGTTTGCAGGAAGCTGCTGTGGTCCGAGCCGAGTGCCCCGGTAACCTGTTCACTCACTAACTCCTGACAGCTAGCAAGGAGTAGTTGATGTTTTTCACACTAACAACAGGCAATCATTGCAATCTGCAGCAGCGTATACCCTCAGGATAAATAGAGGCTTTTATCACGTGACCAGTTGCACCATGTGGCAGTCAGCAACCACTCGTAAAATTGTCCGTTTTCCCCAGTAACCAGTGGCTGTGACAGTGGTCGATGACCAGTCTCCAGGCTGGCGTGAGTGGGAACACGTCAGCATGCTTGCTGGATGAGTAAACAGATGGCAACAGGTTGCTCTGCATAACAACTTCAACACTAAGTTCATATAATAATATAATATATTAATGTGTTTAGAGGTTGTTGTGAGTTAAAAACAGAACGAGATGCTAAAGTGAACAAACTGTTAAAGTCTGATTGTCTGTGTGATCAGCTAATTGTGCGACCCACATGTGGAGGCCTTTAATTACCCCACCCAGTTACTTAGAAGCGAACATGCACCACGCACAGATTGCTTTGTAATATCAACATTAATGCCAGTTTTAGCAAATGACAATAACATAACAAAATAAGGCCTAAGATTTGCTGCATGTAGCAGTGAATACGCTCTGCTGTAAAAGCACAACTGTGGTTTATTTCAACTTGATGAGTTTCTCACTTCTGTGGCTCTGATGCTGGACAGGTCATGCTAACTTTGCACTTCCGTTACAGAGTTTCAGGGGAAACAGCGTTCATTGGGGCCAAACGTGCACGATTTTTATATGACTCGTTATAAATGTTTGCTTTTGAGCATAACCGCAAAGCAGACAGGAAATAGAAGCTGGTGTGCACAGATGAATATGCCAACCTAATGCAGGGTGATTAGGTCAGCCCGCAAGTTCTCCCAGATGGAAATGCTAATGCGGTTAGAAAAACAGGCCAGTTTTTCTGTCTTAAAAAAATAATCACATATTATATGAAAGCTGCAAGGAGCCTGAGTCTTTGTTCTCTGTGTTTGTGTGGTCGCTTATTTCCCAGAATTCAACCAGCAAGTGTTAAATAAAATCGAGGGGACTTTTTTATGGCTGTGCACAGCCTCCACCCAGCCTGTTAGTACAAACAGCATATATATGGTATAGCAGTACGCAAGCAGATGGCTGCAAAAAGTTGTCATAGGTGCCAGATGGGGCATTGTAGCAACAAATACACAGAGCTGAGCTGTGCTTTCCTTTGACCGCTTTGACATCTGTATTCTCAGCTGTGCCGTTTCTTATGTCAGTCTGCAATCAAGGTAATTTGAAACAAAAATTAGAGGCTTTGATGCTTTTCGCTGCAAGTAGCTTGATTGCGTTTCATCTCCCTGTGATGAATAAATCTCATGGGTTATGTCAGCATAAGCCCAGAACATTTCAGGCATTGCTTTATTATTATTACTGCTAAGTTAAGGCTGTGGATCATTTCCACAGGTGTGCACTAACCCCCACTCGAAAGTACACACATGCTGAAGCTTCCTGCAGAACAAATAATGCCTCTGCTTGAGCCATCACACTTGTAGTCATCGTCGAGTCGAGAGCTGATTTTGTCACTCACATGCACATCCCACACTGCAGACGACATATCACGACCCGATCATCCTCCCACGCCGCGTCACAGACTGTAATTGTCTGGACCGAAGGACCACTGAGTGTGCTGTCATTTGAAAACATCTCTTTTAGGAATCTTGGTTATTACGTTTGAGCAACAAACAGATCATTTTAAAAGCAAAAAGTTATAAATATAACAAATCCCCACAGGCTCGTGTTTTAGTATAGAGGTAATATTCTGCAAAGAAGATTACTGCCTCCAGCTGGCATTGCATCGGCATCTAGCTGAATTATTTTAAGAGTTTTAAACCCTGAAAACATTTCCTGCGTCACTCACCGTATATGTTTTGCTGCTATGGCGTCATCTGCCTCTGTCCATCTGTCAGCATCTCGATGGTTCTCCTATGGATTTTCTCTTCTTATAATCCTTTTCTTCTTTACCAACTTAGGGAAACTGTAAAGCTCTTAAAATGTAGCGATGATGAGACGGTGGGGCTTTTTTCATGGGTTAAAGAAATGTTGGCAGAAATATCAGAGGGGGGTAAGTTTAGCTTAAAAAAAGGAACCACTGGGACTTGAATTTATTTGAACAACATCAGAGATGAGAGATGTCAAAGACAAACATTACACACATGGATTCATTTAAAGCTGCAACATCCTCCTTTTAGATCCAGAAAATTTGACTAAGCTGAACAAAGTTTCTGTTGCATCTGCGCTAATATGGAGTTTGGAGATAAAACGGTGCCAGCCTGGGCAGCCCGTTTGCACCGGCCCCAGAGGGTCCAGCTCCCCAGCAGTAAAATCTGTGTGTCTCAAAACAGAAACATTAGTGACATTCTCCACACCTCTGAGCTCGCGAGGAGCTCAAAGGCAGACCTGAGGTCTCTTCAGAAGCGCCGTTGCCTGGTTACATGCAGCAGGGTGCTCACAGAGCAGCCGTATTCAGCACGGATAGAAAGGTCAGCCGTGGGTCCTGCCAAGTATTTTATCAAATCACACAGCTGATGAGGATTGGAGGAAGCGCACCTGTGTGTGATTTGCAGCATGTGTGTGTTGAGTGTCTTTGAGTCTCCGTGCATTTGATGTTGTCTTTAAAGATGATCCCTTCATGCTGTCAAAGAAAACGATACATATAGTTGGAATGTGTGAATTTAGCTGATGCTACAAAGTGGCAGCGAAAATTGAGTAAAAGATGCAGTTATCAGAGCAGCAGCCCCTTTCTTTGTGATTGTGTTGGGACCATAAATCCTATTAGGTTCAAGCGAGTCTGCCAGCGATGTTGCCACGGCAATATGAAGACACCAACAAACACTGGCAGCTTCATCACATGTGACATCATCACTTCTTACTCGTGTATTGTTAGCTAAACACACCCATAGCGCATCGTGTCGTCCTGTGTACGTTTATGCGATGCAGCCTTTCAGCTTTGAATCGTCACACAGGCGATAAATGAACCGACACTGTAGCAGGAGGGCACCTGTCACACAGGGAGTCATGTGAACTTTAATGATTTTCAAATCAACGACATTTACTACACAGAGAAATGTCACAAACAATACAAGAGCGACACTATGGAGGCATACAGTGTTTAAATTTGCCCTACTTTCTGCTCGCGTGTTTTTATGCACACAGCGAGTTTAAGACGGTTTGTCTTGTGTGATTATTGATACAAAACTCCTCTAACTTTCAATTATCTAAACTATTGCACCCATCATGGAGCCGTGTTTGCCATGCCTGGTGTTAAGGTGGTTTTTTTTAGCAAAAGTGGGAGCAAATTAAACATGAAATGTTTAAGTTATATATTTTAACAAATGACTACATGTTACAAAAACACTCTTTCCGAACTCCACGGATGCTGTCAGCTCACTGTCCTGGTTTCAAATGGACAAGAAGCTTTTCTATGAGGCAGCAGAGGAAACAGAGCCGGCTGGTTTCAGCAGTAAAACACAACTTTTACTTTTTTAATCATCATATTTTTATTTACTTTTTCCTTTATACAAAATAGAACAAACAAACAAACAAAAACAAGCAGTCTGAGACATGTAAACGGAAAACTAATACAGTATATATAATTCGGTCCACCAGTCATTTACACGTTTGTCCTGACAAACTCGACCCGCCACTGGAGTGGGGCTGTCTTTTCTTCAGACCATCAGGTTGTAATCCAATAGCGGGCGCCAAAAAAATATCATCATTGCCACTTAATTTTGCGCTCAGTCTTTCCATTGGTAAAACTCTAAAGATTTCTTTATACCACTGAATTATTGTTGGTGGTTTTTCATTAATCCAATTGAAAAGAATACATTTTCTTGCCAAAAACAATAATTTACACAGTTATGTATAGTATGTATTTGTTTTCATCTGGAAATTTGTTCAGAATTGGCAGCCCCAATAAATACTGAGCTGGATCTTTTTTGTATTCTGCTTTTAAATATAAACAACTTTTACTTTGAAAGTATTGTAAACGATTTCACAGTTTGTGTTTTTTCACGTTTCACTGCAGGTTAGAGAGTAAATTGCCAGTTTTGAGAACAAGTTGCCATCTTCCATGCAAACTACACACAATCTTCCAGCAGCCAAAGCAATCAAAACGAGGTTTTGGTTGTAGCAACGATTTTTGTCACTGGTTGAACGCAGTGACAGCAATCTGCAGCGACTTCCCGCCAGCTGGGAGGGAAATACACATTTTTCTCTAGTGTGCAGCTTTCTAAACTAAACTTAAATTAAATTTGAAAATCATTACCCAGTGTGGCAAATAAGCCTTTATTCATATTTGAAGACGTTAGGCCTGCTGGCTCCAAGTATAAAAAATGCTCCTGTCAAAGAAAGTTACAGGTCAGTTCTTAATGTTGGAACTTCACAAAGAACAAACTTGATTCATATCTGATCTGTTTTAACCAAACTGTTTCCAAAAATCAAAGGAAGCTCATTTTCTGTAATAGAAATGATCAGATTTATGTGATGCTGCAACAGAGCGCAGCCCTAATAATCACACATTTGCCTCTGAAATGTGGGAGAGTGTCAGCGTGCAATAAAAAGAGTCAAGCATAAGTACTTTTGCAACCCTGGTTAAGCTCAATACTGGACCCTTCTGTAAGCAGATGTGTGTTTTCTTTTAAAATCAACTGTTCCTCTGTTGCCTGTTCAGACTAAAGTGCAGTAATCACTGAGGACGTCTACAGCCGTAGAGGCTCCTTAAAGCTTCGATGTGGCCGAAAACAGTCAACATTGCAGATTTAACCCTCTGCTTTCTAACAATTTTTATTTATAGTCACATCCAGCGCTAAAAATGTCGCCTGCGACGCACAAAGATCACTTCCATATATAGAGACACACATTCAGAAGGCATGGACACCAGCTGAATCACCACTGTGCATGTCTGTGAGACAGCAAGTTGGCTTTAGAAGGCGAGAAATGAGCAAGAGCATGAAGTGTGACATTGAGAAGACATCAGAGAGATGATGTGACTTAGCAGGCAGTCTGCTGCTCGGTGGAATGCTCAGGTGCTGCATTACTCTACGCCCCCCTCCCAAACACACACACACTTTTCTATTTTTGTATCACCCCCTGCTTTCATTCGCCCCTGCCGGGTACAGCTCACCTGTCTGCGCGGCAGTTTTCGCAATGAATACATTTAGAGAATCCCCTCTTTTGTGGAGCATGATAGATGAGGACTGACTACATTCATCGATAATGCTTTCTCCTTGACCCACCCTTACCGCGCGGTGTTTATCTATATTTTGCATTTTAATGGGGTTTGAAAGACCCTGTTTCAGCAGCTGACAAGTAAATGCTCATCCTAACAGAGGAGAGGATGTCCGTACATTTTCATAAACAGCATCCTTCTTCCCACGAGAGAACTCGGTCTCCTACGGAGCCGATAGATCGTCAAGCAATCAGCCGACTCTAAGAACTGCTTACTTAGCCAGCGACTGTAACTGAACTGTGCTGCTGTTAATACAGCTGGAAAGGATTTGTGCAAATGCTTCGCGCCTCATTCTTTCCTCTCCCCCTGTGAAGTTTAGTCGGCCGAGGGAGACATTAGTGGAAGGAAATATATATTGCAAACTCCCATCAGTCTTGGGAGAGTCGTGAGTGTAATGTTGCTTCGGAAGAACACATTAATCCACCCGACCACGAGCTGTAAAAGTTTGTCGAGCCAGTGTTTAGCAATTCCTGTGATATTCTGTCTGCTCGCAGCCCAAACAGATCTGCAGAAAATCCGCAACCCCAAAATGAACATCAGAGTCTTTCCACTGGAAAAGAGCGAGAACAGAGTGAGCTGAGATATTAAAAATGCACTGCAGACCCCTGAGTCATGTCTGCTGCATGTTCTTGTTTCTACTGTGCGTAACACTGATTTCACAGCAGATACAAGCACGCCAAAGCTCACTGTTGTGTGCCTTTCCCTTTTCTTTTTTAAAAATCCACCTACGGAGGCAGGTGGCGATGCACCGCGCCCCATCGCCGTTACAGCTATCCGTGGAGGGCGCTTGAGCACAGGTCTCATTAAGCCCTCGTGCTGAAGAAAGTGAGACTTGTTCACTGAAGCTGGGTGAGTACAACTTGCTTGCTCCTCAAAAAAAAATGGATGGCACGTTTGGTTTCATTACATTTTTACTGCACGGACAGGAAGCAAGGCAACCTGGCCGCCGCGTGCATTCCTCAAAGATGACTTTACTGGTCCGCTGGGGACGCAGTGGCGAGGAGGTTTTCACCAAAGGCTGACGCCATGACAAAGAGCGTGAGAATTCATTAGAGCGAGCAAGGAAAACAGCTCTTATGAAGAACTGCACTGTCTGCTGCTACTGTCCTTGAGGCTGGGAGGAGGAAAAAACTGCAGTGGATCAATCAGTTATTAATACAGTCATTTAGTTCACGGACCCTCATTCTGTCTGGTCGAAGCCGAGGTCGAATTAAGCAGTGAACTAATGAACACATCAGTAACACTTGGCTTGAGGTGATAAAGGATTATAGCACATCATAAGGAGATGAAAAGAACATAATGAGGGCATTAGCATCATTATTATTAAGGCATTATATAATGTTTGCAAAATATGCCAAATCCCAGCGGATTTAGTGCTTTCAAGGGCAAAAGCATGACTAATAACATTTTCATAAAAGAGTCATTTCAGATTAGAAATATCAGGGTTTTTAATAATTGTCATATGCTTGTATTTTTATAAATATATAGAGTATATGCTTGTAGTGCGAGTCTCCTTATTGCTCGACACGACTTTATTCTCCTCAAAGCCAATCTGATGAACTCATTATTGCAGCCATCAAACGAGGCTCTTTCAAACCAAATTACAACATCCTCACCGCGGTTATTTGTAGCCACGGAGATGAGGCGCGCGTTAATCTGAAGTGTCACATAACTACTTTTGATGGCCTTGTCTAATTGAGCAAAACATCTACATTCATTCACCACCAGAATTCTTCTAATTAAGGGCAATCAAAACTTTACAGCTCGTTCCTGTAAGTCCTGTAAAAACGAGGAGGGAAATAATTACGCTTATAGAAAGCTTTTTTTTCCCCTTCGTAAAATTGGTCCTGTCATCTCAGACGGTGCGCTAATTCAAAAGGCGTTCGGTGCATATAATTGGGTCACCTAAGCAGTGGAACAGTGTCTCGATGTGGGCCTTGGCGGGAGAGAAGTCCCAGGGACTTTGAAGTGCACAAACATTTTATTTGCCCATTAAGAGGGAGCATGTTCAGGCGAAACTCAAACAAAAACAAGCGTCTCCCTCCTGTCCTACGGTGGTTAGCACAGAGAGTGGAGGGCAGATTAGACAGAGCAGTGGGGAGTTTTAATTTGGACCGGCTCGTAAACACAATGTGCACTCGCCCATGTTTTCCTAATGTTGCAGCTGCTGCTACTGTTTCCTGCTTTGTGCTCGGCTCGAATGGGGGTGAGGAGGAAGAGGAGGAGGAGGAAGAGGACACAAATTGTGCTGATGAACCAATGGGAATTTTATCGTCGCAATCACAGCAAGCCGCCATTTTTACCGTCGCTGTTGTCACGTATTGGAGCTCAGTGATTGTACAGCGAGAATGATGATAATACTAAGACCAGTGCCGTTAGAGGTTTCTTGATTTCTTCGGTCTGTGAGACACACAGGTGGAGGTTGTTGGGAAAACAAAATTCAACAGAACAATTATTCCACATAATTTCAAAATAATGTTTAACAACTGCACGTATACATTTGCAAATATACATGGAAATACAGTCTTTGTTTGTACAATAATAAAAGTCAGTATTTGGTTTGATGATCGTAACCAGTCTTCAAACCCGTTGGTACGTAATGTGGCGTAGCTCAGCTTTTCCTCCCTGTTCCTCGTCTTTAAGGAGAGCTTCTTGACAGCCGCTCCTCCACTGAGACTATTTCTGATGAGACTTAGGCAAACAGTGGATTTTTTAAGGGATACGCTGCTGATACACTGCTCTCTTTGCTGAGATGTGCTGCTAATAGCTCTTTGGGACTCACCTGGTTAGTGTAAAAATACCGTTTTTTATCTGTCAAAACTTTGGTTTTCTCATAGATTCAACTAGGAAATGTCAACAAATTGTGTTTATGAGACAGACTGCGAGTGACAAAGTGTCTAAAGGTACTATTTAAACTGGTTCTTGGATAAGTTGTCTGCTATGTGTAGACACAACACTGGTTCAGCCCTTCAGTTAAGTGCCTTAATGCTATGCTGTCCCACATAAACTGGAACATCTGGTCACCTTAAATATAGAGGAGACGGGGCCCTCAGTTTCTGAAGGTTCCTCTGGTTAGCAAAAAAAGAAACCCGGGGCCTAAAAGTGATTCTTAGGTAAAAGATGAAAAATCTGACCTCATGTAAATATTTTATTATAGTTTTATAGCATCATGCAACTACAGGTATTGTATTTCAAGTAGTCTGAAACTGAAGAAGGAAAATGGTTATTTATGGTTTTATGGTCTTATTAGGGCACATTGAACATGCAAAGGTCATATTGGAATTCCTCCGTTCATCATTAGTTACACAAATGAACCACATTCCCACTGCTTTAGACATGAAGCAGTGATCATTTACATACTTTGTAAGTCACTAGATTTAAGAAGCAGTTTTGGCACAGTCTCCATCCTGTAATGAACTCCTCCTGTAGATGTAATCAGATATATAAGTTAGTAGGTCTGTAACTGAAAATCTGGGAGATGCTTGATCGCATCATTGTTGCCATGAAAACCTCGTCTACATGCCCATACTTAACCATAGGCGTAGTCATAGCAACACCTTGTGTCAAAGGCAGTTAGATGAAGTTAGAAGTTGTAAACTCGTGTTTCAGCGTCACATAGCGCCACCCGTTTGACATCATCTTATAGTGCATGCCCACTGCTACAGTATTGCGTGGTCAGAAGTTTTTTGGCAGGTGGTTGCTAGGCGACACAATGACATCATAATATGTTATGCATAATGAAAGTTTTATGGAAATATGTTCTCATTGTGAAATTAAAATGATACAGTATCCATTCATGGGTGACATCGCAATGGCATCATAACATTTCATGTATAATTCAAGTTTTGTGGATATAAACGAAACGTTACAGTCGTGAAATTAAAATTATGCAACGCTTTTCAAATGGCTGAAGATGCGTAAATGGAACAAATGGGTCATTTTAGCCTGTTCGTGGTTGCTAGACCAATATCAGGAGTCTAAGATGTTCACATTAATATTATCCACAATGTTTGTGTCTCAAGAAAAAAAATTACACGTTAACACCTCTGGAACATATATTTCACTGAGCTCGTCTGACGGTGCTTTTCCCGGCTTCTCCTTCCTCATCTGTGTGCTAACTGCTCAGGAGTCTCTTATATCGATTGTCTGTGTTGTATCTGTTTAACTTGGCTCGTTTCTTGCTCCACTCTGAAGCTTTTTTCTTCTGTACACTGTTTATGCTTGCTTCATCCCGTAATAGCTGTTAATGGTGTTCTTTTATGTTTCATTGCTTTTAGAGGCTAATTTAACGCCAGTTAAGAATGAGTCATTTGGCAACAATGGCAAGTTTAAAGTAATGTTAACATGCATTGTCCCTGAATAAATGAATAAATAAATCCAATCATTAGGGGCATTATTGTAATGTAATCCAGTCTTCAGTTGATTTCAGCTGATTTCCTACAGTTTGATTTCTGCTGCTTTTCTGAGAAGTGTCGCTTCTCTGTCTTTGCTGTTTTTTTTAAATATATATATTTTTTTATTTTATTTAACCTTCATCCAATACCCTGCAGACACTCAGCTCACCAGTTCACATTACAATCTGCGTGAACTGAGTTTCTTTTTCCTCTCAGTGGGTGCCACAACAAGCTAATCTGCTTCCAGCTAAGTTGTCCTAGCAGCCCATTACAGTCAGCTCACAGGGCGCCGTGCCACTGGGCCTGACGACAACAGCGCCCGATAAGCTATGAACATTCCTCTGATTTTGGCAGTGTGATTGGACCGTCTGGCCTATCAGACCCCTTCAGTGGATCAGTGCAGCTTGAGCACCCACAAGAAAATCTCTCTCCCTTTCTCGGCCGAGTTTCAAACTCACTTATATTTTTACTCACACGTGGGTCGTGTGCGAATAAAATGCGTCTGTCTTTAAAGTGGCCAATATACGGCTGCAGATTGAAAGCGAGATTGCCAGGCTTAGCATCTGCGACCTCCTCCCTCCCTCCTCTGCTGCTCTTCTTGTCTGTTTTGGAGCAATCCAATATTTCTGGCTCGGGGAATTTATCTGCGGCCCAAATATGCAGCTCGTGTCATGCAGCGCAGCAGGCATTTCAGCAACATCACAAAGATGGATTAAGTCATGCATTAAATTGCCTCTTTGAAGGAAATGAATAAATAAATTTGAGGGACTAATTCCTTGACTGTTCACCATTTCATGTGAGAGTGTGATTGCATAATGCTGGCTTAAATGTTCCCTCTGCTCTGCTCTGTTCTCTGATGTCTTCTCTTTAAGTATTAATTCTACAAAATTACATTTCTTGTTACAGAGAACTCTAAAGGGCTCCAACAACATTTGTGTACAAAATTTGTTGCCATACATACAAAGAGTCTGTTCTATTTACATTCATCTTTTGGACTCTGCATTTTGAATCCTCCACTTTAGCTGTGGCCATCAACATCAGCATTCACTTACAAGCTAATGCTAGCAGGCTTATTAGCTTACAGGATCCATAAACTGTGGTGGTTCAATGCTAATCAGAGCTCAGCAACTCACTAGCAAATACCAGGATTTCATCAAATAAAAAGCATAAACTCCTCCTCATTAATCCTGGATGGCCTGGCCAACAGTTCAGTCAGCTGCTAGCTAAAAGCCACCTGTTAGTTCAAACAACAAAGGCCTAAATTTAATATTTACCAAAGTCCAAATGCAATGTAAACATGTTTATTTCATTGGCCCACAATAATTAATTTAATACCTTTTCAAAGATACTTAATAATTCTTTATAAAGTACTTTTGTTGATATTCTCCCTATATGTGGTACATATACCATTCACAGTGCATGGATGTACACTCACCACTTAGCTACACCTTGCAGTTACCAGACTGGAACCCTTTTGCCTTCAGACCTGCCCTAATTCTTTTTGCCATAGATTCAACAAGGTCTTTGAATTAATTTTGGTTTGTGTGGGTGTGATCGTATCACACAGGTGCAGCAGATTTATCGACTGCTCACCCACGATGTGAATCTTTGAAGGTGACTGTTGAGGCCGTTTGAGTGCAGTGAACTAAGACTCACGTTCAGGAAACCAGTTTGAGATGATCTGAGCTTTTGGCATGTTATGTTATCCTGCTGAAAGCAACACAGTGGAATCAAAGCCCACACTGACCTGCTTAATGCTAATTTATTAAGTTACAATGTCTTGGAACAACTGACCTTCAACAGGTACTTAACTTAATAAATCAGCAGCAAGCAAGACGATGTTTGGGGATTATTTTCTCCCACCTGTTATTCATCAAGACAGCGCAGAGACTTTGAACCTGGAAACAGTCATCAGAAGTTATGAAAGGATGGAAATACTGAGGAACAACACTCATCGAACCAGACGACATTTTTCAGTCTTTTGTGGTCCAGTTTAGATTGACCAATGGGAAGTGCAGCCTCAGTTTCCCACTCTCAGCTGATAGGTGTGCACCCACTGTGGTCTTCCGTTACTATAGCAACATCTGCTTGAAGGTTTGAAACGTGCATTCACAGATGCTCTTCTGGATACTTTGGTTGTAACATAGTTATTGACTCACTGTTGACTCAGTCGTATCTTGGAGTAGTCCCGTCTGACCGGTGGCATCGACAAGACACTTTCCCCAAATAACTGACATTCTCTTTTTCATTTTCTCTTCCTCAGACCAGTCTCTAGAGATGGTTGTGAGTGGGGAAATCCCAGTACATCAGCAGTTTCTGAAACATTCAGACTATCTGGAACCAATAACCACGCCATGTTCACATCACCTTTCTTCTTTGATTTGTTTGGTAACAACCGTCTAGCCAGGTATACTTAACAAAGTGGTCTGTGAGTGAATAGTCCTATGCACAAGCAATGGTTCTTATTCATCATTTTAGCAGCTCACAGTAACCAAATACATTTGCCTTGGGAGCTACAAAAGCAGCAAGTTTTAGAAATCCAGTCAGTGCCAGGGGAGACGAGAACTTTGATCTGGATCCCAAATTCAGTGCAGATTCCTTTCAAAACGCTGCCACTTGGTACCAGTGCAAACAACACGTAACATCGTTCTTCCATCTCGTATGTTGTTCTCTAAACATTATGACCAGTTCTCTTCAAAAACATGTCAAGGTTTTTTCTAACTGAAATTTTAATGCCATAAATAATTTTGTTTTTTTCAAATTCTGAAAGAAAATGATCCTGACTCGCTCCAGTGTTGCACTGATTCATCCGAATGTACGGAAGACTTTGAAATAGTCCTAATCAGAGAGTAAAACACAAACTGGTGCTGAAACAGCCGAGAAAGAAACCTCATGGGATTTTATTCAAATTCTGATTGAAGAGTATTTGCACTGTCTCCATAGCAGCTCGCTACCAGCCGACAGCAATGTGATACAACCCCTGTGTTATACAGTTTGAGGGACAGTACAAGCCACAGTCAGTTTAAATGTGCTGCACTATCACCTTGTATCATGTTACCAGTGTTCAAATTACAAACTAATATTCATAAAGAGTGTCAGTCAGAGCAAACTCAGTGTACTCGTACTTTATAGTTTGTCAGATGAGTAAAAAATGAAGGAAAATTAGCTGCGTTCAAAATTCATACCACACACAAGTAGCTAACCTTGTTAGCATGGGTTGTTGCTGAAGGGATTTTTTTAAACCAGCAGTGATGGGGAAGATCACCACCAAGCAAAAATAGAATCTAGTGAGAGACCAAGGTGCTCTAAAAAAATGGGCTCATGACAGGAAGCAAAGAGAAAGGAGTCAGATGAGACCGTGAGACAAGAATATCAAGGGAATCAGGCCCTGACGTTCAACTCGAGGGTATATGCCAAGGTTGTGAAAAATTCGCCCCAGTTAAGGACAGAAGTGTAAGTCAAATTAGAATTTTTCCTGTTTCCAGTTTAGTCACTTCAAATAAATCATCTTTGGTTTGCTCGTGCCTGCAGCTCCAGTTCTGGTAGTTGATTTTATGGATTTGTTACAGGTCATACAGTGCAAGAAAAGAAGAAACTGCATCAATAGATTTTCAGTCCTCCTGGCAGCACAGTGAAAAGACATAATCTCAATATTTAACACATTATAACACTGTAAATATGATTGTAATTATTTATGAATACCAAATATTATATTCTTATCATCAGCTCAACTTTGCAGTGAGTTTATCAGAGCGTTATTTTCCCCGAGAGCTGCCTGCTGTAGCAAAGTGTTTTGAGAGCGAGGGGACAGCTGATGTATTCAAACAGAATGCTGAAAGATGTTAAAGAATGAAAGAGCTGAGAGGAGCGCTGAGACAGCTCAACTGCCAACAGCTTAAACTTTGTTCACGTTAAAGGTGTAGCCATCAATATATTGGCTTCCTGTTAAATCCAGAATTCAAAATCCTGCTCCTCACATACAAGGTCTTAAATAATCAGGCCCCATCTTATCTTGATGACCTTGTAGTACCATATCACCCTATTAGAGCACTTCGCTCTCGCTCTGCAGGCCTACTTGTTGTTCCTAGAGTATTTAAAAGTAGAATGGGAGGCAGAGCCTTCAGTTTTCAGGCCCCTCTTCTGTGGAACCAGCTTCCAGTTGGATTCAGGAGACAGACACTATCTCTACTTTCAAGATTAGGCTTCAAACTTTCCTTTTTGCTAAAGCATATAGTTAGGGCTGGACCAGGTGACCCTTATGCTGCAATCCGGTCTTTAAGTGATGACGTGATGAATCCTGCTTCAGGGCCAAAACTACTCTGCATTTAATAAGGTTTGTTGTGTTTTTAACATGTTTTAATTCTGTGTATCTTGTTCTATTTAATCTCAAAAAGCCCCTACAAACAGTCAGTGTCGCTGTCGGCTTCTCTCAGTTTTTATCACCACTGTTCATTTTAAAGCTCAGTTTTTAAACCCTTACGATGTAACTACAGTCCAGCCCATGCAGCAGTATATGAATCACTAACCTCGTATTGTGGATGGATTATCTCAGTTGTTCTCCTGGCTGAAGTTTGGTCCGTTTACAGCATCCTGCCATGCGATTACATTTGTTCCTGACCACCGAGAACACTCACGTTAACTTTTATTGAGTGGAAAAAAAGTTAGCTTGTTTATATTATGCTAACATAGCTGTGTCGCTAGCGGTCACGTAGCACATCATTATATACCAGCTAGCCAAACTTCAGTAACCCTACAAGCGTCACTGCTGTTTAGTTTTCTGTCTTCATTTATGTTGGAAGTGATAGCAGAGCTGTACGTTTTAATTTGTTTCCAAAACCCCGCAGTCAGGACATGTTATATTGTATTTAGATAGAAGCTAGCGAGCTAACTCCCTGCTAACTTCTAACTCCGTTAAATGTCATAAATTCCGTTTTCATGGATGCCTGGATGTTAAACTCAATTGTTACACCTGGTAGAGCAGAACGCTGATATTAAACAGAATATTACTGTAGTTAGCTAACGTTAAATTAAACGTTAGTGTTAAAATTAAGAAATAGAAATAAACGTTTTCACTGACAATGTGAAATGTGTATCTTAAAATACAGTAAGATAAGTTAGTTAGCTAACTTTTGACTAGCATTAGCCTAGCTGCTATCTCCAAATCAGCATAACATACAGAAAACACATGTAGTGCTAGTTAGTTAACTTTATATTTTACTTACAATAATATAAAATTATGCACAAAAGGAATTACTAACGTTTAAAAAAAGTGGTTTTATTTACATATGTTTATATATAAAAATATATGCGGTGGCCCCTAGAGACAAAACACGTACAAACTCCAAAACACATTTCTAGCATGAACTGAACTTCCAAAGCAGAGCTACTAGATCATTTAAATTACACAATTGAAAGCATGTGTGTGTTGTTTGTGTATTTATACACAGGCACTCATATATATTCAAATAATTTAAAAAAAAGTTCATTTACCTGTTATTACCACACACCAAATCCGGTCGTTGGTACTTGCTGGCTTGTGTAGCCACAAGATAACAAAAGCTCAACACTGCGCCCAGCATCCTGGAGCACTTCTGTTGTCTTTTGTACGTGTTTTGAGTTTTTATGTGCTTCTGAGTTTTTACGTGCTTCGGAGTTTGTACGTGTTTTTACGTGTTTTGGAGTTTTTACGTGTTTTTAAGTGTTTTGGAGTTTTTACGTATTTTTAAGTGTTTTGGAGTTTGTACGTGCTTCAGAGTTCGTACGTGATTTGAAGTTTGTACGTGCTTTGTCTGTAGGGGCCACCGTAAATATACTTTTATTTATTCACTCCACATAAAATGTAATAAATAAATCATATAATGCAAAAATCAAATATTCACATTTCAACTTTTAACTATTTAAATTTTCAGCTTTTTCCTTTTCAAATTTAAAGTGAAACAACACAAAACACTGCAAACCACAACACAATTAAATATAAATGAAAATATGAAAACAAAAAGAAGATGCATATTCTCTGTCATATGGACCTGCATGAATAAACTTTCTGAATCCTTTATCATCTGCAACCGAAAATAGTTGTGGATGTTTACTATACCTTTCTAATAGGGTTGCCAAGTGCTTGTTCATAGGGGGTCATATGACTGTTGGGTTTTTCTCTGTATTCATTATTGTAGGGTCGACCCTACAATATAAAGCGCCTTGAGGCGACTGTTGTTGTGATTTGGCGCTATATAAATAAAACTGAATTAAATAGAATTGAGAAAGTGTTGGGTGTAACACGTTAACATTACATTTTTCTGTAACGCTGTAATGTACAAACACCATGCTAAAAAAAAAAGCTCACCAATAACAGAGTGTGAGGTGTGAGTTTGCCAAACCTCTTCATGTTCCTACAGTAGAATCACCGTGGAGATCGCTTTTAAGTGTCTTACAGATGATTTCATCTTTGCTTTGTGTTCAGAGGTGAACTCTTAAAGAAAGACTCTATGTGTGTCCTCTTTAGAACAGGGATGTGTATCGGTGTGTGAGCCTACGGTTTATATCGTGTACTGGTAAATGACTTTCTCCAGCAAGTAATTTAGCACTTTAAAGGAAACAAGTGAGCAATGTTTAATACTTTTTGAATAACAGTCCCAGCCATGTACTGCATTCATGTGCTGATCAATGTTTCTTCCTGTAAATTTAATTAACCAACAAAATTATTCTCAGATTATCAAGTCTTCTAACAGGATGGTGTGTTGTCTTTAATGTGGTTTGGAGTGACTACAGCGGGACACTGAGGGGACAAACGAGCACAATTTACTGAAGCACTCTGAAAGCAGGTATATTAAGATGATGGGAAGGCAAAAAACATCTGGATGGGAATGAAATACCTACCTTCAACAGAAACAACAGAGGGCGAGAGATATCAACAGCTTGGCCTATTATCTGGTCTAATGGAGGCCCTTCTGTTAGAGACAAAAGCCCTCCATTGTTTTGCATCAGCTCTTCTGATGATTGGCGAACATTCGTCCCACGTCGATGGAGTCAATTAAAAGCTCCATCCGTCAAGCGACTCCAGCTTCCTGACGCTGAGCCTCAGTGGAGAACACACACACTGTCGCTCACTCTCCAATTTACCCTCATGTGTGTCCTTTTCTCTTTATTTATTTTATCTCTCTCTCTCTCTCTCTCTGCTCCCATACCAAGCATCTAAAAGCAATTTCATCCTTCCTGTACTGTCACGCTCTGCGTACACACTTTCCTATTGTTTGGTTTCAATCATAATTTCTAAAATTTTAAATAGAGACTGAGTATATTGGAAAGATACTATGTATATTCAATATGTGAACCTCATAAAAAATGACTTGACAACTAAATATTAAATTTGAAGGAGCCCCAGTGTTTTAACTGACATTTAATAAAAGAAGACGGTGTGACAATGAACTTATAAAAATTCACAGCCACATATTTGTATTTCTCTCTAACAGAATTATGAGGATTGTTCCTGCCAGTCCAGATTCTGTTATTTGCACAGTGCACCTTATAAAATACTATATCCTAATTATCATGAACCCCGGGGCTTTCTGCCTCAGTTTGAGGTTTTTGCATTTTCTATTTTTTGTGTTTGGGAAGTTTTGAGGGTTTTTCTTCACATCTTCAGTTCCTGTTTATTCTGCCTCCCTTCTGTTTCTATGTCTTGTTTTTTAGTCTCTTTGCTGGTACTTCCCATTTTATTTTGGTAGTCTGTAGTTCCGTGTGCCTTACTTCCTTTATTTTGTTTCTTTTGATTAGTTGCACCTGTCTGTTTACCCACCTGTTCCCCATTCCCCTAATCAGCCTTTGTATATTTATAGCCACAGACGTCCCTTTGTCTGTGCTGTTGTTTGTCCTGTGTGCTCGCTGTCAGTCCAAGGCTTTAATTTGCTGTTTGCGTTTCATGGATTCTGAGGTTCTGGAAACTGTTTCCAAGCCAGATAAAGGTTTGTGTTTTGTTTACATCTGTTTTCCTGTGGAGTCTGCATATGATGACAAAACAACGCAACCAGGCAATGGACCCATCGCCGTTCCTGTTGATGAATGGCGTGCTGAAGGAGTTCTCAACATTCTCAACGTTTTTTGGATCTGTGTCTGTGGGACATGTCACTTTCTTCTATGACGGGAATTATTAACAAATATCCTCAAATGCTTTAGTCCAGCGGTCCCCAACCTTTTTTGCACCACGGACCGGTTTATGCCCGACAATATTTTCACAGACCGGCCTTTAAGGTGTCGCGGATAAATACAACAAAATAAAACTAGTACTGGTACCGAAAAAAAGAAGATTTATTCATAACACACGTGAAAAGACCCAGGAAAACCGAGTTAACGATCAAAACGATAACAAAATAACGCTGAAAACCGATAAAAACCCTGAAAACTATACATTTCACACCTGAGCCTCAACTCTCACGGCCCGGGGGTTGGGGACCGCTGCTTTAGTCTTCCACATTTTTTTGGACATTTTTTTCCAAATCGCCTCGGTGTGCTTCATATTGTAAGGTAAAGAACCTACAATAAAAGACAGAACCCCAACCATCAGACAACCCCCCCAGGAACAAGCACTTGGCGACAGTGGGACAGAAACTCTTTTTTAACAGGAAGAAACATCTCAGACGCAGGCTCGGGAGGGGCAGCTATCTGCCACTACCGGTCACTAAAAACTCGCATGGTGACACATTTGAAAAAGACTGAGTCTGAGCACTCCTTCAGCTCCAAACATGCCTCTATATCCCCAACGTCTGCAGTAGTGATGGGATTTCCGACTCTTTTTAGAGACCCGGCTCTTTCGGTTCGGCTCACTAAAAAGAGCCGGCTCTTTCGGCTCCGAACCGGCTCTTCAGGTTGTTTTGTTGCTTTAATTAATTTATTATTAACAATAATATAAAATTATGCACAAAAGGAATTACTAACGTAAAAAAAAGTGGTTTTATTTATATATGTTTATATATAAATATATGCGGTGGCCCCTAGAGACAAAACACGTACAAACTCCAAAACACATTTCTAGCATGAACTGAACTTCCAAAGCAGAGCTACTAGATCACTTAAATTACACAATTGAAAGCATGTATGTATTGTTTGTGTATTTATACACAGGCACTCATATATATTCAAATAATTTAAAAAAAAGTTCATTTACCTGTTATTACCACACACCAAATCCGGTCGTTGGTACTTGCTGGCTTGTGTAGCCACTAAGTAACAAAAGCTCAACACTGCGCCCAGCATCCTGGAGCACTTCTGTTGTCGTTTGTACGTGTTTTGAGTTTTTATGTGCTTCTGAGTTTTTACGTGCTTCGGAGTTTGTACGTGTTTTGGAGTTTGTACGTGTTTTTACGTGTTTTGGAGTTTGTACGTGTTTTTAAGTGTTTTGGAGTTTGTACGTGCTTCAAGGTTTGTACGTGATTTGAAGTTTGTACGTGTTTTGTCTGTAGGGGCCACCGTAAATATACTTTTATTTATTCACTCCACATAAAATGTAATAAATAAATCATATAATACAAAAATCAACTATTCACATTTCAACTTTTAACTATTTAAATTTTCAGCTTTTTCCTTTTACAAATTTAAAGTGAAACAACACAAAACACTGCAAACCACAACACAATTAAATATAAATGAAAATATGAAAACAAAAAGAAGATGCACATTCTCTGTCATATGGACCTGCATGAATAAACTTTCTGAATCCTTTATCATCTGCAACTGAAAATAGTTGTGGATGATTACTATACCTTTCTAATGTGAGTTGTTGTCCCTGGCTCTCTCTCTCGCTCTGTTCCTGTGCTACTGAGTGTAACTACCGCCCCTCCCTTCTCTGCCCAGCATAAAGCACAAGCCTCGTGTGCTGAGTGAAGCAGAAGTGCGAGAGAGAGAGAAAGGAAAAAAAAAACCCACATAACGGCTCGCGACAAGGAGCCGGCTCGCGTCGTTCACGTCAAAGAGCCAGCTCTAAGAGCCATTTCGTTCGCGAACGACCCATCACCTAGTCTGCAGCCAGTCGGCTCCCTGCCAGTATAGTGACTGGTGACAGTTTAACTGAGTGTACACTGGAAGCGATTCACTAGTTGTGAATCACTTTGATGCTGGTTGCTCCAAGACGTTTCAGGCTCTGGTTGCCTAGGTGACCCCAGCAGATCATATGTCATTGGTCGTCTCTTCAGTCATTCCCCTGAAAGTTTAGTGCCGGTCCTGCCCACCTCTCGTCACCAGCAGTTATTTTTCCTGTCGTTGCTGGAATTTGCCAAATATCGCTGACTTTCTGTGGTCCCTGGTCGCCACATCACCACAAATCACTTCCACTGTGCACGCAGCTTAAGGCCTCCACTGTTTCAGTCATGCTTCACTATGTTACAAATCAGCAGAAGAAGAGCAGTCCACTCCTATTCACCAAGCCACAAATCCCCGAATATATGTTACAGTCCAGAAGACCATTGTTAGTTTCCTCTTTAACAACATCTGCACAAACATATTTAGATGTGTGTTACTGTGAAATCATTGCTTTGAGTTTTAATGGTGACCAGCTGCTGTTGTTGAAGTGGTTTTTCCATTTGCAGCTTTTTACACTGATATGCTTCAAAACTGAAAACTTCCAGATCAGTAATGAAACAGGACAAAACCAGAGGGAAATCAGACATGATCCTGTGTATCAAAATACTGACCGTTCAGCCAACATTTCATTTGGGGAAGATAGTCGAGACATGGGGGAGCAAAGATGGAGCACTGTGCTGTGTGTCTGCATAAACTGAGTTCTCCTTCAGAGTTTTCAGGACATCACAGTAGAAAAATCCAAATGTGGGAAGCGAATAATAGTTAATAACAGTCGATTTCCTACAGCCTTTATTTTTCATTTGTGCTCGAAGTGCTCACAGCTGTTTGTGAGCACTTCCAAAGTAAACTACAGCTGCTAGAAACAATATTATTTTATGATGAAAAGGTCTGTTTGTAGTGATGAACCAACTGAAATCGTTCCGTGTTATAGTTCCTCTCAGCCCTGTGTTATACTGTCATTTAGTTTGTGTTTGATTTTTTTGGCTCAGTTTCCCTGTTTTGGTTGTGTTGGACTTCCTTTGTATCGTTACAGTTTGTATACATTGCTTAACTGAAACTTGCAAGTTAGATGGTTTTGGTTAGCCAGCAGTGCTGCATGTTATTCTTATTTGGAGGTCCTTGTGTAATACTTCTCTGCTCATCGATTTGTATTTACATGATTTTTTCCTGGTTCCTTTCTTCTTAGTTTCTTTCTTTGTATTAATTGTACCTGAGCCCCTCCCCGGCTCTTAGCCTTATATCAGTGGTACTTGGATAACCATGAATATTAGGTGAGGTTTAGGTGCATAAGCTATAGATTTTCTATATAAACAATACCTTGTGGAGAAAGCAGGAATATATATGTATAATGAATGCTACCTGTTAATCTCAAAGAGCTTGAGCTAACCTACCAGTCTGTCCCAATAGCTCTGCTGTGAGCCTTAGTTTATAAGTAATGCGATAGTTCACCCCTGATAACTTTGCAGGAAGATCATTGACTGTGAAGCAAGAAGGCTGGGCTCTAATGCTTCACGGAGCAATGGATCAGAGGCTCGTGATGCAGCACAGACACCTAGGTGTTTCTTTCCTTCTCATTTATTACCAGAAATAAAATATAAGTATGCAAAGCCGTTATAAAGCATGATTCACACTCATCCTCTTCTAATAATTATTTTTTTAAAGTGAGAATTAAATATCTAATAAAGGAAAGCCTGATCTTAAAACACCTAATGAACTAGCTGGATCTGAGGAGACGGTGCTCTGAAATAAATCTCAACCTGCTTAACACTGACGACTCGCTGATGGGGTCTAAATTGAGTGTGTCAGGCCTATTCATCTTGACCGCCCCCCTATCATTTCCTGAAAGCTACGAGCCACATTGATTAAATTTAACAAAAGCGCTGTTAATACACAGACTGAGAAATGAGGAGGCGCTGTCGTCGAGCCAAAGTAATTGCATACATTCATAGTAAAGATGCCTTTGAGCAAGAAATTTTGCTTCTGAATTAATAAAACTTCACACACAGTTCACTTTAATGATAATGAAATCACTTAGCTTTTACCATTCACTGACTCACGAAGCATGCTAGAAATGTCACTGGGTTTGTGGATTATTTAATGTGAAATATTTGTGTTTTAGTGTCCATCAGTTTGTCCAGCGAGTGTGACAAACCATGAAAAATGTTTATTGTTACCACAAAAGAAATCCATCTATTTTCTTAACTATGGTGGGGGTGGGAGTGGGAGTGGGGGGGTCTTAATGAGTTTTTCGTAATGCTAAGTCTTTTGTTCTTCATGCTCTTATCAGTCAGTCTCTGTAAATCTGCACTGGAATGAATTATGAGTTATGATCATCCTCTATATGTTCGTGCCTTTCAGAGAGTCGGTCACATCCATTATGTGATAGGCAGTAATCACGAGCCATTTAGGATGACTGTTAACCAATCCCATTGACCTGTCACTGCTACAGAGCACTGCCTGGCATTAGCCTTTCTGCATCTATAAACATTAACCTTTGCTAGTATTATTACAGATGCTAATCTGGTTAGCTGGCTGCCATCAGCATCTGCCCTCCCACTTTGCTTCCCAATCCACTTATTCTGACTCGCTCCCTCCACACTTCAGCATGCAGGCCGTCGGCTTGCAGCTCAGAAAGTCATCATTTGATAGCCTGCGGGCTGTGCTTATCTGCTTCAGGGTCATCACACAATATTTCTCTCAGTTATCTTCACCCCTTCCATCAATCCATCTATCTCGGCGATTCACTCACAAACTCATCACTTCAGCTCTGGGTGATACGTTGGCAGTGGGTGATTTTAGAGAGAAATGTCCTTGTAAGTAGAAAAACATTGTTATATTATGATTTAATGTGACTTTTTTAATGTTGTTGTTTGAGGCTAACGTTTGGTCTATGAATGTTTATGTTTATCTGTTTTCTTTGTTTTTTGTCTTTAGCTTCAGTTCTTTTGTGGGATTGTCAAAACTGAGGTTTGTTGTTCTTTGTCATTATTTTTATAATATTGTTCTTCTGAATACAAGTCAAGTAAAAATGTTGGTAATGTCTTAAAAAAAGTTTTTAACCTCTTCTGTAATCCCAGTATGTATTTGTGTGGAATTGTTGGCGTGTTTTTCCTTCGTGCATTTAGTGTAGTACACTTAAATATATTAAATGTTAAATGGCAGCAGTCATATATGTGCACGTTAGTTTCCTAATCTAAATCAAGGTAAGCAATGCAGGCAGTGCTTTCCCAGTGAATTCAGTGAAAACCTGTCAAAGTGAAAGCAACTTTTTCCATACACAAGACTCCCAGATTCCCAGCTTCTCCTATCGCCTGTTTGCATCCTTTAAATTAAGTTCCCTCTGATCTTGCAGTTGGCTATCATCTCTGGAAGCAGGCTTGAGTCTGCATCAACAATGAGTTGAGTTGTCCAGCTGCAAGGCCAGCAGCTTTTTCTGGTTGTTTTATGCATTTTGGATAAACCGGTGGTGGATGGATGGGAGATGAGCATGTTAGACAAGCAGCTGCTGGCTCTGCTTTCACTGTTCTGTGGTGAGTAACAATTATACAGAGCCAGCGTTTGCAATTAAGAGCTCACCATGATTTAACATCTGTTCTTTCTCTTACTAGCCACCTTAGCACCATCTCTGTTTGCCTTTTGCTTCACATCAGTGTTGTGTATTTACTGTGTTTTAGCACAAGATGATTTCCAGTCATCTGCTTGGATATTACTGTGCAAATCATATATATAATGTGACCTATAATGAAGTTCCAGTGTAATAAACAGGATGTAAAAAAAATAAAAAATCTTATTAAATAGTCTTTTATTTTACTTTCTTTAAACTAGTGTCTATTTGGGGCTCTAATGTGTTTCTAAAACTTTTTCGCTGTAAAAGTTTGAATAATATTTTCTATTCGGTTTAAAGTTGTTCCCCAGTTCTTCAAAGGACACGATAACATCAGAGTTTGGATCTTTGGAAGTTTAAATGTAGCTTCTGCTCCTTCTGGGGTGAAAAACTGAATCCTAGGAAACTCCATATTAAACTATAGCGTAACACCTCATACCAAAGTTTAAGCACAAGTTTAAAAAATAGTTACTTGTCTCATTTTGCAGCTATTAGTCACCATGTTAGGAGATAAATATGTGAGAAGAGGTAAGTTGGGACCACAAAAAGTTCCAAGGATTCTCATTTGTGATAGATAAAAACCTAATGGAGCCCATGCACACAGCCAGATAATACGCTTAGAAGCCCTGTAACGCTCCGCCTTCAAAAGGCATGTAAGCAACAACTGAAATCAAAACAGAGATTTGTGTGTAACAGCCTGCATCCAGTACCTGAACTGCCACTGTAAAGTTCAGAAAAGCTTGTTCCTATTAAAATGTTCAGTAGCAGAAATTGCAGCACATAAGTGCAAAGCACATCTTACTGGGCCGTCACCATAACCAGAAGTCTGGACAATCAATCCAGATGTCACCCACAAACACACAAAAGGTTTGCAGAAAGAAGTGCTGCCATTATCATTATACATTAGACGGGGATCTTCAAATGAGCGTCTGAAGAGCAGTGTTATGGTCGCAAAAGTGCTTCACATGAATCAGGAAAAGAAAGTGCCTTACTCACTCACTTAATCAAGCCTGACCCTATTTACCATCCACCGTCCTGTTGCTGCTGAAGTTGAACCAACCCTCCCTCTGCTGAGTGGATTCAGTCCTCTCGCTCACTCTGAGATAAAAAATCAATGGTCCCCCACAGAGCAGTAATCAATAGCTTAGCTTCCACCACAGAGCCAGAGAGGCCTACAGGAAGCTCTCTCATTATCTGTGTCTGCCACAGATCTTATTCTGGGATAGTTGGACATCTCGATTGACCAAAAATATTACCATAATTTTTAGCTCAACCAGGGTGAAAAAAAGAAGATGAGGATGTTTGCTTTGAAGAGCTGCTTCACAGCAAGAAACAGTTTGGTAAACGTGGACGAGGGAAGTTATTACTCAGAAAGCCTTACATACTGCTTGTTGCTCATTTTTAAGGTAATCATATTTGATAAGGTGACACGTAAGCAGATGCTTGAAATAATTTCAAACAGTTACATTCGACATGGTAAAATCAGCAGGAGAGAAAGTCTTAAGGAACATGTTTGATGTTTGAAGTTATAGGTTTAATCATTCATTCATTTTTCTATATGCATGTTCTTTGCCGTCAAGCTCGTGTTGTCACGTGTGCCTCCCGTTATGTTTCCTGTTTCCTTTTGAAGAGGTCTGGTTTCACTTCCCCTGTGGCGTCGTTATGTTTGTGTCAGCTGTGTTTCCACTTATTATTATTATTATCTTGTGTTTAGCATTTCGTTTTTCTCAGTTTACTTTCAGTTAGTTTTGCCTTTTGTTTTGTACCTTTTACCAGCCACAAATAAACGTCTCGCCTTTTGTTAAATGATTGTTTCGTTCTAAATGTGCATTTGCGTCGTCCACCTCCCTCCACACAAACCGTGACACACAGATTGATTTACAGCCTCAAAAATAATAAAAACGTTATTTGTGAAGTCGTTTTTAAAACACAGTTGCCTGTGCTTCACAGTCATATAAAACTAACAGTAGAGACGTGTATGTGCAGTTTATACAAACAGTCTAACATTATCTATTCACTTGGCAAAAACATTAAGGAAATTCTAGCTTATAAAATATGACTTGTGTCAATGAACTGCAGCTTATATAATGGACAAATCCACATTTTCTTTTGGGGGGAAATGTGGATTCAGGGGTAAACAACAAATCTCAAGTTTCATTTTGTAATAATTTTTTGTTTAATTTGAAACATGTTGGTTTCTGAATTTCCAGCTGTAAAACAAAGTAGCACCACTGTGGGTACAACGCTGCCGTTGTAGACACTTTGGTTGTATCAGTCTCACATCACCGTGGAGGGATTTTGGCTCAGTCTTATTTACAGTATTTCTTCAGTTCATTGAGGTTTGCAGGCTGTTCCTCTGCACTTCGACAGGGTCACACTGATTCTTTTCTTTTTCAGCCATTCTGTATTAAATCTGGTGGTGAGATTGGGATCGTTGTCCTGTTGTATGACCTAATTTGCCTCACATTTGACTCTAAATGACTCTGATATACAGAGGAGTTCATGATCCACTCAATGACTGTAGGGTTCCCAGATCCCGTGACTGCAAAGCAAGGCCAAACAGCTGGTACGAGGTCGGTGTGCTGATGTGCTGTGTTTGGTCTTCACCCAATTTGGCCTCGTGCAGCCAGACATCCGCTTTGGTCTCGTCTGTCCAAAGGACATTGGTCTAGGAGTCTTTGCAAACCTGAGCTTTGTTGCCGGTTCAGTCCTACTGGTTGAGTCTTTTTCCAGCTCTGATGCTATGAACTTATTTATTTTGGTTTATTTTTTCTATGCTGACTGAGCCCAGTAAAGTCTGAGATGTAATTCATGGATTTCTTTTGCAATTGCATAGTCTGACCTTGAGGTGAAAGGTAAGATTTTGTCATTGGGGTAGCACCTAATTTTCTAGAGTTTTCCAGACCAGCAAAGTGCTGAAACTTAAGCTTTTACAGGGATGCTCAGAGTTAATAATCAGTCAATCAAGTGCACTGTTATGAGCACCTGGTTGATACTCTTTTAATGTCTGTGGAAGCAGTAAGGGTGTGCTTCCTTTCTCACAGGGCCACAGACTGCAGACAAACTCAGCGTGCTGACATCATCGTTTTTCTCTCGTGTTAATATGAAGCCGAATTGTTATGAAAAAAAGAAATGAGCCATAATTATTAAGGTGCTTGTACAATTCAGTGTGATATGTGTGTGTTACAAACAGGCTTCAAAATCAAATGTATTTATCGCAGATATGCACTACGTGTCTCCTTAGGCTGTCAGGCAAACAGTGCTAGCATGGTCCTGATGAATGTTTATGATTCTGACCGTTTACATTGTAGTTTGTTGACATGCAAACACTTAACACCAGTGTCCACAAAGTAAAACTGGTGTTAATGTGAGTCGCTGTGCAGGTGTTAATAAAACGTCCCATTCAGATCAAAATCTGACCTGAGAACAGTTAATAAAGTCTTTGCATATCCACGTGAAATAGTTTTGTGGCCTCATCTGTAAGGAGGTAATGTGCTGCCTGACTGTGTGTTTGGTGAGTGCACGTACAGAACAGCCACAGTTTATTTGCTTTCATTGCGATTGGTGTCCTTGTACAGCTGAATAACAATAGTCCAGCAGTCCTGCATGAGTAGCAGAAACATAATGGAAATCCAAAGTGTTTCCATCGTTCCTGTAACAGCTGATGTCACACAGCAGCCTTTTCCTGTGAGATCCACACTCATTCACAGCACGACCGTGAGTTTAATGCTTCTATTCAAACTATAGAAAAGGCAAACAGGACACTTTCAAACACTTTAACAAGAGTCAGATCCGTTTCTGTTTTTCTTTTTCTTCTCATAAAATTGCTATTAAATGTGTAAGTAAAAGCTATTCTGGGCCAAACGAGCTCTTTCTGTTAAAAAAAATTTCTATTCTTTCAAATCGTTGCTGCCAAAACCTTTGGCCATGACTTCACTGGCGAGGAGGCTCTTTGTCTGGTGCAGAGAAGCTTCTTTGTGCTGAAAATTTAATGTTAAATATTCTTTTCGAAACCTTACCAAGTAGCTTTGGTGCCTAAAACAAATCAAGATTTAAAAAACAAAACTAAACAGTTTTTGTTTTTTACATTGTGTGATAACAGCTACAACTACAGTTGTGCTATAAAATGACAAACACAGCCCACCTAACAATGACAGTTACTCAGAGTATTGCAACCAGTGTTTGGTGTACTGCTGCATGTGTGCTGTCGGGAGGCTGCAAAGGTTTATTTGTTTGTTGCTTCGTTGATTTTTAGAGACTCGCTTCCTCTTCACCGTGCACTTTCACAAATTTCATCTTTAAGAGCTCTGAGAATCGTTTCAGCTGATATCCTAACACGCTGTTTGCACCAGAACAGAGGGACTGGTTGGGCCACCAGCATTAAACTTGAACTAAATTTAAAACAGTGCTAAAGGAAGCAAACACACTAATAAACCAGTGAAAACCACTATAATATTTTACAATAGTGAGGCAACAAAGTGGAAACAGGAAGCTAATAAATGGAAACAGCAAACTCTTAACTCTTAATTAGCAAAGTAACATCAAACATCCAAAACTATTAGTAATAGTGTAACAACATGAAAACAGTAAAATGGTGATATCTGTGATAGCTTCGAATTTCTATATACTGACTCATGATAGTCGGCTCCTGATAATTAGGTATTACTGGCAGAATCTCTGAGATATTAGGATAATATTATAATACTGAAATTATTCCTACTTTATGCTTCCAGAAGTCTCCTTCGCCTGGATGTAATAATATATAAGTTTAGTGTTGCGGTTTATCGCCTGAAAACGCGCCTTAGTTTATGTGTAATAACCAGGAATCAACAAGTAGCTCCAGGCAACAACGACTTAAAGCAGTAAATATTATGACTATGACTCCTTTAAGCATCTGAATTCAGAGCCAACAAAATACAGTAAGTTTTACGCGCTGCCTCGTTGTTCCTCAAAATATTGATCAGGTATTGGTGACCATCATTATCAAAGTGAGCTGAAACAGAGCTGAACTCTGTTGCGTCTCAGCTGTTGCATTTGCTTATGTAACTCGTTATGTGCAGTTATCTAATCAAACACAGCATGCGTCTCTTTCTGTCACTTCCTTGTCTGCTGAAAAATGGAGGCAGAAAAATCAGCCGCTCGCTCAAAGCTCCTCTTTAAAATAAGTGAGCGACATAAAACCAAATCTGTGCGTCTGAAATGACAGCTGAAAAAGAACGAATCGTTTTATTCCCTTCACATTTATATTTCACTGTTTCAGCAAAATTAATACAATTTGGAAACATTAAAGGCTCCCTAAAAACCATCAGGTACCTACAGTAGGTGCAGTTTCACAACCAAATGCAGAAATGATGTCTGACCAAGTCTTTTATTTTAATTATCCTCGTTTTGCTGTGAAAAAAAGAAAAGTTGTAGCAGTCTGTTAAAAACCTGAGAATGTTATCTAAGGAAAACACGCTGTGCGATTCAGAGCGTCAAAGGACTGACTTTCCCACCTGCTCCTTAGATATTTCAAATATATTCTTTTTCCCTACAATCGTAGATGTTTCGAGGGACGGAGCACGTGTGGGTGCCTTTAATGAAAGATGAGGAGGAAGAAAAAGAGGAGGAGGGCCACAAAGAAGAAAGAGAAAGGAGCCGCTGTCAAACTCGTAACTTTGCCTTTACACAGAGGGAGTTAATTAAGTACCGTAGCTGTAGCACATGGCTTTGAATTAATCTGTCCTCATTACTGTGGAAAAGCTTGTCAGTTTATTCCCATCTTTTCTCTTTCAATCCGTTTCACTTCATTTTTTCCCATCAGCGTGTAACTCACTCACTCACCATTTTTGTTATTTTTCCCACTCTGTCCGTGGAATCATTGCTCATCCAACCAATTTAAACGGATTTCTCTCCCATCATCTTGTCACCTCCAGTTTTAGCTGATAGCTTTTTGCAAGTTAGCCTATGAGTTGGTGTCACAGTAGATTTACTGTAAGTTATAGTTTCCTGGCTTATGGGCGTGTAAAATAGAAAGTCAGAACTTGGCAAAAGGAAAAATAAGCCGGTGCAGAAAATACTCAGCGTACGACGCTGGTTCTCCAACTTCCCCAGAGTCCTGCCCGACTCTCAGGGAAATTTGGTTTGTTTCAAGAATTTATTCAGCTTAGTTTCGCTCTGTATTTTCCACTGCTTGTCCAGTCCCCACCCAGCCTCCAGGGTCTGAGGACCACTCCCATATAACCCCATAACTCACGTATGACACATCATTTGTTTACACTGTCACTTGGCCAAGAGTTTTAGTTTCAAACATTCAAAAACTTACCTGTAATTATCAACAAAATGCAATATCTGGAAATATGAAAGACACCCATACACCCGAGGAGGTGAAACTGGGACATTGTTAGATTGGCCTCAGTACTGAAAGAGAAAGTAGTGCTGCCCACGGAGAGTATTTTTCTTTTATTCAGCCCTTTTCAGACATTAATCTAACAATCTGACGGCTTCTCAGAGTGTAGGCATTATGTATGAGTGTGCACCATTTATACTTTTCCATTAAAGTCCCAATGGCAATTTACTTATCACTTTCAACACAGTTTCAGTACATGCAGTCATGGTCAAGATGATTATAATCATGCCAGTGTCTCCAACTTTAAAGGTTTGCTATGAAACACTTTCAGTCTGTGTCTGACCTCCCAGAGGCCTCAAAGCTGCCAGCAACTCACCAATAACAGTCGTTTTTAAGGCTACCTTGCTGTTGCCTTAAAAACTACTTTATTCTACGATGTAAAATATATTTTATTCAACAAGTTGCTGGAAATATTCCTCGGGGGTTGTGGTCCACACTGACACACAGTCGCATCCTGAAGGTGCTCTATTGTGACAGGTCCCGGGAGGCAGCTGTGTTATCCTGCTTCCAGCAGTTAGCAAAAGATCCTCAGGTCTTTAAACACCACTCACTTGATAATAAGGGGCCCAAAACGTGAAGAAAGTATCCCCATTACACAACCAATCTCCGCGTGAACAACTGATACAAAGCTCTGACCTCTGACATCAACGAGGCATCTTCTCCCAGAGAAATGCTGCTGAGTGGATGTTTTCTCTTTTTCAGACCGCTCTCTGCACACGTTAGAGATGGCTGTGTGGAGAAAGCCCAGCAGATCAGCCGTTTCGCAGTAGATCACATCTGGCATCAACCACTATACTGTATTCAAAGTCACAATCTGATGTTTCCTGATCCACCCTGAACACAACATCCAGAAAAGTCTAATAAGACTCGTTTTTCATTTTTCAGTTTCAGAAACAAAAAAACAGAAATTTGTTAATGGAATAAACTGTTGTGTAGATATTTCTCACAAAAACTGCAGATGTGAGCCTTCCTGTGCTAGAACAGCCTCGGGTTGGAATTGGTCTGGGACGTATGGATGCTTGTATAAAATGACCTGTTAATATATCAAGTTGATGGTTCAATATCTCACTAGCTCAGCCAAAGGTTTGGTTGAATAATGGGCCTGGTGAAAAAGCAATTCAATTCTATTCAGACCAGTTCAGTTTTATTATGGTAGTATATAGAGTACATAGTACCACCTCACAACAACAGCCTGCAACATTCAAGGGACTTCAATTGAAGGTAAAACCCAAAAACTCCAACAATCAGTGGACGACTGTGGGCAGGAGAAATTTGCTCTCCTTCGGTCGACCCAGGCTTAGGGCGGGGCAGCACAGAGATGGGCAGTAATGCATTACTGTAATCTAAATACAATAGATTACTATTGCAAAAAAGTAATTAGATTACTGTTACTTTCCCATAAGCACGCTGCATTACTGCATTACTAAACCGTGATTTTGTGAGAGTGCAGCATGACAGTGACGCACGAGAGTGTGACGTCCGTCGTTAAAAACAAGTAATCAGTAATATAACAGGATTACTTTTTTGGAGAAGTAATCAGTAATAAAAGACTAATTACTTTTTGAGCAACACTGGTGTTGAGGATCCTTGCTGTCATGATATCACATCAATCTTTGTTGGTTTGTTAAGAAAAACAGCAAAAACAAACATAAAATCTGAAACCTCGGGGTTCCACTGGGAAACAAAAACCAGTCAGTCCTCCTTTAGTGAAAGTCCAGAAGCAGTATCTGTGTTGTGATGTGGACCACAGCGGCGGCAGAGGGGATTGTAATTGTGCTGAATGTATTTACATAATTGGTCCGACGTGTCTTTTCCTCTGCTTTCACCTCAACCTCTACTTTGACTCTCATCTCCAGCAGCAAAAGGTCTTCCTGCACAAAGAGCGTCCACTCTGCAGTTATGCAGGCTGATATGGCTGCAGAACGATTTTTATTGGTCCAATAAAGCTGTGGCTTAATAAGTGTAATCTGTCCACCAGCCCAAAGGTTAAAGCCCAGCAATATATCAGTGTCCCATCACTATATTGCTGATGTGTAATTGCCTTGCTGGTGGCTTAATTGTTGAGGTGTACATGGAGATCATTTGGAAATGATCCATCACTTAGCACTGTAATAATGAGTTTCCAATGGTTGCCTGGGCTGAGGCAGCCTCCCTCGCTCCCCACAGAGGGAGTTGTTGAACCAGAGTGCGGCACTGTGTGGTGAGGTGCAGCAGAGTGGAAATGTAAGAGTGAGACTATGTGTGTGTGAAGGGGGATTGTAGGTTGGGGTGTGTGTATATATGTGTGTGTGAGGGAGAGAGTGCTGCTCAGTGCACCATTCCTTATTCAGACTCTATCCCCTTGCGCCTCCTGATTTGTAAGCACAAGCCTGCATCGCACAGAAAGCAGGACACATCGTGTTCCTCATCCATGAAGCAGCATCTCTTCATTTCATTAAGAGAAGAGGCTGAACTCCCTCTGTTCTCCATTTTCTGTCTCTTTGCCGTGAAGCATCAAATAAAGCTAAAGTGCCCGTGTCTTGCAAAAAAAGGGTGAAAAAGGGCAGCGCCACTTTAAGCGAGCTGCCTCTGGGATGCAGGCTGAGATCATTTCGCAGCAGATGCTGGCCTCATTCGCCACCACCAAACACCACTTTCACCACTTACCCGGTGGACACACATCACACTCTGATTTGCAATTTCCACGTTTTTAAATGTCAACCTGCGGTTGATTATGCAGCCTGCTTCGCCATTAAAGGAGCATCTCAAAAGAATTTAAAGCACTCGGAGGGCAAAGGTTCCAAGGTGCTGTTTTTGAAAGGCATCCATTACCATAATAAAGAGCACACAATTTCTCTAATCAAACAAGCCTGCTGTCGCCGTGCGACGACGACACAGCAGGTAATGTGGGCCGTTTGAGCCGAGATTGAAATGACTGTAATGTTGACTGGGAAGGAAGGAAGAAAGAGGGGGAATAAAAACCCATCCTCTGCTGGAACTTCATAATGTGACAGTTAATGATGGATGGGACGTCAGGGGAAAAATGCCATGAAAAGCTTAGGGGCGAGCGATAGTAGTTGCTGCTGTCAGAGTGAAATATTGTGTTGAGCTGTGTCCCCAAAAACTATGAAGGTGTCTGCTCTGATTGGAGCAATTTGCATTTGTTCGATGCTCTCTACAGCAGCGAGCCATCGCGCGGAGACGGCAGCGCTGTAATGAGATATGCTGCTTTATTTTGTTTACAGTGATATATGATAATCAGCCCGCGTTTCCTTACTGTATGTGCAGTCAGAAGTGGTGTTCCTGTAATATTTTCCTACTCTGTTCCAGCTGCAAAAGTACACAATGATTCACTTGTTTTATTCAGCCGAGTGATGCACAGAAGCTGCTGCCTTCGCTGTATAAAATATATTCCAACTCTGCAGTGCGAAAACTTAAAATGAGGTGGGAGTATTACCAGGAAACACGTGCCGGAGTCTGCTGCTCCTGAATTTCATCGCTGTCATCTCTGAAACTTTTTGTCCTAATGTACTCGTGCGTCTCAGAAATGAATAAAAAAGCTAAATGTTTATATATTCTGTATTTGTTACATGTAATAAATATTTCAAGCCTTTGTTTTTATTTAATTTTCATGCCTGTGGCTCGTGGAAATCCAGAATCTCATTTTAGAATATTTTGAAATAGAGTCGGTTGTTATTCTAACAGTATAAACACCGTGTGTCTCCACAATCACGGGAGACTGTTGTCCAGATTACAATCATTAACAGAAGCTGTTTGCTGAGCGCTCTATCAAAGCATATCGACGGAAAGTGAACTGGAAGGGAAAAGCGTGGTAGAGAAACGTGCACACGCTGCAGCGGCGACCGCAGCCTTGACAGGACTGTCAAAAAAAGTGGATTTAAGAACTGAGAGTTTCATAAAGAATGAACTGATGTCAGTCTGTCAAGAGCCACCATTGACAGATGTCTCGAGCAAAGGAGATACCAACTGTCACATTCCTAATATCAACCCACTCCTGAACCACGAGGGTCGTTCCTGGGCTGCAGCAGTGCTTAAAAGTCCTTTTTCCAAATGAAACTAAATGTAGCATCTTTTAGCATTTGGAATTTGAGGTCCTGGAGGGAAAAGTATAGAATCCAAGGTGTGAGACGTTTCCACAGTCTGTGATCATTTGGAGTGCCATGGCATCAGATGATACAGATGGTGATGGTTCATTCAAAGTCAACATGTCTGTGAAGGTTCTCAGTCATCCAGGTCGTTCTAGTCTAAGGAGCTTGGAAAGAAGAGTGCCTGGACTTCTTTACGTTACTTGAAGACGTTTCACTCTCATCAGAGAAGCTTCGTCGGGGTTTGAGCTCACCCGACTGACCTACACCCGTTTTCACACATGGGTTTGTGTGACCGAACACTTTGCTGACCGTGCAGTCAAATGACCAGCCAGCTTGCCTGACCTGAACCACGAGGATAATCTATGCGGTCGTCATTGTGAAGAGGAAGAAACAGATCAAACGACAGCCTGATCGAAGTCACCTGATCCTGGCAGATTGTATCGCTGTAATATATTGTTGCTGGCATTTCTGCTTGTTTTGGTGCATTACATGTTAATCGCCGTGCAGCCATGATAGACACAAATAAAATGCTTCCTCAGACTTTTCCCCTCCTGGGTGAAACAGATTTAACCCTTAGGTTGCCTCACATCCATGCTGATAGCTCCAGTAATCTCCCTCAAGGAATTTGTGACATTTGAGAGTCTTTATATTTATGTCACGATTATTATTCATTATGCCGAGAAAATGATTGTTATTCTCACTGACATGCACGGGAGGAATCGGCGGTATTAACCAATCACAGTGGTTGCAGGTGCTTGGACCAACGTGTAGTTACATTTCTAGGCAGGTGCACGTCTTCATTAAATATTATTCAACTGTTTTATGCACAGTCAGTATATTTCGGTCTCTTTACAGCCAATTGTTGGAAATAAAAACCATGTTAAACCTCCTTTGCTGTCCTTCACCAGCCCCAGTCCCTCACCCACATCAAACCTGCATTAAACCTGTATTTCAGCCTTTACAATACATCTTTATTTGGCCACTGTATGCTCTCTGAACCACGGCTACGTTCTGGTCAAGCCACTCATCTCTCTGTACAATTTAACTGTCTCATTTCTCCACCAAAAAACTGTGGCCATCGCACGAGTGATTTATATCTTCCATGTGTGTGTGTGTGCGTTTCTCTCTCTCTCCCCTTCCTCTGACTTTTCTGGCAGGCTGAAATTGCTTTATTATTCCCCCAGAGTCTGTCAAATCCCCCAGCAGCTACAAACTCATCACCCATCACTGGCTCTTTGTCTGAAAGGAAATAAAGTGTCGGGATTTCCTGGGTGACAGATTTGTGTAATCGTCCTTTGTCCAAGCTGGGGGAACAACTCAGTGGACACAGGAGGAGAGAAAAGGAGAAAAGGAGGGAGAGAGAAGGGCGATGTGACAGGGTGGCAGATCAGTCTGCCTTTTTAAGTGAAAATTGAGTTTCTTTGAGAGGAGGCTCCTCGGGTAGTGGAGGTCTAAGACCTATTCTTTTGACTCCAGAAAAGTAGAAAGTCACCCTTCCAGTCCCTGGTTTAATGCAACACTTTATTATAGACTGACTGGAAAAAGAAAGAAGAAAGGAAAGCAGGGAAAAGCAACATTCGCTGGGACTTTTCTCTCTGCAATCCTGGGTGATATCCAGCAATGCAGATCAGTCATGTGTTACTGCAGTCTTATATTTTTTTTGTTGTTTATTATCTTCATCCTGTAGCTCAGACGAGGAGACGGGTAAGTCAGAGTTTGTGTTTATTGTTTAATAAACTAGGAAATATATTTGGAGGTAGCAGAGCTGAAGATTTTCATCAGGACCGATGATGATGGACAAGATTGGAAAAGAGTGCATCAGAGAGACAGCTCATGGTCATCAGCTTGGAGACAAAGTGCAGAGGAGGGACAGCTGCTGAAGATGGAGCTGCCAGGCACGAGGAGAAAAGAAGAGAAGGAGGACATGCTTGGGTCGGTGTTACAGAGGAGGATGTTAGGGACAAGGTGAGACGGAGGCGGGTGATCCCTAAAGGAAGCTGCTGAAAGAAGAAGAAGGAAATATCCGGACATTCATTTCGTGAAATAAATATTTCTAGTAGAAGCTGCTCCTCTTGTCTTCAGTTTCTCATTTTTAAGAAACAGGTTAGCATTTCATCATCATTGATGGCAGGCTCATATCTGTCCAACATGAGTTGGAGCGATTAGCTTAGCTCGCCATGTGGAGAGGTTGTGGAGGCTTTGGCCTGGAGCTCTGCTTTGTAGCTGTGGTAGTTAAAGGAAAGTTTACATTTTTGGGCAATAGCTTCATGGAGCTACAGCTCATGAGAACTATTGATTACACTAATTATATTATATTATAAGAACTTATTATATACAAAACAGAGTTATAGCAACGGGTATCCTTCTTTTTCTAGGGCGGCCATTCTGCTCTATTTCCAACAAGACAATCCTGGCTGCTTTCTTACTTGTCCAATGGTGTGCCACGTCCAGGGTGACTTTCTGTCAATGAGAGAGAGCTGTGGTTAGATTTTTACATTTCCCTTTAAATCAATTTAAATGCAGCTCCAAACTGTTGATGCAGCTATGGGAGTACTGCGAGTGTGACACATCAAAGGTCCTGGCTAACAGCAGAGCAGATAACAAAATCTGTGAGGTGGAAACCTGATCGCTTTCTTGTGTGGGAAAAAAATCCCAACCACAAGTGCAGATGACCCACATCCTGATGCTGAACTCTATGTGAAAATGGAGGCTGCTAATCCAGAGTCCAGGATGCCCTCTCAAGTCAGATATCCAACTCAGAAAGCCAGAGAAGCCCCACCGACCCCAAAGCTCACATCCACGATGGTGGATGGTGCAAACAGTAGTAAAGCTGTAGAACTTGTAGTCTGTGCGGCAACTGTTATGTATTTGTGACTCAATATAAATAAGCACAGGGTGTGAACGTGCTGCAGCAGCGTGTTTCTGAGAGTAGCGCCGACGTCCAACCTCGGAGGTAAATGTTACACAGCACGCTGTACAGCAACACAGCTGTTCTTTGATTTCAGTGGGACAATGCTGATGGCAGCCGACTCGAGTCCAACTATTTTCTGGAGAATTTGTTGAATCCTGACTCGGTGCCTGTCTGGATTTCTTTATGCGCCTTCGGTGGAGGTTTTGAAGTATCTTCGTTTCCTGTTTCTGCATTTAACATAAACGCGCTTTCTGGTTCACACAGTCTTCTGAAGCTGGTGCGAACAAAGAAAACACGTGTTTCTGTGATTCTCGGATTGCATGTAAGCACTTCCGCCTTTAATAAATGCAACACCATCTTTCTTGTACCATTTGTATTGTGACTATTTTTGTTTGCCGAGCAAACCTTAATTACAATAGGCAGCACTAAGTGACTAAGAAATATAAAAAACTGCAGCTGAGCTCACCAATGACCCCTTGATGGGTGCAGTTGTTCTCTATTATTTTCTGAAAGGTTCGAGGTTAAACCCCGCGGCCTTTCATTAAGAGTTGTGGAAAACTGGGGCGCTTTGAATGGGAGTAATCAACCTGTCATTTATTATGCACCCGCCAGGCACAACTATTGTCTGTGAAAATCACTCACAGGGGAAACAAAGAGGTACAGAAATTCAACTGACTGTTGATAGATGAATACCATGAAGATTTCAGCCAGGGCCAACTTTTTCTCAGCTTGTTGACTCTTCACATGTCAGCCAATTCTCTCTGGGCCCCGAGGCTATAGGAAATAAGAAATCTGGTCCAAGAAGACATTGGAGACAAACTGAAGGACCAGTGTAGTATGGTTTCTCACAACAGGGAATAGCGCCTGCTGCAGCCAACTAAAAATCTACATGTTAGAAATTCCTTTTAAGAATCACATCCCGAGGCAAGTAAGTGTACGAGGCATCCAGTGGAAACAAATCCTTGTGTGCAAATCGGGGGATTGGCGCTGATTCCCTCCCAAAGCTCGGAGATATTATCCGCGCTTAAAAACATCAGCATTTCTCGTCTTCTCACTCATCGGTCTGATTCTGCAGTCCGACTGCCGGGATGTAAGGTTTCACACACTGCAGCCCTGCAGAAACAAAGAAAAACAACGTGTTCCTTTGAATACTCCTATAATCAAGTAAAACTTGAGATTTCGTAAAGTAAACTCTTGTCCTTCCCCGAGGAATACACAAAGTAAATCAAGACTTTCATAATTTATGCTTTGTGATGATTGTTATTCTCATTTATTCAAAGACTGAATTATTGGCTTTGTCTTCTTTATCCACAATCAGTCATCTGATGTGTTTCGGTCGGAGATTCATATTTATTTTCTTGTTTGCTTTTGATTTCATTGTCAATCTGTCAGCTTTCTCAAACACCATGTGCTTCTCATTTTAAAGGCCGACAATAGTTGCAATCATTTTTATTGTTCTCGCTGTCACACATCGAACATTTGTGTAGGCTGATACTGTACTTTTAAGGAAGTCCATATAAATAAATAGTCACTTTTTAAAGGAACTGTTTGTTTTCAGTCTTGACAGAAAATGCCAAGCCAGACCAATGAGGTCAGATTTTCTCATACGCAGATTAACCTTAGAAACTGTGCACAGAACACACAGTATCACGTAAGAGTCTATTAAGTCTTCAAAACACGCAAACCTCAAACAGGGGAAAAGTTGACATAGTTGTCCATGTCCCACTATTGTAAATGCTGTGTGTGAGTGTGTGTGTGGTTTGTATGGTGATGGGCCAGGTCCCCAAACCGATATAGCCATCTAATTTATAAACAAAGATGGACTGCCAACACGTTGATACCAAGTCAGCCCTTCCCAGTGACCACAACTCATCTCCAATGTGTCACTTTTCCAGTGTCACTGGTGTGAATGGTCCTTTGGCCTAGCTTAGCATCCAACAGCAGCTAACTCAGCTAGCTAGCAGCTGACTGAGTGAAGTTACAGAGCGAGTGGAAACGTTTCTGTTTGTCTTTGAAACATTCTCATCATTCTCCTATATTCTGCACTGTCTGTGCGAATAAATGCATCATGTAAACGATTTCTGAGACAAATAGGTGAAACTACACGGTTTAGCCTTTGTTAGCGTAGTCTTCCACTTTGCTGTGTCATAGTTTTTGTCACGGCGGCAGATGCGTGGAGTTATAGAGAAGTGGGCCCAAACGCAGACAATGTGGATGGTATAACAGAAAACGAGCCTTTATTGGTGGCTGAACGAGCTGAAACCTGGAACCAGAGCTGAAGAGAAACACCGGGGATGATACACAGACGATCCGACGAGGACTAAAGGGAAACACACACTATCGAGGAAAGGGCAGGGAGCACCGCTGAGACTAATCAGACAAGACCGGGAGGAAGCAAAAAAAAAGACTGCACTGGCACAGGATACGGATTGCCAAAGTAAATCAGGAAATACATGAACGTAGCGCCTAGGACACTAGACGTAACACAAGGAGCACACGGTTGGCACGATGGCAAAACCTTGCAACAGTACCAAAGAGTAACTGAGGAAACTAGAACCATGAAAGACAAAAACATAAAAACACCATGAAGTCATATAAGAAAACAAAAAGACTCCAGTATGAGAGTATGAGAGTGCACAGGCCCAACATAAACACCCAAATCGCTCTGATTTCAGTTTGTCGCTGATTAGCTTTGGTCGATTTGATGGAGCTACAGGGTTCATATTTTCCTCAGCCAGACTCACAGATCTGATTTTTGCATCTGTTGTGGTCACGGAAACGTTGTTGAGACTCGGACGATAAAGGGCGTTAAGCTTTATTAGTAGAAACATCCACCTAATGAGTCACTGACGTTAGATTTTTGGCGAGGTTTTGCGTAACCGAAATCATAAAGCTTATGCAAATCTGAATCAACCCATTTTTTATTTAGACATGAAGAGAAGCAGGAAATGTGATGTTTTCGAACTCCCCTCACGCTGATATTTCTTTCTGTCTCTTTTCTTGGCTTTTCAGACCGTTGGAGAAATCTAACTTCGGTTCCACGAAGAAAAGACTACGAGATCAAACAAGAAATAAAAACTGTATTCCCATCTTCCTATCACAGCCAGCAACACAGCAGGCACCCCAGGATAAAAAGGAGAAGCTTCTGGGTGAAGCTGTGCAAGCTGTCAAGATCCAGTCATTCCAAATGAAGCAATGCCCGGTAAGAGGATTTTGGTTTATGGGAATATCATCGTGGTTGGGATATTTGTTTGAAAACTGCTGCTTCTTCCAAATGATGTCCCTGGGGACGTATTTACTCATTGATAAAACTTGTTTTTTAAAGGCAATAATCAATAGAGGTGGGCAGGTGACTGGCTGAGCCATTCGAGCAGCTTTATTTTCTTTCTGTAAAACCAGCTGAGTTTCCTGGGCTGTGTATTCAGGATCATTATTGTCTTGTTGAAACATCCACCCTCATCTTCATCCACCTGGTAGATGGCAGCAGATTTGTATCAAGCATGTCTCGGTACATTTTTCCATCCATTCTTCATTCAAATATATGAAGCGTGTCCATGCCGTATGCTGAGAAACAGCTCCACATCATGATGCTCCCACACGCAGCTTCACCGTTGGTGTTTTGGGCTCATATGCAGAGCCTTTGACCTCCAAACCTGGTGATTAATATGGCATCCATAGGGTCTATATTCTCCCAGTATTTCACAGGCTTCACTAAATATTGTTTAGCAAACTTTAAACGCCCTTCAATGTGCTTTTTCTGCCACAGTGGAATGTTGAGTGGGGTTTGTGCATACAGGCCTGAGAGCATTACTTATTGTTTTCTTTGAAACAATTGTACCTGGTGATTCCAGGTCCTTCTGCAGCTCTCCACAAGTGCTCCTCAGCTCTTAGACAACTCCTCTGATAATTCATTTCTGTCTGAAATCTAGTGTGGAGCCTGTTTGTGGTGAAATGAACCTCAGTGCTCACTGGATCCTTCAGCAGTTCTTTGGTAACCGATGCCATCAGTATGTTTCACATCAGAAAGGTTGTGAAGGTCTTGAGAGCTCAGTGGTTTTGCTCATCAGGAGATGTTTCTTGTGTGACACCTTCGTAATGAGACACCTTTTTATAAGCGATCAGTTGGGACTGAACCAGCTGATATTAATTTGCTGTAAGTGTGAAGCTTGTTTTCTAATTACTGACAGATTTCAGCTGGTGTCATGACTTTCCTGTTTTTGTGTGATGGTGACTGTACGTAGGGGGGCTGTGCATTTGACCTTGAGCTTCAGTGTTAGTGACCAACGTTATAGCTGACATTGAAAAAAGTTAAAGAAACTGTATAGCGTGTCTTATGAAAGGCGATAAAGAGGGACAGAGAGCTGCACAACGTTTTATTTTTTCAACAAGTTGTCCTACGATGTCACACTGATGCCATAACAAGCTGACGTCAGCATGTTGTCATTAAAAACATCGTAAAACATCAACGTTTTAGTACGGCCCGTGCTTCAAATATATAAAAGCGACGTTCCTGACCGCCTCTCTCTGCCGTCCTGCAGCAGCTGGGATGCTATTTGTCCCCAACCGGATCCCGACCTTCAAGCAACCATGGGTGGGGGTGCACACAACCAGAGGGTTAAAGGCAACAAGATTAAGAAGTCTATTGTACAGTTGCAGTAATTTTGGTTAAGCCATTGTCTCCATTCACAGTTGTCTGTAGTGTGACTGTAACACAAACTAAAGTAGCTCACTAGGGTGGATCATTACGTGCTTTACAAATCAGGCCTGAATCTCTCAGGCCTGATTTGACCCTGAACTGGATACGCATTTAAGAAAACCGATATATTGGGATACTAAGTCATGGTAAAGATGATATTATTTGCCATCTTGACCTTGACATGTACATCAGCCAATCATAAGAGTCGCTATGACAGCGCAGGTACTGATGTCATCGGGGAAATCTCTTGTTTAGAAACTCTTAAATGTTAGACAGAAACACACACACACTTGGGGTGGGAGGTAAAAACCACCTCTATCAAAATGTTTCACTGTGTGAATTCTTTTAAAGATGATATATCAATAGGAAAATCCAGCCTGACAGCTGTGTGTTGTGAAATAACTCTTTGGAGCAAAGTCAGTGCCATGTAGTACTGAGACTGAATTAACTGGAGGCTGACAAGCAAGTTATAAATACTCTCATGTTGTAGATGCATGCGTGCTTTTATTATTGCTGCCTCCCTCTGTGTGGCTCACTCACTTTGCATTTATGCCTCTGTGCTTGTTTGGGCTTCCTTACTATACCATTCGGGGATTCCTTTGGTTTTGCAGTTCCAATGTCCACAAGCTATTAAAAATGATAAGAAACAAACCACTTTACTCTTTTTCTCTATCTCATTGGGAAATAACTCCACCTCTCTTGGACCCACAGTAAGTCACGGCTACATCTCTGCTCAGGGGTATCGGCAGATGACAGAAAATGGTCAAATATGAGGAATCGAATGAGGTTTTGCAAACTGTTTTTCCTTGGACGCGGTTTCTAATCCTCTATTTTCACCCAACAGTGTGATTAGTCACGACTGTTTATTTGTTGAACAGGTGAAAAACAGAATATAGGGCGAGTCTGCCTGTAATTTAAACAAAATATATATATAACATGTATGTTTTGAGTGTTGGTTTCATACTGACCCTGAAGACTTTTATTAAAATTTGAAAACGAGCACGCCCCAAAAACTGTAAAATGAAACTCCCAAGTGCTGCCCTCTAAAAATACATGTGCAGCTCTTGTCGTTTCCTGAACGGTTCAGAAGGGCTGCCTGTTCCACCAACTTGGTTTAATTACGCTGATGTGAGAAGCCAGCGAGAGCTTGTTAAGCCTCTCTGATTGTTCTCCTCCGGAGTCCTTCCCCTATCTCTCCCCCGACGATGACACTGCCCAGCATCACACCGGCTCAATTATCCGTGAAATATTCTCCCACATGTGTCCTCTGATGATGCATTATAGTGAGAATGACTCTCTGGTTGTGCTTTTTAGCTGTGCGACGATCCCACAGTGTGCAAATATAAAACAGAAGAAGGAAGACCTGCGTGTGAGATTTGGGCGTCTTTTTCTTACCTTTAATTATCCAGCTGATGTTACTTATGGCTGCTTGTTTTTGGTCTTTCTCTCTCTCCTTCTGTGGAGCAGATTGGCGAGTTGCTGGTCACGGTTGCTATGACAACAGCAGGAGCACCGGCGACTGGTGTTAAGTTTGCTTTTCATGGTATAGATTGGGCCCATTGTTCTATTTATCTACAAAAAGGGGTCGGTGTGTTGGACAATAGAAACGTGGCGTAAAAATAAGCTGTGGGCTGCGATGTGAATGGCATCTGAAGAAATTTGAAGAGATCCAGCTTTTTGTTATTCAGTGCCAGAACCACAATGTGATAGCAAAACTCCAGCCTCATCTTTAATTCATGTTTTACCACTTCACAAAAAAAATACACCCAGCTTTTCCAAAACAATCCAGCTCTACAAAAGCCCTGCATGTGTGTTCGAACTAAACCTGCTTCCTTGCTTGAATCAGGACAGGGAAGAAAAAAACAAGTAACAAGAAAGGAGCGGAGCTGCAAACGCTGTCAGGTGACCGAGGTTTTTCATCAAAGGGAGCGCTGTAACTGCCAGTGGCAATCATGCATGGAGCCTCTCCGGAGCCTGTAGGTGGTTGTCAGCGCCGGGACGAGAACTTCGCGGCTCATTCGTCTCCCGGTTGCTCGGATCGTCTCTGCAAACTGGGCCGCATTGCTGGGCACCGACGCAGACATGCAGGATCACTTCAGCTTGGGGACAAAGAATCATTTGCAGTACAGAGACACACTGCTAAGGTTGAACATACGGCAGAAAATATAAACTTGCACATGCTCACACTGTACACTCATTATCGCAAGTTTATGTTTAACTGAGTCCAAAGCAGTTGTTTGGTTAGAGGAGGGGGACGAATCCAGCATCCAGTGATTGATTACAGTATTTGGTCATGCACGCGGAAAAAGAACTGGCATATGTATAATAGCACTATTCTAGTCTCACAGGCAGCTTGAAGCTTCATTGACCTCACATCTGGACCTAAGGCAAACTTTGAAACACCAGTTAACCTACCGTGCACGTCTTTGGGCTTTGGAGGGAAGCAGGGCGCTAAAGCCCCAGGTGGTGCTAACCTCTGCACCGCTGTGCTGCTGATGCACAAGATGGAGATTGAATACATTAGATGCTTTGTCACTGAGCCTAAATAAACACCGTAAAATCTAAAAGTAAATTTAATATTTTCTGTCATTTACAGATATTGTCATTTAAAATCTAGGAGAAACGGCAGTTGTGCAGCTTTCCAGTCCTCAAAATAAGCCCCCAGAGGTACAAAGGTACAGAGCTGTGGAGACCGGGCTTAGTGCAGCTGAACAAAGCATCCGTGTTACGGTCTGCATTGCTTTCCATGTTTTTGCTCTTTTCTAATTATTGTTTCCATGTTCCACAAATTTATGGGTGAACAGGCTATTGCACAATCCGTTCCAGGAAACGCTGCTGCATAATGTTTGTTTTTAACCGCTGTCACCACAACGTAATGACTGTTACCGCACTTATATGCTCATTTAGAGCTGCAAGGTGTCCTTTATTGCAACGATTTAGGTCCCTCAGCTTGTCAGTCTTGTCCAAATGCAGAATAGATTTTGTTTTGTATTCATCTTCACAGTAGTGTTGATGTCATTCATATTAGGACAGTGTTCTGCCACCTAAAACTCAAACATGTGGTAAAACACACTGTGGCCGTTCTTCACTTCTGCTTTCACTCAAAATATTACAGCGGTGAAGTGTGAGTCTCTGTGTGCTACCTTCTCATCTCCATGTAAACTTGATATGCAGTCGGAGCACTCAGCATGTGTGGGAATGCATATGAAGGGATGCAGTCGCTGTGGGAGATTTTTGGCTCTCGACTCCAGACTGAAAGAAGAAAATCACTCTAAAATAACTTTGAGGGGAAGACTGCACAGGTTCATCCAAGTGGCAACCAGTGCAGCTGAATGTTAAAGCCAAATGTGGATGAAACTTAATACTGCACCAAACAATATTTCTTATATTATCAGTCAATCGATAATTGTGTTTGATGTGAAGGAGAGCTCTCTGGTTCCCACGCAGCTGTTTCGCTCCTCTCAGCTCTCTCTCGTAGTCTCTTAGGTCAGGCTAGCTGCTCAGCACAGGGGAGCATGCTATGGAGCCACACATTTCCTGTGAGAGTTGGTAAAAATGGCACTTATCTATATATCTATCTATATATGTTAAACTACTACAAGACTCACTCACATACGGGTGCTTTTGTTCTATGCCAAAGAGTTTTTAGAGACATCAACTCGAGGTTCATTTTCTCACCCAGTGATAATTTGACTTGTCGGTTGAGGGAGGTTATGATGAACTCCCCTGCTCTACTTCCTGAGCCACGACCATCACAGCTCTATTCTGGTGGAGACCAAAACAGAGCTAAAGGGAGACTGAACGGTAACTGTGAACCGTTTATAGTCTGGTATGTACAGTATTTTAGAGGATTGATTCATCTCAGCAGTGTTTTTAGGGAATTTGTCTAAATAAAACATGCTCTTATTTTGAAAAGGAATCTATGGAATATACTGTTCAAAAACATTTTTATCAGTTTTTTTAACAAATGCGAGCGCTTCGATTGCTCTAAGAATGCTTTTTACTTAATAATGTGATTTATGATCAATGCAGCTCAACAATTCACTCCACAGTTGTTTTGTATGAAGTGTTTTCATCATGTTGTGGAGTACATCTGCACCCAAATGACCAAAAATCCATTAATGCCACATTAAACTGCAATTTCTTTAATGTCCTCAGCTTAAATGTAATAGCTTACTTATTCCTGAAAGGGATTGTTTGATCAAGGGCACATTTACACTTCCATTAGCTGATGTCTTTAGCCACTCTGGTGCAGTTTCAAACAATCTGAAACTGTTGCCTAATTATACATCCAGCAGCATAAGGAGCAACATTAAAATTTATTCTGAATCATGTTTATGGCCAAAACTATTTTCTCTTTCCTTTCGGCTCCATATTCCTTTGGGTCTTTACTGCTAAATGCTGCACTATGTTGGGTGATTATTGATTGTCTGTTGTTTGCTATCAGGCTAGTTTTTGTTGTTTCTTTATTCATGGAGCATCTGCTGCTAAAAACCTGACGAGTAAAGCAGCGAGAGTGAAGACAAACAACAAAGCTGTGAGCGTCAAAACCAAAATTATTAGCTGAAAGATGCTAAAAAGCATTTGACAGCTGAGAGGAGCTTTACAGTCAGGTGGAAAGCTCTGCATTTCCCATTACACGCAGTCACTTTTCTATTCTGTCACTGATATAAAAGTTTCAAAAGTGCAACTTTAATAAGAATATTTTCTCTGGCTATGTGCTTTGATTAGCTCGTGTTCCTTCTGTGGTATTTCCTGCTTTGTCATCTCATTTCACCTCCGCGCAGCCCTGCCTCTGCTCTACAGTCCAAATTTTAATTTTGGATGAGCGTCACGAGCACAAATGTGTGGCTGAGGAGGAGAGACGGAGATCAATCCGAGCTGAGGGAACCGAGGCCGAAATCTGGAAAGCAATTCCTGCCGGTCAGGCCAGAGTTGGAGGAAGTAAAAAGCAGGCAACCCAGAAGGTCACAGCTTTTGTTGAAACTGTTGAAATGACATCTATTACCAGGGATCTGGAACACATTACCTTTTGTGCTCCGGGTAATAAACTCGGTTTAGCCGTAGATACGTTTCCGCTGTTTTCCTGCCCATCATGTCGGTCACATTCAAACTTTCAGTAACCTTGGCTTTGCCATGGGAGCTCATCATTAAAACCAGGTTCACGTGGAGCGGCGTGAGACTGTCGGATTCATCCGGTGTTACGTTAAGATGAGACGTGCGTGTGATGACATTTGGCTTAATCGAGGAGCTCCGGCTCACTTCTACATCTGAGAGGGAGAGGAGGGCGAATGTGAGGTGCTTTGTTTGCTTTGATGAATCATCTTTTTCCTAGATTAAATACATATCTGTCTCCAAAAGTGTAATTGACAGCGAGCAAGAGCATTTGAACTGTACCACCGGCCTCACTCTGCCACACTAATAAGCTACATTTCAGCTTTGATGTGCAAGTGTGTCACCTCCTGAGGAGAGCAGCAGAGGGAGGGGACGCACCTTCCCTCTCTCCCTTTTTCCAACTCCTCCACTCACAGATATTATCAGAGTATCTGTGAGACGCCATCTGAAGTGGGATACACACACACACACACAGTTCTGTACATCAAATTATTAATCACCATAACAAGGAATCGTCAGCAGCGCCCACAAACTGGCACAAAAGAAAGTGGCGGTTCTGACTGTGGCTAAAGGAGCGATATCCATAATTAACTGATTGCAGAGATGCCACATGGGACGGGCAGCCTTCCTGACAAATTGCAGAGCATAAAGTGAAGATCAATAGGATGGAAGGAATAAAAGTCACCCCGGAAAATTCATTTTTTTAGTCCGTCACAATGTTCCCGTCTGTGTGTGTCCATCAGTCTTTTCACGTCCCGCCTCTTTGTCATCCTCCCTCATTAGCATGCCTTTTAACGGCGACATATAAATGACATTTAAACATAAATCACAAACATTAACATTTATAAACATGAGGGTTTTATGATGGCTCGGTAATGAGGTTGTTATAAATCCCTAGGCCACAGTTCACAGTGCCAGCAGACGCATAAACTGCAAAGTGCACTTTAACAAGGGCGCAATGTGGTGTCTCGCCACCTCACTGTCCCAAAAGTCATTGACGTCACTGGATGACTGATTTATGGGCTCGTGCTGCAGGTGACACACATATGCATATATTCATATAATGCACATAATGAACCCAGATGTGCAGATTCAGGCTCAGATCCTTCTGAGAAGCCTTAGGCTCGGTGGGTTCTGGGGGAAACGTCCTGTTTGGCTCGGGCCTTTCTGTCTGGAATTTGCATGTCTGTCTGTGTCTGTGTGGGTTTCCTCTCAAAATCAGACATGCTGATTCAGCTAATGGGACGTAGGTGTGGATGTGAGACCGGTGGCCTGTACGGTGTGTACCCCATCTCTCACCCTATGACAGCAGGGGAGGTTTTCTTAAGCGGTTAGGAAAATGAATGGATGGGTTTTCCAGCAGAAGGCATCGGTGTTAACCACAAAGCATGTCTCGCAGCCATTTCAATGCCAGAGCATTTGAAGGTCATAGATCTGTTCCCCCACACTTGTTTTTTATGAATGTGGCATGAACACTGTGCGCACTGAAAAAGTCAGGACCGCAAAGAGCCTCGAAAAACCCGAGGATGTCCCCGAACAACATGACCCTTAATCGAAAATCAGTGACCAAGTTGGGAGTTTCACATCCAACTAATCTGCCTTATCTGGATACATGTGACGAGCACACTTAGAAGCCCTGTCTTTATATTTTTGAATACCTGAGATGAGATGGACCCTTTTTGTCAAAAACGATTTCTCAACTCACGATTAGATCAATGCTGACAATCCTGAACAACAAAGACGGAAAAATCCACAAAGAGTCCGAATGAAAAAAAGTCAGAGACACTGACGTGCACGTCGCAATTAGCCACCGATAAATATGTAAATACATAAATGATGAAGTTCAAATGATGTGGTGACACTACAAAATAACAAAATATTATTTGTAAGGACTGAGATGACATCAGATTATTCGAAAGTCTCCTTTATTTGAAGGGAGGTTTGTCTCGGACTGTTACACACTTTACTTTGAGCGATGTTTGTTCATCTACATTTTTATTTTTTGTTGCCATTATTCCCTCCCCATGTGATCAGAGTGTGATAGATCCCTGCGCTTTAAATTAAAAAACAGACGACCCCACACCTGATTGTCATTCCACTGACTGAAGAAAGTGGAAAATCAGAAATTAATCAGAAAATCGGGTTCTTTCAATCCTGCCAAATGCTGCTAATCCTCCAGGCTTACGCACACCCACAGATGTGCAACGGTTGATCCTCTTCCTCAATAAATAAATTAATGACCCAGGTGTTATATTTTATTTCACCTTTAATTCAATTCTCTTTCTCTGCTTTTGGGAGAAATTCTGATGATGTTTCACAATGATGCATAATGTTAGCAAATCTCAAAGATAGATAGATAGTAGGGGTGCAACGATATTCGTATCGATATTGAACCGTTCGATACAGTGCTTTCGGTTCGGTACGCATATGTATGGAACAATACAACATTTGTAATTTATTTGATCAACTTTCCTTCTGACGATGCTGTCTGTGTTGAGCGCTCAGTGGATCTGCGCTCGACAGTGCAGCCTAGGCGGAGTAGTCGAACGCAGATTCACTGAGCGCAGCACAAGCTAGCAGACAGAAGCTAAGCTCTCCTTGCAACATGGCAAATTGAACCCCCCCCACCCTCATTCAGATCTGGCGTTTGGAACTATTTTGGTTTTCATGTGACGTATGACCCTGAAGGTAAGCGAGTCATGGACTAAAGTAAAACAGTATGTTGGATGTGCCATGCAATGCTCAATTACATGGTGGGAGCTAGTGTGTTAGCGCAGTTAGCTCGTTAACGTGTTGGCCGTCTAGCCCCACGCACGGAGCGATCCGCGGTAGCTCGTTAACGGAGATTTGCCGTGTTGTGGCGTTAACGTCATTTCAGATTAACGCTGACAGCACTAGTGGGAACACAACGAGTATGACTGCACATTTACTCCGACATCATCCTAGTGCAAAGACAAGTGGAAGCAGACAAAACAACAAGTACGCATGCTACAAACTTTACCCGAGTCATTTAGACAGCCGTTAGCACAGGATTCTCCTTATGGGGACCTGATATGTTTAATATGCTGCTGAGAATATAGCCCAGAAGAAGCGTATAGTATAGCTTTTATTTTGAAAGAGCCATTTCTCTGTAATAAACTCTCTTTTCCAAAGATGAGTGATTCCTCAATCAGATATTTATTATTTTATTACTTTTTTGTTTCAGCAACATTAAATTTAAAAACTGTACTTTTGAGTTAAAATATATATTTATAATTTTAATAAATGACAAATTAAAAAGGCATGAACATTTTTTTTTGTATCGAAAAAATATCGAACCGTGAATTTTGTGTATCGTTGCACCCCTGATAGATAGATAGATAGATAGATAGATAGATAGATAGATAGATAGATAGATAGATAGCACTTTGGTACATTTAAGGATAAGTGCTGTAAGAAAGAATCGACGACTACAAAAACAACAGCAATAAAGTGCAGCTTGAATGATGCTTGTACAAGGAAAGCCATTACGGAGTGGGTCAATAGTGTAGGACAAGCAGCCTGCGTATTAAACTGATCATGACATCAAGCTAAAGACAGAAAAGGCCTCTGAAGACTTCCTTTTGGCAGCACTTTATTCATCTGCAGCAGAGCCTTTTCATTAGGCACTGGACATAATAGATGATCCATTGATTCTTTCGCTCTGTGTCACTCCGTCTATACCAGCGCCGTCAAAGACTCTGCAACATTTCTGAGTTTTCGACTGTGGCGAGCGATCAAAAACAAACATTAATCTTGATTATAGTCCACTCTGAGACATGAGAACAAGATCGTTTTTGTCTATTCATCATGCCGCCTCCTCTCTTAGAACCAGAGAACCGGGCCTCGGCTCCTTCTAAGCATTCAGTTCAGATTCTGTTTTCATGTGAAGGGTTAAAGGCAAGCGGAGAGGAGAAAGGAAAAAGGAGAAGATGCAATGAAATTTTGCCACCACCTATTTTCTTGAGTCGTGGCTGCACCTCAACAGTTTTGAGGATGTAATTTTTTACAGCTATGTGCTTCTGTGTGAACTCCCCGAGGAGGCAATAGTGGGCTTGTAATGTACCAGTTTACAGCAAGTACTGAGTGATGCAAGTCTTTATGGTTATATTACCTGTAGATGTTATTTAACTGCAACCACAGCGTCTAAGTGTTGGAGGAAAAGCAGATAGGTCTGGCCCGAGTTCGCCTTACAAACGATGCACGTTGAAGACTCAATTAGAGCTCAAAGAGGCAGCATTCACCGTTGCTAGGTGCTAAATGTTAGCAATCAAGCAAACATAGGACAAAATATATGATGAACAAAAGAACATTTAAATTCATACAAGTATATATAGATATACATTTAAAAAGTGTGTGACATTTAGCTAAAGCTACAGTAAAAACATTACTAGTGAGGTCCTCATGCTTAACTCCAAAGCCAAACTTCATGCTGCACAGCCCACACCAGCTGCCTGAAGGGCCGATGTCAGGTGGGTGTGAAATGCACTGCTGGTGGTATGAAAAGCACAAAAGCAGATGGATGACACGTCAATACTTCTGTGAAAGTAGCTCCAACTGGCTCAGTGTACCTGCCAGTGGCTCACCCCCCACAACCAGCCGAGTCCAATGTTTCACTGAGCACTTACAGTGTCATGAAGAAGAAAAAGAAGAAGAAGAAGAAGACATGTTTGTAACTCAACAACTGCAGAAGAAAAAAGCACTGATGAAAGAAGACAGGGGCGTGTCCAGATGGACGGCATGGGGTGGCACCGCCCCTCCCCACTCATTTAAGTGCAACAGTAAAGTGATATGCACAGTAATGAGTCTATCATTATAATCAGTGCATTAAGTCTAGTTTGTTGCTAAAATGTATGCCTTTAACTTTTAAGGGATCTTAACACTTGTTTTGCCAGTTTGTCAAACAGCCAATAAAGAGAAAATCATTTCAGAATTCTATTTTTTTATCACTATGCCTTGTTCATGGTCCACCGTGCTGATTGGTGGTGTGGTGTACTTTTTGTCCAAAATGTGCACCGTAACTCATTATGCAGGTACAAAGACTTCTCTTTGCATCAGAGTGGTTCGGTGATAGCTGCCAGTGCGTACAGCAAAAGGATAATGTGGATAGAAAATCATTCAATCTTATTAAGTTTCCACTCGCTCTCTAATGGCCACTTGAAGTTGGTTCTAAAAGCTCCCATGTTAAAAAGTCCAACTTAACAGCATTAAAAGGGATGTTTGCAGCCTGGTACATGAAGCAGTTTCAGTCTCTGTAGCTAGTTAACCCCTTTATAACCACTTTAACACAACTCACCTGTTTAAAATGCATTAAGACTTAAGTCACGCATTATTTGAGATGTGGCCACTTTAAGTGAAAGGGACTTACAGTGGCCTTGTTTGTGCTGTCGGTGCCTTTTGGAGCATTGTTTGTGCTCACTATAATAACTTGGTTTACTCCAGGTACTCTCAGCCTGTGTACGAAATTAAAATTGCTGTGTTATTCTTATATCTTTTCATATTTTGCATCTTATTGGCTGGTGTTCCTGAGTGAGTGATGCACCCATACGGTTTCGGTTCATGAATAAACTTGAAACCAAGCTGCCTATTACCAGCTGATAAATTAGCACTTCACACTCCAGTCATGTGACGGACATTTCTGGCTCCAAGCATACATAACATAGCATAACAGTCATACTGTGTGACTTATATATATATAGCTCTACCCATATGGAAAAGATACATATAAATCTTATAAAGTTTGTATCTGTCTTGTGTGAAAACAGATATAAGATCCCTTGAAAAATTCTATAAATGAAACTTGTATGTTTTGGATACTTCCTAAAACAATATATGAAAGTAATGAGAAAGTGGCCACTTTCATGAGTAATCATATCAGCCTTATGATTCACTGCAAGTCTTTTATAAGTGTTTTCCATATGTGTATATCCCAACACATTTCCTCTCAGGGTGCTTTATATTGTAAGTAGGTACCCAACAATAATACAGAGAAAGCCCAGTAATAATAACACAACCCCCTATGAGCAGCACTTTGGTGACAGTGGGAAGGAAAAACTCCCTTTTAACAGGAAGAAACCTCCAGCAGAACCGGGCTCAGGGAGGGGCGGGGCCATCTTTTATATAATGTGTATGATTACTAACTTCAGACCCAGCCCAGCTGTTTCCCTGCTTTAGTTAGTCATACTCAGCTAACTGGCTTTAGACTGAGAAAGGTGTGTTGTTTAAAAATAAGACACAATATATAAACATATTAACATAACCTAAAAAAACGTTTGTGTAAACAACAGGCCGTTACACCATCAACATGTTCAAAATGTCATACAGGTTCAGTTCTTAAATTGTGAAACTGTCAGATTTGTTTTCGTCCTTGTAGCAAAAATGTACATCAAATTACAAAATACAAAACAAACAAAAACAAATGACTAACCAGCTTTTGTTTAATCAGCTGTAGAGAACAGGTCAATCCAAACTGAGCGAAAACATTTTTCATGGTGATGTATAAGTAATGATTTCTAAGTCACTGAGTGTAAGCGATGTTAAATTATGATAGGACTGTGTGTTTAATGACAGTGCAGTAACTCTCATTAACATCTGACATCTGTCTGCATATTAACAACTCATTTAGTCTAAGGAGTTAAAGACACCTAACCGGCAATGAGACATAAAATAATACACGCCGAGTAGTTGAGATTTCTAGATTGTTACAAGAAATTCTTGATTACTTTGTGATATATGGCTTACTATTAATTACCCGTCAAGTAAAGTAGAGCGATGGATTAGCAGACCTTTCTTTCTTTCTTTTTTTTGGTCATAATTCAAGACAAACAGAAAGGAGACAAATGATTTGATTTACCAGAGTTCAGTTAATATTCACATCCATAAACCTTCTGAGGTATCGTCCATAATGTTAAAATGAACGTAGAAAGCTATTGGCATAATTACAGCCATATTAACATTATTAATTAAAATGTGTTGGGTTTTTTTAATTGTCTGAACCCACCATAAATCAGAATAGCTGTAACAGATGTGATAACAGAGCATGTAGCAGTTCACCAGTTAGCGTTAGCCGCTCGTTTGGCATACAGATGTGAATATTAATGTAAACATGCTCTGCATTGACAATGTTGTGTTTGTGTTGCTTTTTTGTTTGTGTTACTCGTGTATTAATTACGCAACGGGGGGCGAAATTAATTATTCAGCATTTATCTTATCTGGAAACCTATAAGCAGTGTATAAACTCACATACGGACTTGATTGTGTAGCTTTTGATTTTGTTCTTTTGTTTAATTTGATTGCTTCTCCTGATTCGTTTCCAGCTGGGTCTGCATCTCCTAAACACTCTGATCTTTGTCCCGCTGGTTTGTGTTCTTTTCAATGCTTTTTAATTGGATGGCGGCCATTTTTTTTTCATTGCGTTCCACGATGCTTTTAATGCGCTGCTGTTTCTCCTTGAAGACATTCACTGCATGTTTTTGCTCTGCAAGTTTAGAGTCGCAGCACAGCACATGAAGACTGTCTGTTGGAGATGTTCACGTTTGCAGAGCATTGTTTACAATCCTGTAAATCTTCACTGATTGCTGCTATCGTTCAGGTAGGTGGTTGGGTCATGTGTATGTATGTTGTGTGTATATATGTGTGTGTGTGCATGAATGTGTCTAGTAGCCCCGCAGCAATTTCACCCCACGTTAGATGTGATGGATCAGCCACACGCTGCCACACACCTTAGAGCTGCAGGTGTAAAAAACAGTCAACACATGTATCAAGGAGCCACAGAGAGCAGCGTGATTCTGCAGGGCTGATGCAAGACGACAAGGGAATAATAATGAAACACAGCTGCTGTTTTGCCACTGACCTGGATTGATACAGTACAAAGAGAGACACAGACGAGCTCAATCCTCCAACACAGCTGGTTCTCCGCTGAAACAAGCTGCCTCTAATCCCATTTGTCAACTGCAAAGATGCGCTTCGATTTTAGGGTCGTGGCGCCCAACAGCAAATTCAAACGCGTCTAAATGGCAGCCGTCACCACTCGGGATGGCTTTCCAGATGCGCGTGTTTTCGCGTGTAAGCCCAGACATATAGGTCAGCACAGTTTACGAGCGATGTGCTTTGGACTGTCAGCGTAGCTTACTGTAATAAGACATCACAAGCATGTGCACGGCGCATACAAACATGAGTTTATCCCCTTTCTGCCACAGAGGCCTCAACATTAAAAGGGGCTCGATCGCTCACTGTACATCTCTGCCTTTGTGCGTGAAGGCAGCATAAATAATACACATGATCAGTTTCCTTATTGTTTGTCTTTGATGCAGCAGCAGCCTCCTTCTGTCAACCTGGCTTCTCTGCCTCGTCTTTGTTGGCTTTGATGCACATTTAACGAGGTTGTACTCAGTCGTTCGGCATGTTAAGTGGATGCCACTGTGCGCTGTATACTCAGTGGATTGTGCGAGTGAGTCTTGTGTACTGGGGGACCGCTGGGTTTTGTTGTTGATGTGTCTCTGTCCTGGCAGTGGCAAACAATACCACAGATCTGTGTGAAGAAGGAGTCCAGGGTGCCTCTTTTGTGAGAGCTTCACCCTGAAACAGAATTTTTTAAACTATCCATGCTGTGATCTTGGACTTTATATTTCTCTAAATAAACAAGCTAGTTTTAGTTGTTGCAAACTGAAATTAGGCGCTAATCTGTGATCGACGCGCTGCCTTTTTTCCTCTGCAGAGACAGATTAAAGCTTTGGCTCTTGTTTGCTTGCTGGGCCTGTTTACACTGTCCAAGTTCTTTTAAAGCCTCTCGCGTTTTGTGCAGATCCCCCCTTTAATGTGTTTTCCCTGGCTGAGACTGTGGCACAGAAAGCACACAGATGATAACTGATGATAGGAGCGTGAGTCATTCCATGACCTTCCAAGCATTCAACTCATTTGACTTTGATGTGTAAAGTAGACCAATGAATGGAGCAGCGGCTGCGCTTTAATTTTGGTCTAAATTACAAACTCGAATGAGTAAAGCGTTAAGTGAACAAAAGCAAGGTGCAAGGGGCCCACTCATTTTCCCGTGACACAACAGTGCCACCTACTGGTGTCTACGTGTGACTATGTGTAATTGTGAGTCCTAGGAAGCGTTTGATTTTCTTCCTTTCACGTTTTTTCTCTAATGTTTGTTCATGAGTGTCTCAATGCTTCTGTCTGTGCGCTAAAACTCCACTTTACAAAGTTTTGAAAGCATGTAACGCTCTGTGTTGTGAGCACTCACTGCTTTCTTTGTGTTTTTCACCCTGAAAAAATCTGAAGTGCTTAAAGAAAATTCCCCCTGATTGAAATCGAGAATCTGTGAATATGTGCACATGCAGTATCTGCACAGCGTGAGTTCAAAGGTCAAGTGAACTCTAATAGATTGATTAGAAATAGGATGCACAGATGGGGATGGGAGCACGCTGATTGATTGACAGCCTTTAATTGTGCAAACAGACGGCGCTGCCTTTTCATGAGACCTTCGATTTCATCATATTCTGAGGCACACGTGGGTTTGTGTCGAAGCATTAGTGTGTTTGCACATTTAAAAGCTTAATTAATCAGCGCCCTGCTGTTCCCTCTATCCTCTCTAACTTTGCTATCTGTAAGCTGAGCTAATATAACTGGACTTTGGTGGACGATGACTTTTTTCCTTCTTTTTTGTTGTAGTTTTGCCTCGATTACACGATCAACATGTGATCGAAGAGCAGACTTCCAGCTCTAATTCCAGGGGTTTAACAGAAGTATTGCTTTCAATAAAACACTTTCATCCCTATAGACAGATTTAAATCCACAATCTCTTCTTTTCACCAAGATTTCCAAGAGCTGGACACCACGGAAAGGAGGGAGCGACTTTTAAGGAAAAGTCACGTGACATAAATAAGGAAACTCTGAAGTTGAGCTTCGTAGGTGTTCACGTTTCACCTGAAATATAATGGAGTGATACTATTATTAACTGTAACCTCTGAACATCAGTGAATTTCTGATTGCAAGTTCAAAAATAAACCCATAACTGAAAGTCCAAAGAAGGCAGGAAATCACGAGGAGTACTGGGAGATGTGTTCGTAGTCGAGCAGCCAGTGACAGTGACAGCCAAATGCCTTCCTGTAACTTTCACTTGCAGTGCTGTTGCTAGGCTGCCTAAATTGGCCTGTTGTTTCCTCATCAGTCAATGTTACTGTAACAAGAGCAACGCATGCAAATCATTGCCTGGAGCAAGCAGAATACAGTTTTCCTCTTATCTCTCTTCACTGGTCCCCAGATTCCTGGTAAATGAGATTAAATCATCACGAATCAACAGTCTTCACAGCCTGAATCTTATTATGTAATGATTGAAAACCTATGAAATCCCTTGATGCTGTCTCCATCAGGGAAATGTCTTATCAGGCACCAAGCTTCACTCCCTGTGCTTCAGATGTGTGCTACTTTTGTCAGCCAAACACAGTCACTGAAATGTCATTTATTCCACATGCTGATCTTTTCCCTCTCAAAATCAATACTGCACACTGTGCTTAATTCAAAGAGGCAATACAAATGTTTTTGTCTTAACGCAGAAATCGCTTTCCTCACCAACAGACCACATGAGGCTTCAGCACTGTGTGAGGAGGTGGTATCAGGTGCTCTCTTCCTTCCTCTTTACCTTCAGTTATGTCACCACTAACTGCCACCTCCAGAGCTTCTCAGAGGATGCAGGCTTCGTTGGACGTGGACCTGAGGCGAAACGATCTTGAGCATAGGAAGGTTATCACACACTCACTCTCATCTGGTGTAACTCGACAGCCTGCACATCAGCACCAGCGTATCAAAACAAGATGTTGGTTGATTTCTGGAGAAAGCCAAGCTCATCGGTGCGCTCGGTCTCGGCTTCCTCCACAGAATTTCTCCACAGGTTGGACTGGTGCAAATTGCCAGGTGATAACAGATAACACTCGTACTCTGCTCAAGAAAGGCCAAAGTTGGCTCCCTCTGCTGGACAGGCTGAGCTCTTCTGAGATGTGCAGGACAGTACTGAAGAGCTTTCATGACGTAGGTCCTTCATCTCCTCAGACTGTATAATACCCACACAGGATAAAGGTGTTTTAAAAATGCATGTGTGTTATCATCACTCTCACTGTGCTGTATGTACATATTGTTTTACTTTATTTTACATTTTATAGAAACCATCTGTACATAGTTTAGTATTGTGGCCATTGTGCACTATTTGTACTTTATATCTCTCATTCACTGCTTCTTCCTCCTCCTCGTGCTCCTGTAACAAGGGAATTTCCCCAGTGTGAGATTAAATAAAGTCTATTTGATGTGATAGACATAGAAATAAACATTAATCACACAGTGTTTCAGGTATAGAGTAATTACACCATCAGCTGTTGGTTGATTTCCTGCTAGCCTTGCTACAATAATAAACGGGTTCTTATGTCGCACTTTTCTATGCTGGTTGAGCTTCAAACCCTTTGGTGCAACATGCCTCGTTCACACTTAGATTAATGTAACAGAGAGCAACTCTGGGTTCTTTATTTTGCCCAACGATACTTTGGCATGCCAGGAAGTGAACCACCAACCTTCCAGTCAGAGGATGGCCAGCTCTACCTCCTACTGAATTTCCCGGAGGATAAAGTTTCATCTAATCTATCTAATCTGAACCACAGGCAATGACCAGCAGATCACAGGCATCCAGTATCTTTTGTTGATGTCATATGAATATGATGTGATATCCAAAGTGCGATTTACCTCTGAGAAACGCTCCTCCTCTCCTCGTATTACTGACCTGCTGCCAATTAACCTTTTAAAGCTACGATAATTAATTAGATTTGCAAATCATTGCATTCTGATATTATTATTATTAAGTCACAGACATTTAATCCCATATTATATTAGATATTAGAGAATAATCCCACACTGGGAAAATCCACGTTACAGTAGTTCACCGGTCAGGAAGAAAAGGGGAATTTGGGCTCTAGTTGTTGTCTGCGTGTCTTGGGCGGCTCTGCTTTAGTGTTTCTTTGAAATAGTTGAAAATAGCTGCCTGCCTAATATAGAGAACAACATTGGTATTCTTGATACAGTGCACTGGGCTGCTGGGACACGCTGGGTCCTGATATTGCATGTACTGCAGATAAGAATAGTTAGACACGTACCACTCACCTAAATGTTATTGCAAACCAATCTGTCTCCATGGCAAAAGCACTCCTGGTGGCAGTGGCCTTTCCCTTTTTCATCAACAGCATGCACTCTAATATATATACAACAAAAACCAAGGCAGCTCCAGGGATGTCAGTGTGATCGAGCATCATTGGCAGAGGACGTCTGACGTGCAGAGACGCCGCTCGGCGGCCCACAGGTCCAAACTGGATGTGCCACTGTCCTCGTGCAAAGCGGCTCGCGGGTTACACATCCACGTCTTTCGTCTGTGTTTGGGAGGACGTGAGCAAACAGAATTGTTTTAAAGAGTTCCCTTTTTTAGATCACAGCAGTGTCTTTCCTGAGTGGCATGCATGTGCTGAGCGTTGGTGTGTTATTAAGCATGATGACTAAAGCCGGAGAACACCCAGTTCTCTCATCAGTTCATGTTTCCGATGCGCCTGTCTGTCAGTGTCACTGCAAAGAGACATGCTTTCCTTCCTCCTGTTGCATTACAAGAAATGCGCTGCTGTGTGAGAGCGGCACACTGAAATAACTGCCATTAGGACCCACACACTCTAACCCCGATGGCGAATGCATTATAGATGGCCACTTCACAATGTGTCAAATCATATCTTGATTTGCATGTGTATCACACATTTGATCTTCTTCAAGCAGGAATAACAACCAAAGCAGAGAGATCTGAGAGATTTTCAGCGCTAGAAGAGCGAGAGACATGGAGCTCAGCACTAATGAAGACGTCTTTCTGCTGAGGTTCAGAAATGATGTTGGGCTTGTGATGTTTTCCACAGCGAATGTGTTTGTGCTACAGAGCAGACTTCGCCTGTTCAAATGAATAGCAAAGGATGCTTTGCAGTGAGCGTGTGCTACTTCCCTGACTTTGTTTTTCAAACCTAAAATGAAATATCTGCAAAAGCCAGTGTTTAACAGCGATGACACCTACACCTCTGTAAATGCACAAAAGCCATCTGTTAAGTCCGTAGCAATGCCGGCAGTCTTGTATCCAGAGCACATCGAAGCACAAGCTGTGGGAGTGGTAATAAGCCTCTCAGCGTTTGCCAACACTGTTGTGTTGTACTTTGTACAATTAGTGCAGATAATTTCATTCATGGTTTAGTCTTCTGTCTACAGGAGCTTTCTTGGAGCCTGCCAGGAGGATTTACTCTAATCTATGGGTCTGTCTGGGATGCTACCTGGGTGCATTGTGACAAACGATTAATGCACAGCCGAATGTAGTTCTTAGAGACACTGGTCAAAATAAAATAGAGTAAAACATACAGTGAAAGACCAGAACACAAATCACATACACACTAAGAGCAATTCGCCTGTTTAACCATTTATGTCAGAGAGCAGAGCTGTCGTGGTCTGGGTGGTTTTCCACAGCATCAGCTCCTCCCCACTGGGTGGAGTCTTTGTTGTTCCTCACCTGATGGCAATCATACCAGCAGTATTTATGACCGGCGCACTCAACTGGTCGTCGCCAGATTATCTGCCAACTTTAGTCAGTTCTCGGCCTCACGTCAATTCATTGGTGACTCATCATACGTATTAATCGTATCTCTGTTTTTCTCGTCAGCCTCGGAACCCCACCTACCAAGCTCTCCTGGATACCAGTTTGCTGCCGCCGGAAATCACTCTCCGTGTCGGAGCTGCCACTCTTTCCTGCCTGCCTCCCTGCATTGCATGCAGCACCCACCTGGACCTCTCCTGCCTCCCCTCTCCACGCAACCCTCACCTGCAAGTTTTGCCCTGGCCCGCCACAGTTTCCCCTGCCCAGTACCTGCACTCCATATCCCTGCCATCTAGTTATTATCACAGTATTTTCTCTCGCCTCAGACATCTAGTTTATGTTCATTGATTCTAGTCTGCACTTTCTGTTAGCTTTTGAACATTGTAAAATAAAATCTCGTTTCGTTACACTTCACCCCTGGCCTCCGGGTTTGAATCTGCACTTGAGTTCATTCCATTTCCACGGGCCACTGCGCCTGACAAGAGCGTGGCGTCGTCTTCAATCACAATTATCTTGAGTTTGTCTAGTCCAGCCTCCTCACGTTACCCTCCAATAATCCTTCGACATTTCTCACACCTGAGTTTTTTTCCCAACCTAAAATACCAACATCGTTTTCTCATTTATCTGGACTGTAAACAGGCTTTTATGCTTCTTCGATCTCACTGAGCACGTAACCAAAATGAAACATAAACCTTTAAACTGAGGACAACCGTCTCTACCCAACCAACCCGGTTACCCGAGCATTTGTATTCCACCGGTTTCTTTACAGTTCAACATACTAATTAATCCTGTTTGACAAGCAGACGGGATTATTGCGTTTCCAGTCACACTCTGATCAACTCATCCAAAGAGGCTACACACACTCCAACGTGTCCGGCTAAGTGTGCAGTGTTTGCCTGTCCCAGTGGGATGGAGCGTCTATGAATTTCCACTCCTGGAAATTAGTCGTAGTTTTACTATCTGTGTGCACACTCGCATAGGCCACAGAGATTTCAAGAATTTATGTGAAGTCCTGATCAAATTTAAACTGGTGGACTGCTCGTACTGGGACTTTCTGCCCAGTCAGCTTTTTGATTGGGAAACGTCCTGCCAACTTTCTTTACAGCAGCGATTGTATGTCAGCGCCAACAAGAGAGACAAAGTGTATGTGTACTCAATGTGTAAACACTCTGCTGCAACTTTTCCACTGACGGGTCAAAGAGCAAAGGGCTGTTTGAGGCCGATGGCCGTGGGGGGCACGTACTGTCCCATCTGAATCTGTTACAACCCTTTGAAACCTCTGGGATTCACCAGTTAATTCCCAAAAGTTTGAATCCATCTAATCTGCTAACCTGACATTTCTTTATTTGTTAGTTGATTTATTTAAAAAATGCTGGAATGATGCTTCCATGAGTTTAATCCATAAACAACATGTTTTATTTCATGTTCTACAGCTTTATTATGTAACTTGTTTTTTACATTTTTTATTGTTTTTAAGTGTTTTGGTGTTTTTAACTTGTATTGATATGCATCAGTTTTATTTATTTATCTCTTTATTTTCAAATAGCTGTACAGCACTTTGTTTGAAAGCGCTTCATAAATAAAGTTATTATTATTACTAACTTAAGCAAAGTGTTTTTAACAGTAATTTAGTCAAATATTAAAATGCTTCTGTGAAGACTGGTAGCCGTTACAAATATTTCTATAATGTAAATAATGTTTTCAATCGTGATCCTCAAAATGACATCATTACAGTGGCATCATCTCACAAGCAGCTGCCGTTATATAACTGTCAGGTTGGTGATATTGCCCATGAACAGTAGCTCCCAGCAGAGTTTTCAAAAATGAAAGCCAAGGAGGGCCCGTCATTTCTGACTGATGGTGGAAGGCTGAGCCAAGCTTTGGAGATGTGATGGCTGCTGAATCTCTTCCTGTCTCAGTGACACTGAGGGGGCAGTCTGGGGCTGTTTTCTAACTCCACTGTTAGTCTCTTTTAGTGTCTTAGAGCAGCGGTCCCCAACCCCCGGGCCTTGGACCGGTACCGGTCCGTGAGTCGTTTGGTACCGGGTCGCGAGAGTTGAGGCTCAGGTGTGAAATGTCTGGTTTTCAGGGTTTTTATCGGTTTTCAGCGTTATTTTGTTATCGTTTTGATCGTTAACTCTGTTTCCCTGGGTCTTTTCACGTGTGTTATGAATAAATCGTCTTTTTTTCGGTACCAGTACTAGTTTTATTTTGTTGCATTTATCTGCGACACCTTAAAGGCCGGTCCGTGAAAATATTGTCGGGCATAAACCGGTCCGTGGCGCAAAAAAGGTTGGAGACCGCTGTGGTAGAGTCCAGCAAAAGTAAAGGAGTGGGAATGTTCTAGCATTATTCCCTAATAAGAATTAAAAAAGAAAGTCAGCATGAGAAGCAGAGACTGGTGCATGCTCTTTTTATGGGGTTTCTGGGGCAGCTGTAGATCAGAAGTTAGAGCGGGTCATCATTGGATACTAATCAGAGGTTTGGTGATTGATCCCCGGCTGCTCCAGTCAGCAAATATCCGTAGGGGAAGATACTAACCCAAAGTTGCTCTCTGATGCATCCAGAATCGTCAATGTTAGATAGAAAGCTCTTAAGCATAGAAGGTTGGGCGTGTATGGATGGGTTAATAATAGATGCTGTATATACAGTGATGGTCAAGTTAAAAAAAAGTAATTAGATAACCTTTCAATAAACCTGCCAGTCCTATTTTTTGCAAAATCCTTCATATAAAATATAATCAAATGAAAAACTCTCTTTTAAAAATGCTCGTTTGTCATTGTGTCATGAGACACTCTCACAAAATCATAACCGCATGTTTGGATAATGTGGGGATTCTTGTTTGTCGCCTATGTTGTCAACACTTGCACGATGTGGACATACAACAGTTAATCTCTCTATTTTTAAACTACTTTTACCATTTCTCTCACATTTCAAAATAATATCAGGGAAAGATGGAAGGTCAGAATGACACCCAAATGAGTCTTTAACTTGTTTTAACAGGTTTCATTAAAAACTGCCAAACTGTTAACTCAAAGCCTAAAAGGATTTGAGTTCATTTGATCGTAGATTTGGGGTTGATGTCCACCTGAGCAGTTTCCCTTCCTTTTTTAACCTTGAACAGCCTGAAACATGAAATAACTACAAGAATATTCACATTTTTTTAAAACTTAAATGTTTATTGAACCTTCTGACAGTTTTTTTTAGAAAGAGAGTGCAATTAAACATCAGTTTTCACATATGGATCTTGATTTTTCATATTTTTGCTACATTTGTTCCTTAAAAATGTGCAACTTATTCAGATTCATTCATAAGTGGACGAGAGATGAGAATATTCTGAATATTTATTAGAATCTGTTGAAATGCTACTCGGCATCTAATGTCAGCGAGCGGGTTAGATAATAACCTTCTCCCATTGGAGGGAGAATTAAACAGAGATTTTCCTGGAGCAGTCGGGACAGTGACCCCCAAACTGAGCAAGTGGCTTCTGTAAACCCCAGAGTGTCTTTGTAAGTCTGGGATTTAGTAACTAGTTTTCTTGCCCTATGAGCCACATCTTAGTGGAATATCTCAGAAACAAACCACAGCAAATTTCTCATTTATTTAGTATCAATATTTTTAGTTAAAACTATGGTAGTCTTAAGATTTCTTCTTTTTTACCTGAGCAAAATGTCCTCAATATTACTTTGTAGACCACATAAATTAGTGTGTGCAGACTGACAAATATGTGTTTAGTGTGAGCGCTCAGTCTTTTATATCATGAAAGGATCCTTATGATGACAACTGTGATCAAACGTGTCATCTCACAACTGTGTGCCGTTATGAAGCTGTTGGTTTGTTGATCCTGCCCATGAAGAGGATGCTTCCAGTCGAGTTTTCTACAATGAAAACTAAGAAGGGCCTGTCAATTCTGACGGGTGTTGGTGTAGTCAGTAGGATCCATTCAGAAATGGTGATGGCTGCTGCCTCTGTTCCCATCTCGGTGACACTGATCGTGGCCTTGTGGGATGCCTGTGGGAAAAAATAAGAAAGCGGGCAGATCAAAGCTAATTTCTCAGAATTCAGTTTAACCAAAAGAGTAGGCATGCTCTAGTCCTGTTCCCTAAAAACAAGTAAAAAGGAAACTTCGCCCACCTTTGATACTTTAAGTGGAAACTTGTTTGACACAGCAGAGAAATCCGCGGTGTTTTCAAAAGCACTTGTGATGCCCATTTCTTGCAATATATTCCTCAAGGAGGCATTAGTGGCAATGGAAAATTTTGGCATATAAAGTTCCACATACCTGAGAAACAGAGAAACCATAATTATACAGTTACACTGCTGGTGGTTCCATCTTTTTCTAACTGGCTCAGCTCAATCTTCACTGCAACAGTCTTGAACAACACCCGCATTCCTGCTGACGCCAATCCGCCAGTGCAGCTTACACACCACCTTCACATCACTCATGAGGAAGCTTGCACGATACTTTAGCTCTCTTGCTTGAAGCTGGAATTGTTTCTGGGTCATTGACTTAGTGTTTTGATCTTTTCTTTACTGCTTTTGTAAGAAATGGTTTTTGTTTCTAGATTTTGTTTTCAGTACTTGGTAATTGTGTTTATTATAATCCTTATATCAGCTTTTGCTGCCTTCCCTGTGTTTCCTGTGTGCAGCTGTTAGGTCTCCCTCACTGTAGGTTGGTTTCTTCCCTTTTTATTTTGCCAGTCTCTGATCCCACCTGCTGTATGTGCACATCCTTACTACTTGGTAGTGTGTTTTCCTTGCTCCGGATTCTCTTGGCGATAGCGGGGTGTTAATCAGCCAAAGACCTGTCTCATTTTGGTTCAGCTCTCAGTTGAGAGGTGTCCCATCACCCTTACCATTAGCCACACTGAGGGTCTTCACCACTTACATCGGCCTGCAGCCAAGCCGCCTAAATTCTCTACATGATCATCGGCCTGTAACAGCCACCAGAAGGTCTTCTACACCTTCGTTGATCTCTGGCTGTGCTGCCAGAGGGTCTTTGCAGAGACCCTCAGCCTCCAAAGGACAAAGCTTTCAGTGGTCTCCTATCAGACCCTCCATCCCTATCATCCAGATTCATCTCAGCCACCAGGGTTGATTTGTTTCACAGCCAGCCCCTGACCTGGCTTCCCACTTCTGCTGGTTCCGTGGCCAGCACCCAGAGCTGCTCCACTCAACACCACTCAAAGAGTTCTTTAAGTCTCCCCTTTGCATTTCCATTCCTTCTCATGAGTCCTGCATTTGGATGCACATCCTGTCAACTACACTGGCAAATTGTGACAGACGCAGCCTCATTCTCCCAAACCAGAGGGTGCATTTCATTTGGGTGCAAACCACTCCAGTGCATGATGAAGGTGACACTCTGATGAAGCCAACAGTATCACATCGTCCACAAAAAAATACAAATACGTCTCCTCAGTCACTTCTCCAAGTCAACGAAACACACGTATACTGGAGGGTCAGCCTGCCATGATACCCCAGAAGTCCTGCAAAGGGTAACAATCTGGTTGAAGGTTCAATGATTGCCAAGAGCCTCCTTTCCAGCAGTGTAATAAAGCTATAACTTGTTTTTTTAAATGCACAGGCGATATAGGAAACGCTCGGGTCACCAGACTCAAAGTTCCTCAAAGTGCTCTTTCCATAACCCAAAAATATCCCCAGTCCAGGTCAGCATTTCTTCTGCCCAAACATGACCCGAGCCCAGCCCTGCTTTCACATTTATTCATGTAATATTGAGATATTTCAGTGTTACCTCATCATACCAAAACAAAGAACACACTTTTCCTCGGTTTGGGTTCTGTTAGTACACGTAATATACAGTGTTGAACTTACACAGTGTGCAGATTTATACTAATCAAACACAGAAAGTTGTTCTACTATTGCAAAATGATCATTTTGACTCCACAATCCTACAAGTAGCCACATCTGCAAATGTTTCTAGCTTGTTGTGCATCTGATCATATACAACATTAGATTATTCTACATACAATGGGAATTACTTTTTAACCTACATAAACGATGGCACAACACGTAGCATCAAAACCTGATACACAGCTGCCCATTGCGCCTGTTTGCTTCTTTAGCCGTCACAGTTGTTGTCTGAAAGCCAACAAAGACGGATTTTTCTTTACCAAGTGGATCATCACAGCCTTGCCGTGTTGGTCCATTTCACCGACTTTTATGGTTACTATTTTTATTGTTTTATTTTCTGTTGTTACAGACGGGACAGACATGACTGGGGGGAAAAAGGGAGAAAGAAAGATGAAGGAAAAGAAAAGCAGGGGGGAAGAGGGAGAGTGAGGAAGGACACTTAAAAAGAAAAGAAACTCCCGGATCACCTGCTGAGAGAGAAAAAAAGAGAAAACAAGCAAAACAAGAGAGCAACATAATAAACACAACACCATCGCATTAATCTAGCTAAGTGTAAATAACAGTAAATACTAAATATTGAATTTTGTTGTGCAGTGCGGCGCACAATGTGCTATGAGGTAGTAGCCAAGAAAGGTGTAGTTTGTGTCTGTGAACACCCGTGTGCACACCTGTGTGGATCAGCACGCTTGTATTCAAAAAGCTAAGGAGCTTCTTAGACTACGATGACCTGGAGGACTGAGAACCTTCACAGGCATATTGTATTCAAAAGGTTTCTCCACATAACGATCTGCTAGAGCAGGGGTGTCGAACTCCAGGCCTCGAGGGCCGGTGTCCTGCAGGTTTGAGATCTCTCCCTGGGTCAACACACCTGAATCACATGATTAGTTCATTACCAGGCCTCTGGAGAACTTCAAGACATGTTGAGGAGGTGATTTAGCCGTTTAAATCAGCTGTGCTGGATCAAGGACACATCTAAAACCTGCAGGACACCGGCACCTCGAGGCCTGGAGTTCGACACCTGTTTGCTAGAGGGTGTGGGGAGCTATAGCCCCGTCCCCCAGGGCAGGCATGGAGGAGATCCAGGCCCCAGACATCTACATGCCCCCAGAGTGCGAGAGCCCAAGGAGGACCGCCGGAGGGACATCCGAGCCACCCTCCTGGGAAGAGCTGAGGAGAGCCACAGATGAGGGGTCACCCAGCAGCCACAGAGCAGAAGCCAGAGGAGGGCTGCTCTGCCGGCAGCCAGCTGTGCCAGAGTGAACTGAGCCCCAGGCCCAGAGGCTGGAGGTCTGAAGACCCCCACCCCCCGGAAGGGGCCCGACTGAGCCATGGGTGGCAGGCCCTGCCATGCAGCCACCGGGAGTGAGCCGGTACATACCCAAGCACCCCAAGAAACAAGATCCACCAACGCACCTACGCCTGAGGGCATCAGCCACCGGCAGGGAGTGTGGTGAGGGGAGATAGGCCTCCATTCTTTGGAGGGGCTGAGATGTTCCCAGAGAGGTGGAGTCTGAGACCCGACCTGACGCATAGACAGACAAACAGGCACACACAGACACAAACTTGCATTCCCCCCTCATGCACACATATACAAACACTCGGCACTCAACCAATGTGGAGACAGACACAAATGGACACTGTACACACAATCACACTCCCCAAACATAGTCTATACCCCAGGTCCAGGTACCCTCGCCCGCAGAGAAGGAAACTGCACCTTGACCCAGAAGATGTTACCCTTCCCCCGGGGTGGAGACAAGCAGACCCTGCCCTGCAGCAGCAGGGAGGCCCAGCATCCCAGACCCCAACTGGACGGCCAACACCTCCGTCCAGCCCCTCCGCCCCAATGGCTATCAGAGAATGGGGGTGTGTGAAGACCCCATACCTCCCTCCTTCCGCTCAGTGTAGTGTTGCTGCGTGTTGTTCTAAAGTGCATTTAAAACATGGGTGGGCATGGTAAAATTTAGAAAATTATAGCCAAGATGACGACCGTTAAGGGAGAGAAGTGTACAACCTTCCAATGGTCACAAATAAACTCTATACCTTTAGTGCATTGCTCATCCATCTGATTCTCAGTGTAAATAAACTTTGGGTCTCGTAATAGCAAAGCTAAGAGCAGTTTTATGAGACACAGAAATGGGTAACACACTTCAGCTACTACCAAGAAAGAATAATCAGCCATAATGCAATAAGTCTTACATCATAGATGCTGAGTTTTGCCAGTTTCTTATATGGTCCTTGTTGATGTTTTCCTCTACACTCCTCATCCAGCCTTCATCAGGAAGGACAATCATCATGGAGGTTTGACTCTCGTATGGCAGCAAGATGATGCTGGTGTGGTTCGCTCTGTCCTCAAAGATGTGGTAGTATCCCGTCCTTACCATCATGTCAACCTGAACTTTGGTTCTGCTGTCAACATGGAAGTCCGCCTTATGTGTCATTTCACTATTAAATGGTTTCTTCCAGTATCCTGCCCGACACAGTGGAGAGTGGTGATGACAATATTGGGATGTGTCAGCATGAATCATACTACTTGTTGAAAGTATATTTCAATCATCAGCTGACATCTAAGCTGACCTTTTTTATTTAAATATATGTAATATTCATGTTTGTCTGTTGTAGCCTAACAATAGACTTGATCAGGCTGCTTACCTTTAAAATAGACATAGTTAATGAGCATCATCATGGTTTCAGGGTCAACATCGTTCACCATATCTTTGATCTTGTCCTGTGTTTTATTGGCAATGTGTCTGTTGATTTTATCTGCAGCCTCAGCAGGGTTAGTAAAGTTGATTTGTAAGACCTCACCAGAGTAATGCTGCTTGACATCATTCAGAAACTTCTCCAGGGGACTGAAACCTGAGTGCACTGCAATGGTATTGCCAACATCCAGCTTTTGGTTCTCCTGGCTTTGTCCAAGCACGTGGAAAAGATGTTGGTAGGCTTCATTGACCTGAGTCTGGTTTAAGGTGCTGTAGCCCAGGCTGGAGAACAGCTGGCTGTGGGTTTCACTATGGGCCCCAGTAGACAGTACGGACAGGGCAGTGGAGATGCCCAGTGGTGAGAAGAAAATGTTGTTTCCAGCAGCAGTCCTCGCATTCAGACGTTTGTACAGGGCAAAGGCAAAGTCAGCATTAGGAGCAGAGAGCTTGTGGCAGCTCATATGGTCTTCAGAACCACGGTTGTGGTGGAGATGGTGGTCTGCCGAGGCTACAGCGAGCAACAGTGCAATGAGTGCACAGCTACAGAAATGCATCTTTAGAGTCTGTGGATTGGAAATCAAAGAAGTAATACAAAATGAGTTCCAGTTAAAGTTTTTCATTACAGGCAGTTATCTATCTGTAAATCATAATTCCTCAACCTTTGGTAAAAAGAAGTAATCTAATTAAATCTTTCATCTACCACCTTTACAGGGGCAGCAGTCTGAGCAGAGAAGTACACACTTCCCTTACCCCAGCCACCTCTTCCAGCTTATCCGAGATAGACTGACTTGTTCCCAAACAAGGCAAAAATTATAATCTCTCCAGCAACTCCTGGGCCTGCCCTGTAGCCTCCTCCCAGTATGAGATTCAAACAGCTCACCTAGGTTTCCAGTAGTCATCCTAGTCAGATGCCTGTACCACCTCAGCTGGCTGTTTTCCATTTGGAGGAGCAACAGTGCTGCTTTGAACGTCAAAGCTCCCACCCTATCCTTAAGTAAGAGCTCAGACATCCTTTAAAGGAAACTCAGTGCTGTTGTTTGTATCCGCAACATCGTTCATTCGGTCGCTTCATGGGATCTTGTGACAATAGGACCATAGATTGACTGGTAAATTGACAGCTTTGCTTTTATGCTCCACGCTCCTCTCACTCATAAACAACACCTTGAGACCCAGGCCTGAGTAAGCTACCCCACCCTTTTCCTTCGGAGAACCATGGTGCTGATTCTCATTTCTGTTTCTTCACACTTGACCGCAAACTGCCCCCGATCAAGCCAACAAAACTCCATCATTGTTGTGTACATCCTCCACCACCGTGCAACATCGAAATATTCTGTCCATAAGAATTATGACCAGAATTGTGACAAGCTGTAGCAGAGATGGAAGCAAGTCCGGTTTACTGCTGAAGATACAAACTAGGCACTCGCCATGGCCTGCAACAACAAGCCAGACACCTCATAATCTCGAAGCACCGCCCTGCTCTAAGTCCACAAAACAGATGGTTGGGCAAACTCCCATCCCTTGAATGTCCTCAAGAGAATAAAGAGCTACTCCAGTGTAGGGATGAGTACCGGTATCCGGTGCCATCATGGCACCGGTTCTGACATAAACGGTAGTAACCAGACCAAAAGCAGCGCACATTTCGGTGCTTTTTTTCGGTGCTTTTTTTTCCTGAGCTGTGATACACTTTGAATTCTAGCCAATCATTTTACCTTTCCGAGGATAGTAGGCGGGTCCAGGTACGTACGTTCTTTTAGAGCAGAGCTACAGATTAAAAATGCCCAAGGCGAAGCGGTCAAAAGTCTGGCTGTACTTCACAGCAAAAGATGCAAACTCAGCAGCAACAAGTGCTTTAAGCTGATACTGTGATACTGTCAAAGGAGGTAACACCTCAAATCCGATGAAACACCTGGCGACGCATAGCGTTTTTTTTAAAAGCCGAGAAATGCGCCGTATTTGATAGCTTGCTGCGAGACCTCACACCGAGCACATCTACTGCGGGTGTGGTGCCTGTTATCAGACCCGGAGTTAGCAACATCCCCCAAGAACCCGAAGAGGAGAGTCCTGGCCCCTAGCCCTGCCAGTGTAGCAGAAATGATGAGGATGATGATGCAGCAGCAGCCGTTCTTCTCTGCGTGAGTAGCTTCATGTTGTTCGAGTGTAATTTACGTTGAGTAGGCTAACCACGTTATTACATTAATGCATGTAAGGTGAACTAGCAAACATCATCATAGCTACATGAGGCTGTCTTCTTGTTTGATGGCAGATACTCCCTTCACCCTGGCCAAAAAGGCTAAAATGACCAAAGTGGAAAACAGTTAAACATGAGAGGTTTTTGGACAAAGTTTGTGTTTTCCATTGTTTAAGCACTGCTTCCAGCCAAGAGTGATACCATATATGCCCCATAGCTGCAGAAAAGGCTAACATTGTTATCTTTTCACAAAAAAACAGCTGAACATGAGAGGTTTTTGGACAAAGTTTGTGTTCTCCAGTCTTTAAGCACCGGTGTGAGCACCGTTTGAGCACCGGCACCGTTTCAAAAGTACCGATTTGGTACTGGTATCGGATAAAACCTAATCGATACCCATCCCTACTCCAGTGTTACATGGGCAGAATGATAACTTGTCCTGAAGGTATTCGAACCTGAAGGCACAGAACCACAGGCAGAGAACCAGGGGGATACAAGTAACCTACTCCTGCTCACTGCCTCTCAGCTGGGGCACCTCCAGAGTGGAACAATTATATTTTCTAATGAAATAATGCAGTTACAGTATCTGAAGTCTAAAGGGAGTTATTATTGTTTACCTTTATCTTTCATACTTTAGCAGACTCATTTTCCCAAATATTTCCTGGTAATGTAGTCAAAGGAGCTTTTAAAGAAAAGCGTCTGGACTTCTTTAAGTTGCTTGAAGACGTTTCACCTCTCATCCGAGAAGCTTCTTCAGTTCTAAGGACTTAGAACTGAAGAAGCTCCTTTGACTACAATGACCTGGATGACTGAGAACCTTCACAGATATTTCCTGTTAATCTACTGTCAGCTTACATTACTGTGGCTCAATGAATCACTCAAACATTATTTGCCATTACAGTAGCTTACAGTTGTACTATGATGGCCACACTCCCCTCGAAATACGCAAAATATCTGCACCTACAGTCAAAGAGGCAGAAAAATATAGCAGTACACCTTAAGAAAACTTGGTTGCGCTCTATTACAGCAGTAATGTTGCAATAGTGGGTGGAAACAAGGTAAACATATGGAAATAGCGAGTTACTATCACTTTATTAACAATGTAATATTCAAGTAATAAGCAAGTAACATCCTGCACCAGCAGTGGTGTCAGCCGCAAGTAGGTAGCAGGCGGCCACAGCACAAAACCACAAAATAATAGCAAAGTAATGTTTTGGTAAAACTTTTAAAACCTGCTGCCAGCAGAACAGAAACATCAGGGAAACTTTTCTATACTTACTTCAAAGTCGTAGCAGTTTTAGCATTTTGCAGTCCTGGTTGTTTTTGATTACACAGAAATTAATTCACTTTTTTCTAAGTAATCATCAGACTTTATGGATTTTGCTTGAATGCGTTATTAACATAGAATTAAAGCTGTATTTGTCAGGCTGGATTCTCTGCACAGAAAATACCAAACTTGCTTCCACATAACAGGAAACCAAAAATGAACAAAGACAAATGCTGGAGATAAAAGCATAAAATCAGTTCCGATATTATATTGTTGTAATCTGATCCTTAAAATGTTGGAACATCTACAATGATTAATTATTTATTTTGAGGTTTAAATCATTTTAATATTAGGAAACTCGAATGCACAGAACTTGATGTTTCCATATCTTCCCCTTCTCGTTTGTGCCGTATTGCCGCACTGTCACCTGTTACTGAAAGTCAGTGTCTCTGCCACAGTAGATGTTTGACTTGTACATACGGATAAAAACAAAGAGCAGAATGAACTGAAATTTTGAGAACAACTCATAACACCGTAATAAAATACAACGAATGAAAAGAATGAAAGAAGCAGTCAATTAATGGAGGCTTATGCTTACCATTAACATCTTATTTAGTGCAGTTTCCAGAAACTCTGTTTTTTGTTTTCAGCAAGATTAAAGACAGTTCGCTGACATTTCTGTTAAAGATTAACACAGATCAGCACTCTCTTTACAGAACTTTTGGATTGATTAATTTGACTTTGTTCATGCAACAAGACTTGCTCAACAGCACAGGTAAATAACTGAGTGAAGAAATGAAAACAACTGTTCGAAAAAACAGAAGACAGCAGAAATCTGGAGCCTTTTCATGAAATACATGGTACCTTCTTTTCAACAATCATGTTTAACTGAACTTGCAAATCATACAGGCAACAGACAGCAAAACTTTATATTGATATTTATTTAACCTCCTAGGACCTGGCATCCACATATGTGGACATCACATTTTGGGTTATTTAGACCAAAATACTCAATTTTGCTCTACAAGGGCCTGATATCCACTTACGAGGACATTATATGCTACTGTTCTATCAACATTTTAAATGAATATCCTCATATGTGGCTCTCATTTTTCTTAAAAACAAAAATAAGGTAAAAAAAAATCTGGTAATTCTTTGTTTTTACATTCATCGGGCCCCAATCAGCCCAAATATCAAAGAGAAATTAAAAATGCTGCTGTGGAAGAGTCTGGGTCTTAGGAGGTTAAAGATGAAGATGTTAAACAACATTTAGAATATATACACAACACATGCAGTATTATTAACCATGTTGTGTTTGGGGTGAAAATGATGGAGCAACTAAACGAAAACCAGACTGGATGGCATGTTGCTGCAGGATGCTGTGGTGGCCATGCAGGTTCAGGTTCTGGGAACCATTCCTGTAGAGACCATCCGTTGACCTTTTCTGCATCGCACAAAGACATTTCAATTCAATTTTATTTACACAGCGCCATATCAAAGCAGCAGTCACCTCAAGGCGCTTTATATTGTACAGTAGATCGTACAATAACACATACAGAGAAAAACCCAACAATCATATGACCCCCTATGAGCAGCACTTTGGCGACAGTGGGAAGGAAAAACTCCCTTTTAACAGGAAGAAACCTCCGGCAGAACCAGGCTCAGGGAGGGGCGGGGCCATCTGCTGCGACCGGTTGGGGTGAGAGAAGGAAGACAGGATAAAGACATGCTGTGGAAGAGAGACAGAGGTTAATAACAGGTATGATTCAATGCAGAGAGGTCTGTTAACACATAGTGAGTGAAGAAGAAACACCCAGTGCATCATGGGAATCCCCGGCTGCCTACGTCTATTACAGTACCTGTAATACCTACAGCATGTTCTAATCGCTCTAATAGGATATTATGGTCGACAGTATCGAACGCTGCACTGAGGTCTAGCAGGACAAGCACAGAGATGAGTCCACTGTCAGAGGCCATAAGAAGATCATTTGTAACCAGTGTAGGGACTAACGTGTTACTTAATAACGCGTTAGTCCCTACACTGGTTGGGACTAACACGTTATTAAGTAACGTGTTACAATAACTACGTTATTATTGTGGTAACGAGCACGGTAACTAGTTATTATGCCAAAACCAGGAACGCGTTACTCGTTACTGGGATTTAGATAGGGTCGTTATTCGTTACTTTGTGTGAAATCGAAACACGGACCTGGGAATAATGTCACACTCGAGTAAACGGCGTTCTGGTTAACCTCGTCTGAGAAGTCGGGATTCCAATATGGCAATGCCCTCGAAAACGGTTGTTTTGCTGGCCCTCTACAAAAAGAAATTACTGCTAAACACATATGCAGCCATAGCTGGACTCGGTGGGCCGATGGTGATATTTCGTTTTGATATGCTGGGGGGGGGTTTGTAACGGTATAAACAGTGAAAGGTGGTGGATTGGCCAGATGCTGGCAGATGTGTAAAAATAACTCAGTTGTTTGGTGGTGGCTATGGCGGAGCTTCCACAGATTCAGTAACATTAGCAAGTGGGCCTTTTCCCCTGGCTTCTGCTCCGCGGCTGCTGAGTGAGCCCTCATCTGGGACTCTCCTCAGCTCTTACTGGGACAGTGGCGCGGCTGCCCCTCTGTTGGTCTTCCTTGGTCTCTTGTGTTCTGGGGGCCTCTGGATGTCTGGAGTCTTGATCTCCTCCATACCTGCTTCATGCCCTGGAGGACGGGGCTGTGGCCCCCCCACACTCCCTAGCAGATCGTTACATGGAGAAACCTTTGGAATGCAAGCATGCTGATCCACACAGGTATGCACACAGGTGTGCACACAGGTATTCACAGACGCGGACTACAGCTTTCTTGGCTGCTGCCTCAAAGCACATTGTGCGCTGTCGATCTTGTGTGCTGCACAATATCGTTTATTATTTAGTATCTACTGATATCTACTGCTAGCTAGTTTATTGTGATGGTGCCGTTTTTTTTATTATGTTGCTCTTTGTTGTTTGCTTTCTCTTCTGTTTTTTTCTCCATACAGGTGACCCAGGTGTTTTGGTTTTTTTGTTTATTTGGTTTTTTTTGTTTGTTTGTTTTTTCTTTCTTCTCCCCCTTCTCACCGTCTCTTCTGCCCTTTGGTTTTCTTTCTCTGCCTCTCTTTCTTTCATTCTTTCTCCCTGTCCTATCCCCCAGTCATGTCTGTCCCGTTTGTAGCAACTGAAAATAAAATAAATTCATAATTATAACAAAGGTCAATCAAATGGACCAATATGGCAAGGCCATGATGATCCACTTGGTAAAATAAATCCGCTTGGCATCTTTCTTGGCCTTAAGACAACAATTCTGATGCTAAAGATCCAAACGGGACACAAAAAAAAAACAAAACCATTAGCAAGTGGGGGAGGCCATCAGGTGGATGAGGGAAAGGGGAGGCAAGAGGAGGAGAGACCCGAGGTGCCGGCAGGTCCGAGTGTCAGGTGAACTGAACTTCAGGTAAGAAGTTATGAGCTGCAGTCTATCTGGGTCAGATATAAACCAAGTTTAGGTGGAGTTTATTTTCGTTGTGCTGACTTCTTACAGTCAGTTACAATAACTCGTACTGCTACTAGCTAGCATGAGGGAGTTTATATACAGCTGGGTGGTGCTATGATGTTACTGATAGTGAACTTTATTTTTATTCATAAGGTTAGTTTGTAGAGTTGCCAACGGCTCCTTAAAAAAACGGAATCGTCTTGTATTCGTAAGTAGTCCGGACTTGTAAGTCCCGGACTTCAGCTAGAATGGAAAAAAAAGACACAAAGCTGGATTTATTCTGTGTGTTTACGCTGCAGCGGCCTCTTCTTCTCTCATTCTCTCCCCCTCCCTCTCCTGTTGCTACTCAATCATGAAACTGATCAATGATCAAGATTTTCTCTCTTGTTTGTTTATCGCACACTTTGCGCCAGAAAGAGGAAACCACAGCTGTAAAGCTGCTGGTCATTATGTCGGTTTGGATATGTGGTGAGAGGGAAACATGAGGATGAAACCAGGAGATGTCCTTACTGAATCATCAGAGCTGAACAGGTGATGGAGAAACAGGTTTACCTTTCAGGTGACATGAATGAGTTGAAGTTATGAACTGTTTCTGAGAGACAAATAACACCAGGATCCTTTTCTAAGCAGCTGACAGCTGGTAACTGTGCAGGGGCGGGTCTAGCAAAGTGTTGCCAGGGGGGCAGGTAGGGCATTAACAGGGAAAGGTGGGGCACAAAGCAATACTTTTCTTTCTTATTCTCATTTAAAATGTCTCACTTTTATTAAATAATTATCTGAATCTTACAACAAACGAATGATAGATTGATACATATATACCATCAGAACAGTGTACATCACTGTCACAACAGTGTTTTCATTCAAAGGCTTTATGATTTTTCCTATAATGGCGGCCGGTCTGTAGTCAAAATGCTCGGGCCGATTTTTTGTTCCAGTCCAGCCACCAACATGGTGTGACCAGCTCAGATCCTCGCTGATGTTGATGCCCAGGAATCTGAAGCAGCTGACTCTCTCCACCCTTGCTCCTTCGATGTGGATGGGGGTGTGGCCTCCTCTCTGCAGTCTCCTGTAATCCACGATGAGCTCCTTGGTTTTGCTGACGTTGAGCAGCAGGTTGTTGTCGCGGCACCGTGATGTCAGGGCTCTCACCTCTGCCCTGTATGCCGTCTCATCTCCATCAGAAATGCAGCCGATGATGGTGGTGTCATCTGCCAATTTGATGACGGTGTTGGAGCTGTGTGTTGCTGTACAGTCGTGGGTGAACAGGGAGGAGCTGATGTTCAGGTCACAAAGTTTCATGACTAGTCTGGATAGTATGACGGCAGGGAGTGAAGATGTGATGTGAGCTTTGACTATACGCTCAAAGCACTTCATGACAATGGAGGTGAGTGCTACTGCGCGACAGTCATTTAGGCAGCTCGCATCAGGGACAGGGATGACAAGGAGGACGGTGCTTGCCCATGTGTCCATGCAGTTGCTGGATGACATTGATGTGACATGCTCACAGAAGAACTGCGGAGTCATTTGAGTGACAGAGTGAATCTAATTCCTCAGACAAGCAGCAACTCCGGACAGCACTGACTGAAGTGTGGGTTGCCACCCCAGAGGATGACATCCCGAAATTATGCTTGTCCATATGGAGGTATATTAATGCCAAAATCAAGGGGGACACTAATTACTGATTGATTCTTTTATTGTTACCTGCAGTTATTTCACTTCAAAAATGTATTGTGCTTATGTTTCTTGGTATTTACTGATTCATTCCTTAAAAGGTAATGAAAAGCAACACACGAGTTTTCATTTGCATATAACAAAAAAGTGAATTTACAAAGAAATGCAGTGGCATGTTATTAAGTCCCTTGAGTCTATTTTCCCCCTTTTTGATTTCTTAGTATTTTTGCATATTTGTCACACCTGCACGTCTCAGATCATCAGATTAGTTTTACTACTAAACTCTCAAAGTAAACACAAAATGCTGTTTTTTAATCATTAATTGTATTAAGGGAAAAATATAGCCAAACCTACCTGGTCCTATGGGACAAAATAAAAGTAACTCAAAACCAGTTGAGATGCTTTGGCATGAACTTAAATGGGTTCAAATCCTCCAGTGTGGCTGAATTAAAACAATGTCACAAAGAAACGAGTGAAAATTCCTCCAATGGATCAAAAGAGTCATTGTTAGTTATTGCAGATACTTGATTGCAGTAGTGCTCTCAAGGATGGCACAACAAGTGTTGGGGAGTAAAGGAATACGTGTACCGGTTAAAATATGAGCAACTGTATTCCATTACAGTTACTGTTTAAAAAGGTGGTATTCAGAATACAGTTACTTTGTTGAAATAAAAGGTTTTCATATGTTAGGCTGTCCCCTCTCTATTTTTGGTAATTCCACGCCAAACAAACCCAAACAAAACACACATTGAGAGGCTCTCATGTCTGTGTCTCAACCTCACGGCCCATGTCACCTCTATTTGCGTGAAGAAAGACTTTTATTTATTTTATTCAAAAAATGTTTTAATATGAAGGCAATAGAGTGTTATAGGCATCGCCCTAAAGCATGCAGCCTGATGGGCAGTGTAGTCCGTGCTGCAGGGAGGATGGACCCGTTATGTGTCTGTGAGCGAGGGAGGAGAGAAAGGAAAAGTACGAGCTGTCACCGAGCAGAAACGGGAGCTGGAAGCATGTAAATATAATAATAACCACTGCAGCCAAACAGAGAGCCTGACGAGCCCAGCTGTAAGTAAGCTGTTAAGACTCGACTGTACGCTGTGTTCCTGTTTCCTCTGAAACAATAAGTTCTGTTGGAGCCTTTCAACGCCTCTCTCTGTCTCTCGCTAGTAAAGTCGACCCAGACAACAAAGTAAAGCTAGTTTTCAGCTACGAGCCGACACGAACCCGACGTATCAGCCAGAGGTCCTTTACTACGGTTCAGAGCCGCAGACCTGTTTTATATACGCGCGGAACAGTTTTCTATACGAGCAACCTTCAAATATAAATCAAATATTTGACATAATGTTTCCAAACTTGCTATTTACCTGAAAGAAAATGTCACTAATGTCGTTTTTGTTGACCAGAAAATCAACGTGTGCAGACAGATAACCTCATAAATAAAGGTCAGTGTTTTTAATCATGACAGGATCTTTATTATGGCAACTGTGACCTTAATATCATCTCACAAGTATGTGCAATTATGAAGCTGTTGGATTGTTGATCTTCCCCATGAAGAGGATGCTTTTAGTGCAGTTTTCCAAAATGAAAACCAAGAACGGCCTGTCAATTTTGATTGTTGGTGGCGCTTCGAACATTTCAAAGATGCTGACGACTGCTGCCTCTGTTCCCATCTCAGTGACACTAAGCGTGGCCTTGTGAGATGCCTGTGGGTGAAAAAGAAAGGAGACGGTCAGATGCTAATTTCTTACTCTGTAATGAGTCTTTAAGTGTCTCAGAATCAGAACCAAAAAGAGAAATGTTTGCCCACCTTCGAGACTTTGAGCCGACTGTTATTGGACAGACCAGAGAAATCGGCATGGTTCTCAAAGGCACTGGTTATGCCCATTTCCTGCAATATGTTCTTCAACGAGGCATCAGCGGTTATAGAAGATTTTGGAATCGTAAGATCTATATACCTGAGAAATAGAAAAACGGACTGTTAAATTACAGGTTGTTCCTCTTTTACTAACTGGATCAGGATCATAAGTCTTCATCACTACAATGTCCACATTACTGCTGACACCACACAAATCTGCCACTTCAACTTCGCATCACTCGTTTCCTGCAAAGAGAGGTTCTGACTCTTGTTTTATCTAGTTCTCACTAAGCCACCAACCACTCCTTTTTATTTGGAAAGACGTGCTCTGATGACGCCAACAGCACCACATTATCTGCAACAGTTAGGAATATTACTCTGAGCTTCCCAGAGTAGACGCCCTCTTCACCCTGAGGTCCTGTCCATGATCTCAGGGTGAAGCCCTAACAAGAGTAATCAGAGAATTCAAATCCTTCTAAAGATTTTTACATTTGATGTGACCTTGACCCAATTTTCTCCAAAATTCAATGTAAATGAAATGTGTTTGAGCTGCTATTATCTACCATCACACAAAATCTGAAAACTGTGAATGCTACCTGCCAACAAACAGACAGGCAAACAAATGGAACTGATTACATACTTCTTACCTTCTTATTATTGTTAGCTTTATCAAAAAGGTAAGTTTTTAGCCTAATCTCAAATCCAAATCCAAACTGGAAGCTGGTTCCACAGAAGAGGAACCTGAAAGCTGAAGGTTCTACTTTTAAATACCCCTGGAACCACATGTGAGGAGAAATTTGCTCCTTCTTGCTAGTCTCTGTCAGTACTCTCGTGACAGCATTTTGGACGAAATGAAAGGCTTTTAGGATAACCGGATAATAATGAATTACAACGATCCAGCCTGGAAGTAATAAATGTATGAACTCGTTTTTCAGCATCACTATGATACAGAACGCTTCTCATCTTTATGGACATTGTGGAAAGCACAAAAACATCCCTACATATCTGTTGAATGAGCACATTGAAGAACAGATTCTGGTCAAAAATGATTTAAAGACTATATGAATACATCATACGCTTGTAACGCATTTCATCTACAGTACGCATCAATGTAAATGTACTTGGACACTCAAAGTTAATAACAGGAGTGATATAAAACAGCAATAGGTCATTTTGACAACAGTCTCCATCTACTAGCAAGCAGGAATATTCAGACATAATGCAATAAATCTTACATCATAGATGCTGAGTTTTGCCACTTTCTTATGTCGTCCTTGTTGCTGTTTCTCTCCACAGTCTTCATCCAGAATTTATCAGGAAGGACAATCATCATAGTTACTGTTGTATGGCAGCACGATGATGCTAGCGTGGTTAACTGCATCCTCATAGAAGTGGTAGTAATCCATCCTCATCATCATGTCAACCTGAGCTTTGGTACTGCCGTCAACGTGGAAGTCGTCCTCATGTGTCCATTCTCTAATAAACGGTTTCTCCCAGTATCCTGCACGACACAGTGGAGAGTCGTGTTGACATTATTGGGATGTGTCAGCCTTAGTGCTGTCAGCATTAATCTCGCTGATACGACGTTAACGCCATAACCGCATTAACGCAGCAAATCCTTGTTAGCAAGTTAAGGCAAGCTAACCCTAACTCGCTAGCGGGGATTTGTCGTGTTAATATGGTTATGGCGTTAACGCCATGTTTGTCTGTTGTAGCCTAACAATAGACTTGATCAGGCTGCTTACCTTTAAAATAGACATAGTTAATGAGCATCATCATGGTTTCAGGGTCAACATCGTTCACCATATCTTTGATCTTGTCCTGTGTTTTATTGGCAATGTGTCTGTTGATTTTATCTGCAGCCTCAGCAGGGTTAGTAAAGTTGATTTGTAAGACCTCACCAGAGTAATGCTGCTTGACATGCTTGGTAGGCTTCATTGACCTGAGTCCGGTTTAAGGTGCTGTAGCCCAGGCTGGAGAACAGCTGGCTGTGGGTTTCACTATGGGCCCCAGTAGACAGTACGGACAGGGCAGTGGAGATGCCCAGTGGTGAGAAGAAAATGTTGTTTCCAGCAGCAGTCCTCGCATTCAGACGTTTGTACAGGGCAAAGGCAAAGTCAGCATTAGGAGCAGAGAGCTTGTGGCAGCTCATGTGGTCTTCAGAACCACGGTTGTGGTGGAGATGGTGGTCTGCCGAGGCTACAGCGAGCAACAGTGCAATGAGTGCACAGCTACAGAAATGCATCTTTAGAGTCTGTGGATCAAAAAGCAAAGTTAAAATGATACAAAATGAGCTCCAAGTAAGGTTTTTCCATCATCAGTCCTTGAGTCATAATTTCATGACTTTATGAGTTAAAACCATTGAATTAGATTGAATCAGGTAGTTTCAGGATATGGCATTAAAAATAAGAAGAATGCTGATATTACTTATTACATTATTTATTTACTTATTTTTATGAGGTCACAATCAAGTCATCTTTTGTGATCCACAAATATTACTATGTTATTCCTAACATGTTATTATATTGTTATCAGTATATTGGTACATATAAGAGTTTTGACTCATATATATGGCGTATATTTGTTTCCACATTTCTGGATAAAACCACTGCTGATACAATATATTATTTGGTAGTTTCCTGGATTTTACATTGTAATTTCATAGTAATGATTTAATATTTCCATATCATTGCTTTCTTATTTCCACCTTACTGCACTATTGCCACATTATTACTGAGCTGTACTGAAAACCACTACTGACAAGTTCATCAGATGAAAAAAGTAGAATTTTCATGAGCATCTCTTATAACAGCATATTTCTGCAAAGCTGCTTGTAACAGATCCCAAAGCTACCAGCTGAGAAGTCACTCTGTGCAAACAACAAAGGCTGGATTTTAAACCCAAGAAGTTACCTGGACTGTCAGGCAGACAACTCGACTAAACGGTCTGATTGCCAGTAATACAGCACCTGTAAGTAGTTGAGTTACTGCCCATTAGATGACTGCTCAAAAACACCCAGTGAGTGTAGGTCACCACGGATGTATTTCAGCTTCCTCAACACAGCAGGTATTATAATAGAGATTTAGCTCTAAAAGATATTTGAGGGATTTGAAAGTGTCTCTCCCACAGCAGATGTACAACTGTGAGTTGAATCATGAGCATCACTAAAATAATAAAGTCATATGTCTGTTATTGACAGAATAGAAATAGATATTTAAAGGTAAAGGCACTTCACCCTTCAGTGATTTTTTGATACACTGGTAAAGTAGTAACCAGTAGTTCAGCTGTGTTGTAACATTGTATACAATATAACTGATGATACCAACGAAGGAAGCAGACAATGAATGCTGAGTAATGTCATGTCTGCTAAAACCACGTGATTACATCCTAAAAATCATCTTTAAATCTCTTAACTGTCGTTTACTTCTTACATTTAAGTACCTAAAACGTAGAACTAATAGAGACTGATGCTTACCACTAACATCTTCTGCAGTGACGTTTCCAGAAACTCTATATTTAAGCAAGCTTAAAGGCAGTCAGCTGACAGTTTACAGATTAACAAAGATCAGCCTTCTCTCTTCTGGATCGATTCTACTGACTTTGTTTAAACAACCTAACTTGCTCAACAGGACATGGAAATAACTCTGGGTGGGTCAGGGTGTTTTTGGTAAAAACAAAAAATCAGAATCACGCAAACATACAAGCCTGGAGAAGTCCTGGCAAAATACTCAAGATGGCAGAAATCTGGAGCCATTTAAAAATGTGGGAAAACATTGAAATCTGTCAATTCAAATTACTTCCAGTTTAAATCATTTCTGGAAAATAGACAAGCTGGCTTCCTTTTAACGATCATGATCAACTGGGAAGAGAAATCATACTGAGACCAGACAGCAAGACTGACCTTGGTATTAATATTCATTGAAAGCTAAAGGAGTTAAACAGCACGAACACTATCAGCTGTTTTGTCTGGTGGATAATAATGTATTAGGCAAGTATTAATGCAAGAGTTCAGATGACTGCTCATAGTCAACCTGTCATGCTTATTTAAAACTAACCTTTATGTTATTTGTTATTTGACTGGTTGCTTGTGTCATTGAGCAAACTTAATCACCTCCCCGACCGACTAAAGATCTAAAGGCCTGACAGAAGTAAACATATGCAAAGGTGAAAAGAAGACAAGCGATGCTGCTGTAGTTGTTCAAAAAAGATTGAAACTTACCAATGAACTGATGTTGTCCTAGGCAAAATTACTTATACTTTATATATACTTAAGTACATAATTTTTGACTTGGGCGCCCGCCCCCCAGAATATCTGTGCATGACTCTGTACCTATACTAATGATCCCTTGTTGTGGGTCTCCTGCTGTGCTCAGGTGCTGCTGTACTATATACATGTTTCTGTAGATGTGTCCATGTTGACCTCATAATATATGATAATTAATTAAAGGAATTTAAGGAATGTGTGTGTGTGTGTGTGTGTGTGTGTGTGTGTGTGTGTGTGTGTGTGTGTGTGTGTGTGTGTGTGTGTGTGTGTGTGTGTGTGTGTGTGTGTGTGGAAACAGCAAACCACTGTGAACACTGACAGAGGCCCTGGTGTGTTCAGGGAGCCCAGCTTAAATATGCAGCCATCATTCCTGTTGAACATGTTTACTGTGGTCGTTGACCTCCTTGTCTACGGCGGTGGTGATGATCCGAACTTTAGGGAAGGCGTAGGCCACCGAATGGACCCCCATCTCAGCCATAAGCAGGGACAACAGGAAGATCTTATCCTCAGCTACATCGTGGTCCTTCATGTGGAGAAACACAGAACTTATTTCTAGATGATGTCGGTGAAAGAACACATCCAAGCAGAATGAATAATTTCATATATTTACATAATAACTTCAGCTTCATTAACAGCATCACAGGGTAATAAATACTAATGACCTGAGCCTGCACAATGTTTGATAATGGATAAAATAAATCACCTGCAGCACTTTTATTAAACTGATGGTATCTTTTAAAAACAAGCATTTCATTGTTTGCCTACCCTGAAACAGACACTTCAGCCCTGAAGGGTTGGAGCTGGCCAAACAGCCTAATCCCTGCAGTAATCACACTAAGGTAGCTTAGAGAGAATTTAAAAACATCAGCACTTTTTAGGACACCAGTTTTCACCTTTATTTAACCAGGAAGTGAAAGTCTGTTAGCATAACAATGTCTTTTTGCTCTTGGGTCAAGAAATGCAATATTAACCTAGCACGTATTTTGAGGTACGAACAACTGAGCTGTGAAGACGTGGGGCCAACCTACCAGCAGAACTCTGACCGCCATGAGCGCAGCAGCTCCAGTGGACACGGTGCTGTCCATGAGGATGACGTAGTCTTCACTGATGTCTTTGGGCAGACGAAGGTAATGAAGCTGAAGCTTGTGTCATGTCGGCGTGTGCTGGGAAAACACACCTGCTGTTACTCAGTTTCAGGAAGGAACACTTCTGTGGAATGTGAGTAAAGCGCTTTCCTCATTCTATCCTGTGCAAATGTAACCGGGTCATAAATGACATATTGTTATAATTACACAAAATGTGTTCTAGACCCCAAACCCTTCCTGTTATACCCGACTGTTAGGACCTTCAAGCCTGTAGTTTTGTTCATTCTCAGTTGGAGCCCCTCCTCACTGTTCTTCTTCTTTGGTGCAACCCTATAAACAGTGCTCCCCTTTGGCCTCTCCCCTTTTCTACAATTCCCCTGTGGGGGAGGTCGGTGTCGTCCCCAACACTGCAACACATAATGTATATTTAGCCACCCTGATATTTCTGATTGTGTGTCTTTAGTTCAGTCATTGTGTCTGTCTTTGCTAGATGCTGTAAATGTAAATGTGCAGTACGTGTGTGTCACATGTGTTATAGGCACAGTCAGTGCTAGCATGAACAGGTCATTCTTGCTAGCTTGGGAGTTGTGGTGGGTGGAGCTGACCCTCTTCCCTACTGTTTGCATTTGGTTGTAGGAGCTGGAGCGAGGTCTTGGTTTCTTTTACCCTTCATTGTCAGACACAACGCAGGAACACACCGGCTACACAAAGCCCGGGCTCGTGAGCAACGTCTCAGCTTCCACTATTAAAGCTTTCCTAAGACTAAGTGATGAACGACAGTCACTGTACGATTCTGTGTGTGTGTGTGTGTGTGTGTGTGTGTGTGTGTGTGTGTGTGTGTGTGTGTGTGTGTGTTACTGTTGCAAACCTAAAATGATACAGATGTCATAAACTTTGTAAAGGTTACAAATGGGTATTTTTAGCCTGTTGCTAGGTGGCAAGTTGTTTCCTCAACACTTGCTGTTCACACCATATTTCATGGAATCTGTTTCTTATTTTGAAGAGTTAGATTTAGATTTAACTGTAAATAATATAAATCTGTTTGATAAAATCATATAATAATGATGATAAAGTAATATCTTCTTTTTCTTTCATATATAAATATTTAGAAAACGCAGTCTGTGGGCATGTGGGTGTGTGCGAACAGGCTGGTGTCAGGTGTGAACGAGTTCCCGGGCCTTACAGAACACGTTCAGGTGAGGATGAGGACTGACTCTGTGGCTGGGATTTGATCGCAAACTGATCTTTGATGATGACTCACCAGGCAAAAAAATCCCCCAATTAATCTCAACCTTAAGTCCGAAATTAAAACGGCAGCTTCTATGGATACTCGGGGACTGATGAAATCTGAATGAAGTGTCTTGAGCTCCATCAGCAGGTCAGAGTGAGATCATATTTTTAATTCTGCCTAAGATTAACTGTAAATAACAGATAAGAGCCTTACAGCAATGACACTGACTTCATTGTAGAATAATAAAGATCACTGGACTGAAACAAATGAAATAATATAACATGGCCTGTGTTCATGGAAAGTTTTTATTTCACTTCATGTTGAACCAAATTCAAAACACAACCGGCCACACAAAAGCTGATGTGCTGTGTTAGTAGAGGCTTCTTTGACTTGTGTTTGTTTTTTTTTCAGACATCTTTGCCTCTGGCCAAGTTCGGTTTTTAGTAATAAATGTTTGATGCTGACAGACAGATTCATTTCTGTTATGTAATGACAGATGTGTTGTCATATTCATCACACTATTGGCTAAACATCATTTCCCCAGCATTCTTATTATTACAGCGGCACCTCCGCATCATTTTAAGATCCCGAGGTAAAGATAACCCCCGGAGCTACTGCTGCAGCGTGAAAATGGAACAAATGTGGCGCACTAAGGGCATCCTTAGGCTGTGGGGTTGTTGATCTTGCCCATGAAGAGGATGCTCTTTGTTGAATGCTCAAGGATGAAGAGCAGGAAGGGTCTGTTGAGTGTTATGGCTTGGGGCAGACTCATTGGCATGATCTCGACAGTGGTGGCAGCAGCAGCCTCCGTTCCTGTTTCATCCACGCTTAGCACCGCCTGGTGAGACACCTGTTGGAGGAACCAGGACACAAGAGCCAATGTCACATTTGAGTCCATGAAGTGGACAAAACAATGAAGTCATATTCAGTGATCCTACCTTTGAGACTTTGAGCGGGACCTCATTAGACATGCCAGAAAAATCAGCTTTGTCTCCAAAAGCGTCCGTTATTCCACTTTCTTTCAGCGTGTCATCCAGGGAGGCTTCGGCAGAGATGGAAAACTTTGGCATGCCAAGATTCACGTTACTGAGAAACAAATACAAGAGAAAAACACCCGTGTAAGAGTCCCAGAAAAATACGCAACCACAAACAGCCACTTACGAGGTGCTCTCTTACGTCCTGAAGAAGGAATCGTGCCAGCGCCTGAGCTGATCTTTGCTGATGACAGCCTCCACCTGATTCATTTTGTCTTCATCGGGGAAAACAATCATCATGGAGGTGTTGCCCTTGTACGGCAGCTGCAAAATCGTGGCGTGGTTCCCGTCGTCTCTGTAGAAGTTGTAGCGTCCCGTCCTCCTCATCATGTCCACCTCAACTGTGGTGCTTCCATCCACATGGAATTCCTCTTTGCGTGTTCTGTTACCGTCGAAAGGTTTCTCCCACTGTCCTGTAACGGGTCACATCAAGTCGATATTGATAGTGGGTACTTATTTGAAATCGTTGCATCCTTCAGACTTGTTTGTTTCGTGTATTTGTGCTAATCTCTATCTGTGAAAACCTTGAACCAGAGAACACCTGGCTGACACTGTCTGTTCTGTCTGCATGCGTCTTACCTCTGAAGTAGACGTAGTTGATAAGGACCATTGCCATTTCAGGGTCCAAGTCCTTCACCATGTCTTTGATCTTGTCGTTGGTTTTGCTGGCAATGTGCTTGTTGATTTCAGCTGCAGCCTCTTCAGGTTTGGTAAAGTCAACTTGAAAGATTTCACCAGAGTAGTACTGCTTGATGTCATTTAAGAACTGCTCCAGAGGACTGAAGCCGGAGCGCACCGCAGCAGCATTGCCAACATCCAGCTTTTGGTTCTCCTGGCTTTCTCCAAGCATGTGAAAAAGATGCTTGTAGGCTTCGTTGACCTGAGTCTGGTTTAAGGTGCTGTAGCCCAGGCTGGAGAACAGCTGGCTGTGGGTTTCACCGCGGGCCCCAGTAGATAGCAGGGACAGGGCAGTGGAGATGCCCAGTGGCGAAAAGAAGATGTTGTTTCCAGCAGCAGTCTTGGCATTCAGACTTTTGTAGAGGACAACAGCAAAGTCAGCATTAGGAGCAGAGAGCCTGTGGCAGCTATCTTCCTCCTCGTTGCTCTGTGCAGAGCTGTGGTGGTGGTGGTGGTCGGCCAAGGCTACGGCCAGGAGCAGTGCAGCGAGCGCACAACTAGCAACGAGACCACGCATCTTTAGAGCACTGTCAAGAGAAATACAAGCATTTAAAGTTAACACTTCCAGGGATAACAGTGGGAAATGAATTAGGACACAATCAGAGCAGGATCTGGACTGTCTGCACTTCATTTCCAAACATAATGTTTAAGTTTCCTGAAATCCATTCAGTGGTTGGCTAATAAAGCAATGTTCTTACCTTTAAAGTCCTCTCTGCTGCAGGCAGCTGCTCTGAAACGTCCTCTTTATATACAAGAGCGAGAGTCAGTTTACAGTCCAGTTAAAAATTAACCAAGAGTGATCTCTCTGCTCTGTCCCATGCTGAGAGGCTGAGCCAGCTTCAGTGATGCAACACAGCTGATAAAAACGAGTGTAAATGCGTCTAATCTATTTTTTATTTTTCATTTCGTGCCTGCAATAATCATCAGAGAAGATCTGACAAATCAGATGTGGAAGTTGAGTTAATTCTATCTTAGTGCAAATTTTCCTGTGAAAATGCATTTTGGAAGCAATACATTTTTTAAAAAGGGAGGTTCTATTAATTGCATTTACACGTATTCTTAGCGTGCAGCCGTTTTATCTTGTTCGTGTTGGTGGCACCCTGGCACAGTTGTCCTCAAACTTTAGCTACTTCTCTGTAAATACTGATGTTAAACTGAGCAAAGTTGATTCAAAAATCTAGAACGAGCTGGTTAGTTACGGACAGCAGACGACCAGCTGCTGTCAGCTTGTCATTTAAATTCTATGATCTCACATCTGCCATAAAAATGTGATGCAGGCTAAATGACTGTTTTTAATAAAAGAAAATGCACAGCTCTGCATGATTGCAGTACCGTGTTGAAATGTGTCTCCATGTAACACAGTTTGAGGTTGTTGGTTTTGTGGCCGTGCAGCCGGTGCTCGTTTTATCAGTTTGAACTCTTGTCTCTTCTATCGATAAATTAAGTTAATAAATAATGAAGGACAGTAAGGAAAAAACCACTGAAGCTTTTTCACAGACAAAGGTGGCGTGAAAAGCATTCAGCTAAAGAAGCGTGTGATGTAATAATCATTTAAACATGAAGACGATGTTCAAATCTTCAGCTGCTTTTAAAAAGTGACAGATTTAACTGGAGGACAATAAGGTCGCCTGGAAAAGTAGCTCGAACCCTGCTGACCATCTCACAGAGCGCGTCCTTTGGTGGAGACAAACACAGTAGTTATGGAGCTTTGATTTTATCTTTGTTCACTTCCAGTTTAACAAGTTCAAACTTACCTTTTCAGGGTTTTGTGCTACCAGAGTTCTACATGAGTTAACAGCTTCCTGTTTCTTGCTGCGCTTTGCATGTTTGTTTGTTTGTTTGTATCAGGGACACTTTTTCTGTTACCACCATTAACTCGTCGGTTTCTACCTCTCCTTCTGTGAAAGGTTTGGGCGCACGTTATCCTTTAACTCTCACATCACTAATGTCACTCGATCAGCTTATTTTCACCTCCGTAACATCCGTCGCCTCCGCCCCTTCCTCACTCCACATGCCACTGCTATCCTCGTCCACAGTCTCGTTACCTCTCTGATCTTATTATATTGGGGCGACCATGGCTCAGGGAGTTGGGAATCGCATCTGTAACCGGAAGGTCGCCGGTTCGATCCCTGGGCTCTCTGTCCTGGTCGTTGTGTCCTTGGGCAAGACACTTTACCCTACTTGCGCGATATGGCAGCCTCGCCTCTGTCAGTCTGCCCCAGGGCAGCTGTGGCTACACCTGTAGCTGCCTCCACCAGTGTGTGAGAGTGACTGAATAGTGGAATTGTAAAGCGCTTTGAGGGGTCCCGAAAAGTGCTATATAAATGCAATCTATTATTATTATGATCAACTACTGGAACTCACTCTTATCTGGCCTGCCAACAAAAATCCATCAACAAGCTCCAACGTGTCCAACGTGTCCCGTATTGTGTCCCGTATTATTACTAGGACTCCCTCTACTCACCACATCACCCATCCTGAAGCAGCTTCACTGGTGTTCAACTCCACATTAATTTTAAAATACTCCTCTACACATTTAAGGCGATTCCTTCTCTCTCCCCACCATATCTCTCTGATTGGTACAGATCTCCATCCCATCCCGGTGCCTCAGATCCTCCTCTTCTCTTCTTCTTTTTGTTCCTTCCTCTCGTCTCGTTTCTGTGGGGGGCGGGGCTTTTAGCCGCTCTGCCCCTCGACTGTGGAGTTCCTTACCCCCTGACCTCAGAAGCATCAGTTCTTTCCCCTGTTTTAAGTCCACCCTCAAAACCCACCTGTTCAAGAACCAGAGCCGACTCTGTATAACTACTGCATGCTCTTAAACCTTTTATTATTATTCTGTTTATTTCCTGTTTTTATGCTTGTCTTATTTGTTCTGTGAAGTGTCCTTGAGTGTTTTGAATTATTATATTACATATTATGATTATGATGATGATGATGATGATTATTAATACTGTAGCTTATCGAGCTATGTGAAGCTTAAAGTCAGTTTTCTGAGTAACTCTCTGGCTGAAGCACAAATGAAGACCAGCAGCACAAACAGCGTGTCGCATTGGTGCTATAATTTACACTGCATCATTTAGTGATGCAGAAAATGTGAAAATGTTTTTATACTTGGTCCTAATCAGATGCTAATTTTATTTTACATTGACGGAAATGCCGCTGCCAAAACACATAATAATGTGCTGGGCTCAAAGAAAGCCTGGCTATGTTAACACACACCACAAAAACCTGTTCAGTCACTAAGAGTCTTTTCACTTTGACCTGCTGACGAGCGAGACCGTGTCCTGCTGTGGGACTTAATGCTTGAATGTTCAAAGAAAGGAAAAGTGTCAGAGCTAACTAGAATTAGAATTAATCAGTATGTATTATTATTGCTCTGTGCACTGAATCAAACAATAACTGTTTTTCTGCAACATTCATTCCCACTCTTATTTACATTAGGAATCATTAATGTGCTCTTATGTATGTTTTTAACTGCCTTCAGTCTTGCCCCGCCTTACCTCTCTGAGCTTCTTCTTCTGAGCTGACCAGCTGCTCCTGGAGGTACCGAGATCCAGGAGGAAGCTCAGAGGGGGCGGGGCCTTGTCTATCGTGGCTCCTAATTATGGAATAATTTGCCCATGCATGTTAGAGAGGCCCCTTCACTGTCCACTTTTAAATCACGTCTTAAAACCCACTTTTATTCCTTGGCTTTTAACCTCAGTGAGACTCAGTTTCTCTTTTAATTGAAGTAGTTATTTAATTAATGATTTCACTCTTCTTTTATTTGTGTTTTATTTATATCTCATGTAATTTTATTTTACAGTTCCAATGTACAGCACTTTGTGTCAGCTGTGGTTGTTTTAAAGTGCTTTATAAATAAAGTTGATGATGATGATGATGATTAACAGCTCAAATTTAATTAACGTGTAAAAGTAGGGTCACCGGGGGCTCGAACCTGTTACAGCCGAGAGGCGGGGAATGACCCCGGACGGGTCACGGGTCTGTCGCAGGGCTAACGCTGAATTGTCGGCACTACATGCCATATTACCTCCACTCCAGCTGCACGTTATTTATGTTTTTTATCATATTTTCTCATCTTTGCTTTGGTCTGACGGTCTGGGCTCACCATCGAAATTTAAGCATCTGAGATCCTCAAACAAACAAATGTTGAAGAGAACTGATAAAAATCCTGCTCAGTGGCAACACTAACAAGGTTCGGAGAGTTTTCCTGTATTTATGGTTTTTTTATTAGTTGTCAAATATATAAACAGTCTGGCCCAGAGTGTCATTCTACATACAGAGATGGTAATAGTAGTAGAGTTGCTATGACGGCACTGCCCACATTAACATTAAAATTAAGCAGCCTTTTATATCACTGTTCATTTGTTATCACTTGAATCACCGTTTCATTGTCATCGTGACTGCCCTGGTGTTTTTGGTTCAGACGGCCCGCCATCGCTCAAAAAACGGCAGATGGTGCCGTTAAATATGTGCACATATTTGTGCAAAGCAACGACAGAGCCGAGTAGCACATGCAAAAAGCAGAAATAGAACAAACATATCAATGCAGCCGCTTTAGGTGAAACTCTTCCTTCCTGGACCAGGACAAAGGTGAGCTGGATTAAAGGATCCATGGAAGGAAAACCCGGATATTTTTATCCAGATTACACCTCTGGAACACTTTGGTCTGGGGTTTCCATCAGTCAGTGCTCCTGATTAATAGGCTGACATCTGTGTTGCGTGTGATAAATCTGTTGTCCTGTTAATCAAACTATTATCCATTCATCATCTTCTCAGTCAGCTTAAGATCATCACAATATCACACAAGACCGAGTGAGGTGAAAAGTACGAGCCGCTGTCACAGAGCTGCTAAACCTTAGCGTGCTAATGTGACACAACATCGTGAGCATTTCTCTTCTGGTGTTGGAGAATGATGCTATACGCTCTTGCAAAACAATTTCCAGTAATTGCCAAAGATGATGAAGAGATGTTACAGGAGGAAATAGCTTTCAGAGTGAAGAAGTGACAAAAAGAGAAAATGCTTTTGTAATGAGAGAAAAGCATTTTTATGTTTTACTTTTGCAAGAATAGCAGAGATTCAGTCACGGGGATAAATTGCTGCCATTTAAATCTCTTTTCATCATTTCATGAAAATGGAGAAATAAACCATAAATCACCCTGTAATGTTTGAAAAACCAAACTCCCTCTGCAACTTCAGTGAAACTGCTGTAAACGCCTGTTTTCCTGCCAGGAAATGATACGACTGTCACTGTGTGAAAACAGTGAACACAAGAAAAAGAGAAGAGTGTGATGTTCACTCATGACATCGGTGGGATCCACGAGTCTTCCAACAAGCAGGATGAGCCCCACGTCACAGATCATGAGCATGAACGAGCTGCCAAAGGTTACTCATGGGGGGACAGAGAAGTCGAGCATGGTGTCAGGTCTCCCCCCTTCCTTTGCTTTAGTTTCGTCCACCTTCAGCGTGACCTCATGGGGTGTCTAAATGTAAGGACATGGAAAAAGGAGCAGTTAGAGGACAGAGTGAAGAGAAGTGGATCTCTAAATGAGGTAAAGGAGACAAGGGAAAAGTAAAAATCCTTTGTTGTGTTTCAGTGTGTTTGGCAGCTTCATGGTATTCATTTATTTGGTTCTTTCTTAACCTCGAGGAGTGACGGCATCTTTCCCTCCAATAATCCAGAGAAGTTGGCTGAGTGGGAGAAAGTGGATGATACCCCAGCGCTCCTCAGGAGACTTTGTAAACTGAAGGATTTCCTGAGTTGAAACTTAGGGAAACGGATTTCTGCCCACCTGTGGAAACAACAGTCAGTCTGTTAATGCGTTTGCTCTGAGAAGCCTTGTTACAACCTGACATTTCACTCACTGACAGTAATTATATCCGACTAGTAAACTACTCCACCTCGTTCATCGTGATACCTGACAACAGGAAGCAGTTGGACTGACACAGCTCCACAGACTGTGGATTCAGGAGTGAAAACTCTTATCAGTGAACATATATCACAACGGGGTCACACCTGGACTCACCTCTGCATAAATATGCATGTAACGTGGTTGTGGTGTTCACAGTGTTTTCACCTCACTGTTTCAGAGGTGCTCTAAGGATTATCCACAACGACACAACGCACAATCCCAGTTTGTGTACCACTTTAAGAAAAGTGATTGTTTTTAATTTGATGGCACCAACAAATCTGATAAAAGTTGGGAGAGATTAACAAAAGGCTGGAAAATAAGACGACTGGTTGTTAAAAGAGCATCTTTGAGGCAGAGGTTCACCAATCTGCAAAAAAAAGAAACACGTGTGTGAACACAGTTTCCCACTGCGTCCACGGTGGCAGGTTAAGGCTCTGTCATGCAAAGAAGCCACGTGTGAACATTATGAAGAAGCAATGATGTCTTATCTGTGCCAAAGCTTGTTTAAAACAGACTGAGACAAAATGGAAAACTGTTCTGTGGTCGGGCGAATCAAAATCTGAAATTCTTTTCCAGCAAACATGGACACCACACTTTAATCCAGACACTCACCACCTGAAAATAACAACAGCTGCTCAGTTGCACAGCAGTGAAAATGTCCCGATCTCAACTTTTATGAGATGAGTTATTGCCATCAGGTTAACAATGAGATATTATTCTTTCTCAAAATTTTACATTTTCTCCATCTTAACATTTTATGTTTTCTAAATTCTATTGTGTATAAAATATAAGTTAATAAGATTCATAAATCTTTCCATTCTGCTTGATTTATATTTTACACAGCATTCAAACTTGGGTTATCAGGTAGGATTCTGTGTACAGGTACTGTTTCCTGTGTTTGGATGAACGAGTCCACATTTTTACATTTTTAGATTTAAAGCCTTTATTTTGCAAACTGTGTTGGAGGAAGTACTCTGATCCTTTAATTGAAAGTATATTAATATCAGAGTATGAAAATACTCTAATAATCTAATTACTTTTATTTTAATTTAAAAAAAATACCTAAATTATGACACATAAAAGTGCTTACATTATTGCATCAATATTCCTGAATCATTCTTTGGCTCTTTGCTCCGGTATTTTGCTGGTTGGAACTGTTGTAAATAGTTTTTCATTTATGACATTACTGATTATAAATTTTGTAAAAAAAAAAAAAAAAAACTAGTACGGTACAGAAAAAAAGAATATATATAAAATATTAATATATATATATATATATATATATATATATATATATATATATATATATATATATATATATATATATTAGGGGTGCAACGATATTCGTATCGATATTGAACCATTCGATACAGTGCTTTCGGTTCGGTACGCATATGTATCGAACAATACAAAATTTGTAATTTATTTTATCAACTTTCCTTCTGACGATGCTGTCTGTGTTGAGCGCTCAGTGAATCTGTGTTCGACTACTCCGCCTAGGCTGCACTGTCGAGCGCAGATCCACTGAGCGCTCCACACAGACAGCATAGTCAGAAGGAAGAGCGCAGGGCAAGCTAGCGAGACAGAAGTTAAGCTCTCCTTACAACATGAACCTCCCCCACCCTCATTCAGATCTGGCGTTTGGAATTATTTTGGTTTTCATGTGACGTATGACCCTGAAGGTAAGCGAGTCATGGACTAAAGTAAAACAGTATGTCGGATGTGCCATGCAATGCTCAATTACATGGGTGGGAACTAGTGTGTTGGCGCAGTTAGCTCGTTAACGTGTTGGCCGTCTAGCCCCATGCACGGAGCGATCGGCGGTAGCTCGTTAACGGAGATTTGCCGTGTTGTGGCGTTAAGGTCATTTCAACGAGATTAACCTGAAAGCACTAGTGGGAACACAACGAATATGACTGCACATTTACACCGACATCATCCTAGTGCAAAGACAAAAACAACAAGCATGCTACTAACTTTAGCCGAGTCATTTAGACTAGAGATGGACCGATCCGATATTACGTATCGGTATCGGTCCGATACTGACCTAAATGACTGGATCGGATATCGGAGAAAAATAAAAAATGTAATCCGATCCATTAAATATCACGAAAGCACCTCACAAAACTTGCAACACGCCGTAACTCACCTCAGAACGTTAGCACGTCGGAGCAGTATGCATCACGTGATAGAGCGACTGTGGCATGCGGGACCTGTCGGTGGTCTGGATAGCATGTGGAGCTTCGCTAGCAACCCGGCATTTCATCTCCGACAAAGTTATCCCGAGAGAAGTAAAGCAAGTGTGTAAGTCCATCTCTGAATGTTTGTAAAGCATTCCTGCGTTAAGCTTAACAAGCGATATATGGAGCGACTGCCTCTCGCTCTCCGGCTGCTACTTCAATCATGAAACTGATCAATGATCAGCTGATCGGCTTTTCTGTCGCGAGTCCATGTCTCTAGTTTGCTTTTGACCCACTTTGCACCAGAAAGAGGAAACCAGCGGCTGAACAACAGCAGCACGTTTAAGCTTGATCAGCTGCTGTTAGAATTTATTTAATATTTCTTTCTACACCAGGATCTTTTTCTACGTAGCTGACGTAACTGTGCAGGGGCGGATCTAGCAAAGTTTAGCCAGGGGGGCCGATAGGGCATGAACAGGGAAAAGGGGGCACAAAGACATACTTTTCTTTCTTATTCTCATTTAAAATGTCGAGCTTTTAATAAATGCATCAAATTAAGGTTGATTACGTCGATTAAGCATCATGAGGTGGAGCGTGAGGGGTGGTTCCCTATTTTTTATTTATTTATTTTTGTTGTTGCTGGGAGTTGGAACCCTATTAGTTAGGTTGCTTAATATTTATGCTAAGTACTCTTTAAAATACCAGAATAGGGAGGATGGTGTAGGTTCAAGTTTATTAGATTGATCAGTATTGCTGAACTATGAAATATTTTTTTTTGCATACAGGTATAACAGAATAGCTTTAGTGTAGTTGTTGTTTTAAACTTGAGTATGAACTTATACAAAATGCAGCAAGATATTTAAAAAACAGTTTTGTTGATTAAAAAACACTATATCGGATTCATATCGGTATCGGCAGATATCCAAATTTATGATATCGGTATCGGACATAAAAAAGTGGTATCGTGCCATCTAATTTAGACAGCTGTTAGCACATGATTCTCCTTATATGTTTAATATGCTGCTGAGAATATAGCCCAGAAGAAGCGTATAGTATAGCTTTTATTTTGGAAAGAGACATTTCTCTGTAATAAACTCTTTTCCAAAGATGAGTGATTCCTCAATCAGATACAGGGCTTGCAATATCGCTAGCCCGACGTCCCGGGGCTAGCGATTTTTTTCAGTCGGGCTACCAAAATCTATCTCTGCCCTGCCCGTCGGGCTATTGTAGGAAGGAAAAATATATGTCAATGCTTTTGCATTCTTTCAGAAATGTAGCTGGGTAATTATGTCATTGGCATCGGTGAGCCACTGTCAATATGTGACATATTGAAGTCGCGTTTGAATTTGCGCTTGTTTTTTTGCTTTCACTTTGCAATCGCTCGAACTGTGTATAGAGAGCGACAGCACTGATCTGTGAGTGATGATAATTTGTGCACCAATTCCTCTGACATCGTCTTATTAATCGTTAGCTTACTATGCAAACATGACAAGTGAAATCTCCCGCAGCTTAAACATGTGAGAGGTTGATCGCGCAGAGAATCGCTGAGCTTATGTGAGTGAGTGTGTAAAAGCATTTCAGTTCTGCTGAGCCAAATAAGACAGGTCAGGGTGAAGAAGTGACAGCCAAAGAAAAGCTTACCACAAAACGGAGAAGTTATGACAAATCAGACTATAAGGCAAAAAGAAAGTGCAGCTTTATGGTTTCATGGACAAAAGAATTTCTGTGGCTGCAATATGACGAGCTAAATAACCAGGGCTGCACATAAGTGGTCCGCAGGTGTGCATACGCTGTCAAAATAAAAAACACGCACAAGGGTTAGGGTTAAATTTAAAAACTGTACTTTTGAGTTAAAATATATATTTATAATTTTAATAAATAACAAATTAAAAAGGCATGAACATTTTTTGTATCGAAAAAATATCGAACCGTGACACCAAAGTATCGAACCGAACCGTGAATTTTGTGTATCGTTGCACCCCTAATATATATATATATAACTAACGGAGTTGCAGAAAGGTGCGGCAAAGAAGGTGCATAAGAAATACAGCAAGCTGTCCATACCTGAGGCCTTGGAAACTGCCAAGCAAAGACTCACAGCCTTGGCCAGCCGCTTGAAGAGGTACACCAGAGAGATAGAAGGCAGGAGAATAAACCAGCTGTTCTCCACAGAACCAGCAAAGGTGTACTCTCAGTGGCAAGGGAACAATAAGAGAACAGCACCACCAAGGCTGGAGACGGAGCAATACTGGAAGAGCATATGGGAGAAGGATGCAACCCATAACGGCAATGCTCAGTGGCTAGAGGATCTGAGGGCAGACCACAGCGACCTCCCTGAACAGGGTCAGTAACCATCACAGTGGCAGATATCCAAGAAAGGGTCTCCAGTATGAAGAGTTGGACAGCACCAGGGCCCGACATGGTTCACGCCTACTGGCTGAAGAAGCTGACTGCACTCCACGAGCGTCTGGCAGCACAAATGAACCAGCTGCTAGTTAACGAGAGACACCCGGAATGGCTAACTGAAGGCCGGACGGTCCTGATCCCCAAGGACCCCAAGAAGGGACCGGTCCCATCCAACTACCGACCAATAACCTGCCACAGTACTACATGGAAGCTCCTGTCAGGCATCATATCGGCTAAGATGAACAGGCACATGGGTCAATACATGAGTGGGGCACAGAAAGGGATTGGCAAGAATACCAGAGGCGCAAAACACCAGCTACTGGTAGACAGAACAATCAGCCGAGACTGCAAGACCAGACTGACCAACCTGTGCACTGCCTGGATTGATTACAAGAAGGCCTATGACTCAATGCCCCACAGCTGGATACTGGAATGCCTAGAATTGTACAAGATCAATGGGACCCTAAGAGCCTTCATCAGGAACTCAATGGGGATGTGGCGTACAACACTAGAGGCCAACTCCAAGCCCATAGCACAAGTCACCATCAAGTGCGGGATCTACCAAGGAGATGCTTTGTCCCCACTGCTGTTCTGCATAGGCCTGAACCCCCTCAGTGAGATCATTAACAAGACTGGCTACGGATACTGACTACGGAACGGAGCAGTTGTCAGCCACCTCCTGTACATGGATGACATCAAGCTGTATGCCAAGACTGAACGAGACATCGATTCACTGATCCACACCACCAGGCTATACAGCAATGACATCGGGATGTCGTTCGGACTGGAGAAGTGTAGTCGGATGGTAACAAAGAGAGGGAAGGTAGTCAGAACTGAGGGGATTGAACTACCAGAAGGCAACATTGCAGACATAGAGGACAGTTACAAGTACCTGGGGATCCAGCAGGCGAATGGGAACCATGAAGAGGCCGCTAGAAAAGCTGCAACCACCAAGTACCTGCAGAGGGTCAGGCAAGTCCTGAGGAGTCAGCTGAATGGTAAGAACAAGATCCGGGCCATCAACACGTACGCCCTGCCCGTGATCAGGTACCCTGCTGGGGTAATAGGCTGGCCAAAGGAGGAGATAGAAGCCACTGACATCAAGACAAGAAAGCTCCTTACCATGCATGGAGGGTTTCACCCCAAGTCCAGCACCCTGAGGCTGTACGCTAAGCGGAAGGAAGGGGGCCGGGGACTGGTGAGTGTCAGCACCACAGTCCAGGATGAGACAAGGAACATCCAAGAATACATTGATGGCCCCAACTGACCGAGTGCTCAGTGAATACCTCAGGCAGCAGAAACCCAAGAAAGAGGAGGGAGACGAGGAACCATCATGGAAGGACAGGCCCCTGCACAGTATGTACCACCGGCAGATAGAGGAGGTGGCTGATATCCAGAAATCCTACCAGTGGCTGGACAAAGCTGGACTGAAAGACAGCACAGAGGCACTAATCATGGCAGCACAAGAACAAGCTCTGAGTACAAGATCCATAGAGGCTGGGGTCTATCACACCAGGCAAGACTCCAGGTGCAGGCTGTGTAAAGATGCCCCAGAGACAATCCAGCACATAACAGCAGGGTGCAAGATGCTAGCAGGCAAGGCATACATGGAACGCCATAACCAAGTGGCCGGCATAGTGTACAGGAACATCTGTGCCGAGTATAACCTGGAAGTCCCGAGTCTTAAATAAGGGAATATTTAAGCAAATTTACACATCCATTCAGTGTGATTGCAGTATCTGAAAAATGGATTAATAAACAGAAAGGAGAGGACTTTGTAATAGATGGATATGAATTAAATCTTACAAATAGAAAGAATAAGAATGGCGGTGGTGTGGCCTTGTTTGTGGATAAAAATTTAAAATACAAGATGGTAGAAAAAATGACGATGGCGGTAGATAATATATTAGAGTGTGTAACAATAGAAATTAGTATGGGAAAAGAGAAAAATGTCATTGTAAGCTGTATATATAGAACACCAGGTTCTAATATTGAAATTTTTAAGGAGTGGGTAGATAAAACATTCATTAGGACAAATCAAAAAGTCATGTTCATTTGTGGGGATTTTAACATAGATCTATTAAATCCAAACAAGCAGAGAGCGACAGAGGAATTTATTAATACAATGTATAGCTTGGGACTTTTTCCAGTGATCACTAAGCCCAGCAGGATTACAGCACAGTCGGCAACCCTAATAGACAATATATTTACTAATGAAATAGAAAATAGAACCATAAGTGGTCTCCTAATTAATGACATCAGTGATCATCTACCTGTTTTTATAGTGTATAACAGCAATTACAGGAAGGTTAAACAGCAAAACACAATAAAATACAAACGAGTGAGAACAGAAGAGTCAATAAACGCATTCAAAAGTGATTTACTCAAGCAAGAATGGGAGATGCTGTATAAGGAAAAAAATATTGATAAAGCTTATGAGTTTTTTTTAGGAAAATTTAAACTGTTATATAATAGTCATTGCCCAGTAAAGAAATATAGTAAAAAACAAAAATATGCAGAGTGCCCATGGATTACAAAAGGATTGCAAAATGCATGTAAGAAGAAAAATACCTTATACAGAGAATTTATAATGAACAGAAGCACAGAAGCTGAAAATAAATACAAGAAATATAAAAATAAATTAACGAGTATTTTAAGGTCATGTAAAAAGGAATACTATGAAAAATTACTGATTATGAATAAAAATAATATTAAAGGGATCTGGAAAACATTAAATACCATCATCAAAAAGGGCTCGGGGCAGGCAGACTATCCTTCGTATTTCGCAAATAATGATAGAAATATTACTAATATGAGAGATGTGGTAAATGAGTTCAATAAATTCTTTGTAAGTGTTGGGCCAGACTTGGCTGAAACAATTCCTGATATAACAGATTCTGTAGAGAAAGAAACTAGACTCATTGACCGCAATCCTCATTCAATGTTCTTAACGGTGGTGGAAGAAATGGAAATCATTGATATTGTTGGGAAATCACAAACAAAAAACTCTACAGACTCTGACGACATTGATATGGAAATCGTTAAGAGAGTGATAGAGGGCATTTCCAAACCCTTAACACATATCTGCAATTTGTCCTTACAAACTGGTACATTCCCAAAACAAATGAAAACAGCTAAAGTAACACCACTGTTTAAAAATGGTGACAGACACCAATTCACAAATTATAGGCCTGTCTCTCTACTTTCTCAATTTTCAAAAATACTGGAAAAAGTCTTTAGTAATAGACTTGAGAAATTTATAGATAAACACAAAATAATAATGGATAGTCAGTATGGTTTCAGATCAAATAGATCAACATCATTGGCATTAATGGAACTGATCGAAAATATCACCAACAATATAGATAAAAGACAATGTATAGTTAGTGTATTCATTGAACTAAAAAAAGCTTTTGACACAATTAATCATGACACATTACTTGATAAACTGGAGTACTACGGCATTAGAGGAGTGGTGTTAGAATGGGTAAAGAGTTATTTGAGAGACAGGCAGCAATTTGTGAAAATTGGGGAATATCAATCAGAGTGTATGGACATTGTTTGTGGAGTTCCACAGGGGTCAGTATTGGGACCAAAGCTGTTTATCCTCTATATCAATGATATATGCAGAACATCAGATATACTACAGTTTATTCTATTTGCAGATGATACAAATATTTTTTGTGCTGGAGAGAACTTACAGCAGCTTTTGGAAATTGTCACACAAGAAATGATTAAACTGAAAACATGGTTTGATAGAAATAAGCTATCATTAAATTTGGAAAAAACTACATTTATGTTATTCGGAAATTGTAAAAAAGATGCAGGAGCAAAATTATTAGTAAACAATGTTGAAATAGAGCAAGTTTCGGATACAAAATTTCTGGGTGTGATAATAGATAACAAAATCTGCTGGAAACCTCACATAAAGCATATACAAGCCAAACTGTCAAGAAGCATCTCCGTACTAAGTAAAGTTAAATATTTTTTGCCTTCCAAATCACTCCGGGTACTTTATTGTTCACTTATATTGCCATATTTGGAATACTGTGTGGAAATTTGGGGAAACACATATAAACTGCACTTCAACCAATATGTAAAATTCAAAAAAAAGCAATCAGGATGATTAATAAAGCAGGATTCAGAGACCATACTAACATCATGTTTTTGAAATTAAAAATACTGAAGTTTATGGATCTTATAAAATATAAAACTGCAAAAATTATGTACAAGGCCAGATACAATATGTTACCAGGAAATATACAGAGGATGTTCTATGACAGAGAAGGAGACTATGAATTGAGGGGGAAATTGAATCTAAGGATTCTTAAAGCACGGTCAAAGGTTAAAACCTTTTGTGTCACTATTTATGGGGTAAAACTGTGGAATAGTTTTACTATAGATCTACAGCAATGCTCAGGAATTAGTAAGTTCATGAAAATACTTCGAAAACTGATTTTGGAAGAATATGATACCGATAAAGATGATCACCCATTGTATGTATAAAAATATCAAATTATATCCAAATTATATCAATCACGGTAGCCAAGTTTATATAGGTTCTCCTCGTGTATCGTGTGGAGTATGTGATGATGGGAATTAGGTGAATTATGTGGGATCAATAAGATGTTGAGCAGGGGTAGGAATTAATCAGTATGTTCATACTTCTTCCTACTCCTTTTCAGACCAAACATTGTTACATTATGTCAGACGATTTTGTTTTATTTCATTATATATTTTTTGTTTATCTGAACACATACGTGTGTGTGTGTATATCTACATATATATTCGTATCTGTAAATGAAAATATATGTAGTGTGTATATATTGTTTTTTGTTTTATATGTCTGAAACAAATAAAGATACAATACAATACAAGACCCCAGGTGCAGGCTGTGTAAAGATGCCCCAGAGACAATCCAGCACATAACAGCAGGGTGCAAGATGCTAGCAGGCAAGGCATACATGGAACGCCATAACCAAGTGGCCGGCATAGTGTACAGGAACATCTGTGCCGAGTATAACCTGGAAGTCCCGAGGTCAAAATGGGACACGCCCCCAAGGGTGGTGGAGAATGACCGAGCTAAGATCCTGTGGGACTTCCAGATACAGACGGACAAAATGGTGGTGGCTAACCAACCGGACATAGTGGTGGTAGACAAACAGAAGAAGACGGCCGTAGTGATCGATGTAGCGGTTCCGAATGACAGCAATATCAGGAAGAAGGAACACGAGAAGCTGGAGAAATACCAAGGGCTCAGAGAAGAGCTCGAGAGGATGTGGAGGGTGAAGGTAACGGTGGTCCCCGTGGTAATCGGAGCACTAGGTGCGGTGACTCCCAAGCTAGGCGAGTGGCTCCAGCAGATCCCGGGAACAACATCGGAGATCTCTGTCCAGAAGAGCGCAGTCCTGGGAACAGCTAAGATACTGCGCAGGACCCTCAAGCTCCCAGGCCTCTGGTAGAGGACCCGAGCTTGAAGGATAAACCGCCCGCAGGGGCGTGCTGGGTGTTTTTTTTAATTATTAATAAGAATAAAATAAAATAAAATAAGAAAATCCCCAATATCCAATAGATGGATTTATGTTTATGTTTTATACACAAAACTAAACTGGAAACATAAACTTGCATAAAACAAAATAAGCATGTTTTCATATTCAGAAAGATGGAGCCATGAAGTAAAAGTATCTTTGGGTAACAAACAGTCCTCCTACGCTGTGTTAACTTTGAATACTTTGAATCTCTGTATGAAGAAAGGATGCAAAATGACACAGATGCAGTCAAACATCTTGATGTGCTACAGTAGGATATCATAAATCTGTGCCTAAAATACTACTTGCATATTTTAGATTCTGTATTCACGTCATCACTTAAATACACCATGCTGCATCCCCTTTAAGTAAAATATTTCAGCACTGTTGGGAGATGTTCCAACGGGGATGCAAAATGACTCAATCACAGCCCGATGTATCGCTGGTAGATTGACGTGCTGTGGTTTGAATTTTATTCTTGTTTAACCAGCTGCATTCCCAGCTGGCCCAGGCTTCATGTTCTTGATCCAGAAGCTCTTACAGCTGTCAGAGAGGCGGTCCTCCAAGGGCCGCAGGTCTGCTTTGGGAAACCAGGAGCAGTGAGGTGGTTGCAGCATTCAGCCTGAAGGTCTGTGTGGGGCTTTTCAAATGGTTGAATACCTGATGTGTTTGTTATTGACATGATCAACACATAATAACAAAGCTTCATTCCTATAAAGAAACACTTGGTTTATACTCTAACCACATATTCATGGATAAAAACAAGCAAATATAATCTTTGGAGCGTAAATACTTATAAGCTACCGTTGAAATACACATGATTGTTAAGTATAAGTTTGTCAGAGGGCTGCAGGTCTTTCCTCCAAGTCTCAGAGCTGACGGTGCAGACAGAGGACTCAGATTCATGAGACCTGGAAAATAAATTTTTATGGTGTAGTGTAGCTCGTCCATCAACATGTAGGCTGCTCCGCAATCTTAACTGACCCCCAGTTCTTTTTTTTGCGCCATCATCTGCCTGAGCTCCAATTTGCCACTCCTGCTGTGGCACCACCAATCTCAGCATCTGTCCTGGCTCCAGCCCCAGTCGCCTTCTGAAGCCCACCTCCACTCCCTCCCTCCTGGAGATGAGGCTGTATTGCAAATCTGTGAGAGCAGATATGGTGGCCTGCAGGCTGTGTTCTGTCTAGTCGGCCACCATCCCTGGGGCCTCCGGGGCCGGCTCTGGCTATCAGACCCAGAAGCTGGGCAAGCTGAGCCAGAGCTGACCCAGGCCCGAGGGTGAGAACAAGATGCTGTGCTGATGCTGCTGCTGGACGTCAGGCTCAGTAGCAGTTCTGCTGGCAGGGTCACGATACGGTTCAAAGGTCGAGGCCGTGTTTAGGGCTGATGTACCGAGCTGCTGCAGCTGATCGGCCTCTCTCTCCCTTCGCTCAAGAGTTTCAGGCCTCGGTACAGCTGATCTATACGCCGAGGGACACGTTAGCAACACTAGCACTGTTATTTATATAAAACTACACACAGCAGGCATCGTTGCTGCTTCTCTCGCTATCCTGGCTTGACCGTACATAAGACCAACAAACCCCTTGCTTTGGGGGAGTGTTGTTCTCGTGGCTCGGTGTGGGGGTGGCGGTGTTGAAAGTATATCGATCTCCAGGGCTGAGCTTTCGACTCAGGGGTAATGCTCTAAGCAAACAACGGCAGTGTGTTTTTAAATTCTTAGAATTTGACCAGCAGTGAATGTTTGAGTATTTGGGGGCAGAGAGGACAGAGAATACTCACTCGACCCCCAACTTTAAGTGTTTAAGTGTTTAAGTTTACACTTTCTCTTCAACGTGGATTTTGATGACTTATGTAACTAATGCATACTTCTGTGTCGCTCTGTTGTCACTGTGGTATTCCAACAAGCATTACCTAATAGTCCAAACTGCTTAAAATGACAACATCTATTCTATGTTGATGAGTGGATCACATGCACACACATCAAGCAGCTGGTTTATTGTTTGTATCAGATGGTCACAAAAATTATCCTGGAGAAAGCCTGTGGTAAAAATAAGCTTGAAGATGAAGATGAAGACAATAAAGCGGTCCACAGTCTAAGCCATAAGTGACACAGTGAGAGTCTGTGAAATGCCAAAGTGCTCATTAAGTATTATCAGCTTAATCTTCACTTGTCAATACAGCTTCTAATTAAACAGCAGGTCACACGGGATCTTCAGCAGGCAACAGAATGCTGTATAGACAAATAAGAAGGTCGCTGCGATGCTGCAGTGCCACCGTGTGGTTGATTTTGTCAAGTGAATTTCAAAAAGGAGTCTTTTTACTAGGAAAATCAATTTTTGGACATGTGTTCAGCAAAAAAAAAAAAAAAAGCCCCCAAACCATTTCTGATAATAAGTGCGGTGCAAGACCGAGCAGCTGAAAGCCTGTGTAACAACGGGGATTACAGGATTTAGCTTTATCTGAAACTACGGCCCTGAGTCTTATCAGATTATTCTGTGGATCTGCTTAAATGGCGTCTTTAGGAAACTGTGTCACAGATGAAGAGTCGGTCCAGCCTTATGTGTCCCTGTTTGCCTCATTAGTGGCAACTGGGCTCATGAGCATGTCGGAATAAGAAGCTTGTGCTGCAGTGACTCAGAGGTTCATCTGACTGAGGATGAGGCAGCAGTACAGCAGGACCCACCAGACCAAGAGCATTTCCAGCTCTGACAGGGTCACTCCACAAGAGGCTGCTGAAGGCTGAAGAAGGGATCCTTCGTCACTGCTGGAGACAAACGAAGGAGTGTGAGGTGAAGGTTCTGCACACACTGAAGCAAGCACATCGAAATCGGGAGTAGCAAAAACTACATTCAAATGCAGATATCTTTTTATAGTGTTTATCCAAACAGAAGCTTTAACGATATCATATCCATGTTAACTCTTTACCTTGTTTTCTACGGCTAGATTACAATAAATAGCATCCTGGGACTGGCTCATCAGACTTTAAGTTAACTTTAAGCAGCCCTGTGACTTAATAGAAATCCTAAAACACGCTCGAAAGTGAAGCATGTTTCATATTTCATATATAAAAACACTAATAACTCAAACTTCTCAGTGTGACGATACTGTTTAGCCAGGTAAGTGCTTTAGACATGAAGAGGGAGCCCCCCCCTTCATCAGTAGGTGGCACTATTGAACTGAAAAACAGCCTCTATAGAAATACTCCTCTGGGCCATGATCACACTGTGACTGAGCGCTTTCCAAACCAGGCTGCTGTTTGCACAAAGACCCTTTGACAGTAATGCGACAGTATTTACTCGCTTTATGCTGCAATACAAGAGACACAGCAAGTGAACAGCAGCTGTAAAAGGAAACGATGCTCATCATCTGTGTGGAAGTCGCGTTGTTCCAGACATTTAACGAACTTGTCTCTGTTACCAGTGTTATTACTGAGTCACAGTAAACTGGAAGTCTTGGCAAATGTGGTGAATTATGTTTCTGCTGATAAATGGTTACCTGGGTGACCGAGGGGTTGACCTGCAGGCAGGAGGCCAGACACCTCCGAGTGGGCGTGTTCTGGGACTCTCCTCCCCATCGTGCTCTGTCGTTGTTGTCGTCATCTCCTCTCCAGCTGCTGATTTAACTTCATCAGTGTCTCTCACTTTTTCTTCTTTACACTTCCTGCCACTTTCTTCTTCTGTGTCACTTCTGACTTCACAGGCAGCCTCATCAGTTATTATTTTTCCATTTACTTCACCCTTAAAACTTTCTGAATTTGTGCTTTTCTGGCTCTTCCCATCTTCTTTCATCACAGCAGCATCTTGGCTTTCATTCCCTACATCCTGCCCTCCCACCTGTCCACGTTTTTTGGAAAGCTCTGCATCTCTTCCGTCCTCGGTGTCTTCCTGCCAACGGGCCACTTCAACAGTTGCTTCCGCTGCATTGTCCTCTGTTTTGTCGACCCCATTCTTGAACATTTTTGCATTTTCCATCTTTTTCCCCCTTTCTTCCTCACAATAATCACCATCATCATTGCTCTGTCCTCTATTAGCCCGCTGCTCTTCATGCTCCTCTGTGCTTCTACTTTCACCCTCTGGCTTAAAGTCAAGCGCTGCTCCACCGTGTGTCATTTTGCTGAGATTTCTTTCATTTTTGTCAAAATCAAACTTCCTGTGCACCGCTGACTGGGCTGATTCAAGCTCAAAATCAGCCTTTTGTAAAAAGGAGCCTTCCTGATATTTGGATTCTTCTTTCATTTCCTCTGCTGTTTCCTCTTTGACCTTTGGTACTTGTCTTTTCAGCTGATTATATGGTTGAAACACATCTTTATTCAGCTCTAGGATGTAGCTATATGCATCCTCCTCATCTGAATCCAGCGATGGTAAGCTGTAGATTCCTTCCTCGGAGCTTAAAGAATAGCAGCTT